>NC_063220.1:32593713-33223713 GCF_020740725.1 Corvus hawaiiensis | reverse complement strand
GAAACCCCACAGCACTTGCATCCTGCTCAGTTTAATGGTTAAGTTTCACTTAACACACAGCTGCTTAAATGCTGCTTCATGTGTATTCTCTTCACAGCTAAGCCCTTACAAACCAAGTAAGTGCTTGTAAAAAACAGCTAACAAATTGAGTTTCACTAAGTTGAACAAAGCAGTAAATGTGAAGCTCCTATAAAGTGGAAAAAGAATTGTCATACAAACTAGGTCTCTTCAGAGGAAAAATGAAGTCATCATTCAGCTGTCTACAAGCTCCTCTCTTACTGTCAAAAACAGTAAAGCTCTATAACCAACCTTTATTGCCAAAAGTGTCTGGCATTGAAGCATATTTACCTTTACAAGTCTAGCAGGATGCTGAAATCCATCACGAAGTTCTTGGGGATCTTCAGCCAGAGCACATGACTTGTGGTAGAGATCTTCCATGCTCGGACTAGCCATCAACATCACCTGTGGTGCAAGTCAGAGCAGTCTTGTGAAGGTCTCACTACAACTGGCAAACAATGACCACAACTTAAAAACACACATACCCAAACTTAACAAGGTTGCTCTATACCCTAAACAGGGCGTATGATAAAACAGGATGCTCCTTCTCAGTTACTATGTTTTGAAGCTCGACCTCCTAAAAGGCAGCTTTCGCGCTGCACAAATAGACTGAAAAAACCAGTATGTCTGATACCTGAGCCAAGGCTTTGCAGTTTTTATACACAGACGGCAAGTAAGCTAAGTCTTTCTATCTTTATCTGAATGTCAAAATATGCTGCATCAAGGGCTGTAATCATGTATAAGACCCCTTCATCAGAACATTTTCCTAAAACCTGTTCCATCTGAAATCTGTCATTAAAATTGATCTGAGATTTCTAGGGCAATCTCTGTTAGAAGTATTACATGTTAAACATAGACATCAATTTACTTTAAACAAAACAATAAATATTGAGATGAATAGGAAAGAAGGAAAGAAAATACCACTAAACAGAATAACACACACTGCACAGAAAGTATCCTTGAAGGAATAAAAAGGACTCAATTAACTATTCAAAATGAATTGCCTAAGAAATCAGAGATCTTGCAGGAGCTGGCTTTATTTCCTACAGTCACATCCCTGCAACTGGGTGCAGAGAATGGAAGAGCCCTCAGTAAACACAAGATTTAGCACAGCTCTAGTAAGACAAAACCAAACGGAATTTCAGTCATGATTCTTTAAGCTCTACATACTAGCTTTTTACTGAAAAGCTTAAAACGCTGTATTTTGCTCAAATGGCTGTAGAATATTTTCAGTTCTGTTATACTCACTTTTGCACCCTACAGATAAAAATTTCTAATGAATAGTCATATTAGTGAAAAAGCATACAAACCTTAGCACTGTAGAGGTGATCAGCATCAGGTGGATCAAGGACAGCAGCGTTCTTATCTATAGGATCTACTTCTCTATGCATTACATAGAAATTACAGTAGTTTCCCAGCTGAAATGGTCTAGACATAGGAAAAGCATCCACCCATGTAAACTGAGCATCAAAGAAATCACTCGGGATATACAAGTTCTGGTAACGCCTCCTCAGCTCCATCATATCGCAGCTACGGCTGAAAGACACAGCATTACTTGAAAGATACAGCAAAAAAGAACTATTAACAAAGTACATCATTAAGAGGTAGATCAGTTGGCAATACAACCACTGTATATTTGATACTGTATATAAAATCTCAAGGACACTATATTTGAATGTCATGGATGAAGTTTAAAAACAGGTAACTATTAAACACTCTTCCAATTCAGGTGTCTGCATGTTAGGGAATATTTATTAAACAAGGTTATAAAGCTTATATGCAATAGCATTCTAAAGTAACACAGAACCTCAAACAAGTTTATCATACAAGGTTCTCAGCAATTGCATATTTGATCTTTCTTTAAAGTCAGGATCATCATTCAACACCCAATTACATGCATGTGGGCTGACATGGCTCATGGTGAGCTGTGCCCATGATTAAGTGAACTGTAGGTAAACACCTGGCACTATAAACATACCAGTCCAACGAAAACTTGGAAAACTGAACCGTGTAACGAGGAACAACACGTCGGGGTCTCCGAGGTGACCTCTCCCTCTCTCGTCTGGGCGACCTCTCTCGGGAGCGTTTTCTCTGGGGAGATCTTTCCCGGGACCTACGTCTCTCTCGCTCTCTTTCACGACTTAAAGAACACATACAAAACACAAATATTTTTGCAGGCTGGTAACATAACATGATTTCTAGCACAACAGAAGCCAGACCTGTCAGAGACAACTCAAAAAAGAGGAGAAGTTTCAGTACAGTCTCTTTACAAGCGAAAATGATTACACAACTCATTAATTTCAGGTAGATAAGAACTCTTCACTAATTCCTAAGGGTAACACGACTTGTGAATCTCGCTGACTCCCTCTGGAAGCAAGCAGCTCAGCTTTGGGTGAGGACAGATCTTTATGGACTGCTTGGATCATAGCCTGGTCTACATACCTCCTGTCATCTTTTCGGTTTGGCATAGGGTCTCCACCTCGGTCATTCCTCCCAGAAAATCTGGATGGTGGGTCTAGTCTTCGAGCTGGTTGAGGCTGTGAAACCAGACGGACTGGAGGCTGTAATAAACCACCTGAAACACGTACAAAATGTACAGGATCAATACAGAACAGAGGGCAACTATGTACACTTGGCAAACACTGCTGCTTTACAGCTGTTTCTCTCGTGTACATTTTCTAAACTAACTCTACAGTCAAATCTATTTATTATTAACACCCACCCAAAGAAACTCATGAGACCTAAGCTTTTCTTCATGGATGCAAACTGACACTGTAGTTAAATGAAATCGGTTTAAAAGCATCTTCTTCGGATGGAAGTAATACAACCTAAGCACGTAGGATCTGTCCTAGTAAATAGCTAAGCCTTTTGGAAAACTTAAATTAAGACAGATATACTCCCTACTCACTGAACTGAAAGAAAACTGAAACCTTCATTTTGAGGCTACTCATACGTAAAAACAACTGGCATCCTGAAAAATCATTCCTAAATCAATGTATTATACCACCACATCAATCCCTCAGCACATACTTTGTCTGTCTCAAGACATTTAACCAAGTGATTTAAGTGGAGCAAATGTTACTAAACACCAATGAACAACTAGGACTAATTAGACTGTAGTAAGCATTTACACAAAACAATTCTGCTTAGGTTCTTCTACCCTTGCTGTTATTGTGGTAAGAGCAGTCCTATCAATTCCATTACTGTTTCTTCAGCCACTCAAAGTTCAAGAGACTCCACCACCTTTGTTTTAGATTTGCCACATCTGGCAGTGTTTCCTCTCTCAAATGCCAACCTGGCTAACTGAAACGAGTAAGCAAAGAAATAACAGCTTTAACAATACAACTGCGAAACCTGATTTTGCAGAACACAGCAGAAGATGCTGAAGAACTGCACTGCTATTAATACTTTCAACTCCCCAACTTGTCTGTGAAAGAACAAAAATTACATTGAATTTGCTTTCAGATTACAAAATTTTAACATGAACAGGAGTCCATGGGGATTTCACTAACCAGGTGATTTCTGAGCTACTGCAGGCAGACATATTCAATCTGAAAACTCAGTACAGTCCCCTCCATATTATTTCAGCTATTACTTCAACCTTCTGATTAACATGAAAACAACCATCACCCACTAAGCATCAGAGGGATCCCCCAAAAAGGTATGCACTGAAGGAGCACCTTTCTGCTGTGGCTGCTGCAGTAAGGGCTGAGGCTGTGTCTGAAGCAGAGGTGTGATGGAAGCTGCTGAGATCTGTGCCTGCAACAGGGACTGTGGCTGTGGCTGCGCCTGGACCCCGAAGGCAGTCTGCTGAGCAATGGGCTGCAGGACGGCCGGCGGCGTCTTCAGCAGCGGCTGCGCTTGGCTCTGGTTCTGGCAGCAAACACAGGGGAGTCGGGAGCGAGCTTAAACCAGAGTCAGTCACTGCCAGTGACGCTGGGTAACCCCACATACCTGGTTCGGAAGGGTCTGGATCCTTTGGGCATTCCATTTGAATGGCATATTAGGATTGTAAGTAGCTTCTACCAAAACTCTGTCACCCACCTGAGGTGTCTTTCCTTTAACAGCACTGCAAACATTACAGAAAATGTATGTGAGAGTCTTTTTTAAAAGATGGGAGAAAGTAGGCAAAGTTCATTAAAAAAAGCTTATAGGAAGAGCATCTATCCCCAAAATTCAGCTTTGGTGCTACCTACTCCAGGGTAAGCACAGGAACTTAGTTAGTCCCTGTCTTTGGCCCAAAGGCAAAAGTTCCCCAAATAATACCAAGTTAAGACATGCAGACAGCAAATTTTATGCTTTTCATCACCCACAAATTCTGCAATTTCCTATTACAAGAAGCTAATAACCTCTGGGTCTCCCAGCTTTGGGTTTTGTGTTAAAAAATTTCAAAAATTCATGTGAAGTACCTTAGACCTAGCATGTATTAACCTCTCTGGCTTTCACTGTTGAATGAAAACAACACACTATTGCAGGCCCTATCAGTGGAGTCACAGAATTAGCGTGCAATCATCTAAACCTTTGATTTAGTGAGAGTATCACAGAGTACGTCTGCAGGCCAGTGCTCACAGCTTACCTAAGCTGAAAGAAGACATCTTCATCCACAAAGCCAAATGTATCATGTAGCTTAGTCACCACTCCAGTGAAGACACGCTGCTTTTGTGGCTGGGTTTGCTGCTGGCTGGAGCGGGGAGCTGGGTAGGAGACAGTGATCTGTGCTGCCGGCTGGGGCGTGGACAGGCTGAGGCTGGTTGGAAGCGCGACTGCCGGCTGCAAGCAAAACAAAGCCAACTCTAAATCTTGTAAGCAGCTGGCAGACTGACAGGGAACAGGTCCTTCAGTCACAGAGACAGCAGTTTAAAATGACTATAGCAATTAGAATAGACATTTTCAGATGGTTTTTGTATTTTTTGTTGGGTTGTTGGTTTTTTTTGAAGATTACTTTTTTCTTACTTTGAATGAAGACTGGCTTTGTTTATCCTTCTTTTTTACAAGAGTCAGCTTCCCCCAAAAACGCACCTTGTCCAGACAAAAAGCATGAAGACTGCATTATTGTCTACAGGCAACCCATACAGTGGGCCTGAAGCGGAGACGAATTCCCAACTTTGCAAGGAATACACGCTTAAGAGGTCATTCTGCATTTATATCCCACCTGTAGTGTTAGAAGTCAGTAAAGGCTGAGGCCAACACAAACTCTTCCCTAACTCAATAGTTCATGTACTTGCCTTCTTACAAAAGCAGAACACAGCAAGATAATGAAATCAAGTCAAACATTTTTACCTTTTTAAAGCCTGTTTAAAAGTTCAAGTGAAAATGGAACTAGAGCAATTTTCAGTGTGTTAAATGGCTACATGTTTTAAACCCATCAAGCTCAGCAAGATTCTTTCTGAAACTCTTTGTACACAATCTGTTAATACAGAAAGTTAAATTCCTTCACAAAGAAGAGAAAGATTTTCCCCATTTGTTATTTACTGCAAAACAACTGGACACTTGAAGTTCAAACAAAAAAAAATTAAAATATAATCAACACACATATTCTCTTCAAGATTAAGGAAAAGTGGTTGCTATTAATTTTTGAAACCAAGGCTATGCATATTTTAACATCTGGATAAAATAAACTTGTACCAATAAAATGTCGGTTCATATTAGTTCATTTTACAGATTAAAATACCCAAGATGTCACAAATTTGCACTCTTGCATTATCTGTGTTTGGGGATGAAGACCAAACAATAAAACCAAACTAACCTGAGTTAAAAGGGTCTGCTGAGGTTGCTGCAACTTAAAATAAATAAAGTTATAAATTAATTTTATATGCTTAAGGAAATTGTACAATTTTACCTCCTCTTTACAATTAAGAGTTTTTGCTTAATCTGAGTCAGTTAATAGTCCTTTGGGGTTTGGTCATTTCAGCAGTTTGCACATCTGTAAAACTGTGCTTGTGGGGTTCATTTTAAGATTGTATAACCCAGGTTTATCCAGAAAGGAGAAATACTAAATTTTTTTTAACTGAAAGTTAATAGCAATACCAAAAAAATTTTGGCAGCTGAAGCAGCTTAGGCATGTAATTCCCTTGTACTTTTATTCTTTTTTTAATACCCTGTTAAGTTTGAAGACCATAATAAAAACCCAAAAGGGAACTTTTTTTGGACAGCATCTTTCCAGCAGTTAAAATACACGGCCCTGTTTGGAGCAAAGTTCAGCAGGAATCCTTTACACATGGAATAGTATGTATTTTTAAATTTTTTTTTTTTTGCATTAAGGAAGGCAGGCTTCCATTCTGCATTCATACATTTTTCCAAGTTTATGAACTTCAAGCTCTCTTTCACTACACAAAATATTACTTAAGTTTCTTTAAATACTTCCCATATGAGGATGATTTCGGAGACAAATCCTACAAGACACACAATTGGCATTGTTTTTAAAGTTATTTGTGATGTACACAGTAAGAATCAGACAAACCTGTTGCTGTACACTATAGAGAGTCTGTTGAGGTTGTGAATATTGCTGAAACAGATAAAAGCAAAATATCTCATAAACAGGAGAATTATTATGACAATAATATCAAATAAAAGTTATCTGCTTAGCAAGTTCTAGATAAAAACAATTAATATTTAACAATTAAAAAAAAAAAACTAATAGTATCAACATAGTTCATTTTTGTAAAAAATATTCTAAGCCTTTAGAGTGGACCCTGATGTTCTCTTTCTAGCTGAAGTCAAAAATTTTTGTTAAGCCTGACACTCAGACAGTATTTAGGACACATTACAAAATCATGCAAAATGCTATAAAGGCTATATATAGTGATGGGAGATACTTGAGATTCTCAGTTCAGATGCAGCAAAACTCATTCTCCCAAAGGGCTTTCCACAGCTAAAAATCAGCACCTCCATAGCCAAAATTCCCACCTTCACAGACTAATTCAACTACTGCTAGCTGTAAACCCCAAATCCCACCGTTGATAAGACAGGTTCACATTCAATGTTCACCATTTTCCATTCTGGTTTTCTGCTGGATCCTTTAGCTTTACGAAGTTCAGGGAGCGCTGGCCGCTGTGTTTGCTTTACCTGCTGCAGGGCCGCGGCCGCGGCTGCCGCCTGCTGCTGGAGCGCCGCGGTCTGTGTCAGCTGGTAGTTGGTGGGGGTCTGTGTGGTCAGGCCGGCGGCTGCCAGCGCCGTCTGCTGCGTGTAGATGGTCGGGGAGGCTCCGAGCAGCGAGGGCTGCTGCACGCCCAGGGCAGCTGTGAAGGGAACATGGCCAGTGAGCACTCCCAGCACCTCAGACACCCTAGCTTACACAGGATGCACTGTGCGAAGCTTTACACCTGAGTCAAGCTCACCAAGGAGATGAATGAAGTTCCAGAATTCAAGAAAAAGGATCACATCCCATTTGCTTCTCTTTTAAATTCATCTACCAGTAGTAAACCACAGCAGGGGCACAGAGACCACTAAATTTCCTTCTCTTGAGCTGCTCTTGATTTTATAGCTCTGTAGTTGTCATCCCCACCCGCACCCACCCCCAACACACACCCCCCGTATACTTTCTTGAGGGTATTTCAGGTCCTGGAAAAGCCAAATGAAGAGTGCTGCTCTGCTCTGTAAATTAATACATTTCATTCTATCTGAGGGCAAGAGAAATCTTTACTGTAACAGCATCTATGAAACAGAGGCCTATGGAATGAGTCCTCTGAAATCACGCAAGTTTTTGCTTCACTCAGTGCTGTCTCTGTCCCTGTGAGCTGGATGTTGTAGAAGTGGGGGCTGGTGGAGAAGGAACAGCCTTCAACAGAGAGTTTCATCAGTCCCCATGTGTAAGGGGACTCAAGCTCTCTTCAGCTCTTGATAGGAAGGGTTTGTGCTGCCCAGACTCAAACTGCCTAGAAGGATTAGTTTATTTTATTGTCATACCAGCTTCTAATTCACCACAGAACATAAGCAAATCATGAGGAGCAGCTATGCACAGGCTATGCTTCTGAACGAGGTATGCTCAAGACTTACAGATGGATCTTTCAGGCGACAAAGAGCCTTGCAAAATGCAAATCTCAGCAAAAAACTGCAAAATTATCTGGAAACCTGCTCCCTCTTTGGCAGGACTTTTTAAAAAATTATCAGCAGCTGCATGATCAAGTATCACTTCATTAAGTTATCAGTCTAGTCCACATGTTTAAATAAAACCAGAGAGAAACTCAGCAGGGAAACATACTGCCAGCAAAAACGGGTCAGCCAGCCATCTTCGGAACTGAGCAACATTCATGATGAACACGGTTCTTCTCTCTTCCAAAGACATCAAAGACGCACAATGGAAGGAAGAGCAGATTTACAGTATTCCTGCAGTTTGTGCTCCATGCTATTCTTACTGATGCAAAATGAAGCTTTCATTCCTGATCCAGGAATGCAGAAAAACACTGCTTGTAGTTGGTGATCACTACCATAATGCTGTACCCAACTCAACAGGTCCTGAATAATGTAATCCTTCCTACCACACTGTCCTTTACAGCAGAGCACAATCTTTGTTGATGGCATTGACCATCTTACAGTTTTGGAAGGAAACAGGAAAGAAATACACAAAAAGCAGTGAAAATAATTGCTATCACCATGATCTGTGTCAAGTATTGTCACATAAGCATTCCAGAAAGTAATAGTATTCTAAAAGTGAAATTAAGCATTCCGTAGTGTACAGCATTTAATTAACTTTTTCCCCCTGGAAAATCCCAACATTTGCATTTCTTTAGAAGCCAGCAAACAAAATTTGAGGCTTGTCTCATGACAGACCCTCCACTGTCTTGATCCTCTTGCCTCCTACTTGATCATCAGTTTCAGTTTGAATGTGCAGTTTGGACCATCCAGAAAAACCCTCAACTGCATCCTCACCAATGTCTCACATAACACACCTTAAACAGACATTTAAATATAATTCAAAAGCTTTGCTGCTGCATCCTGGGACAACTTTCACTTTTCCTGGCTGTAGTACTTTCCTGGCTCACTCAAGGCAAATAACCAATGCATTCATCTTTCTCACTTCCACATGCCGAACAGAAATTCCCACTAGTGCAGAAATTTGCTCTATCCTGTTACCTTTGAATCTGTGTCACTATGCCAGCTATTGTCATTCACTCTGAAGTTCTATCCTAACGTTGTTCCAACACGGGGGGGATGAAGTTGGGAAGCATTATCAAAAGCAAATTTCACAAGTTTTCTCCCACTTTTTGTACAAAGGGTACCCACAAAACTTACTCCCAAAACCAGATTTGGGATTATTCAGCTCTTCAGTTTCACTATGGCAATTTCCCTTTCAGCATAACCCAGAATTACCTCGAGCAATTCCCAGCCCCTCCTAAGACCCTGTCCTGGGTTGCAGTGTATTCTATCACCATCCTCAGGAGCTGTTGAAACCAGGTGGGGCAGTGTTTCCTTGCCTCCTCCCCCCAGACTATCTTTCTGTTAATGGCCCATCATTGTCCTGCCGCCTGACTCAGAGATAACTCCCTCTGGACTATCTCCTGTTAATGAGCCTAATCAACACTTTGCCTCATGACTCGTTACCCCATTGTGAGATGCTCCACCCAGAGGGAGGAACCAAGCATCCCATCGTGGATATAAGCTGAGGCTGAACACCAGAGACACCGGCTTCCCACTGGATTTCCAGAGGACAGGAGCTACACAGCCACCACTGGACTTCCTGAGGAAGAGCAGACTGTTTTACTACAGGATCACTGCTTCAGAGGACTGCAGCCACCATTCTACCAGACTGCTACCACCACCCTGCCTAACAGGGTGTCAGGTTGTACCTTGACTCTGTCAGTTTGACAGTGTTTTCTTTTACCTTTTTTTTCCCCTTTTCTTTAATTTCCATTAAATTGTTATTCTGACTTAGTGCCTCCCACTGGTTTGTTTTCAAACTAGCACAGACCCTTATCCCATTTTGTCAACTACAGAAACACAAGATTTTTTTTTTTTTTTTTGCCTTCTCTACTGTCACTTTTTGAGCATTTAATATCGGCTGGGTATCTATCATCTACAACATTGCAGATCAACTTACTAAGAAAGGGCAAAGACAAAAACACTGCCAAGATCCCCTCAAAGGATAACACCTGTAGTAACAAGTTTTTCAAAGCTGTATCTTGTTCCCACTGATTTGCCCCGAAGTATTCCAGGACTTTCATCTGTGTACTCATCTTGGTCAAACAGGCTACAATTAATTAGGCAACTGAGTTTGCATTACTAGTTAAAAAGAAAAAAAAAATAAAGAGGAAAAAAAGGAAAAAAATCACACAGAAAAACAACAGACAGAGAATGAATCACAGACTGAGTCTGGAATTGACATCTGACTGCCATATTATTATTACTGGCACCAAGCATCTGCAGTGGCAAACAATAGCTTCTTAGGATTTGTAATGATCTCAGTAAGTACAGTGATGGAGATGCCTTCCTTCAAATGCAGTGCAAACAACTCCCACTGGCACCAAATACTGCATGGCACGGCCAGCTGAAAGGGCTCAGACAGAAACTGCTGTCCTAGGCTGCAGCCCTGGGTTAGGTAACAGACACTTCTGTTGCAACAAACACAAAGACAGCATTTAGTAGTCCCTCCTCCTACTTCTAAACCCTAAAGATCTTCTAAGTACATAGCTACATACATCTTCTTGGTAAGTGACAGAGGTTTATTACAGTTACAGTAAAGAGTACCCTGTGCAGGGCTTGGGAGACATCTCACAGTTGCCAGAAATTGCGAGATTGGGTCCTTGGGTTTTCAAGTTTCTTTAAGCTTAACACACTTGCAATACAAACACCACACAACCTACTCCAAAAATACTCCTTTTAGCAGGCACACACCAGAAACCAGGCTCAGCGTATTTGTCATGGGACATCTGTTTACAGCAAGCCAGCAAACTGTGCACCAACTACTATTCCTTAGTGGCTTGAGATTGACCACACATGCTCGCCGTGTTCTTACACACTGCTTTAGTCACCTCACAGGGGCAACCAGCAATAACAGGACACTGAGCTCCAGGCACTTTAGCTCTCATCAGCTGCACCATTCTTCACTCCAATGCAATTAACTCTTGATACAGCAAAGACAACACCACCAATCAGGCAGAACACAGCAGAGCCAGGACTTCCCCAGCACTACAGCTCTATAAAACCAGGCTTTTTATCATAACACTGAAAACAGTACAGGGCAAGCACTGCGACACAAACCAAAGATGTGCCAAAAATGAAGAGCTAGAGAGGAGGAGGGAATTCTCCCTTGCAGGTGTTTCAGGCGTTTGCACATCACTATGCAAGTTAAAAGTAATTTTCTGTAGTAGGCATGATTTAATTCATGCTTTAACAATGCTCAACCAGCATGGCGGGGGCTTTATTCTGGTTTTAGTCTTGTGATGCATAAAATCATGAGATGATGAGTAGACAAAAATTCACTGTGTTACATGTAGGAGTTTCTCTTCACACATCGATCTTTGCTGGCACCTGGAATTGCCCATCTCTCTTCCAATACCACAGGCACAGAGAGAGAGTAATTAGTAAGCCCTCCCAAAGGGATCGCAAAACCCTTCACTATACAGCATGCCAGTCTACAACTAGTGTGTCACACCTTAATAATTAAGAGCTTTAACTCAGTTACTTCCTCACCAGGGATGGCCAAGACAGCATCCACATCAGCAATTTAAAAAAAAAATCCACCAAAAAATCCCCATACCAAAACAGTGAAAAACACAAACCCCCAATCCTGGTATTACCCTCTTTGCAATTATTGAATTGGGTTTATAACACCATCACTCACTGCTTCTGACAGTTTGAAAAAAACTATGTATCACGTTGCTTGCGTTACAAAAATCAAGGTCTCTTTCCCTCACAGCCAAGCACCTCAAAGCTTTGGCGAAGGAACCGGGCACTTGGATAAAAACAGCTAGCATGCATAAATATATGTAACAGCTTTGGCCAACCCTCTGAAAGCACTTTCTTTAAACGAGAGAAATTTACTAACACTGAGATTCACAAGGGTAAGCCAATATATACAATTTCTTGGGTGCAACACAGGTGAGCAGCAGTTCAGGCTGGTCAGAGCACCTGAGCACTGAAAGCATCTCTTCCTTTGGAAAACAGCTTCTCTGGAAGGTTGCAACTTCACATTAAAAGGGGCAAGTTCAACCAGAAACACTGTTATTCAGCTCCCAGCAGTGCCAAAGAGCACTGTTTACCTTCCAAAAGATGCTTCCTGTGCTCTGTATTATAAATCAAAATAGCCAATTAAAAAAGCAGGGGAACAACTATGTACTAAAACAGCAGCTGGGCAGAAGAACCCCAGGGACTGGATTCAACAGTGCACACAGGGAACAAAGAGGATGCAGACATGGTGACTGTGTGTTGCAGCAGGAATAGGAAAGGACACTAACACGTGAAGACACTATGAACATGAAGGAACGTGGAGCTAGCACAGGAAGAAGGCAAAAGTGCAACCAAATGTTACATCTTTAATGACTCTCATATTTGAGTCAGGTGCTGCCGGGTCAGATGAACAGCTATAAATCCCTGGAGATACTGACCTCATTGGGCAGGTGAAAAATCTCTCACAGCAACTGATGTTGACCAGTCCTATCCCAGTTACATTTGCACTTCATTTAATTTAAGGAGGCTCAGAAGTAGGCTGGCCCAGGGCAGAGTCATGAGCATAAGAAAATGGATAAGAAGTTGATGCATGCTCCATCCACCCCTCCTCCAGGGCTCCCTCCTGGTCCTACCTCACCAAGCTCTAAAGACTACCGCCAGCTCCTCCCCTTGGCAGGTTTTGTGCAGCTTTCCCTCTGAAACAGGACATGGATCTTGTCCTCCACCTTCCACCACTATTTTTGATGGATTAGCTGTCACATCAGTCAACATATCAAGGAGTCCAGCCCAAATCGTCCCATTCTTTGATTGCCCCAACATTTCCCCTAGCCCAACATGAGAACCAAAAGCAAAGTTTGTCTCTCCCACACTCCCAACCCTATCCAGCTATTAGGGAACTTCTTACAGGAGATAGTGCCATTTGGATAAGGGAAGTGTGAGCTATTCAGAGAAACAGCGAAAAACTGCCTGTGGGCAGCTGGTTAGGGACAGCAAGAGTTTAGCTAGGGAACGGAGCAGAATGGGCATGGAGGAAAAGCAAAAGGCACACTGGGACAGAGTACTGTGAAATACATGGTGGGTGGTCAGTCTCTGAGGATACACAGAGTGACTGGATCAGTGCCCATGGGAAAAACTGGAGATAGAGGATTTGGGAAAGAAAACTGAGTCAGGAGAGGAGAAAGATTCCCACCCCAGACATGCACCTCCAAAGAATGTCAAACATTCCCAACCTTTGCTTGGCTCCCAGACACAAAGCCATTGACAAAGGAGGTGTGACATTGAACTTCATATCAAATCAGAGCAACTGCAGAAACACATCCTGAACCCTCCGAGTATCACAGCTTTGCTGAAGCCTCTTCACACTGCACAACATAACTACAACATTTAATTCACAAACTATTTGTATTCAAGAAGAGCAAAAGGCACTTCAGAACTGGAAATGGAAGCACCAAAATTCATCATGCATCAAGCTTCACATTCTTGCCTCAAACCTTTTGTGCTGTAAACCAACATGAAAATGAAGCCAGCTAGGTTTTTAAACAGTGGCCTGCAATTCGCAACACTTCTTAGCTAAATCAAAGGAAACTCTCTACCATTATTAGGGCAAAACCTCTGGTTATAGGGATCATTAAGTTCCAATTTAGCATTAAAAAAGAAAATACCCCCCTTCTCACCCATGTAACAAATTTCAGAGAGCTTTCTGCTACGTGAATTACATCTAACCTATTAATAAAGGCAAAAAAATTTGTAAGCATTGATTCAGGCTGCCCAGGAAATGAAACTCAGACAGCACTTAAAAAATCTGTAATGCCCTACTAGTGCTGATATTATTTAATCTAGAACCACATAATTTAATATGATTTACACATCTTTGGATATGAATAACTTGATACATTATTTATTGACTGAAACAATCAATACAAATTCACCTGGGATTTTACTCACACCCCTTAAGAAAACAAAATAACAAACAAAACCAAAAGACAGTATTAAGCAATGACTTTTAAAGTCTCTATTGTGGGAAAAAAATCCCGATTTAAACCTCTTAAATAGAGTTTAGATAAGTTAGTTAGCATCGTGCCACTCTGAAGTGCATACCCAAGTATGGAATCTCCAAATCTACTAGATGTCAGGGTTCAAACACTGAGTGATGTGTAAACTGACCTGGCTGAGACACCGCAGTAGCTGTAAACTGAGTAGCCCAAGGGGGATTTTTCTGTCCTCCAAACTGAGCCATGGCAGAAAGGCAGAATCTCCGGGGTGTCTATCTTCTGTAACTGTAATCTAGTAAAATAAAACGCAGCTGCAATCTTTGAAACACATACCATCAGGCTATTTTAATTCTGGGTCAAAAAAAAACCAACAAACCCCAGCCAAACAAAAAACCCTCAACCAACCAACCAAAAAAAAAAAAAAAAAAAAAACCCAAAAAAACCCCAAACCCAAAACCACCCCAAAAAACAGAAAAAGAAGAAAAAAAAAAAACAAAAGAGTCTTGAAATATTAGTTTTACATCCCTAAAGCCTGGTGGGCAACATGCGTCGCGTACGGGAAACACAGAAAGTTGTAAGGCAACTTATTTTCCTAAGGCACAACCTCCATCTCCCCTTAACAACGGGATTAACGCGATTCAAAACGCAAAAACGTATTCCCATTTCCAGGAACACTAAGGGAAAGGTGACACTGCGGAACCAAGAATTCACATGTATTATCTGTTTTCCACGGCTGTGCTCGGCCGCCGCGGAGAAGCGCTGCGGGCAGAACACCGCACGCGTTCACCCACGGCTGTTTCCGTCTCCGCGCACAAGGGCACAGCAGCCACGGGAACCCCGGGAGAGCCACGCGAGCGCGGCCGGGCCGCGCACCAGCTCCGCCGCCTCCCTCCTGCCCTCCCTCCGTCCCTCGGCCCGCGCTCGCCGGGATCCGTGAAAGCTCCTTTACCCCGTCGGCAGCCTCCGTTCGCGGCCGCGTGCCCAGGCCCCGCCGCCAGGCGGAAAGCGCCGCACGGCAGAAAGGCAAAGGGAGGCGGCGGCGGCGGCGCCGGGCCTGGCGGGCGGGAAGCGGGGCCTTCCCTCCCCTTCCTCCTCCTTCTCCCCCTCCTCCTTCCTCCTCCTGCTGCCCCCGGTCAGCAACACGGGCCCGCGCCCCCCACCCCGCCCGGTCCCGCTCCAGGGCAGCCGGAGCCCGCGCGCCCCCGGCCCCTCGCGCTGCGCCCGCGATACCTGCGCGGGACCGCGCCGCCGCCATCGCCGCCCGCCCCGGCCGCCCGCACCGCGCAGGCGCCAATCCTCCCGCTACGTCACGCCTGCGACCGCGCGAGGCGGCGCGCGCCTGTCCCTGCCGCGTGCAGGGCCCGCGCGGCTCGAGGGAGGGGCCCCGCCGCCATCTTGGGCGAGGCGGGCGCGGGCGGGGCCGCGGCGCCGCCATCTTGCGGCGGGACCGTCTTGAGGGAGCCGCGGGACTGGCGCGGTCCGGGCCTTCTCAGGGGTCCCGTGCGGCCCCCTCCGCCCCGCCAAGGGCTCGTCAGTGGTCAGACACACCCCATGCCATCTCACGGTGCCATGTCGATGTAGGGAATAGGCAGCCCTCAGCCCCCTCCCGACCCTTTGGTAGCCCTCCAAGTCGCCCGAATGTATGTGCACAACGTTCGGGCGATTCCGTGGGGGGACATGGGATCATCTGAGATGAAGGCAGAGCAGACGCACCAGAGACGCATCAAAGATCTTAAGATGCTTTGAAAACGGAAATTGCATCTAGGACTCAGTGCAGTAAGGAGTTCTCTTCTTTCTTAGTCTGAGTTGGAAGGGACTTAGAAGGATCGTCGAGTCCAGCTCTTTAAGCGAGTGGCCGAGTCATGTAGGCATTGATCGAACCCATGGCCTTGGCATTGTTACCAAAAGCTTTCCATCCCATAAATAATCCTTTACACGAGTTTTGTTTTGAAGTTAAATAGACTGATGAATGCCTACTCTACATTTGAGAGCAAGTCAGCAAGACACTTCGTAAATGAAAATAGGACTCTGAAGTGTTGCATTGTCATTAAAAACAGAAGCTGGCGATGGAATAAAATCCTGAGAAGCAGCAATATCAAACTCACTTGCAGTGAGGTGGATTATGTTGTAGTAGGGCATCTAGATAAAGAAGCAGAAGACCATCAAGTGGAAGTAAATTTCTGCCAGCATTTGGTGGTTAATAATATATAAAGACAAATCTGCCTTTGATGTTTAAAATATATTTCAAATTAGATGAGGGTTTAGCTGTTTAACACTCATAAGCATAGTTCTTACTTTTTAAGTCTACACATTTTAAACCTTGTCTCCTCCTGGCATAACTCCATCCAGCTCAGTCAGTTGACTAAAGCAGAATCTGTACCCTTTAACCTGGAGATAAGATTAAACGCTGAAAATGTTGCAGGACTTTTTCCCACACTGTATGTGAAAAGGACAGTGGCAAAATTGTATTAAAGAAGAAAGTAATTGCCAGTGAATATCAGAGTATTGTGAAGTAGTTCTGTTCTGCACTTGTCGAGCCCAGGGCCTTTTTATCAGAAGATAAAGGCTCTTAAAGAAAGCCTCAAAAGCTCATAGGAACCACAATCCTGATTTCCTGTACCTTAAGTAGAACATTTCATATACTTTCTCCTTTCCAGATACATATTGCTACTATTGCTACCATTACCTGGCAGATTTTGCTACTTATGGTACACTAATGATTATTTTTGAATTCTTTAGGTCTCGGTATCCTCTACTCAAGACAAACCACGCTGTTGTGATGAGAAACAGTTGTAATGGAAGTAGCAGTGAAAAAATACGTGCACTTCTAGTCTTGTTTCTTAAAATAATTCTAGCCTCTCCAGACGATCTTTTAAGTGCATCGGACAATTTAATCCAAAATTGATGAGAGGACAGAAGTCTGAAATACATGGGATTTCTACAAATTACCTTAAAATAATGAGGCAACTTGAGAAAAAGATAAAATTAGAAGGTAAAACCCATAAAGCAAATTGTTGCTTCCATCTTTCTGGGTGGTTAGAGGAGTTAAGAATCTGCTGGGGATATTGTGGGGAGAAAGGATAATTTTTAGAGTTTATAATCAAAGAACATCACAAATATTTTCGCACAATCAGTACATTTAACAAAGATGACCAGAAGAGCACAAAGAAGAGAACTTAGTACCAGGCACTGCTACAGTTCAAATAGTGAATACTTTGGATCTCTGCCTTTTGGCAGGAAATCCATTGAGTTCATCTGTGGCACCTTCCACAGTGGGGTGCAGCCTCTTTCCTGAGAAGCAGGAACACAATCACATTCGTCACCAAACAAATTTTCACGGTCTTCAAAGTGCTCCTGGGGTGTCTCATAACAGTAACTGTGTCATGATCTTAGCACAAAGCAAAGTGTTTACAGCAGGGGTTTTGCACTCTAAAAGGGATGACTGGGTGCTAGCTACACATAATCTTAGGTACTGCCTTTAGGAATAACATTCTGCCTTAGAGCTCTGGAAAACTGGAAGTCCTATTTTTGTGAGAATGCTTTGTCTTTCTGTTGAAAATGACAGCATGGGCAAGGCTGGTTGTAAGGAAATTAGAAGAATTGTGTGCTTTAGAGGAAAGTTCCTGTTAGCTACACTAGCACAGAGTGCTTCACCACGGATTCATCTCTGTACATTACTGACACTGTGTAGAGAATTCAATACCGTAATGAATGCATTATGACTGAATACCTGTTACAGACCATCCTTTACACAAAAACTAAAATACCGAACAGTTGTCCCTGTACAGCAGCAACAGAGCTACTGTGATATTTTCCTGCATTACTTAGAATGAAACTAGTTGCAGGTATCTTGGATGTCTGCTATGAAAGAAAAATGTAGAAGGAAATGTGGAAAAGGCTTGTTTTTGGTTGGAACCCCCCCCGAAACAGATTTAATTGTATTTGTATCATGCATTTCTGGCACAGAATTGGAAGAGAAATTATGATTTTCTGATGAACATGCCTTTGATAATCTGTACCATTGATAAGACACAGAAATTAGTGTTTCATGCCTAACATGAAGCTACTTGACAAAAAATGAATAAAGATGCTATATCTGTTTACCTAAATGCCAGTTACAGGGAGATGGTTATTTCACTCAATTTTTATGATGAAAAATAATTTTATTATTTTTTTCCCATATTCTTGTTGGAAATAACATTTCCGTGCATCCTGCTCAATTCCTGAATTAATTTTCAGATCTAAACATGTCACTACTGGAACCTGCTTTTTGCAGCTGTTGATGGGGTTGTTTATTTATTCTCTTCAGAAGGCCAGAAGAGATCATTCAGAGTGAGTCAAACACATTTTTACCTTTCTAGATATCCAGGAATGGTAGCAACAGTCCAGTTAATGGCTGTTTTGATGCTTAAATTGTAATACAAGTGCAGCATGTAAACATCTAAGCAAATTATCATGGGTCTTTTGGAGCACAAAAATTTCTGTTGTAGTCTTTTTGACTGTAGCCATATGTACTTTTACACTTTCTCAAGCATGTGACACAGTCAGTACTGAAGTTTAATAATAAACGTAATAAACTGAAGTTTATGGCATACTGCTATACAAAGTATTCAACAAAAGTGTTTCTGAACTGGCTAGACCCCTAAAGAATACAGGAAGGACATAACAGAATTAAATCAACCTGCTCAGGTTTAGCTGATTGCAAGTAACTTTTGGTTGGTTGGTTGGTTGGTTTATAAGAGTCCCAGGTAAGGACAGAAAGGCTTTTGTAGTCTCCTGTATTGGAATAAAATAAATGCATTGAGAACAGACTTCTGACAAAGTTTAAATGAGTAAAAATGTTGCAGCATAAATAATTATTAATTATTTTGAAGGTAATAGACACCAGAAGCACAGGGAAAATTTTTCATCTTGATAAAAGAGAGAAATTTTTTCAGTGAGAGCAATTGAGAGAGTCCCCATCACTGAAAGTTCTCCAGACACAGCTGGGCAGGGTGCTAGAAAATCCCACCTAGGCTTTCTTTTCCACAAAGGGTGTGAGTGGGTGGTGTTTTGAGGTCCCCACCAATCTGGGGTGCTCTGTGATCTGTGAACATCACATTAAAAAAAAGAGATGTAATCCACAATGCCCTGGGAACCACAAGAATAGTGGCCTTTCATAAAGTCGTAAGTTTTAAGGATTCCTTTTTTCGTACCCAATCTGACTTGTATTCAAGTCCTCAGTACCTTTAGGAAGGCCCTGTTCTTCTAGGTGTATTGGGTTCGATTGCACACGCACAACGGATTTCTCAGCTCTCTCCTTATAATCTTGGGGTAACGCAGCTATATGAAAGCCAGGTACATCTATAGACAGGCAATAAAGAAGAGCAGTTAGAAGAAAAATCCCGACCACCTTTAAAATCTTAGTTCCACTGCCTGAGAAGCTGGAGACTGAGAACTGAGAACCCATTTCCCTTCCACCACTGCCTGCGGTGTTCAGCCTCTTCCCATAGCAGAGCACAGGCCTCTCTCTGCTCTGCGGGACAGACAGGCACAATTCCTGGTGCAGGACACCTGAGTGCACAGATTAAGAGGTTTAACTCGCAGGCTGCCATGTACAGGAAGAGCAGGGAACATCCTGAGAACTGTGTGCAACAAGAGCCCCAGGTAAGGCCTCCTTCAGTGGGAGACAGCAAAGGAGCATGACTAAAACTCTGATTTCTACTCTGTTTGCTCAGATGCAATAGAAGTTGCATATAAAGGGAATACTTGCCTGTATTCTTTGGGGGTTCCAGAGCCTTTCGCACTTGACATGCTTGCTGGTGAGCACTCTACACACAACACCCTTGGGGTTTCTTTTTTTTAAATTTTTGTGAGTACCTACCCTAGTCAAAGCTACGGCCTAGGGAGGATTTTTATGCAGTGACACACCTGAACCACTTACAGCCTCTTACCCTCATAGAGCAAAATAATTTGCAACAATCCAACAAATCAACAAATCCCACCCCTAAAATCTGTAGGAGCGGTATCCCAGGTGAGTCCTTACAAGGCTTTCTGCTATTGTAGAAGTGAGTTAGGGTCTAGCACCAAAGTGTTTCCTTGATGAAGCACTGGCTTAGTGCTTTATTTCCCTGAAGGGATTCCTCAAGTGAAGGGAGTCAAAGTCATTCTCATGCAAAAACAGAGTCTGTATGTAAAACAAAGTGGTCACAAGAAACTGAAATGCTGACTTTTTACACCACAGGAAACAAAGGTTTTGCTGTTAGGAGCTGAAAAAAGGCTAGGTCATGCCTCTAGCAGCAATTTAGGACTCCTTTAGGATCAAACATCGTGAAAGTATTACCCAGTTATGTTACAAATGGAGATGTACACACGGTACAGCAGGATTGTAAGTAATTTTTGGCCTGGTGTAAAAAGACATGGACATTTTCAAGAATTCAAGTGCTAAGAATGTAAGGATTTTGTATTAGTGGTATATATCACACAAGCAAAAGAGTACCCAGAAGTAAACAGACTGGACATGGAATTGGAGGCCTATCTTGGGAATTGTGCTCAAGCCAATGTTTACTGAAATGGCTGTGTTTAAATTTCCACATTTTAAATATTTCTTCAGTTTGTCTAAGATTAAAAGCACAGATAGGGATTACTGGTATTTTATTTTAGACTACCTAGGCTGCTTCTTGAACCAAAACACTAATTAAAGCATTACCTTGCTTGTGTTTAAATGACATTAGAGTATGTCGCTTGTTCTGATATACACAGTGCACAGAAAGTCCAATATTTTGATGAATACCCTTCTGAATGTAAACTAATACTCTGTGTTAAACATTCATTATCAACAGCAGTAATCAACATTAGCATTGTTGAACAGCAAATCTTAGCATTCTACGATCTTTAGCAGTATAGGAGTACTACAGGAAACTTTTAACTGTAGTACCAACAAAAAAGCTTATTTTGCAGCTTAATCAATTGTTAACAATTAACACCATTTTAGTAGGCATTGCAATCTAAGGATTAAGAATTTAAAAGCAACCAACTGTACTACATCAATATTCTATTACCTTGCATAATGTATATAAGAAATTCAGGATATAGAAAAAGCAGTAATGCCATCTCCAGGTGGTAACCCCATTTTTGGCAACAGGGACACCAGGGCAGGTGAATCTGGTTTGGTTTTGTTCCCATAAGGTAGAGGTGCAGCTATGCTTTAAAACCCCTCTATGTAACGTGCTTCATCATGTATGAGGAAATACAGCTCTGTTTGGGATCACACTGCCAGTGGGAATGCCAGGGGCAGGCAATATGCAGGTGGCTAGCAGTATATTCAAAGGACCTGGGAAATGTTCCTCATTGATAGCTCTTCCTCAGTAATGATGTTTTTGGGTCTGGTCCAAGTCTTGAAGCACCTTTCAAAATCCATATGCTTTCTTAAGACACCTGTGGTGAGGGGTTCCTGACTCTAATATCGAACCCTGGAATGTGTGATTCTGTTGAAGAAAATAGTACAGTTCAGAGAGGGCCTGGGGCACCTTGGGAGATGTTGCTATAAAACCCCAGTAGGGATTATCCTCTAAAAGAGCAGCAGCTTACATAGGAGGGTCAAGGCCTCCCTGCTGGATGACCACATCCATCTCCCAGGAATCAGATGTACCATATCACACGATGTAGTTTCTTTCCAGGGCATTAGTGAAGCCAGAGGATAGCAGCATTTTTCTGCTTTCTAGGAGATTTCAGTTACCTGCAAGATTATTTTTGCTTATTATTTTGCTGCTGTACTTACTGGAGAAGGCGCAAGTATGAGCAGAGTTGCATTCCTCCTTCAGATCTAAACAACATGGATTCTGTTTAGTATTGTTGTTGTGCACTACAATGTCAGTAAAGCAGGCTAATGGCTGAGGTCAGTTTTGAGAAAAAAACCCCAACCATACCCTCTGATTTGCAGCAAATAAAACCTGAAATATTTCCAGCATGCCACAGTAAATGATTCCCATAAGCTTGCTCTGCCAGACAGGTAGCAAAAAGACACTGAGCAGACGTGTTCACAAGCTGTTTTGTCCTTTTTAGTCAGAAAACGAAGCTCAGCTTTTCTGGCTGCTTCTCTTACTTCTCTTGACCTGGGGACAGCCTGAAACAGAGGCAGACTGAGAACAGGGACTGGATTTATGCCTGTCCCTTTCCAGTGCAGAAGCCTGCTGATGTTTTGGGTGAAGCCCCTGTAGTCCTATTGATAATTAACAAATACATTTCTACACATGATAGTGGTTATTAGTGCTAAGAGCAGGAAAGAAAAATTAGACGACTAAGTGCAAAATAGAAGTATAAAATTTATTTAAAACCACCCACAAAGTTCTGTGTAATCAGGAATGATACAATTTGTAATAGTCTTTTTAAAAACTCATGACAAGATTTAAAATATATTTTCAATTACAGTATTCATTTAGCCTTATTCAGTTAGGACAAAAAAAAAAAAAGAAAGTTTACATTCTAAACAGATGAGACACACAAGAAAAATAGAACAGAACAGACAATTTCCACAACGACAATTTTTACATGTATGTTTGAATACTAGTATCAACATTTCAATGCATCTTGCTACATAAACATGAAATCATGTACAACAACTGCTTGCACCAAAAAACATAGCTTAATTAGATCTTTCAAGTAACATGCAGTCACAACTCACAAGTCTTCAAGTACTGCTGGTAAGGGTTCCCTTGTCTGCAAAGAAGATTTTAAGGTTCAGTTTCTCAGCTAGCATAACTCTGCCCAGCTCCACCAGCCTCAGGGAGCTATGCTCAGTTATACTAGGAAAGAATCAGGCCCCAAATTTTTTTTTTCAGAAAAGAAATAATTTTTACACTTTCTCCTGTAAATACTGTGACATAATGAAGTGCTTTTTCTTTCTGATTTTTTTCTCCCTGTACATAATCTTTTGCTTAAAAATGTTAATTTTATGTTCCAGATTTCAATACAATAGGTTGGTAACTGGGAATAAAACCTCAAATTCAAAGTTGAAAAATAAATATCAAATGCATCCCAAGGAAAGAAAGAAAGAGAGAAAAGAAGAAAGAGAGAAGGAAAAAAAAACCATGACTTTTTTCTTTTGCTCTGGCATATTGTTAATCTTTTATCTTCCCAAGGCAGGAAGGAATTCACTAGCCATAGCATTTCAGTACAGTGTGTCCTTACATATTTATGTTCTTAATGATAGCAAATTTGGATCAGTACTTGTGACCTGGCATGATATTGTCACATTATGAAGAGCTGTCTCTTCCAAACTGAACAAATTATCATAGAATAATTCACTGGTAAAGACTGAAATGTATGAATGTTTGCATTGGTTAGAACTGGCTTTCTTTTAGCAGTACTGGGATAGCCCATTTGTTCTTCTTGACTAAAATTACTTTTTCATTTAAAGGACAAGAGCTTCACGAAGTTCAGCTGCTGCCTTTTGAGTTGCATGGATTAGACAGGCATTCGCAAAACTGGCACAAAATCTGTTCTCATTAGGCTCTGCAGTATCACTGCAGTGTAAAAATTTAAGAAGGAAAGTATCTTTCCTTTTCCTCAAACATTTTTTTTTTAACAAGAAGTTTGCGTTGCATTGCTTAACTGCAATGTAGTGGGGCTGTTGTTTACATAAACTTCCATGGGCAGCAAGGGGAGCTCTGCAGGACTCAGGCATGCAGAGCAATGCCAGGGTTTTCCCTGGCAAGTAGCACCACAGTCAGGGAAGGCAGAAAGTGTTGGCTTTTAGCTTTATGTCCCCAAACTCACCGGAGTGTGACAACAGCATGCAACACTGCGCACTCTGCTGGGTGTGAAGTCAGGACAGAACGGGAGTTCAGTAGATTGTCAAAACCCCAGTCTATATCATCAAGTAAAAGGGATCCAAGTTATGATAAAGGGTAGCAAGTATTTTAAGAAAAACTACCAAAGCTTAAAAACAGCATTTTTGACAATTTTGAGAGATTTCTGGGCTGGCCATTACCAAGAGGTACAAATCTTTTACCACATTGTCTTTGTAGACCGTGTTGGGCAAAGGACAGCCAATATAAGCAAATATTTAAAACCTGATAAAACCCAAGCAAGTCTCTTTTCAACCTGTATTTCTAAACTAAGAACAATCTGGATGTTACTGGCCAGTATGTGCACAGTAGGGATACCATGAAATTAATTTCAGGATTGTACAAATCAGTCATTTGGTAACTGTTTTGATTTATACTAGTGTCCTTTTATACTCTGATCAGTGTGATGGGATACTCCGAAGGATGTAAGCTAAAGTAACATCCATTTAAGGCCCCTTTATCCTTTCAATACAATGCAAAGGACAGTAGTATAAATGAGAATCAGGGCCTCCATTCTTACTTTAAGACAACTCTCAAACCCTAGACCCTTTTCCATTACAATATAATAAAAATACAGATATACATGTAAAAATATTGATCAGGTCACAAAACTTTCCACGACAGCATTAAAACATTCTGTGGCAACAACTGCACTACTGAACATCAAAACTAGCAGTTCCCTTGCTCCACTGCAACAGCACTTCTTTGGAACACAGTTCATCTGCTGTAACCGGCAACTGTAGTTTAAGTGCCAAACCTGTCCTCCCTACATACATAGTTTTTGAGGTGTACACCTGTGTTCTGTGACTTTGTGAGGAATGTGTGTAAGGTGTGCAAAGTGTTGAAAAAAGCACCGTTAATCACTCACACCAAAGCAAGTCACCTTCATGTTATTTAGCACCCCAGTCTTGCATTCACTGCAAGTATGCTGTTGGAAGATTCTAGCATTTGAATAGAAGTGCATGTGGAAAAATGCCATATATAATGGCCCAGTAGAAAAAGAAAGGAAAATACACTGTCTGGAAGAATTAGGGATACAGCATCAAGAAGCATCTTGCATCTTTTAAAACTGAAGCTAGCTCATGGTTAAACACCATGAGCAATTGTTGGGATGATGAACTGGGGAACTGGATTGGAAAAAGAATCCTGAAGTCTTTATGTCTCAGAAAGACATGAAGAAACAGTGATGCTGATACCTCAATACCCTTTAATAAAACGCAGTAACTACTTAATTATTTTCTTCTCAAGCTCCTTCAATTCCATTTTTTGCCACAGAGGAAGAACATCTTTTTTCCAAGCAGTCCTGTGTTAGTTCAGGCATTTAACTTACATAATACTTGGATATCTTACAAAGACTGTGACTGATCTAACCAGAAAACATAAAGAAACATGATTGATTGCTCCTGCTCTTGCAATCGTGCAGGGGCTGCAGCAGCTGTCTTATGCCAGGAACTGAGCAGAGCTGTTAAGAGTGACTCAAAAGACAAGAGGCCATTCCACAGAGATGCTACCAACATAAAATCCTGTACTCTGAGAAGGGATGACTTTTTCTTCTCAGGGGGTGATCAGTTTTGCAAAGTCTCTTTTGTTTGGCTACTTGCAGATACAAGAACAGATTGTCAAAACTACATCAAAAAATCTGAAAAGTAACTGGAAAATTGATTATTTGATTAAAAAAAGTAAGAAAACAGTGATTTTGACAGATTATGAATTGTCCCTCTCTATTGGAATTTTTAAAAATCCCAATTGTAATATTCTAGGCTCTGTATGAAAAAACATGAAGTAAAAGCCCTAGAACTGTAACATATAGAATGTAAGATCATGGAATCACAGACTGGCTTGGGTTGGAAGGGACCTTAAAGCTCACCGTGTTCCAACCCCCTGCCATGGGCAGGGACACCTTCCACTATACCAGGTTGCTTCAAGCCCTGTCCAGCCTGGCCTGGGACACTTACAGGGATGGGGCAGCCACAGCTTCTCCGGGTAGTCTGTTCCAGATGACAAAGACATGGATTTTAGGGGGAGAGTCCCAAGGAGAATAGCTTCATATGACATTCCTGAGATGAAGATGGCTGATTTTCATACAAAGCAGGGCAGCGTGCAGGGGGACTTGTGGGCAGGCTGACAGCTGTGCTGCTGATGCCAAGTGCTGAAGCAGATCTGCAAAGGGAAAAACTTTGGAGTAGTTACAAGCATTGAAAGCATTCAGCAGCAGGTGAGAAAGTGAGCCAGCACTA
Source organism: Corvus hawaiiensis (assembly GCF_020740725.1). Lineage (NCBI taxonomy): Eukaryota > Metazoa > Chordata > Aves > Passeriformes > Corvidae > Corvus > Corvus hawaiiensis. The sequence continues at coordinate 33,197,496 of NC_063220.1, read as the reverse complement.
ACTGCTAACCAAAGCTGATGATCCAGAAAGACCATGGAGTGAGAAAGGTGGCGAGTATCCAATGTCACCTGTACAGAGTAGAAAGTGGTATCTACTAATCAACACTAGCCATATTAAGTGTTTTTCAGGGAGACAACACAGCATCATGTAGAACTAAGTCTTCATAATTTAGTCATGTGCCAGTATTAAACAAAAAGTTTTTCCTATTCTAAAAGAACCAAAAAAGTTTTAACAGGGAAGTAATAAACACAGCGTATTTTCAACTACTCCTTAGAAGAAGTTATCCGTATGTATCCTGGTGCCTGATCAGGTTCTACTATTAGAAATCCTTGGTCATTCAGGAAACCTCAAATGTAAAACTCTTTCCTTTAAGTAATTTTGTAGCAACATCCTAAAGCAGCACACAGACAACTTGTGAAGACTGACTAAACATCAGGTAATCCCAGAACAGACTAAAACCACTTCCTGAACTGTTAAAGTAGCCACGTCCTCTAGACTTTTGACACTGGGCACTCTGTTTTAGATTCAAGGAGAATATAAGTGTGTCACAAACAAAATAAAATAAGCTACTGAATTTAAAGTCAGATGGACCAAAAGAAGTGTTTGTATAAAGAAGTATCACAGCAATTACATGTACATAGGTTGACTCAAAAACCAATTGTACCTTCACAACTTTGCCTGTGATTTACTTATGCTGTGCAGAGAATCATTAAGGTTGGAAAGGACCTTGAAGACCATCAAGTCCAACCAGCATCCCATCAGCTTTCTATATTCTCTATCTTGATGGTGGGAAGGGGCAGCAGGCTGGTGATGACAGCAGTGCTTGCTACCTTTTTTGTCTACACAGATCAAGAAAGGGTCAAGAGAGACTAACTCTCTCCAACCTTTTTTTTTTTTAAACCAGTATCTGCAGGCAGAGACCAAAGGAGAGATTTTTGTCTGTGGAGGAACTGCGGAAAGAGGTGAATTTGTACATAATACCCACAATGAAACATCTTACTGGTTAGAGCAGTGCTGTGACACAGCCATTGCAGTGCAGTACCGTGGTGTCACAATAATCAATAGAAAGATACTCCCTCCACACTTCCTTCTGCAAGTCAGATCAAGACCTAAAAAAGCAGGAATTCTCAAATGTGATTGGACTGTTCCTCCTCTCTAATTGCTATTTAAGATCAGATCGTCACAGCTTGGCAGACAGCTTGCACACAAGAAATAAAACACAATTTTATGAGTAGACATCACAAAGACCCTAATCTGAATTTTAGTGACCACAATAAGCCTGAAAGAGTTTGTCCCACACTGCCTGAATGTAACTGGTGTTAACATACACAAAGCATGGAAGTGCCCGTGCAATTGAGTTTTTTGTGTATCTGAGAGCACAGCTATTTCCTTCTGATAGCCTAGAAATTACAGGATTTCTATGGAAAAGAAAACAACCATATATAAAAATGTATTACAAAGCTGATGGCTGCTTGATAAATGGGAGTTAATTTCAACATTAGAGAAGTTGCATGGGAAGTGAAAGAGCAAGACTGACGTCTGAGTTGGCACAGACATTGGTCAACTGTTGTCCATATCCATCCAATTAAATACGGAAATTGCAGGAAAACTTGGTAAATGAGCACTTTGCAGTCAGCAGGGCTGCAGCAGTGTGAACAGGACCCAAATTTAATCCACCAAATTGAGTTAATATTGCAATGAAATTAAAAAGGTCTTTTAAAAGCCCCCATGCAGTTGTATGTTAGAAAGAATCTTAAGTACTAGACAACTTGTCGTTTACCCATGCTTAACATAAAATGTTCCTCAAAATAGTAGTTATTTCCTGTTCTACATCTAGAGAAGCACTATCATAGGTAAGACAAGGACTTTCACCAGCAGTTAAGATTCTTAAGTAAAAGTTAGCCTACAAAGTCCTTAAAAAATCTGAATACAACTGTTATAAGTTGGAAGCTGCAAGTATTTGTAAGTATTTATAAAACTTCTTAGATCTTGTGACTGAAGTATTTATAGAAATATTTCTTTCTATTTCCTGCAATACACTAGCATGTGAAAAATCAGTAAATTCACTGTTTAACTGGATACAACTGCAGCAACTGCCACAGGGAGTCAAACAGAACTGGTCCTGCAACAAGGCCTGCTCCTCCCCTCCACAGCGGAGGTGGAGTCATAGTACTGGACCCAATGGACAAAGGGATGAGACACATTTCTTCTGGGAAGTCAGAGGTGTCCTGTGTTGAATCATGACAGTTTTTGCTGGTATACTGTAAAAAATGATCCAAAGACAAGCACACCCCGCTGCCAGCCCACACCTGAATCCATGTGCTGGTTTTTCACCCAGAACTTTGTGCCACCTGACGGAAACCAAGTAAAATGTGCAGGTCTGACCTAGCCAGCTACCTTAATTTTAGATCCAGCTCCTGGTCTGGCTACCCAAGAAGGACTTGGGTTAAAACATAAGAGCAAATTACATGTGGTTGTGTGGGCGGCAAAGGAAAGAACAGACCCACAGAGTTGAAGATTTTAAGAGATAAATACTGTTATGAAATTATAACCTTACTGAAAACAACACAATTTGTCTACAAGACTGATAAATATTCTGAAGTGTTACAAGAAATAGCACAGAGTTGTAAAACCAGTAAATAGTTGCATTTTCTATACTGCAGTACAGCAATAGAAAGGATCAGCTTCTCAAATCACAACCCACTACGTGTCCAGCAGGAAGTAGAAGTGGACAACCTGCCTAGTAGGACACATTGAAAAAGCAGTTTAGGTGATAGACAGCCAGGGAAAGAGCACCGTGGGTGATATGTTATTGTACAGATGGTATATTTCTCTCATGTAAGTAAAATTAATGAAGTAGTAACTGTGAGTTTAGCACCTATCAGTTAATAGTATTAATTATGTTAAGATACGCATTTCTTTGTTAGAATTGCCATTTCAAGAAAAAGTAGACCTGGGCTACCTGTTTGAAGGGATCCTTTTAGATCCACCTTTCAGTGCCTCACTTCTAAGAGGGAAGCTGCTGGTTTTTCAATGGAACATTTTTATCCGAAGTTTCCAATAAGTAAAATACAGGCATTTGTAGGAGATGATTCAAGTAAAAATTATCCACTTTAATGGTATGAACATTTTAAAAGGTAAAGAGATGGCTCTGTAACTTACTAATTTTGTGTAGAAAATTTATCACATGGGAGTGCTGAATTACAGCATTTCAGAAACTGAAGCTGTCAGGGCTATCGGTGAAACCAATGAACAAATCTGTACATGGTGTGGGACAAATACATGACTGGAACAGCTAAGGAATGTACAGTACTACTGACTGTATGAACAGCTGCAATTCCTAGTAATCTTCAGCTCACCAAAAATATACAAGTTTTAAAATGGAAATCTAAGGCACACAAAATACCATAATGATTTGATGTATACTGTATATTACATAGTCAATAAGCATAAAACTGCTGGTACAAAACAATGGCATAATATTGGTTCTGTTTTATCATTATTTACAATCCCTTCGTATCCTCTATTTAATATTAAGATTTGAACTAAAATTTGCAGCATACCCGGTTTTTACAAGTCTTAGTTAAAATAGGTAAGATACAAAGAACTGGTTCAATTCCTCCATCCTCTGCCATCAATAGCTTTGTTAATTTGAACAGGAATCTGCAGAACTGAACCCAAGATCATGACATAGTGATTGCTACTTCAGACCTGGCTCCTGCAAACGCTTCACGTGGCTACAGGAGAACAGTCTCATGGATCTACAGCCGCACCAAAGGATTTGTAGCACCAAGGTCCTGACTAGCACTATGTGTTTAAAACACCATTGATGTACTTTTCGTACCGAAACTGTAAATAGAGTTCTTGCACTTCAGCTTCTCAAGGAAAAAGCACCTTGTCTTTAAATAAAGCAGATCCAGATAGTTCATATTCCTCTATACAGCACCACTACAGTATAATATTATCAAGTATATTATTAGTATGTTTTCACACTGGAAAAGTGACTTCATTCTACCTACAGGTTCCCCAGCCGGGGCGGGCGCCGAGGCAGAAGGAGGGGAGAGCTTTGTGTGTGGGCCTGATCCTGCAGTGCTTGGACCTCAGGGAGTCCTGGCGTCAGTGCTCCTCCTGGCTCCAACTGGCTCGCATGGAAGAAGTTGCAGGATGAGGTCAGTCCTTAGCTAACGTTGTCATTTGGTCATTTGTTTAAATAAATAAGTTTAAACAAGAAATACATAGGAGAGGAGAATCAGAAAGAAGAGTGGGATGCTACAGTATTTAAAAGCAATGGAGTGTCTGTTTTCCCTCTGGTTTAGCAAATACTCGTTTCATGATGTCACTTTCTCAAGAGAAATGAAGAACATAAATTTAAAGGAAGGATACAACCCTTTCCATGTGAAATGTATAAATTGCTTCAAAAATTTACAAAACATTTTTGTAAAAAAACTGAACTCAGAAAGTTGGTGAATATTACAGATAGGTTATTCTTAACAAAAAATTTGCTGCTAAATATTAGAAATTTGATAGTTTTCCAACACTTCCTTTGTATTTTTCCCAAATTATTTTTTTTATCAGAATAGAATAAGGCAGCTCTAGGGGGTATTTTTTTATCCCAAAACAATCCTACCCCTGAGGCATTAGGAACATTTGGTTGCCATGTTAACTTAGAACGCTGCAAACAAATGAGACTGATGCACTTACTGCTCAAAGAAACCGTAACAAATGCTGCCTTTAAAAAAACCCAGATAATATTCATAACTCCCAGTAGCAACACATGTATTGACCAGGCATCTCCTCATTTCACGTTTGTACACTCTCTTGAAAAAGAATAAAAGTTTCTATAATCCATAACTGTTTGTTTATATGCAACATAAAATCTTCAATGAAAAAGGGCAAGTTAAAAACAACCACATATGCTATCAGCATACATCCTGCAGCTGTAACACCATGGAACTCTACACAGCAAGAATAAAATCACTTCTTCTGTAGAGTATGCACAAACCTTAGACAATATGATCCTTATACTATACTATTTCAAGTTAATTTTAAAAATAGAAAGTGCTTTTAAAATATATATTTACAGCTTAGAAACAACTTCCAGCCATCATTACCAATAACTTCATTCTACTGACAAATCTAAAGAATAAAATTCATTGGTTTTCTAAAAGATTTATGTGTAATTTGGACTATATAGCAATGGTTGGAAGTTGTTAAAGCAATGGCACCATGAAGTAATAATTCAGCTTATTTATTTTTTACTGTTTGATGTGGTTAAGCACCAAGAGCTGTGTAGAGCTATAACTGTATAACTTGATTTAACACCATAAAACGTGAACCTGTTAAAATCCCTATAAATGATTTTTGTAGTAAACAGACGATTTAAAGCACCAAAATATAAATTCCTAAAGGTAATAAACTGAATGATTCAATCAAGGTTAATAACCTAAACAAAATCTTTTTTAGAATGTATTAAAACTATAGAACTTTTTTTTTGCTTAAAATGTGCTTGAGCACCACGAAATGTTAAAGTCACAGTTTAAGAAGAAATCCCCCCCTTTTTTTTTGTTTTTACCTCAGCCTTAAAATGGTTGAGATGAGCAAATAGTAAACGACGCGAGACTTGTTCTTTAACAGCACCTTAAAGAAACACCATGTAACTGCACCAGGAGGGGCACACCACACCAGCACCTACGCCCAATGGTTGTAGGGCCCTGCCACTCTTGTCAGGGCGTACGAAGATACTGTGATTACGTTATCCTTGGTTACTGTTAATGCTCTGCGGGATGGAATTTGGTTGAACTCATTGTCTTCATAAAAAATACCTCTGTTTTCACTTGGTTGCTTTGCTTTCCTGTTGCTAGAGTTCAGTTCAGGATTCTCTGTTCCTAATCGTTCTGCTTCTTTTTCTTTTTCTTTCGCCCTTTCAGCCATCTTTGCTTCCCACATCGCTAAACCATGTTTTGGCTCATTTAAATTTTTGTGTTGGTAAAAAACTAAAGAAATTCTTGTGGGATGATTGCGGTTGGGTTTTTTAATTGGTGTGGTAGCATGGAGTTCACGTCTTGCACATTCAATTAAGATAGAACCATGAGAAGGTGCCACAGCAACCCCACCAATGTCATCATCCAAAAAATTGTGCTCACTGTCTGACCACAATTCCTCAGCCTTTTCTTCAGAATCAGCCGGCTGTCCCAGTGCACTGTTTTGCTTTTCGTCAACACAGTCAAAGTCACACATTTGTCCTTGATGGGAGCTGCCCTTTTCCCCTGGGCACCCATGGGAAGAGTCAGCTTCATTTATGATGGCATCCTTTGCTGAAGAGCTTAGCGGTACTGATGAGTCACAAGAGCTGATCATCTCTGAGAAAGGAGAATTGTCCAACTGAAGTTGACAATTCTGTTTGTCTGGCTGATGTTCAAGTATAGTGGGCAGGGGCTCTTTGTGGGCTGGGAGGCCTGGAGCAGTGACCTCGGGAAGAATCGGTGGCACACCATTCACCTTATCGTTCAGCAGAATTCCAGTATAGTCTTTGACTGACACATCAAAGTTCTTGCAATTAACATAAGGTGTCACATGAGGTTGCTTGGTACTGCATTCAAAATACCCGTAGGGAACTGAAAAATCTTGTTGAATATTAGTCACTGCAGTTAGGCCAGGCTTATGTGCGAGAGACGGATAGGGATGTAAACTATCCACCTTAAAGGGGGAGGAAGTCGTGTACTGTTTCAATAAAGAGCAATTTTTAGTAGTGTTTGAAGTATGTTTCATGGCATAAAGGTGGTTGGAAGTCTCCATTTTTATTCCAGGTTTTAAAGCATCTGTTTTGTTCCCTAGAAGAAATGCACACCAAAGTGTAAGTACTTCTCAATCTATAAAATACCTCTCTTACTTGCTTTCTAACATGAAAAATGCACACTGAGTACAGATTTTTCAAAATGGTGATTTTTAGCTTTTTAGGAATATCTCTATGTATGTATACATATATCTAAAATAACCTTGCTCAATTAACACCTTAACCATTTCCAGTCAGGCTGCTGGTGTATAAAATGGAAAGGTATTTCACAGAGGGATGAAGAAAATAAACAGATAAAATGAAATAACCACTGAATCCCAATTCACACAGCCCAGTCCTACAGAAATGCTTGCCAGCAGCTGACTGCTGGCCTTCAGTTTTTACATAGTTGATGAAATTCAGTCTGAAATTCAGCCTGTGAATCAGTCAAAATTCTGACCTGCCTTAACCCCACATTATGATCAAAGGGAAAGAGCTTGTTTATGGATCTTGTCCATCACAGCAAAAACAGTTACTGAATTACAATGATTCATGCATTCCAATACTGGCTCAGAAATTGTCTTTAAAAAAAAAGCATGTGGCAACATGCTCCAGGTAAATCCATCCTTACAAAATGAATTTTGAGTCATGTGATTTGGCTTTCTTCCATCTTTCCATCTAATTGCTTCATTATTTCAGATCTCTGTGCAGACATCCTTGTTCAATTTCTGTCAGTTTCCTAATCAATTTCTAGCCATGGCTGCCTACTGCTGGGCTTGGTTGGGGAACAGGCTCCTCACATGACTGATTCTCATCATGGGTAGGTTCAGCCCAGAGTCCATGGGAGCAGTGGGAAAGAATTCCATCGACTATGATGGGCTTTGCATCATGCTCTGCAATGGCTTCACATGTGTTTTGCCAGCAGACGGGCACCCCCCAGAGAGCCCTTGCTTACTCTCGTAAAAGACTGTCTCTGTCAGTGTTCTTTATTCCATAAATACACAGAATGGTTGTTTTTACACAGTGTAGGAGCACTATTCTTTCTTCTACTCTGTCTCCTAGTAATTTATAAATCAGTGACGAATTAAAAACATTCCTCCAATAGGAATGCAAAAAATTCAAAATGATATAATGACAGGCACAATAGTTAGCATGCAAAAACTGAAAGCTGTATGGGGACATGAGGAGGCCACATCCAACTCTTTAAAAACCCATTCTATGAAATAAAACACAAAGCATTTAATGACATTAACAGCCCCCACCCCAGAGCAAGGCCTTTGCCCTAAAGATTTTAAACACAGCATTTGAGAATTGCGTTCTCCATCACCTCAGAAGAGAGACCCACAGTGTGAAAATAAGTTTTAACAACCCACAGCACTCAATTACGAAAGTGTAGCAAGTGGATTTTTGTTTTTTAAATGTTATCCCCCCCAAAATGCAGACATTCTTTGAAATATGTTTACCTGTTATTCCTCCCCTTAAATCTGCTACATAGGTCTGGATGTCTCTCATGAAATAAAATTCAAAATTACAGCAGATGGGCTAATTTTCCTCTCTTCCTAACAGGCTGTGCTTCAATTTCATCTTTCACGTGCTAATCAGAGATTTTAAGTCCATGGCTTCTTCATCCATGGCTTCTTCCACCTCTTCCTTCTTTTCTAACTTCTCATTACTGCCCAGTCCCATCCAATAAGTCCTACCCTGTGGAGGCCTGACCCAAGATCTGACACCGGGTACCACAGTGTAGACCAGCAGTGCCTCCGCACACCTCGGCCCAGACACAGCTCTGTACTGCCCAGACGGGGGCTGTGGCAGAGGAAAAAACACGGCCTCCCTGGCACCTGCTGCTGACAGACTCCATTGCCCTGCTCCTTGTTAACAGTCCTGCAAGGGACAATTTGCACTGTCATTTGATAAAACCTGGGAGATTTTGCAAATCTCTTGCTGTGCAGCAGCGTCCGTGCCATTGATAGGAAATTATCACAGCTCAGATTCTGAGAAAGCCATTATCTGCCATAGGAAGTGGAGAACACAGTTCTTGTACTTTAAAGTGACAGAAATTCAAGTTGCTTATTTAGGTAAACATTCCAACAATGTTCTTTCAGGATGGTCAAACTGCCATTATTTATTAGAATAAGGGAACTTGGAAATACTTCACAGGCATTGACACACCAACAGACTATTTTTGGGTAATCACCTGTATTCTTTTCTGCACCAAGAGACAACACTGGCTACAGTGACTTGTTCATTAGCCCTTAAAATGCAGAATATACAAGTAGTTTATTTTAAAGGAGCTTTTCCCTCCCATCAGATGTGTATCAGAACACAGAACCAGAACCAACTGTCAGAATTTCATAAGCATCACTCACCTAAACAATGCAAAGTGTTGCCAAGATTTTCTGGGGCTTCAGTTTTCAGTTTTACTGGTGTTGAATATTTTTTATCTATTAATGGCTGCTTTTCAGTCGGGGTCCTCCTTGTGTCTGGTTTCTTCTTCTTGGTAGCTCTGAGAGGCTCAGCCAACATTCGCACTTCTCTGGGGAACGCTGTGAGCACCTGTATGGCTCCGGCTTTTATCTTGGCTTCCAGGCCCTCTTCAGTGCCAAACTCATCTGTTTGTGAGATTTTGTAAAGAGGCAACACATGGAGCTGTTCATCGCTTGGAATCACCCCCACTCTCCGGTTATCTTCCTTCGTTAACGTACAGACCTGGCACGAGCAGAATCAGTTACAAATAAACCACACACAAACCACAAGTTACGTAGAGACTCAGGCAGTCATCCTAGGCTTCACTGCTTACTTGTATTCTATGGCCACAATGCTATAGGGCTTTCAAATGCAAACATCTGACAAATACTTGTTTGATCTACAATGACACAGAAAAACTATTAGTACTTCAAGATCAAGGCACGTGTCTTGGATGGGAAAGTGAAATTTTGGCTCAGCTTACAGTATCTACAAATATATGCCAACCTTGGTAAATAATCTCAGCTGTAAACATACTGTAAGTTCCTAAGCACTCAGATTATTTTCTTTTAATACATAAATGTATCTTGGATGTTCAGATTAATTTTTAAGGATTACAAAATACAAAAAATTATTTTTGCATTAAACAACAAGCGTCTACGATCTGGAATTTGTTCTATGATTTGGAATTGGTTTTTGTTTTTGTTTTGGCTGGCAAATGAAAAAAAAAAACCAAACCAGCACAAACAATCACTCATACCACTCTCTATTTTTTGCAAATCTCAGCTCTAACTCCCTCCCTCTCTCAACACTTTCTTAACACCCCGCTGTAATTAACTCACAAGACCCAGGAAATGTTCTCCTAGGCTACTGCCCTACTTCCTGTTATTCTGTGTTGTGAGATCTTGGAGCCCAGAGGAGAGTGCTGGTTATATCCAGTTTGATGAGCACACATCAGAAATGTGAATAAATATTCCAACTTATTGCAATCATTTTCTTAGCATCATTATAAGTGCTGAACATTTCCAGCACTCCTTGAGTTCCAGCTCTTACTAACCCTTCCCCTTGAAAGCAGCACTAACACTGGCACTATAATCCCTGGTGTCATTCCCAAGGGATGGCAACAGCTCTGTGTGCCTGAGCACGTGTACAAACATTCACCCTTTTGTAGTTTTGTCACTTATATTCCCAAGGGACTGCTACATGGCTAGAAAGCCATACATCAATATCATGGCTTAGGTAAGCTGCTATTTCGCAGGAGTTACTAACTACACACATAAAGCAATGGGAGCACCATCCAAGGATGAGATGGTGCTCCCTAAATGGAAACGTATCACTCCAGCAGTGTGTAGGCTGAATATGATGCCTATCATGAACAGTCAATGCAATTTCCCAGAATCTTGTCACCATGCCTAACATTCCAGAGGAGAAGAATATTATTTAGGGGGTGAAGAAAACCCAAACATTTTTTATTTTACAGCACAGGTTTTGCATAAAGGCGCCACACAATTATTTCTAGAAAAATAAAATTACAGAACCACAAACTAAAAATCCTGAACCAAAAAGGTGGTGGCTAGGACTTTATCAGTAGCTCTATGCAAAGCTTAGCAGTTGCAGAGCAGCAAAAGGAGGAAATCTGAGGGGCAGAGACAAGGAAGAGCTTTTCAGGAGGCAGTTGGAAGGGATGGAGAGGGGGCTCTAAGGCATTTAGCAGCTGCTTTGTAGCGCTCACTGAGGTGCCGGCTCCATGCGTACTCACCTCATCTGGGCAGCCTCTGCACTATGAGGGAGATTTAGAAAAAACAACAAGTTGTTCCGTGAGCAGCGATTGGCACCTTACTTCCTGTGGGCTTCTCCATCCCCGCACTCCCACACACCCAGGCCCAGCAGTGATCCCTGCTCCCACCTCTGCTGGGCACCAGCCAGCAGAAGTGGGGCCTGCCTGAGGCTCAGGGCCATGGCTGCAAGGACCCTGCTACCTCCTCCCTGGATCCGGCTCCCCTCACTCAACAGTGACACTTCACAACTCACAACAAGAGGTTAAAAAAATCTCCAAAGACAATTCAGTTTCTGCCATGTTCAGTGAAATCTGTTTGAAACTGGTCAGCAGATGCCAAATTATTCATGAAGGGTGAGAGAGGGTCAGACATATAAGAGAGCATGATTATATATGACTGATGTTCTCAGAAAGCCCAGTGCACTTCTCCCCTTCTAAATTATAAACAAAAGCAGTAATGAAGTCAGCATGGAGGGGCCTGGCTCCCACTTGTTTTCATCAGAAACTGGGCAATGGTCTTTTAGAATACTATCTCCAGCCTGTAACTGGCCCATGCACTAATCAGAAAAACGTCTTGAAGATTAAATCCACAATATTTATTATTTTGAAAATTGAAACCCTTATCCAATTTACAGTTATAAATTTCCATGCAAAAGCCAACACTTTCTGGAACAAGAAAAATGAAGAACTGTTTTGAGGGTGGTAGTATATTGACAGAACTATGGTGGAAGTACTGCCAACTCCAGCAAACACCATATATTAAATACTGAGTTAGATTATGTATTAAGAATTTAATGTATATCCAAAATTGTATCCAGACCTGAAGACCAGTACATCTACAGCCCAAATACCACAACACCAATTTTAACACATGTATACTTTCACAGTCAGTGCCCCCTTAAAATATTTTAACATAAAATTGAGGATGCAATGGCAAACAGATAACTGAAAATTAATGATATGGGAAAACCAGCCATAAAGGCTGTACAGATAAGCTAAAACCTTACAGTTAAAGGTGTAAAGTCTCACCAAATGAGAAATATCTGCTTTAAAAAACCCCTCCAATATTCAAATCTGTGCAAAATATTACATTAAGGAACTTAGAAGCCACTGCTGAGAAGTGAAAAGCAGTATTTTCTATTGATACTGACACTGTTGCAAACTGACCAAAATGAAGCAAACATGAGAAAACCACCAAGTCTGTTAAAGGCCATTTACAGTGTGAAGCTGCATATCCCGATACTCTGTTTTTTTCAGAACATGCAGCTAAATCATCCAGGATGCTCAAAGGCCAAAGAAATGTTGGCCAAATGGTTTGTTTAGGTTTCCAGTGTGCTTGGTGATCAAACCCATTACCTATTCTGGATTAAGTGATGTCATGGTAAAAACTGCATGTTTATGAAACTTCATTATTATTCCCTTCTTTTAAACTTAAAATGCACCAGGAACTCAATGTAATTCCCTCCAGACATCCATCTGTAGCCAGACAGCTTCCACTGTGTTATTCTGGGTCTCTTTGATCTGTCTGTGTCCTCTTGAACCTCACATGTAGAAATGATGGAGCCTTTTCCACTGTGTTGTAATAACAGATGTTTTACATTCAAGTTTCAGCAGAGCAGTCAAACAGCCTTTCTAAACCTGAAAGATGGAATTAGGTTTCCTACCCACCCCCTCCCTGTGCAGCTGGAGACAGAGCGGGTGCCACTGGGACTCAGGTGCTGCTGCAGCCTTGCCCACCATTACACATACAAACATCTTTGCTTTTCCTTTGCAACCAAGACAAACCATGTTGTTCTGTTGGCCTGATCTATCCTGAACAGGTGTGTGTAGGTCAGAACCAGAGACGGGAACCCCAAACATATTTTCCTTTTGCCCACTTCATGTCCCCCAGGCTGTGCCATCAGACAGGTGACACAGGTACAGCACAGGAACCTCTGGGAGCTCACAGGTTAGCAGAGGGAACTTCTCACATTTCTCTGTTTGCACAATATATGTCCCAGTTCAAGCAGCTAAACTCAAGTGTTGATACTTACAGCTATTTTCTATTTACAAATAGCCCCTTGCTGCAAGAATACTAAAGAAATCCTATCTAAATAAAGAGAACACAGGTATGCAGTATTTATTTGTGAGTGAGCTACCCATGAAAACCAGATTCCAAGGCATAGTTTTCAGCAGCTATAATCAGTTGGTCATGTTCTGAAAAACCAACAAAATTTGGCAGAACTTGGTAGAAAGTGATACATAATGGTCCATACAACAACCTTCCACAAGCTGTAATGTGTTCCATGCTTCTGAGACTTGGAATTACTTGCAAACACACCACATACAATCCATAAAGTATCAACACCAGCAAGGATAATGTGAAGCTGAAATAACATCAGGTGATTACAGATAAATGCAGTTGTAGAACTATTCCCCAATACATTCCTCAAAAAAGGTTTAATTGTCCCTCCAGGTGCTTCTGGCCATAACTTAGAACTTTCCTGGGATCCAATATGGCAAAATGAGTAGCAGACTCAGCCGCCATTTCATTTTGTCTTTAATTTAAGAGGTAATGGAGCACTTAAACTACTCTTCTCAGAACATCTAAACTAAATTTCATCAAAAAGCATATTGTGCAGTTTGTCTGACAAGGAGGTCTCATTTTCAAGTTTAGAGTCTTTAAGGGCATTGAATTCCTACGCTTCAGAAGCAATTTTGCAATGTATACTTCCAACACTAAGCAAAAATAATAGTCTGTGGAGGACTGGCATTCCTGGTGGATTCCCAAACCTGCTTCCATACTTTAAAGGAACGGACATTTGCTCACCTTACAAGCACGCAATTAACACCAAACAACTGTACCAGTCATTTCATTACTGTCACATACAAATGCTCAATGTTAACTATAGGTGTAAATGCAACATTTTATTGAATCACAACAACACAATAATTCAATTTGTGATAGACATCCTTTGATACAGAAGTTACTCTTGTTACCTGCACTGCTGTACAAGAAGTCATCCTCGTTATTTTGAGCACTGCAGTGCTCCAACTGCTCAAAGAACACTGCCAGTTTTACCTTTTCTCCTTTGAGCTTGTCTTTCTTCAACACTATGGTCTTAATTTCTAGGAGATCACTCAGCTGAGTAATTCCCAACCAGTTTTCTCACTGGCAATCCATCAAGATATTTCATACAACAGCTACACCAACCAATCTGTGGGTTTTTCTTTCATACTGAGATTTAAAGACCATAATAGTCACCTGGCTCCACCAAGATTTCATACTGTCTACTTTCTGACCTGTAACTACATTAACATGAAGCCTAGTAAGTGCCCAGTGGAAGAAAGAGTGAATTTGATGAGCCTGGGTGAGCTAAGTTTGTAATGAATTAGTTTGCTTTAGCTCTTCCTCTACAGAGGTCTGTACAGCTCCTTGGTTAGACAATTATTTGCCTTGACCATCAACCCTCTCACAGGAATAACTTATCTGCCCCCTGGCCAGGCCTCTCCAAAGAGCTGAGTGTCTTTACAGAATGGAGGTATTTTGTAGGAAGGATCAATCCCATCCCTTTTTTGATCTGTTCTGCAATAAGATGAACTCATGTCCTCTGTAGACAGTAATAAATATACGCAAATAACATGGGCATTGATAAATAGCAACATGCAGTTAATTTTGAAATAACTTCAAAACCTTTATGCAAATGAACCCACAAGCAGCACTTTAAAACTCTCAGTAATCCCAGTGAACAGCAGAAATGAGAAGATGCTGCATACATACCACAGTGCTCCCATTGTGCATGTTGTGTGTGTCCTTGTGGGCGTGGGCACAGAAATCAATGCATGCAGTGACGCCAGAGAAGGGCCGACCGTCCTTGGAGCCCAGCCGGCAGTCAGGGCCCATGTGCTCATTTTCCACCTGAAAGGAAAATAAACTGCACATACTCGGGACTGAAAGCATGGGTTTGCAACCCCACAAGGCACCAGGCAGCTTTGTGACAGAATCAAGGCAGCCAGACAGACTCACTGATTCAAAATGATATATTTTCCTATGAAACATGTAATATTTATGGCTGGATGCTAATGAGATAATCAAGTCAGCCACAAGCAAAATGTCTTGGGTAGTAAAAACATTTTATTTACAGTATTATCTCTAAGCATTTTTCACATATGCCCAGCTCAGGGTGCTGCTTAACCACCAGTTCAAGTAAAGTGGTGCAGCATATGGAAACTTGCCAAATGCACTGGGATTCATGGCCCTGGCAAAGGCTGCAGCTCCACCCAGGAACATACTTGGGGGCTGCTTTTTGGATTGAAACTGCGCTGCTGTTCAGAGCTGGATGTCTCAGACCTACCTGGTTCTGGAAAGCTTCTGGAGCAAGCTTCTTATAAACCGGAGCCACATCAGTAGCTAACGTTTGCAAATTATTTTCAAGAAGTTCCTCCTGCAGGGAAAGGCAACATTTGGTGCTGCAGTTTGCTTTAAAAGAATCTCAGCCAGTTTAGAGATGCCCAGTAGGTCAGCTTCTATCTCATATTTTATTAAACTGACTTCTGTTCTGCTGCCCTTTGTCACTAACCATAAATGTCTACTTTTGCATGACTAAACCAAAACTGTTAAACAGAAATCAGCCAAATAACAATAGAGGATACCTGCTAGGTCAAAGGAACCCAGCACACAGGAACTAATTTCTGCATTATTTTCCATACACAGTCAAGGAGTGAGGTATGTTGCACTCAAAAACACAGAAGTAACATCCAGAGGAGAAAAATCATGCCCCAAGCTGAGTGGGGATGGAAGCCCAGGTCTTCTGTTAGTGTTTTGCTTATGGGGGCCTTAGCCTATGCTGACACACCATATCAGAAACTCCTAATAACATTTAACTTCAGCTCTTAGGTCTTCTCTCAGGTACTTTTCTCATATTGCAGCAGAACTTCTAACAGGAACATTTTTTAACTATTTTGTTCTTTGGAGGGGCAAAACTCAGGGCTTAATGGAAATAACTACTAGATTCAGAAATAATATTCCCTTCCTTAGGCTAAGCCATATAAATACAGAATTAGCTAGGGGGGCTTCTATGGCAGCATCGTATTTAAGCTCTTATTTGTAGAAACAATCCCTAAATTCTTATCCTAAGTTTTTGCTTTTTCAGGAAAATCACCAACCAACTGGGAAAGCAGAGGGCAGCGACAGACTCCCTAATTTCTTTTCCTCCAAGGACCAGGCTTTGAGAGACAACTGCAGCTTCAGTTTCTCATAGTGTATAGTGGCAAAAAATAACAGCTTGCTTCATTTTATTTAAAAAAACCTCAAACCCACTTAATACCACACAGTAAACACCAACATACATAAACACCAGGAGACTTCACTTTTTTCAATGTGATGTTACATTACAAGATCATACTGTATTTTTAACTCTTACTAAACCCAGTTTATCAGCTGTAAATGGCTACCACAAGGTTTTCTGAACTGCATTGAAGGGTAATGTATCCTTAATTATCCATCCTACCAGGAGGATATGTATCTTAGAAACCATTCTTTCCTCAGTATATTACACCCTTTGCCTCATCTCACTCAGCACCAGAAACCTACAGAGAAAATGCATGCACAGAATGTTCCATGCATAGCATTATACAGGGGGAGAACACACAGGGAGTAGCAGAGGACAGAGAAGGAATGGGATCCCTAAAATGAAAGAATGCCCAATAAATACATTTTGCTATAAACTGGAAGTTTATAAAACAAATTCCCTCTTGAGACAAGCAGAGCTGGTTTTGGCCTGTTGTGCCTCAGGCAGGTGTTCAGTGAGGAGGGCAGAAGGGCAGCATGTGCTCTGTTGTGCTGAGGCAGAAGCACCCACCTCAGGCCCTAATGAGGTTTGTGAATACTCACAGTGCAAGTGGACTCCACACAGCTCAGAGAAGACTGAGGGCTTGCATTCACACACATGTGCATGAGAAATACTTCATAAACTGTTTTTAGGACAAAAACTCAGGAGCTGGGAGAAATATTTACCTACAGTGAATCAAGTGACATCTCTCTTTCAAGAAACAATGGACGTTTCACACTGTGTGTACATAAGAAGATTACTGGCAGGGTAACCCCAACGGAGAACCTGGTACCGGAGTGCCTCAAAATATGTCAGCTGTGCTAGGAAAGATGTGGTACTTTTATATAGGAGCTCCATAGGGAAGTGGGGTTACAGACACCTACAGTCAGAACAAAAGGCACTTTGGAGTCACGCTGAGAATTATCTGTTCACCAGGCAGTGGTTACCAGCTTACAACACCTTTATTACTTCTTCATGAAAATATTTTCAATGCAAAAAAACTAATGTGGTTGGATTTTTTTTTTGAGGTTTGTTACTTCACCTAATCCATCACTATTTTCTGTAGTACCTCAGCTGTATGGCATCACTAACACTCATAAGCAGCAATTACAGTATCATTTCACTGCATCACATTTTAGTGTATTCATTCCTTCAAAACTATTTCAAAAACATGCTGTCCACAGAAAACCCTGTTTATCCTTGGTGACAGAGGGGAGCCCAGGCTGTCAGCTGGTCCTACAGCAGTGGGAAAGCAGTGCAACCCCAAGGCACAACATCTTCTGTGCCAAGGCAAAAGGCCTGAATCCCTGAGCTACAGGCTTGGCCCTTAGAAAAAGGCCTTTACTTACAAAGAATTAACATTTCACAGAGTTACACAGTGAGCTAAATATGCATGCAAAAAAGCATTAAGAATAATTTTATGGTATTTAAATACATAGTAATTATTCCATTGAATGAAATCTCAGTGTCTTTTACTCTAAATACTACAGTTACAAAAACTTTGTTGGGTGTGAGTTTATGGTAAGTTACACATACATGTGGGAGAGAGAAGGGGTGGAGAATGTCTAGTTCTGAAAATCATCAGAAAAGGCATTTTGAGGGAAAAAAAAAAAATAAATCTTACTTGTTTAGGGTCATCAGTGAGAAGCCTAAATTTCCTGGGGTTTTTGCTCCTGGCAAACTTACAGCCATTGAAATACATACTCCACGAACAGCCAAATGAGAATGATGCTCCACAAGTTTCTGGGTCAAGTCCTTGACATGCACAAGTACGACTACAAAAGGAAATAAAGACACATCAGGTCAGCTGGCAACACAGCTCTTGGGTCTGGGGGGTTTTTTAGGTCACTGCTATTTCTTTTATAATACAGAGCATAAACAAAAGAAATTTGTGAAATTCATGGCTTAACCAGGTATTTTCTATTAAGAAAATACTCATGTGTAGAGGGCTGACTTTTCTGCACAGTCTCAATTTCCCCAACACGCAATTTTGGGACAGAAATATAAACACTCAGTTATAGCTATATAAATACACCCATGCTTTCATTTTGACTTCTTCAGCTGGATAACATTTTCAACCAAGAACAGCCCTGCTACTAAAGCTTACCCCAAATCCAATAGCTCCTGTCTTACGTGCAACACCACCATTAACTCCAAATTGATCTGACTTTTTGGGTAGACCTTTTAAGAACACAAGCATTAGATTTAGGTCCCCATACAGCTCAGAGTCTGTTGAATGTGGGCTACACAGAAATCAGCACACAGGCATCACTGCAGTTGCAATATATTCTCTAACCGATTAAACTAAATTCCTCTCAGAGGCATAGAGAGGAAGATCCTAGTCTTGAGTGTTCAACCTCACGTCTACTTTACAAAGTCACAAACCTCCTTCTTGGCAGCTCTTTTAGCACAGCTGTGTGTGCACAGGGCACACTGGCCATGTTGTGTGCACAGAGCCAGGAGAGTGGGTCCTCGCCACCCCTCGCCTGGGGCACGGCACGTACAACTCCCACTGAGAGCCTTTCCTCTAGAAAGAGCCTGGAATGAGGTGTGATACCAAAATGACACCCGGTGGTTTGGAATTTTAGATGCACGAGTTGAACTACTGAGCTCTCAAGAGCACTCAAGGGCTCCTAGGGCAGGGACTCACTCTTCGTTGAGGGCGCAGCGCCGGCTCGTGGGACAGCCATACTTGCGCAGGCTCTGTGTCAGCTCCTTGTACAGCGTGTCTGCCAGGAGGTGGGGGATCCCCTCCCAGGCCAGGATCAGGATCACGATCACAGCAGTCTGGCAGTGGTGTCCCGCACGCTGACGGACCAAGCACAGCAACTTCTCCTCATCGCTACTTCTTCGGATCACCTGGAAGAATCACTTGGATTATTCTTTGCCAAGCACAGGCATCACCAAATGAGCTGCTCTTCTCTGGGACAAGTAAGGCTGGAAAAGCAAGAAATGCTGCCCAGAGAGTGTCAATCTGCAAGCAGGACTGGGACAGCGTCACACACTAATCTCTGGTGTAGAACATGATTTTGTGTTGCTTTTTTGCCTGCAGCAGAAATAGCAGTACATTTTACAGGAGGAGCAATATTCAAAGTGTTGTACACAAATAATAAAGAAGATGCACTACAAGGAAAATAACCTCTAGAAAGACAACAGATCCCCTGAGAACCTAACGTTACTTTGAAAATACAACAGAAAATGTAGTGCCAAACACTCCAGAAGGCAGGTATGTGAAAACACACTCCAAAAGCACACCTAGGCATGCGCTAGGGCAGCTACTAGCGTTACAGATCAGTACCTAAGATGGTTCCCACCTTGCAAAGAAAAATGAGAAGAAAATGATGGAACAGACTGTTCTTAGTGAGGGAAGCAATGGGATTTTTCAGAACATATCCCCAGACTACCTACATTAAAGTTCTTAGAATGCTGACGTTTTTACTAACCTGTATGACATACAGAACACAGAATCTTGTAAACCTTATTCCTCACACACAAGCTAACCAGTATGGGACAGTACAGTACACCACTGAAAAAAAATGGGAAAAAATTATAGTCCTACTCCCACATATTTACGTTTTTGCCACAATCTGAAACAGTGGCATTTAAGGCCACCAAAAATGCATTAAAGCTAGGTAATACTAGAACACAGTCTTTGAAAACCAGGTTTATTTATTCATCCAACATGTTTTAACCAGCACAGCCTGCACAAAGCCTCCAGCAAAGGTGTCAACGCTCCAGTGTTGACTGCTCTCTGAGGCAGCAGAGGCTCCATCCTCCTCAGCCCTATCACACATAGGCTGGGGACCTGTGTGGCTCTTGCTGTGTGTGCACAAGCCCCTGCACTGCAGACCTCTGTGCCAGCTCCGTCAAAACCCACTTGCTCTGGGCATGCAGCCGCTCAACCCGGCCTTCATCCAGCACCCTCTCCATCAGCAGAGCTCCCACATATAACAGACAACAGCACTGGGCACGGACCATAAAAGCAGGAAGGCAACAGTTCACTTGCTCTTTGAATACCTCCAAATATCTGAGCATTCAGGCAGATTCCCTATTGGACTGATGTCAAAACTGCTTTGCTGCCAGATGTGCATCTGTCACTCATATGTGACCCCCTAGTCTGATCACCTCTGAATATCTAAATCATTTTGACTCACTAAAAGCAGGGACCAAAGCACACTTGCAATTCATCTGCAAATGAAAAGGTTTGCAACAGATGAACAGTTGAAAAGAGCATCTGTGCAGGCTGAGCAGGAAGAAGCAAACTTGAAGTTAATTTGTGTCAAGAGAGAAAGTATGGCCCTTCTAAAGTTAATCACACACTCTTACAATGAGCCTTAAGCTTCATGAGAATACGAGTAAATGCCTCTGATAGACCATTCCTCAAAAGGAGTCTTGGTTGTAACTCCCCAACAGGTTCAGTATGTTTTATAACGAAAGAAAAATAATCCAACTCATTTACATTTAGGTGAGGTATACAAAAATCTGTTATGGCTGATACAAAATACAGGTTACTCATGTCAATATGAGTTTTACGTTCCTCAGGCAGCACAGTTCCTTCAAGCCAGAAGAACAACTTAATTGTGTTACTCAGTATGAAATGATGCTTCTAGGCTTCTTTCTAAATTTTTTTTTCATTTCTAGGCTGTAACTTCAATAGCACAGTCTGGTACTGCACAACATCATGTTGCCCTTTTAAAGTTCTCATATAGCTCTAAACTAGAAACAGAGTCCAGGAAAAATGACAAGTGAACACAAAGAAAATTTATAGTTTCCTTTAAACCAAGGCCACACTTTCCTGGAGTTAAATGTAGCTGGAATTTGCTTCATTATGTATATAGCAGAGAATCCAATACTGTTATTGGACCCCAAAACATTTTAGAGCCCATCACCTTTGTGGCCACAAAGGCAGTGAAGGGATTTATAAGTTGTGTGAATTTCATTTCTGTGGGTCAGGTTACACCATGTGCTCACCCGACTCTACAGCCGGAGCTCTCCTGTCCTTCTGTTCCCAGAGATCAGGCACTTCTCCCACCTGTTACAGGCTCAGAAGAGCCCACTCCGCACCAGAGCGGGCCCATGGCCAGAGACAGTACAGCCAGAGCTGGAGCCGAGCTGCTTTCCCATAGGAACTGATGATTCCCTCCACATGCTACCCCTGACATTCTCACAGAATTAATAAACTGAGTCTCTCCTGTATAATACTAATAAATCCACAGCAGTGCCACACTCAATGTACAGAAAAGCCATTCTGAGCATGGCAACTGAACTCTGGAGTGTTTCCTCAGACTGGGAACAATGCAGAAATCAGCTGGCAAACCTTGTGTCCAAAGGTTTTTGGTATTACTCATTATTTCTGTGATGTAGTTAGCAACAGTGATAAAGTAAATAATTTAATACTTCAGTTTGTTTAATTTTGGTCCCTAATGCATTTAAAAGGCATGAGAAAGTAATAATTTGTTAAGTGGAGGAACTTAAAAGCTAGGTTTTTAGAATGGGAAAATAAAAACCTTTCCCCTGCAATTGCTTTTCCACACAAGCTAACCATGACTGACTGACTGACTCACACTGAAAAAATAACATAATCAACAAAACAGACTTGTAACAAGTTTTTGAAGCATTATGTAACGCTTAAATACAACAAGCAATAGCACAAGAGGAAACAGCTTCAAGTTGCCCCAAGGAAGGTTTAGACTGGATATTAGGAAAAATTTCTTCACAGAAAGGACTGCCAAGCCTTGGCACAGGCTGCCCAGGGCAGTGGTGGAATCCCCATCCCTGGAGGAACTTAAAAGACATGTAAGATGTGGTATTTAGGGATGTGGTTTAGTGGTGGACTTGGCAGTGCTAATGATGGGTCAATGATGGGACTCAATGATCCTAGAGGGCCTTTCCAGCCTAAATGATTCTACATGCCATGGTCAGCTTCTTGAAAGTATGCAGGGCCAGATCACTCCTGAGCTCTTTCAGCAAGCACTCGATGTCATCAGTGCTAAGTATCCATCAAGACTCCCACATTAACTATGAATAATCTGTTTCAGCTGCAACACAGAACTTCTGGAAAGAACAAAACTTCTAACAAACTTCTCCACAAAGCTCAACTGATACCCACTCTGCACTCAGTAACAGGGCATGAAGTGACAGGCTACCCACTCTCTCACCTGTGTGCAAATGTCACCATGGCTAGGACAAAAGGAAACACTGACATGGGACACAGCCCCTTCCACAGAGCTTCCTTGGAGCACTCACCTATTGGACACATAGTACCATTAGTACCATCCTTGTAGGTTGCTAATTTGGGCAGGATGCTCAGTTATTTTGACCATTTTTAATCCCAGTTTTGTTCCATCCTTCTGGTGCTGTAGTTGGTGCACCCACCACTACCACGTTCGGCATTCCTACAGCTATCCAGGTGTCCTTGTTGATGTGTACATCCAAAGGAAGTCAGCAACTCAAGTAATTCATTTTATCAGCTAGCCCAGATAGTCTCAAACAGCAGAACCTGAGAATATGAGAGAGCCTTCAAGGTGAGCCACA
The DNA here is from genome assembly GCF_020740725.1 of Corvus hawaiiensis. NCBI lineage: Eukaryota > Metazoa > Chordata > Aves > Passeriformes > Corvidae > Corvus > Corvus hawaiiensis. The sequence continues at coordinate 33,174,638 of NC_063220.1, read as the reverse complement.
GCCAGCTCAGACACAAACACAATCAACAGCTCTTAAGGCAACACACCACAGCTACACTGCTGTTTCTACAAGCCACAAAGGTCTAAACTTAACCAATTTTCTTACCAGAAAGCATGACCCAAAAGCTACAGCATATTTATTGAAGAGGTGCCATATGCAGCAGAATCTGCGCCAACAATTTAGCAACAAGTTATGGGATAAACAAGAGGAGAAGTTGAGATTTTTCACACCTTTGCATAAAAGGATAGTGAAGAGACAGAAAGGGATACTAAAAATTGAAGAGTACAAGAACGAGGCCAGAGCAGCAGACTGTCCAGCCTTATCCTGACCCTGAGTGACTAACAGCAGTTGCCTATGACTGAACAGCAAAAAAGGCACTGGGATGTGGAGATGGTTTTCAGCGAAGCCAGGCACCTTCCAGTCACCCACCAGCAGCTCAGGGGATGTGCTCTCTCACAGCTTTTCAAGGATTTGCCTTTTCTGCATTTTCCCACTCATTGCTAAATCCATGCAGCAATTTACCACCCACTACATTATCAGGGAAGCTTAATCACAGATTATGTGAAAGAAAAAAACATTACTTTTCCTTCCTGGAGAGCTTGCTCCTTGCCAGTGCCCTCTAGTCTTGATCCAGAATGAGACTGGGTAAGACATTGCTGTTCAGCTCTCCATGCTACTGGAAAGCTGAGAGAACCCTGCTTTCTTGTCCCCTTCCCTCCTGCCAGGCTGGCTAGTCTGCACCTGCCTTTCCCAGTTCTGCTGGGGGACCAGACCTAGCCAGTACCCCAGCCTGGGGGGCAACACACTTTCTCACAGAGGCAGAACTATGTTCCATGTTTTCTTTGTTTCTCCCCAGTAATTCTCACCAGTTTTGCTGTTTCCATCATGACTGAACAAGCTGATGTCTAATGAGCCATTATCTTTAGCACTAACACTCCAGTGTCCATCACTGTGCATGTGAAACCACAACACTGCTTTTTGTGGGACTTTATCAAGTGAGTTTTAGCTATTATTTTAGTGGCCATTTGTTCTGATTGCAAGTCCTTCCTGCTCTTCATGATGCCTGTCCTTCTTACATTATCCTAAACAACTTTTTATCATCAGCAGTTTGGCTCCTGTCTCCCACTTTTTCCAAACCATTTTTGAACAGTTTGCAATGAACAGCATCAGTAAAGTTACACTATCAATAAAACCTGCTTCAGCTGTCCAAATGCTTGAGTTCTACTTCCTTGGCAGGAGCTCTAGAACAAGGAATAAGTACACTGTGAATAAAAATGTCCCGAGACATAAGCCAGTCTACCTAAATTAGCATGTACACAACTTATGGAAGTAGCTAAGAGCCTGCAGAAGTTCAGCCCACCAGATGCTGAATTACCACATGGATGAGAAATTACTTTCCAATTACCATCACCAGAAGAGCTCTGTTAACTTTAACATGATAGAAACCAGACACCACTAGCAAAGAGCATAAAATTTTAACTGCGCTAAACACACTCCTATAAATTACTGGATTAAAAAACCCCCAGAACAACAGAATCAACAAAAAAAGTCCTTTTTAGGGTTTTTTCACCTCCATGTGGTTCCACTGCAGTATTCCCTCCAGCCCATTCTGAATTTCTTCAGTAGAATAAACTATGTCTCCTTTGCAGGGTATCAGTAATTGATTTGAAAGTGAGAACATACTTAACTGTTCCCTGTAATTTCCTGAAATAGGAAACTCATTTAGAGCACTGTGGCTCCAAGTTTTCTAACCTGCAGATTTTGCCTCTGTACAGAGTCTGTGTATGGAGATCCCTCAATACAGGACAAGACTCTGCTACAGTTCCTTAATAATCCGCCAGTGCAAGTTGCTGTTCAAACCTGCTGCTGTTCTGGCAGGCAGTGCTGTGACAGACAGCAGAACAAATGGTCCAGCTTGTCACAGAAGTGAGTCCGCCCTCCTTTTTCCTAATTGCCCCCTAAACATACACTAAACCACATTAAAACTCTTTTCTTACTAGAAAATGTTACATCCTTTTATTCTCAGCATGTCTAAGAGATATGAAAATGGAAATGAGTTCCACTTTGCTGAATTCTCTCTTCTTGGTGGTGCATCAAAGGAGACAGCTCTGAACAGCTGCTGTCAATCCAATCCTGTAAAGTTCCTTAGCCATTTCTGCAGGAGTATCACTGATGTGCAATACCTGCAATTATCTGCAAACACTTCTTTTCCATTTGCTCCTGGCACCAGTGCTGCACCGGTTACAGATGAGCAGATTGCAGTACATACAGGCTGATTCTTCTGCAATCACGCCACCAGCACTGCAGAAGTGAGGACAAAATCCATGTCTCAGCTCCCACTGCCCTTCCCCTCCTCACTCCCTTAGGCTTCCCTTTCTGCCAGACTGCAGCCATGGAAAGCTGCCCTTGGTTTGATAGGGATGTTTGTTCAGAGGTCACGTTGCTTTAAATAAAGTAGTGAGAATGCCAAAATTCTTGCTCTTTAATAATACTTAACCTTGTCTACCTTAACATAGCTTTTCTCCTTCATTTTTTACTTTATTACTATTACTTAAGGAACAGCTTTACTTTGGATGATGTTACAAACATTTTTGTCCAAACTAAACTCCTCTAATTCTGTATTTAGCCAACATTGAAAATAGTGCCTGCACAGCTACACACACTAACATAATGTGGCACAACACTATGGCAAGAAAGTGATGCTCTAATAAAACATTATCCAAAAAAGTGAGCAAAACCCCCACCAACCACCCTCTCTATCTGCTAAAAATAATTTCCTTGAAGACTTCTATGGAGAACATCACTTAATCATAAAGACAGTTCAATAAATGAAATAAAAGCACAAAGTACAGTAGGCTGTTTAAAGCAAAACAGAACTGCACATCCTACTTACACCTGTGTCTAGGAGACAGTCAGTCCAGCAGAATTTACTTTAAAGCCTCTTTCAAATCTATTTTTAAAATTCCCCACTCATGTTCCAAATTACATGACAGCTTCACTGTCCCCTACAAACAGGGCTGCACTGTAACTTCTGACCCCTTAACTGCCAAGCAGGATACAGAAAATAACGATCACAGAGCCATTTGCCTTTAATAGATTACACATCTCTTCTAATACCAACAATAACAGAGAGAGAGTCAAAGCAGGAGTAACTTCTCCATTTTCTCACTTTCTCAATTCCCACTTTCAATGACTTTCTCAACTCAAACCAAACTAGCAAATTGAAGAAAAACATCTTCTCTGCATCTATAGAACAGTTTATTGTTATTAAGGCTCACTCAGGACTTCACAAATTGTAGTTTCTGGCATTTAATTACAAATTCCTATCAGTTCAGTGATCTAGAAAATCTTTATTATAACAGTGGGCCATCTAAGCATTACTTCAAAAACATTAGTTTTAGTGGCTAGTATCAGGTTTGTGTTTGTACAGGACTGGAATGAGGATTTTTATCTGTTTTTATTCCACTCCTACTTTTTTATTATTTATACAGCCTACTAATAAACAACCAACATAAATAAAATAGAGATCTGTCAAACTATAAATAAAAAACTCAAAAAGGGCAAACAGTACACAAGCGAAAGAGTCTAAGAAACAACTTCCAAAAGGCATAAAAGCACCATAGCATGGTATTTTCAAAGAAATTAGGGCTACCACCAAGATAACAGAATCGAAAAGGTCAACGGATCATCCAACTGTTAATAAAAACCCAAAAACCAAAACCAACCAAACAAAAAAAGAAACAAAACAAATTAAAAAAAAAAAAGGCATTCAGAGAAGATAAGGCTCAAATGTTCACAAACAAGAAGTTTGGAAAGATTCCCATGTCAGAAAAGCTTCATAGGGGACACCCAAGAATTTTTTTTTTTTTTTAAGTTAAAGCCCTGACAGAAGTGGTTAGAGAACAATAGTAAAAAACAAACATACACACAAAACCCAAACCACCATTCCCTGCCCCCAAACAGCAGCCGTTTGCCAAGTTCAGATGATACCCACAAAAGAAACTCAAGGATCAAACAACTGCAGTATTAAATGTGATGTGCATTGTCTTGATTTTTCATACATTATTACCAGAGCGCCTGAAGATTCCCAAGAGGACCCAGCTTTATAAAAAGCCCCCGGAAGAAATCAGTTAGTGCCGTGATCACATCAGCCTGGTATCTGTGAGGGCAAGGCACGGATCACCCAGGAAAAGCTGATGCACAGGGAAAGCTCAAACTTCTCAAGTGACTCTGAGCTGGGCATTACCATGCAGGAATGAGAATCTGGCATAAGGATTGAAAGTGCTATGAAAATCCCAAATTGCTGCTCTGCAACAGTGAAAAAGCAAAAACAACTGCAAGGAATTACTGGGAATGGAGCACAGGGATGAAATCATTATTGCCAACATTGTAACTCCCAGCAAAAGAGAACAGGAAGGAAAGGCAAAAAAGACGACAACATTTATGAAAGGCAATTGAACACAAAAACACTGCCTCCAGCTCAGGGAAGCACAAAGCTGTGAATTACTGGAAACCAAGTGAGTTTTCTGGAGCAAAAGTGAGCAACTGCCTTGCTCTTCCACCTTTGTGCTATTTATCAGTCATGGAGACACAAGATTGGCAAAAAGAACCTCAGCCTGACCTGGAGGGTTTTGTCATTTCTTCTCTCTCATCTTTTTTCCAGAGCTGGAGCTTTAAAAATTGCATTGCAACTCCAAATGAAGGCAAAAGATAGCAGTGATACCTTAGGTGATCCAAGTCAACATCCACTGAAACCAGGAGAAGGAACCCACAGGAAATGGATTTAATCCAAAACCAGCAAGACCCAAAGCTCAACCCCCCTCTGAGGTCTGCAGTGATGTGCCTTTGGCTTCAGTGCTGCAAGATGATGCCTACAGTGAGCTAACTTTCACATAAATTGAGGTAATTGTAACTTACCATCACACAGAGCAGGAGAAAACCAAACCACAACACATCTGTTACCAGCTAAAGCTCTGATGAAACAGTGGGACCAGTGAGTTCAGTCACCACTGGCTGGTTCTAGGGGATGCACAGTAACATGAAACCTTTCATTACACAAACAGGCTACTAAGAGTGACAGGCCAATCATTTCAGTACTTCAAAACTTTTCTTTCTTTAACATACTAAGAAATAGTATGATGACATGGACAAAGCAAAAAAGCAAAAGAAATCCAAACATAAAAGAAGGAAGAATACATTTACCCCAGCAAGTGTCCCAGAATGCTAAGTTATTTTCTGACCACACACCTGTCACCTACACAGATATCCACACATTTGGAATCTGTGGCAAAACTCTATTAATTCTGTTTTGACAAACAAATGAGACAACACAATTTGATGGGGAAAAGAAAAAAACCCAGAGGTCAAGCAATGTTCTTGCTGCCTCATGCAGTGAAAACAATCACAAGCTCATCTTCCCAGTTTGTGTGGGTGTCAGTCTGATACCAACACATAGAACAGGCACAAGGTTTCCAACCCTAGGCAGTATTTACTGAAAACGTTTAACTAATAGGAGCATTCTTGTTCATATCCAGAGGCACAAAGTATCACCCTAAAATATAACACATTAAAAAAAATACAGAAGAGATGCTTATTATTAAAAGAGTGAAAGAGAAATAATTCTGCAAGTTAATGGCAACCTGAAACCTATGGAAGAGAACATCAGCTCCTCTAGGAGAAAGGAGTCTGTCTCAGAAGATGTTTAACACACCAGGTACATGTTGGGAGTCACTTAAGAGAAAATAACTTAGGAGTCACTCAGTATTATGGAATGCAGTCACTAACAGAAAAATGTATGGACACAGGTATTTTAGAAAGCCTCCTTAAATTTTAAAATGTTTCTAATGAACCAAAAAATAAAATAACCCAGTGGAAATAGGGGAATTTAATTGGGAAAAAATAGTTCAATGTGATCAACAGATTAAGTTCCCTTCTTTTATTCTGTTTGCTTCAGCAGAGCTCCATCCCAGTGCTCTCAGCAGTGAGTCCCTCAGGAACCCTAAGGGCAAGAGTATGTCCATCTACAAAGCAGAAATGAGTCTGTTCCAAAGGACACTGGAAATGAGTAAGTGAAAGTCCCTGTGCAGCTACAGAGCCTCATGGCTACAAGTATCAAAGAGCACAGCAAGCCTTTTCCAGACGCTTTCAAACAAATTTCACCATTAAGTCTCTTTGGTTTAGCCAAAACCCAAATATGCTCCATAAAAGGATTAAAAGTAGCACTGCCCATGAAAAATTAATGCAGCATATTAAGAACATCAACCCAAAATATGGATTTTACTCAGGATGAAACAGTTCTACAGGAGATGTCAGGGATTCCTTTCCCTCTCTTGTACTGAACAGCCACACAGTAACAGCAGACTTGGAAAAACATTCTTCCTCTTTAGGTGTAAACTCACACAAAAGAAAGTCACTGCTCCCTAGAACTTCAGTTAAATGAACATTGCAGTTGCCTCTCACAAACATTTCACATACAGAAAGGTGAAAATCTAACTGGAGAGCAGGTCCCTATACCTTAAACCAGCCCTTTCCATAGGCACCCCAGCACTTCGACTGTCACAATGCACACACCTGTGGGACACCATAAATCCTGCCACTTCTGTCTTATATAAAACACAGTATGTTGATACTGGCAAGAGAAAAATCAAGGTTAAGAGTTAGTTTTAAATGCCTTCTTCCTTTTAGCTGCTCACAACTGTTTCTATGGTAAAATTTTTAGCTCCTGTCCTCTGTTAAGACTAAGTGTTTTACTTAGTTGAAACACTGAGAAGAATCTTACCAGTCTTTTTGGATGAATTGTTTATGAAATTAGTTTTAATTTTTTTTTCTTGGATACTGAATTTGTTATTAAATATTATCTGAAGCACGAGCGCATATGTGATTCCCTTCTGAAAAATATTTTATGTATTGAGTATAAAAAACACATTTGTTCCAACCACAACCAGTAAATGTTTAACATGCAAATTCACTCACATACAATATGCAATAACCTTATTTTTGGCATGTAGTTACAAGCACTACCCTATCAACTGTACAGTTACCTTCAGTTTTTTCAATCAAGTCTGAAATTCCTAAATACAGCAATACATCTTTTTTCTTTTAACAACCAAGTTCTTTTATTATTTCCAAAACTCAGTTTACAAGATTTCCAGTCTACTTTTTACCTCCCTCAGTGGTTTCAGCAAAGATTAAGGACAATCATTTCTTTCCAAGCTCTCTCCTGGAGCTTGTGTCTGTTACCTCATTTCCTGGCTCCTATGAAGCAATGCAAGACAAGACTTTGGTGAAAACTATCATCATAACATTTACATTTTCAAATACTGAGTTCAGTACCTCAAAAATAGTAATGAACCCCTTAGCATATGAGATTGAAATTCTCCCATCACTCTCTTTTCTTCTAGTGGTCATGCAACTGAGAAGGGTTTTTAAAAATGTTCCTGGATAGTTTTCCAACTCCCTCAAGCAACCATCCCTTCTTTTCTCTCTTTCACAATTTCCAATGACATATTTTACAGAACACCCCAACTTGCAGACACTGTCAGGGTATTTCTACCCTTGTTCATCTCTGCTAGCTCTGTTAAGCCTCTTCCTTTCACATTCTTTCAAACCACCGTACATAACATACAGCACCACACCTTAAATTTAAATTTAAAAAAACCCAAACAAATTGTTTTCCTTAGCTTCATCATTCAGGCAGACTTTTCAACCAATTAAGAATCAGATCTTCATTAAAGACCAGATTATATTTGAAGTCAAGGACCGCACATCATTTGAAACCACACAAAACAACTTAATTGATTTAACATAAAAACTTACCCACTTGGCAATTGGACACCCCTGAGAGCTTTTTCCTTCCTTTCCTGTATAAACCACTACCTCTATTCTTACAGCGCTTCCTTTTGCTCCATACCTGCATTAAAAAAAGTTCATGAGTAAAACAAACTACTGTAGACCATTTTAAAAGAGGAAACATTTTCAATAAAGGATTAATGAATTTATATTTACTGAGAACAGAAAAAACCTGAAGTATTTATAAAGCAAAAAAAAAAAAATCCTTTTAGTTTAAAACCCTACTTGCAAGAGTAGCTTTTGACATCTCTCTTCTGATAAACTTCTGCCACTAAGGAAATGTTATCTGGGTAAGAAAATGTGATCTACATACAAATCCTAGTGCAACCAGTCACTAATACGACCTTTTTCTTTCCAGTTTGCCACAGCTTCTTCACAGGTAGGACACCAGAAAACCTTATTCTGCCAGCTGCTGATCTCTGTCCTTCCTATTGACTTCAAGGGCACCTCAGAACACACTGCACTTGAACTTCAGCCCTGAGGTTGCAAGGACTCAGAAAAGACACGAGTTTGGACCTGAAGTGCTCGTGTTCACTGCATGCACATCTGAACAAGAAAACACTTTACAAATGAGTACTGACAAAAGTTCAGTAAAACAAAGCTAAACACAGCACTTCATTTCTCAGAGCTCTACTTCTTCCCTGTTTAGACAGTCAAAAATACAATGAGCATTAAAAGCTGAATTTTCCTCACCTGTTCTCCATAATTTCTCTCACAGCAGCAACACTTGGTCCTGTCCCGAGGTGCGTGTAATAGGGCCCTTCATCTTTTTCTATAATTTGCTCTGTAAGCAGGAAAAGAAAATGATGTTGGCACATACAAAATTTATTTACCCCATTAAAAGTAAACTTACAAACAGTTTACGGAAATGCCTTCCAAATTAAATTAGAACACATAAAATTTGATCCTGAAATATCATGAACAAAGAGTATGACAAGCTTTTTTCTTCAGACACTTTGAAATTATTTTATACTTCTTTCTTCTGATGATTCTGCTAGTATTTTTTTTTAATGTTATAAAGTAAAACCCTAATTATAGCAATATTTTGCATTCTTTAAAATTTTCATAAGAGGAGCTGGCATGTACTGACTAAGTAAAATTCCCAATATCCTTGTTGGTAGGAACATTACTAATTCATTTCAGACAAACGGGAATTGAGGGCAATAAAATAAATTAACTGATAGTCATATCCTACAGAACAGAAAACATAACCCAGGCCTCTTAACAAGCACTCTGTAGATTCAGAACATGAAAGCCAAGATGAAACAATCTGCCTGCGTACGATTTGTTGTGAAGGGTCTGACTTGTCTTTCCATCTGGGTGCTCTGATAGTGACAACAAAGTGCGTCTCACACTCTCAGCCGAGCTGTGTTTGCACAACCCTTCATGCAGAGCTTGCTCGGACATCTCCTGCTGCAACAGAGTTACTCCGCAAGTGGTCCCACCTCAACTCCACCTGAGCTCTCCTCCACGTGGCCAGGTGTCAGGACCCTTGGACATGGACTCTTCCAGGCCATCTCACAGTGACCATTGGGACTAACAGTGACAGGAACAAGGCCACCCCCAGCTATGCTCTCCTGCTTGCCTAACAGATTTAGGCAACAAGGACAACACACTGGGACACTGTTGCCCAGCCCACTCAGGCACAAACCAGTTCTACACCATCAAAATCATGACCTGATACCATGCAGGTAAGTACACATAAAGCACAAATCAGCAATGGCAGAACAACAAACAGAAAATCTCCCTTTCTTCCAGGTTCAAATTTAAGAGAAGGATTTAAACCTAAACCTGCCAGCTGGAGTACAAAAAATACTCAATTCTGCTGTGTTTTGCAAGCCCAAAGAACACCAAGCAAAAGTTACAAAGAGGGGAAAGATAATTTCCTCCTTTCTTCTAATGGTTGAAACACTGATTCTTTTGCAACAGCTGTCACATACACTTCCTCACATTAAAGGAAGCAACATGAGCACACCTCCATTTGAAACGTACAGGCAAAAGTTAGCAAAAACACTTACCAACACAGTCACAAGTTGGCAATTCAGATTGTCCTTTTTTGGTAGGTGTGTCTATTAAATTTTTTGTAGGGGTATCAAGAAACTTCATAGGTGATTCAAGGAAACTGCTGAGCGTGTTTTTTGCTGGGGAACACCCTGAGTCACCTGTGCTCTGGGCGTGGTCAGTACCCAAACTGGTTGATGTCAGAACGGTCACCTCACCCATACACTCCATATTCCTGAGAGCTTCAGCAGAACCTGGTACCTGGGCCCCACCACAGGGAATAGGCAGCACCTGTGACTTCGGATCTACCTGTTGAACCTGCTGAACATAGGCTTTGTTTTCACTACACATTTCGTTAGCTCTCAGGTTAGACTCGTTAAAAGTTGGCGGCAAAGGATGCGCCTGACTGACATTTGCTGTTTGCTGTACCTGAGAAATACATTTTTCTGTAAACATCTGTAGGTTTTCAGTTGGTCTTTTCAACAAGGATGCTGTTTTCAGCTGTGAAACAGCCAGAGGATTACGGGAGGACAGGTCGCTATGTTGGCTACGTGCAACAACTTCATTTTTCAGTGGATCAGTGCCTAGTGGGTCACTGGTGCCTGCAGTTTTCATTTGCTCATTCACCACTTCACAGCCAAACAACCTGTCTTTTTTTTTCTCCTGCGGTGCCTCAGGTAAACATCTGTGGAATTTTATCTGTGCCTGTGGGAGAAATAATCTAGTTTTTTCTTGTGATGCTAAAGTATTTTGACTGAGCACTCTCTGTACTTTGGTTCTTGGAGATTTTTTTTCAGATGGAGCTACCCTGGAGTCCTGTGGCATGGTTTGACCAAGCTTGTGCAGCTTTGATGATATCCAAATGTCCTGCAATTCACTATGCTGGCATGACAACAGCTCTAGCTGGTTTTGATTATTTTGTTGATAGCATACTTCTTGAGGCTTCTTTCTGTGTCTTGGTTTCCATGGCACAGCATTTCCTTTCTTATTTGTTACTTGCTTTTGCTTTAACAGTAAGGAACTATAGTTTTGCCTAAAAAATACAGATTCTTTCTTCTGCAACACATCTTGGTTATATTTTGGCTGCCTCTCATGTGATATTAGATTAAGCAGTGATGCCTTTATGTCATTCTTCTGCTCTGGATTTGTCTGGTTTGATTCAATCAGCGCTGCCAGTTGAGTTAGTTGTGCAGCTACATCCTCTTCATCCTGGCTGTGAATTCCTCCTTCTTTAATCAAAGAACTACCTTCCAATTTCAAATCATTACATGTTGGCTTTTGCTCTAACTGGCCAGGAGTTTCCAAGCTGTTCCTTGTTTGCTGGACATTACATGAAGCATTGCAATACCCTGCAAGGGTGACTGGCTCATGAGCACAACTTTTCTTGGAATCATATCCTGAAAATGATGTTGCACTAGATGTTAAGTCAGATAAAGTTTTGGTATCTCTTGAGGATAACTGTAATTTATACATCTCCCCAGCCAGACTGGCAGGTTTATCACACAATTCAGACACTGAACTTTGGCCATTGTATAACACTGCCTTATTAGGGAGCTGCTTCTGCGAGTGAGTGCAGTGAGCCAAGAGCTGTTGCTCATTCTGCAAATAAGTGTCTTTGATTTCTTGTAATGCAGAGGATGTGAAGGAGGATGAGATATCCCTTTTAAAACCATGGAGCAAGTTGCAAGTTGCTTCTCCTGGACATTCAGTACTTTCAGTTTTAGCTGGTGAAGTTGTTTCTAAAGGGGCTTCAGACAACTGTGTTAAAGCTTCAATAGCTACAACCTGCTCCAGAGTTAAATTTCGGGTTTTAATCAAGGACAGGAAAGTCGGCTGGAGTGCAGAATTCTCAGGCTGTGTATCCACCTGAGGGACTTTAAAGCCATCCTTCCCTGCCTGCAGTTCCTCTTCAGGCAGTGGAGGACAACACAAGCTTTCCTGCAGATCCAAGCTGGAACCTGTCTGCAAAACTGACTTATCAGAATACTCAGAGATGCTGCAAGTGCAGTTTTCCTCTTTCATTAAAAGATTCCCTTGGTTTTCTGGGTGAACACAGCCAGTGCCACTTGTCAGAGTGCTTACTATGTTATTCAGATTGGTACCTTTCGGCCATTGCATGTGGGAGTTGCTTGTCAAATCTGTCCTTTCCTCTACAGATACATTTTTCAGTGAAGCAACTGCTTCTGGTGGTGAATAATGCAGGGTTTTTATGCCATTTTTGATAGTGTGCACAAAGGATTTTTTTTCAGCAAACTGACTGGGAGCGGCTGCTCTTTCACTGTGGTCAGCATGTTTCAAGTGTTCGGTGCCCGTCACAGCACCACGGACGTCGCCGTTGACATGGACACCAAAGGATGGCTTCTCGTTATGTGCCCACTTCTCTGCTTCTAAGCCAGTCATTCTCTCTTTCTCCTTACACTGCACATTTTCAGTGGGTACTGCTTGGTTTGTCTTCACCCTGTATTTTTCACCATGACCACATATACTGCATTCCATGAGTTCTGGTCTGCGGCCATTTACTGGTTTGTTTTCTAAATTTGCCTATAAAACAAAAATAAAAAACCTTTGTTGTAACAGCTGTTCAAAGCATGTTAAAAATAAGAGGCTTCATATTTACAGCAATTAAACCTTCCTTTGACAGATACGAGAAATATCCTAATTAGGCACAGACATCGGAAAAGAACAAAACAGGAAGTTATAAAATAACCTGAAGGCTAAAGACCCTTATCCATATTTATAACTATTTTTCCCCACTGTTGAGGGGCAGAGGAAGAAATTGTGTAAATGTGGGTGGTGGTGGGAGACTAATGAAATGAATAGTCAGATAAACGATGTTAGCATTTAGAATTAGATGTAAGGATTCAATTTTTAATAAATTTGCATAAGCAGATTAAAAATAGGTTAAAAACTTTTGCTAAAAGCAAGACTGAAAAATCCAAAGGCTCATACCACAAAGCTCAGCAGTATTTTGGCATAATTACATTAATTTGGCTAGACCAATAAACTGGCTAAACCAATATACCACTTGGTTGGACACTCTAGGTAATCCTGAAAACCAACCATTCTTGCTTCAAGTCCTTAAATAATTACAAACCCTAAGCAGCAATGAATAGAAAGCCAATTTACATCAGCTCACTTGGAAGTTATTCTTTAAACAGTTGTTTAGCTTCTGTATTTAGAAGGAAATTTCCATGTTTCTCAACAGTCTCTCATGTAAGCCATTCAAAACTGTATTTCAGTAAATGCTAAATTCTACTATTTCGTTATAAATGTTCATCTTCACTGATATTATACAGTACAAGTGATTGAAGCAATGTCAAAATCTAGACAGAGTCAGAATACTGTGTCCTAGAAAGCACATACATATGAGCCTTAAGATAGTATTATGGATATGAAGTAAGGAGTCATGCAAAGCAAAAATAAAACAAATTAAGGCAGAAACTTAGGCAAAAACAGTAATGAAGGCAGGAATCCAATTTTTGTTATGCTATTCAGATTTTAATTATATTAAATTTCCTTTTAAAAAATAATTTTAAATCACAATAGATAGTGCTGGTACTTTATCTGATTCCAACATTTAAGAGTTCTTCAATCACCTGTAACCTTAACCCACCCAGACAGCTTTTCAAACCAGCAATACAACGGGCTAATTAACCCTATGTAGGCATTACCTCATAGCAGTGCCCAGAAAATACCACCTGCTATGAACCATTCAGTTAACTCAGAAATGGTTCTGTGGTCATACCAACAAAGGGTATCGACTTCTGAGAAAACTCAAATCTATTTTGCATTTATTTTCCTACGATTATTATAAGCATCAAGATGGAATTGCCAGAAACCTCCCGGCAAAACAAGGCACACAGAGCCAGCTCTATCTGGAGCTCAGTGGTCACCTTGAAATTGATAGAACACAAACCCAAGAATCCACAGAATGTCCTAGATCTTAGGAGAGCCATCATAACGTCTCATGGAAATGTCATGTAAAAACATGTCCAGCACCTATGCAGCTAAGTCAAGCCTACAGATATTATATACAGAAAGATTCCTTATTTAGTGTCTTCTCATTACACACAGATGCTGACGAATGGTCTGTGAGCTGGAGCTCCTCCATTTTTTTTTTTTCACTGAAAATCCTGGTGATTTTCAGTGAAAGATTCCCAGACCCAGGGGGTCACTGAGCACTTTCTAAGGGATCCACAAAAGCTGAACGGGTTCCACAATTCTATTGCTAGCAGGGTTAAATGCATTGCACAGGTCTCTGTAACTGTACCAGAAAATATTTTCTGGTCCACAATAAAAGAGTAAAACCCCACAATTCTATACCCGCACAAAAGCTGAATTTCAATTACCTTAACTTCAGACAGAACTAGAATATGAAATTGTTGTTCTTTCTTAGGCAAAAGTACATCTAGTATCTCTACCAATCCAAAAGTTGCCCAACCATGTAAAATTGTTATTAAAAATTATTTATTCAGACAATTAGGAGGCTGAGGACATAAAATCAAATAGATGAAAACTAATTCCCCATCATTTGTACATTTTCAACATAACACCATATTTTGTATTCCATTCATCGTTAGAGGGATTGTTCACTGCATTAAAAGAACTAACAACCTACATCTGGTAATTTGGGAGCCATAAGAGGCATAGGGAAGGAAGAAGCTTCATCCACAATTAGCAGAAATGGGAAGATCTGACACAGAATCCACTGACAGCACTCAGTACAAAAGTGTCATCACAGTCCTCCCAACTGGACTGTTCCTCAATAAAATATTTTATCTGATCAAAAAGCACTGCTACACTCAAAAAACCCCAGGATACTGCTTTATCTGCTAGTACTGCACAGGTACAGCGCTGTGTCCCTACAGAACCCCAGTGATCCCAGCAGCAAAGGTGGAATTGCTTAAAAAATATATATATTCTTCATACTTCATAGTTTCCACTAACATTACTAGAAGCTACCCACATGCAAGAAGAAAAAAAAACCCAGATGAATCATATCACTGGCACGAGTTAGTTTATATTTTATTTTTCCACATGAAGACAAAATATTGTCATAAAATCAGATGTTATTGTTTTAATCAAACTCTGCCTTTTGAGCACTGTGTTGCTTTATCTCCTATTACTGAACTGCAATGGATCCTAAAAGATACCTTTTCTTTTCCCTCAAAAACAGAAAAGGCCACTGGATAGTCTGTTAGTATGTGAAGTTAATATTTCCCACCACAAAGAGAAATGCAGACACACTACAAGGGACAGAGCTCATTTGATTCTTCCCCTCAACCTAGGAAAAATCTATCTTCAAGTCCTGAATCTGGATGTAAAAAACCCAGTGAAAACTACAGACAAGGATACCACAACCCCAAGCCAACAGAGTTAACCTTCATGAGAGTTAAGCAATGAAGTCTGATTTGATCAGTTTCTAAGGCTTTTACACAAATGTAATGAAAAGCTGAAGAATAAAGCAGATCAATACTAGTAATTTCCTCTCCTTCTCATTAAGGAGAGCTCTACTCTGCCAGGAGACATGAGCCACTAACTAATCATGCTCAAGCTTAGGCTCTGAAGTAGTTTGTGCTATCAGGACAGGAACCACAGGGTCTGCTGTGGCCACTGCTGTATTACTTAAACTTCAACCAGATATTATCTCATATACACACACACAAGAATTCACTCTGTGAGCTAATGCTTCCAGCACACATGAACAGCCAGTTACAGCAAATCATTTGACATTCTGGAAACAGTCAGACTTACTATTAACTTCTCTTAACACATGATGCCCCTGAGGTAACACAGAATTCACCAACTCACGATCAAAATGCAATGCTTAAGCTACCCCAAAGATATTTCCACATCTGAACAGCAAGCAGGCCATCGATTTGTGTCTCTCATTTCAAACCTCTACAGGTGGTAACAATACACACTGTACTAAAGGACACCACCGTGATCAATTACTCTCATAAACAAGAAATAACAGATGATGCCCTGTCCAACTACTGATAAAATGGCTCTACAAGCAATCTTGATGAGTAACACAACACTAACGCCAAGTCCCCCCTAAGCAACCCTCCCTGTAAGATTCTGCCCAGGTCCCATAAGAATACAGTGCCCAATAGATCAAACAATACTTGCATCCCCTGCTTGTGTCAAAAACTGGGACGGCCCAAAAGACAGCTCTTCCAGGGTCACAACATTCATCAGCACAAAAGGATAAGTGGGTGAGAAGCGCTTGCAAGCTGCGGTGCCATGAGTAAGCCTGGATCCTGCTGCGTGTCTGCAGCCACACAGCCAGCCCCACATGACCCTCCAAGCTGGGACAGAGCTGGCAGCTCCTCAGAGTTCCAAACCCACAATTTAAGTTTTGCTTCAGAAAAACTGTTTGGGAAAGACCCCAAATGTACTTCCATCTAACATTCAAACAAGGTGTTTGATTCATGGTCCGACTGTCAGATGTCACTGGCTCACCAAGAGACAAGAAAGCACCACCCAGCTGACCAGCAGCAATTTACTCTTCTGTCATTTATTCCTGCTGTCTACTGTCTGCTCCCCAGGACATGCAGAAATTCAGTGGAATCAAGGACTTGCACTGGACAGGACCAACATACAGGGATAAGGAGATAAGACATGGATAGGACAGGCAACAAGGAGACAGAGCACAGGTGTGGAGAAACAGTTGCTTATACCAAGTGCTATGTAGGAAACTGTGCACTGGTTAGAACAGAGGCAAATGTAAGGTGGGATGCTGTGGAAGCTATAGGCCACCTCCTGAATACAGCTAAGTTTTCTTTTTGGTTTGTTTTTTTCATTAAAATAAAGACAGATGCAGTAATACATTTAAGAATAAACTATTTCAGACCACATGACATGTTTGACTACTGCAATAATGCAGACAGCAGCAACCTGCTATAAGTTACTGCCCAAGGCTGCAGCCTGAACAGGGTCTCCAAGCAGGCTCCCGAAAGAGAGAACAGCAGAGTAGAGGCCAAGATGCAAGCTGGGGCATATTCCCCATCAATCTCTTCATAGGCACAAAGCAGTTACCAGCACACTGCTTAACTGTGGACATGAAGGAGTCTCTCAGGGTACCACACTCCTACAGCAGCTCAGCTAAGGCACATTTTCTATAGGTCTTAATCCAGAGAAACAGATTGGGGACATTTGTTAACGTTACACAGCCTGAATGTATAAGGTGTTCTGTTCCTCAAGAGAGCAGCATTCACAGATGGCATTGAGGGACAGGACAGAACTTGGCAAAATTATGTTGACAAGTTTTACCACAGAAGCTGATTTATACAGGAACTCAGGGGAACAAGAGGCTCTGCAAATCTGGAGAAAGGAACCTGACCTGGGGCAGGACATTCAGGCTTTCCTGGAGGGATCCCCATCACTTCCAATTTCCCTGAGTATAAAACCACCCTGTCACCAACTTGAGCATCACAGTAGGTACCATTTCACACTGGATCTTACTACAGCTGAAAAGTCTGCTCTAGTTGCTGGTTGCTTTTTTTTTTCCATGTCTGTAGCCACAACAGCAAAGAACATTCTTCCAAGCTACATCTTAGCTCTCAGTTTCATCTCCATTTAATCTACATTTATATCCTCTTTGCTATGTTCTTCAAACACCAGCCAACCTTCCCACCAGAAAAGCTCCTTATCATGTCTTTCCAGGAGGAATTAGTACATAACAGCCTCAAAGTCTTTACATATTTGTTCTCTTCTCTCCTACACCACTACCAGAGCAGAGCCTTCCCACTCACCTTGCGTAACTACTTCAGCGAGACCACTTACAAAGAAAATCTACAGTATCAGACCCTAAAGGATACACTTACTAACAAAGTAAAAAACTACAGGATACTAATTCTGACTGTAAAGGTTCCAAATGGTGACTCCCATAGAAATGTATTTACTGGATTACTACTTGGAAATAGGCTCTCTCAGCCACAAACTCAAATTGTTTCCATCAACTCCTAGCTCTATCTTGTAAAAGCTAGAAACAGGAGTAAGAAAAAACAGAGGGTGAAGGACACCCCATTCTCCTATGCAGGCATCCAAGAAGTGGATTTGTTAAGAAAGAAAAAACCCCAAACACTACAGTAATTTTTACGCCACAGAAGCAAATATAAACAAGCATCTTGCCTGGTCGTTTTCATTTTCCTTGGGTTTTGGATTTGGTTTGATTTGTTTTTTACTGGTGTTTTGAATTACTCAATCTTTTGTCTTCAACACTGAAACCAAGCACTCAAAAGAGACCTTGGCAGCTCTGGAAAATATAGCACTCAATTAAGCCACAAAAGAAAAATTATACAATCAGCAGCAATATGTATTCCTTAATAGAACGTTCCCCTAATGTGCTTTAGCTCAAAAGCAGAGATGAGAGAAATTTAGTCTCTGAATTTACCCACCCTAGCTAATGTCTCTTGTGGTCTACTCATTTATGAAACCATCAGCACACAGTGTTAAGAAGTGCTGCCTGGCCCTTCCCTGCAAATGGAGAATGATCACAGTGTTCATAACAGGGACTTCAGGGAGCAAATCACAGCTATGTGTAACATTCTTAGCAACAATCTGGAAGAGCAGTAAATTAATACTTATAAAAATAGCAAATAATTCAAAGGCCAGACATGATGCTTCCTAAATTAAGCTGGCTAGACAACCATTTCATTACAGCTAAAGATAAATTGTGTATTTAGCAGGAGACATGGGACTGTATTCCCAAAAGGCAGGTTTCTACCTTGGAAAGAAGTGCCTTCCAGGAGGACATTAACACGGTCAATTATCAACTGCACAGTAACTATAGAAACTCCTGGTGCAACTTTATGGCTGAAAGGGTTAGTTCGATTCTTGGATGCATAAATAACAGTATAATTAGGAAAAGACTGGTTACTTTCTATCCTGTACTTTGCACTTTTGCACCTGCTAGCAGAATAAAGCATCCTGTCCTGGCATCCCCAATTCAAGCAAGACATTGATATGCTGGAGAGGGCTTCGAGGACCACAAGAATGACAAAGGATTGAAACATCTTGAAGTGAAAGCCTCAAGTTCACTCTATACTCACTCTCTGCAATTTACCAAAGAGAAAGAAAATTGAAAAGCCACAAACTCCTGCTCAGTCTGTGTGGAAAAGAATGCTGATAACAGAGGGCTCCTTGTTCTAGTAGACAAAAGTATAAGACTCGATGACTATAAGTTAAGCCCAGAGAAGTCTGGCCTTGAACTGTGGTGCACATTTTTGCAGCAAGACAGAAAGAGCAAAGAAATTCTTTTAAGCATCTTGTTACATGTTTGGCTGCACTTTTCATCCATGGGAATTTTCAAATTCAAGTTCTTTGACCTATTTTTAAAAAAATTATGTTTAAACCAAATAAAAGGATACAGTCTTAAAACCTGCCAGCACAAGAACAAGTATTCATAATGATCTTTCCTGCGTTTACCACATGTGAACCAAACTGAGACAACTTAACTTCTCTTCGGGTTCAGCGCAGTAAAGATCCAAACTGCTAAGATAACAACATAATTTTCAACAGTTCCTGTAATCTAACCAGGAAGATATTCAGCTCCTTAATTTAGGACCAAGGTTCAGTGCCCCACCATCTGTTGTACAACCAATTACATTATTTACAAGTTACTACATGTTGGTAGCAGCTCTCAGACCAGAACTGCTAAGGACACAACACCATTCTAGCCTGGTTTTAAAGCTGATGAGGGCCCACAAGACAAAAAGCAGTAAACAATACTCTTTAGGAATAGAAAAGTCAGTGACCTGTATGTCAGAGGAGCAGCTTCATTCAGATTAAAAAAAAAAAAGAAATAGTCATGCTGAGTCACTTAAGACACCAGGCTACAAGGCAGCACTATTCAGGATTTTTCATCTACGTGTTGCTTACTCTCCTGAGGAAAAAAAGCCAAAAAAAATTGCAAATTATGTTTCCTATTCTGTCTGAGAGCTTGCACACCTATGGTTTAAGTAAAGCTCAAAGCAGAATTTGCACTGTAACTTCCACTTGCTATTTACAGGAGTAGCAGCTTTCACTTCCATCCTGGAATAACAGCAATGGTGTTATGGAGCAGCACTGCAACACTGGTGTTTGCACTGCAGAATTCAGACAGTGATCATCTGTCACAAAAGTGAATGCTTTGCATTTATAAACACAGAGTAGCTTTTCCTCTTATTCACAAGTCCAAACTCCTTATTCTAGGAAAATTAAATGTAGAGCTCCATTTTATTATGGGGCACTGATTAAATTATAATGCAATACAGACAGCATAAACAAAACACTGAGAAAGGAATTCAGTCAAGACACAAACCACTCAATTGTAAGTGAGCTTCAAAAAATCCTAATATTCTAGAAGGCTTAATATTAAAGTTGTTAGGAAAACAAGGACAGCCTTGTTGTATATAGCCTATATACTAATTTTACATAAATTAATGGAAAGGAATTATTGTTAGTTGCTTATATGTAAATGCTATTTTCCTTTTTCTTTATCTCATTTAAGTTTCATGCATTTAGCATTTAAAAAGAAAGCATGAATTCTTCTTACCTCCCCAATGAAATCCTACAATCAGGAATTTACTTTAGAGCAGCAATCAGATCTCTTGGCCTCTACAAAAGCAAGGCTCCTACTAACGTCAGTGGGAAAGTTTGCTGTTGTAGTATCAGCTAAAGTAACTTTCCCATAATCAGTAACACTAAACAAAAATCTTGGTATAACATGGCAGAAAGGAAAAAAAAAAAAAAAAAATCACAGAAGTGAAAAATCTGCTGCCACTCTGGTAAGTTTAGGGCTTCTCAATGGTTTTCTCCCACATCAATTGCTAAAAAGCAATAAACAAACTTACTTAGTAATATGCTATCAGATCCTAAACAGGTAGTACCGATTTTCAAAGCATTTTTTAGATATTATTGTCAATAAACGTATGGATAGCAGCATACTGAGAACAGATTACTGGAATTGGCAGAGCCATCTCAGTTATTTCAATGCCTGCATTATGTACAGCAAGTACAAGTACTGAATAAAGCTCCTAATGCAGTAGTGAATTCAAACAATACCCACAAAACAACATACCTGGAAGAGAACCCTGTATTTATTTTGTAAAACTTCATTAAGAACATCTAAACAACATATCAGTCAATACACCTACACAACTGACCTTCATCTCCTCATGTACATTTTCCTTTCTTTCCTCAAAGGATGCTGCTTTTACTGGATATTTTATGACATTTTTGATCACAAACACATTTTCTACCTTTTTCGAAGCTCCACTTCTAAATACAATAAAGTGGAAAGCCCTGCACTAAAACATACCATGAGAGTCAAGATCTACAAATAAATAGTGATTCAAAACATGCAAACCGCTTCAAAACCACTGTGATCACAAGGTTCAGCCTGGCCTTACTCAGTGTTTCCCAGCATCGATGTGCCTCTGCCCCTACCAATCCCTGAGGAGTGGCACTATCCTCACAACTGCTCTGCTACAGCAGCAAATGAGTTAAAACAGAAAACCCTGCTCCTCCCTGTCTCCTCTCCAAGGACATCTTCCCTCAACATTTTGGGGAGTTGTGGGGCAAAGAGCAGCACGGTGGTGCTGCTGAGCAAGCACGGGGACAGGAGACATGGATGGGAGAGGTAGCAGCACTGAATAAGGGAGCCCTACAGGAAAAGGGGGCAAGGCCAGCACAGTGTCTCTGCACACCCCATGAAAGAGTCCACAAGGGACAGGCTTCAACTCTACCAGAAACTGGAAAAATTAAGGATTAGAAAATAACTACAGTAAGATTAATAATCTACAGATCACTTACAAAGGCTTTCTTTGTTAGAGCGCTATTCAAAAACATCTACATACGTGAGTAATCCTGGCAGAACTGTACAAACAACATGCAAGTGCTTCACATGTTCAGGAGTGCATTCATGTGGAAGTGCTGGGAAAGCTGCACGGGCAAGTACCCTGTGCCAAATCACAACCATAATCATGCCTGCTCACATCGACTGGTTCCATGAGCTTAGCAGGAGCAAAAAAATTTAAAGATTTCATCCCATTTAGACAGATGCACGTTCAGCTTGAAAAAGGTGAAAATTATAACATTTCTTTCAAAAAATGTTGGAAAAAATCCAGGTAACAGGTAATGATCTTACTTTTAGAATATAAGTTAACTGATTTGTGTAGGATGCTCTGATATCAAAAGTAAGGTCCACCTACCAAAAAAAAGGAGCAAAAAGACAGGGAGCAAAAAACAGGCAGAAACTTTCAACCAGTACTCAAGGTAATTTTAAATGATATTTACTGAAGGATATGCTCCAAGGTGATAATGTCTATTTTAAAAAGCCCGCAACAAATATGATAAGTGCTTTCTGGACAATATCCTTTCCAACTTGTATTGTACCATTCTTCCTTCTTTCCCTGTAAAATTCCACAGCAGTGCAATTCCATCCATTGACTTGCTCATATCTCAGTTTAAAGGGGAAAAAAGTAATAAAATTTAATTCCATCCAGCTAAATATTTTGGCAGATTTTCTGCACTAAAAATATGCACCATAATTTATTCTAAATGTTCAAAATCAGTTCAATCCTTGCTCACTCCAATCATTAGCATGAACTTTAGCACTTCCTTTCCTAAACTTTGTTAACATATATATGACCTTGATCAAAAAAAAGTGTATTTTTAGTTTCTTAGAGCTGCAAAACTAAAACTGCATCATAAAAAGGGCAATAGTAGGTCTGCCAAACCAACTTTGTTTTAAAGTTGTTTTTTTTTTTTTTTTACAAGACTATGCTTTTTATGTAGGGAGGAGAAAAATTAAGAGGGTGCTCAATCAGCTACTTGAAGCCTTGGTGAAAATGAAACTTTTATGTTCCTAATATGATGTTTATAAACAACCCCAAAGTTCTAGATACTGAGTCATCTCTGGCTTTTGGCTTGTCTTCTTCAGCTGAGGGGATTTTACAGAGTGTGAGCAGGCACTGTTCGCACTTTCCTGGCGCCCTCGATCACCATTGCCGTGTTTATGCAGAAACACACAAACAGAACCAGAGAACACAGACTGTGCAGGCAGTCACAAAACTCATTTAGCACCGCATATGTAATTCTGGATTTCTCCCACAGTCTCTTCCCTATTTTTCCCCCTCCCTTTTTAATTTCTTCTTTTTGTTTTGTTGTTGCTTTACGTTTCTTTAATCTCCATCAGGGCAAGAAACACCCGCAGCCATCCAAAAGGCAGCCTTGGCTCCCCAGAACCCGCAGGAAAGACCATGGATTGTGCTTCACCAGCTGCCTCCTGATCTGTGGGGAGGTTTCCTTACTGGTGCCACTGCTGCCTACACGTGGTAGATTTTCCTGACAACACGATGCAACTGTCCCATTGTTCTAAGCTGTGTGTTAATGAACTTGCAAGGGACTGCAAGTATTTCCCCATCTTTAGGAAGAGGTGCACTGCACTGCCCAAACTGAGGCAGAACACCAGTAAGTGGCTAAAAAGGATGATGTTAAGTGAAGCAGGGTGTATAATGCGACTTTTGAAATGCAGACAAATGAATTTTTAAGTGTGAATCCCTTCAATATAGATTTTTCATTACCGGGAATAAAATTAAAGAAGTGTCTGCTTTACTGGGAAAAGAACACAATATAAACCCTTAGGAAAACTAAATATATTCTTTCCCTCGTATCCATTACTGTGAGCTTACAAAGACTCTTTAATGAGCACTTGCTTGCTAGAAGTGATGAATATTTCAGATGTTCGTTCAAAATAAACATGGAGAACCTAATACAGTATTTATGGCATGGATGAATTTCCTAAATGAGTCCTCCAATAACCAGAAAGGAGCATTAAGACATGAGTGTGGAAAACTATAAATAGTCCACAAAAGGTACAGCGTAATAGTGCGTATCACTTTTAGTCTTGTTTATATCTGTCCAACCCATTTTCAATTGGAAAGCACTGCTTATTTTCTCCCTTTACAGAATTTGTGAATAGGTTGGTCCTAAGCAGCATAGTTAGAAAGAACACGAGCCCTCTAAGTAAATAAATGTGAATCTATCAAAACGTAGGAAGGCTAGGGGGGAAAAAAAAACCCCTCCATGTATTAGGAAGAAAGTACTACAACTCTTCCTTTAAGAAAGTTAAGAATACTACTTGAAGAAAATACGAAGAAAAAAGAACATATCCTGTCAAAAGTTTGAAAATGTCCCTGGTCAGATGCCCTCAGCCACTATCAACCATAAAATCAAACACTGAAATTATAACTCAACAGATAAGACAACAATACTTTACGTGGCTGTCCCACCAAGAGCGGAAGCCAGGTTAGAGTCATATAACAATGTCACATTTCTAAAAATGCCCTAGTAAAGAAGTCTGCAAATTATGCACTTTTTTAAAGTTTACTGCAGCTGACAGAGCTGCAATGTAACTTAAGATGCCCAGCCTCCCTTCTCCCATCCAAAAAAAAAGGCCAACCCCCCCAACCCAAATCCAGTATTTCATGAGATGCGCCTTCAGAGGTACTGTGCCTTCTTTGGTGGATGCAATTGAACAAACTCTTAGGAAACACACTTGGGCACCACAAAACAAAGACAAATACTAGAAAACACAAAGAACAGTACCTAAAACCAAAGAGGAAATACCACAGAATCAATTCAGCAAAGGAAAAGTCAAACCAGAAATCAACCCAGGTTCAATGATTGACGTGGATACTACACACACACACACACAACCAGACAAGCCTTTCCATTCAAGAGCCAAGGGTGGAAAATAACACTTCAGAAGGCTTTTTGGAAAGGAGAGGAATGACAGAATCATATTGCATAGCAACCTGCTTGGCCATCTAATCACAAACAGTGGCAAAATGAACTCAAGAGGAAAACCCCAAGACGAACTGCGCACCACTGCTGCAGACAGACACCCAATACAAGGTATCTGTCTGTGACCAAAAAAAGACATTTTCCACACTTTGCCAGAGCAGGCATCACACCAATTACACATTATAAACTGGCTCATTTACAAACACTCCTTATTTTGCATGCTACTGTCAACAGCACAAAACACAGAATGAGTAAATACTTCAAGTTTTAGCTACACCCATGCGCTATGTTACAAAGAGCAGCAGTAGTTAAAATGAATAATTAAAATCATACCTACAACAATGAAAACACTAATGGCTTAATTATTTTAATGCAAAAAAAAATAGTGCTAGTGTTGTACAATCACAATTAGTGTTAGCACACAGGTAGGTGGTTTGCACAACTACTCCACATGAAAAGACAGACACCCTTGAGGCCGGACAGGTTACTTGCTCCTTACTTAATCGTAACTTTGGTTTGTTTTGCCAAAGTTTCTGTAATGTGTAACAGTGACAACAAAACTGTTAAGAAATTGGGATGTTTTCAAGTAAAATTACACTACAGACCAGTCAGCATTTATCAAATCCAGTATGTCCAACAACTTCTGAAATTTTAGTATACTGAAACAATACTAAACTGTCTTATTTCATTTAGCTGGTATAAGAGAATAGTTCAACAAAATAAGTTTAACAACCTACATTTTGTTCCTATTTTCACTAGCTTCATCTTACACATACCATCCATCTTACTTGCCCCCTCCATCCTCCAACATGTTAGTTTGCAACAACAGAATTAATGATTTATTTCTATTCAAAACATTCTAAAGATCAACTGAAAGAAGCAATATCAATATACTACCTGTTACTTAAAAACAAAAAAAGGCCCCCCCCCCTCCCCCACCCCAAACATTAGCCATGAGTGTAGCAAGTCTGTATTTTGGTATAAAAACTAAGACATTTGCATTTGAAAGACCAATCTTTTGTTATCATGAAAGATAGCCATCTTAAAAGTGTGGAAGGAACGTGTTACCACGTGAAACTGAAGGTTGTTGTGAGTTTACAGAATTTTATGTTTCAGTTGAGGTATTCTAAAGTTCAAAGAAAAAGAGGAAATCAAAACTTCACTAAAGTAAGTATAAAAAAATCCACTTTTGTTAACTTGGCTTGCAGTTTAACATTGACTTCTCACAAGAAATTTCAGATGCCATAAAACCTGTATGCTAAAAACATTTAACTGTTACGTTTGGAAGTATGGAACTAGGAACAGAAGAAATTAAAGGGAACGTTCAATGCAAGGGAAAGCAAACTTTTGGTCTGCAGCTTGTGCAGGAAGGTTCAAATATGTCTACAACATGCTGGAGAGAAAGAGGAAAGAAAGGACATGTTCTGTGCTTTTAAAATTAGCTAATCTGCTGAATAGCTGGAAAGCGCCGCTACCCAGCGTTTAACCCTTTGCCTTCATGACAAGAAAATGCTGCTCAAAATGGGAGGGGATAAATATCAAAGCAATCATCGGTTACCTTTAAAACTCTTTGCTTCCTCCTCTGAGGCCTTTTGTTTTCTGTTAGAACCTAAAAAAACATCAAATTGCAGAACATAAGTTGTGGTCACAAAGGCAGGCAGACACCTCCGATTTTTATTATGGAACAGCGGTATTTCTGCAATACCCCGAGTGCTTTACACGCGGCACTTCCACGGGCCGGCGGCGGCTCCCGGCGGCCCGTCCGCCGCCCCCGCGGCGCCCCTCACATCGCGGGAGCCCCGCGTTCCCCCTCACGGCGGCGGCGCCCCTGCCCCGCCATCTTTGCTTCCTGCCGCAGCGGCGGCCGCGCGGGCGCGCGCCGCGTGCGGCCCCGCGGGAGCGCGCCGCGTGCGGCCCCGCGGGAGCGCGCACCGCCCCGCAGCGCCCCCCCGCGGCCTCGCGCCCGAACAAAGGGGTTCCCGCGCGGCCGCCCGCAAGAGCCGGCACGGATTCGCCGCGCCCGCGGAGCCGGCGCCGCCCCGCGCCTCGAGCGCGGCCCAGGCGGGGCGGGCCACCCGCCCCGGGCACCAGGGCCGGGGTCTCTCGGCTTGACGAGGGCTGCGATGAGAGTGGGGTCAGGCGAGGACACGGCTCCGTGCACCCGCACGCGTGCGCAGACCGCCATGCACCGGGCGGCACAGCCCTGACCTTCCCTGCGAGCAACACCGGGGATGCATCGTCAGGCACCAGCGGCCATCGTGGGGCTCCGCACCCGCATCGTCCTGGAAAGAGTGGGTATCGCCGCTCACCTGGTGGAGGCCGCAGCCAAAGGGCCTGCCTTCACCTGCTCTCCCAAGCCGAGGGAACACGACGCTGCAACCAGCCCGCTCCAAAATCTCGGCCGGGGGCCAGGAGCCCAGCGCCCACCGGACTCAACAGCCAGCGGCCCCTGCCTTCCCACCGCAGTCCCGGTGAAAGATACTCCTCTGTCTTCATCTATTCCTACAGCACCCGACAGAACAAATCTGCTGCAAACGGACTGCGATGGGAACTGGCCACCGTATAAACATCAAGTGCAATTATTTTCCCACAACTCCACCTGCTTAAAACGTTCATCCGGATGGAAGGAGGACGGAGGGATCACAGCTCTACCAGTTGTCACACCGAGCCCTCATGGATCACACAGACATTCGCTAACTAGGGACAACAAACAAGTAACAACGTATCTAACGCTGCAGTCACCGAAACAATTCGCAGTTGACATCTAAACCAGAACGTTGGCCACGGATTTATGCACTAAAGATAAAACCAGTAAGAGAACACCTTCTCATCAGCTACAAACTGCAGTCAGAAACTGTTTTCTTATCTAGTGCTAGACTCTAATTAATTACTCTCCACTTACTGGTGCAAATCAGTTAAATAGCAGAAATGCTCAGACGGGAACACACAAATCATTCTTCAGCATAGCAATTAAGTCAGAGAAAGCTGTTGCCCATTTTTTGTTGTCTGATGCTACCTTGTATCCAAGCTCTTCATTTGTTGCACCAGAGTGAGGTATTAAATAAGATTTAAGATAAGGTAAAGTTAAAATACTGATTTATAATTTTTTCCCCAAATACCCCAAGTCTCCAAGGGTCTTTATGCATATTAAAAATGAGAGAGTGGAAATCACATACACTTAGTGACCTGATTCTTCTTCGTATTTTTGGCTACTTAAGATGCTTTACAATACAGAGGAAAAAGAGGAACAGTATTTTGTTTGCTTAGAAACCTAAGACCCCATATTCTGATTTAGTCCTCAGATTGGTGTGTGCACTGGACAGTAGTTTCAGGTTTCCTTTTTACTCACACACTTTCCCCTCGTGTTAGGGGTCCTCAGACACAAGGAAGAAAAGAAACCTCTTCAAATAATTTTCCCATAAAAGCTTTAAGAACCAGCACAGAAAATAAGGAGCAGTGAAGAGGCAACTTGTTACATACAGCCTCTGAAAGTAACTAGAGCACAAACGAATCCATCTCACTGTAATTTAGGTTGCATTATAGTCCACACCCAGGATCACAGGGAAATGACAAAGTACTGTGAGTTGTAATTATTTTACACTCCTACAGAGTGTGAGTGTCTGTGTAAAATAAGAGTGAACTGCACAACTCCAACTCCCTGCCCTGCATTTGTGGAATAGGGTAGGCTGCGTGCAGCTTTGCTCATCACCCATGTTACCAAACTCCTCTAGCTCTGTGCTATCCCCTTACTCTCAAGTATCATATTAACTAGTGTTTTTATGTGCAC
Source organism: Corvus hawaiiensis (assembly GCF_020740725.1). Taxonomy (NCBI): domain Eukaryota; kingdom Metazoa; phylum Chordata; class Aves; order Passeriformes; family Corvidae; genus Corvus; species Corvus hawaiiensis. The sequence goes on along the minus strand of NC_063220.1, from coordinate 33,146,209 downwards.
TCATTTTAAAATTCAACTGGCTTAAATATTTCTGGAGTCAATTGTAAAATAAATACCACAAAGTCTAAATTTCTTGATTATAGCTAGGCCTGGATGGAAAACAAGAATTCCATTTTGCTTTTATTTTTTTGAGATTTCGACACTTGGTTTGTTCCAAAGCAGAGCAAACCTTTCAAAAATTCAAGAGGAGACAGATGGGATGTGGGAGACCAAAGTTCAAGCCCCTGGTCCACATCAGGCAAAAAGCCCTTACCACCAACATGTTCTAGTAATTCTCATTCCTGTTTTAAGTTTTAAACAGAAATTTCATTTGAAGCCTTGAGAAAATTCCTCCAAAAATAGTTGCATTAAGACAGATAGCAGCTGTGAAAGGTTCCTGTTAAATCAGCATTTTCCATTCAAGGAATGGCTTACTGGAAAGTTCCCAACCAACTTGAATTGCAGCATCCTTTTTTAATATGTCTGGGTTTTTCGACAGTGTGTTAAAAACCCACAGACAAGCAGGCCCTTATTGTTATTTAATATTTCATGTCACTCAGATTACAGCTATTAAATAAGATGTCTCATGACACCTTGGGCAACCCAAATGAACTTAAACTCAGTGACCTCATTTTTTTGGTCAGTTTGTTGACTACAGGTCGCACTAAATCTAGCTATTTAGTTCTAATAGGAATTAAAGCCCTCCCCAGCAGATGCTTTCAACCCAAGAGGGCTCCCTGCCTAGGTAGGGCCCTAAAATGTAGGCACCTTGCCTTGACAAGCCCTGCAGAAAGCAGCCTTTGGAGATGAGGGCTCCCCACACTGACAGTTCGGCAGCAGCCCTGTAAGTTTATGGCCTTTTGGGCAAGAGGAGCTGCGGGGTCATGAACCCCTACAAGTTCAGCTCGGTAAGCGGAGCCGCTCAGCCTGACACCCTCGTGGGCCAGGGCAACAGCTCCCCCAGGAGAGTGCTGGCGAGCTGGGAGCCAGCCGAGATCCGCACCGCCCTGCCAGAGCCCGGCACAGCCGGCACCGGCAGCAGCTCCGGCGATGGCTGAGAGCACCCCGCAGGCGGTGTTTGCATCAGCACTGAGTGTGCCGCTCCATCTGCAACACCTGCCTGGCCAAAACGGGAATCCTTCTGCCATGGAGAAAAGAAAATAAACCCTGAGCCACCTTCCCTGTCCACATGCTACTTTTGAAGTCTACCAAATCCTCACCCCACACTGCAGCTCATCAAGACAGCCCTGACAGTATGCAATGAAATGGCAGCAAATCAGAGCACTTCTTGGAATTAAATCCACTTTTTGGAATGAAATAGCTGCAAAATAGCCCTCAGTAAGTGCTATACTATTTCATAAAACAGCAGTCTTTAAAGACAAGACAAAAATGTGGAAACATCACAATCCTGTGTAAGCTTCTCAAACTCTTCACTGTGAAGTATTCCTGCATTACTTATTCTGAGAGGGACAGTAACCCAAGATAAAGCCTTTTTCCTCTTCTTATGAAAACTTGCTTTACATTTTATTTACTGGGCTGCTCTTCCAAAAAATTCAATAAGCAAAAAATTGTTTTCCCTTATACATTTTAGGATTCTTCTTTACCAGCTCCTAACCAAGCAGGCACAGCGTGAATCCCTCAGGAAGAGGGGCGTTACATGCAACAATATTGCTACACACAGGGGCTGGGAACTACAGCCTACAAGGCCTTATCCAGACTTTCATGATGTCACATCCCTGCAAAACCCATTACATTCAGGAAGGTACAATATCACTGAAGGTTTATGTGGCTGTTATTTTTAAATGGTTTTTTTCAAGTCTAATGTAGTTCTCAAATCTATCTGGATTATGTGTGAATTAATGGAAATAACTGTAACCTAACTAATGCCAGTTCCAAACATGCAACTGATATTCTCCAATGGCTGAGTGCTTGTGCACATGTGGGCATGAGTGTTGGAATACGCACTTCAGCTTACATTCATGGCTTCTATGAGCCAGGCCTTACTCCCTAAAACTGTAAATCCACATAAGTTCTTAAAGAAAACCAACACTTCTTTCATAAGCAGCATGTCTGGACTGCCAAATCCCACACTGGCTATACAGCCATTTAATGCACAGAGCTCTCACTGACTTCACTGGGACTTTTGCATTTTTTAGTTAGAATGGGGAGAGATAATTCCCTTTAAGGCAAAACACCAACATTTAAACTATGCTCCCGAGGAGCAGCAGAGCATGTCTATCCCCCTACACTCTCCTCCCAGTGAATCACCTCCAAAAAATGCTTACATTCCACCAAGATGAGAGAAAGAAGCATGACTCTTCTGAACAAGGAACACACTGAAACCAACCTCATTTCTTTTAATTATTTATGTTCACTTTCTATACCATGGACAGAGACATACAGTTTTGGGTTTTCCCCAGCTGCTTTATATTTGAAACACATTACTGTCACAGAAGTCCCAGTGCTACCAGCCTGGGAAAACAATGGGATCCCCTACAATCTTATCTAAAGGATAGCTGCTAAACTGGGTGATAGCATTCCCCATCCCCGAACACCTTCCCCTGTATCTCAACATCTTTAAAGAGCTCATGTAACATTGTAGAAATACTTTTCTCTCTCATTTTCTCAGAGCACAGTTTCTAGAGATTGAAAATGAGGCAAGGCTTCTTTCTAGGAATATCTGAAAAGGCACCAGGTTTCATTCAAATACAATTTTATAAGAAAATACCTGACATGTTCTTAAATGTCAGGAACAATTCATTTCCTCCATGCAGCACCCTGGAATTTCATACAAAATTTAACGAGAAGTGAAGGAGGCCTCTGGTGCAGCTCTGAATACATCATACAGAATGTGACCAATCTAATGAAATAAAAGCACACCAAAATAAAAGCTGCCAAAGAAAAGAATAAAAACAAGGAATCTCTCATAAAGAAAGTAAAAGAAGTGCCCAGAGAGGACAAAGGTGAAGGGGCAAAGCTAATCTGCAAGGAGAAGGTCAGGCTGAGCAACAAGAAAAGAAGTATGCCTAGCCTGGAAAACAAAGGTTGACAGAAAAGCTGGAGTGCTTCCTTTCACTGACCCTGCCAAAACCCTTTTTAAAACATGGCTTTTAGATCACTTCCTACCTCAACTCCACAAATTCTCTCCCATGAGCTTTTCTTCAATCCCACTGACTAAATATACAAAAGGACACAATGTCACTACTCTTTTGCTGTAAAAAGTCAGGATAAGTCTCTACCACCTTTATTGTTTTAATATCTATGTTAAGTCACATTATAGCTGTCCCTCCCCTCATTTTTTTTAAGAGCATAAAGGAGTAGTTGAGACACAAAGAGGTTTTTTGAATGAATTCTGAGCCAAACTGTTTAAGCCTACTTTCCTAAGCCTCATATCTTAAAATATACTTCCCCCACAAAGGGGAATATATAATATCCCCTCACTGCTACAGGACTCTTCTTTCTGCTTGCCTACCTTAAAACCAGAACGGACTTCTCTGCCAATCCTGGTAAGCACAGGACAGAGCAGTGAAAACAGGAGGTCTCCTGAGATCTCCGCAGATGACAGGAATTTCTACCTGCTGTAAGAACACACCATTTTAATGAAATGGCTCTTCAGAAAGGTTTTGCAGGTGCATTCTCCCCAGCGTGAACTGCTCCACTTGGAGTACACACTGGTGCAGAGACTTGAACCTCAGTTTCCCACATCCCAAGGCAAATGTCCCAGTGATTTAACTACAAAGACAGCCTTTCCCCCTTTGTGGTTCAAGTACTAGTGGATCATATGAAGAGAACACTCCCAGCAGGACCTGGCAGTGCAGAGTCTAATGCTGCAGCCCAGAGGTCAGGGAATTCAGTTGGGATGCGGGAAATCTATGTTCAACTCCCTACTTACCTGATTTAAAGCCTGATCTTGAACTGAAATCCCTCAGAAGGTCAGTGCTGTTATCACATGGGCATACAGACTGTCTTTTCCCCTCCTCTTTGTTCCAAAAGTTATGACCTGGGTTATAAAAGGCTGATGGATCAGAAAAATGAGTAAGAAACACAGAAAAAGAAAGTATGTCTGGGGAATGTGGTAAAAGACAAAGAGAGAGAGGAAGGAGAAGTGAAATGAGAAAAACAGAAGAACAGACAATTAGAAAGGCAGAAAGATGCGAAAGAGGAAAATGCAGCTACAACCTGGTCCTGAAGTTTATAAATTGATTTCCACCAAATCTGTCATCACAAGAAAATTACTTTAACTGAACCAAAGAGCAAACAACCTGCCTTCCTTTGCTTTTAGCCTTCAGTATTTTAAAATACCAACACTCTCCCTAGTAATTCACAGTCTCCTAAGACTACCCTCAATCTCCCTCCTCCCCACATTTAGTGCTTAAATCTTTCTCATTTCTTTATACACTCCAATTAATCCATTGTTTTGGCCAATACACCAATATCTGGGGGACAGAGTTAAAGCCGTATTTACCTTTGATTTTATGGGTTTACAAAACAGGAACAAGACTAACTCCAGCTCACTCTAACCTACACTTCTGTAGATGACAAGAGGAAGTTACTGTACAACCTGTTAGCACCAACAGTAGCCCTGAACTCTCTAAAGCTGTAATGTGGCCAGCATTTCCCCTTGCAGAATTATACAATGCACCTCAAAGCTCAAAAGAATGACTTAATCTGAAACTTCTTTGTCTTACCTCAAAAGGTAGCGTGATTGGTGGTGGTGGCTTTTTCAGTTCTTCACATTTTCTCTTTTTACATATCCGGTGACTAGTTTTGCGCTTCCTGCAACAGCTGCATTCCTCACAATTTGTTTTCCGCAGACAGGGCTCACAGACCCCACAACGCCTTCGTTTCTTTTTCTCCAGCATAGGGAGCAGAGATGAATATGGAACAGGGTAATCACCAGCTGGATTTTTAAGAGAGGATGGCCCTGAGGCCTCAACTGCTTCAGTGCTGTTGCTCACGTTATCCTGAACCAAATTCAAGCTTACTCCGACACTTCCCAGCTGTGATGAATAATCATTATGCTGCAGTCTTGAGTCAGCTGGCAAATCTGCATTTATGGCTTTTTCTGAGGCAAGAGCAGAGATTTCCATGCTTGAAGGCAACTCCGAAAGAAAACTTGCAGAGAATTGTCCAGAGCTTTCAGCAGAGCTTTTATCAACTGTGCTTTTTTCTAAATCTGAAGATAAAGTGGGGATATATCCTGAATTCAAAATTAATGTCTCTGCATCAATACATTTAACAAGCTGTTCGATGTCCTCTACTTCAATATTGTTTAAAGAGGTACTGGAGACTGGTTCACATACTGTAAATATGTTTTTCGTGTCAAATTCTGAATTCTGTCTCGTACAACTCAAATCTGAATTTGAATCAAGTTCTTTGTGAATGGGTACAAAATCCACAACCAGTTTCATGGGGTATTCTGCAAGTGAGCTTGCACCTTCAAAATGTAAAAGCAAATTTGATTCAGAAGCAGCTACAGAACTGGAATTTGAACCAATGTCTTTATTCCCAGGTTCCAAATCCCAGCCTGCCTTCAAGCAGGACTCTGCAAGTGACCTTGCATCTTCTAATAAATGTTCTTGTGAGTTAAACTCTGAGGTAACAAGAGGTGCAGAACCCAAGTCTTGTTCTTCCCTAGGTAGCACCATGTCCAGCCCTGCTCCAATGTGGAATTTGGCAAGTGTGACCGACTCTATCAGTACTGCTGAGCTGAGGTCTGAGGTATCAACAGAGCTGGAGTCAGGTTCTGTACTGTTAGGCACCACATTGAAGGGGGTCTCTGCATGCACCTTCAAGTTTGATTCAGAGGCAATGATAGAGTCGGAAGGAGAAGATGGAAGAACCAGCGCAGCATCTTCAACAAATGCTTCAGCCAAACTACCTGCATCAAGATCACTGGGTATCTGCTCACAGGGCAGGTCTTCATGCTTAGATTTCATCTCTGAAGCTTCTGTACCATCATCAGTTACCTGACTGTTTGGAATGGAGTCATCTGTTTCAGATATTTCTACCTCCTTGTCCTGACTGGCACATGGGATAACAGGCTCTTCACCTGCACTATACAGACAGCCTTCTACAGGCAGAGCAGCTAACTCATTTTGTGCTAAATCTTGTTTCAAAGCTATTTCACCTGTGTCATCATTTTTCTCTTGTACTCCTGCCAGGGCTTCTTGTTCATGTTTTTCCTTTGTTTCTAGCCTTTTTTGTGCTGCAGCTTTCCTGGGTTTTGCAATTGCTGGAGTTTGGGGCAATCTTCGGGAGAAGGATCGGTTACGGAGAGACATTGTAAAGCCATTGCTGTTGAAAGAATCCTGGTTGTGAAAGAGGATATTGTCAGCTTTCTCCAAACTCACCCAAGATGCTCCAGACAAGGTTCTGGTTACACTGCTCCTGAGAAGTCTACCTGAAGAGCTCATGATTGGTTTCTTTTCTTGCTGTTTTTTCTTAACATCTTTTTCTTGCACTGGCTTTTTACCTTTTCCAGAACTAACAACTTTTGTGGAAGTCTTTGTGGTTTTCTTTCTCACTTGGCTAGATTTCTTTTTGCTCTGGTTAGTTTTCCTTTTGCCTAACTCTTCTTTTTTGGCTGATCTGGAAGGCCTCGCATGGTGAGCCATGTCTGTGGAGCAGGAGGAATGTTAAGAGGAGAGATGGAAAAAAATCATGAGCTCTTGAGAGACCTCTTCAATAGAAAACTGCATACTCCCATTGCTGCTTTCTGTGCTGATACAATGTCAACTCTGAAACAGAAAAAGATACAAAACAGCATTAATATACTTCTAATTAATAAAAGGTGCACATATATTCAACTGACAGTTTTTAATATTTAAAAATACAGAAGTAGAATCAGAAATAGCAGTATGGGGTGTTATGTTCAACTAGCACGAGCTTTGAAAATATTAGTATACTACAAAATAAAAAGCTTGCCTAAAGGCCTGCAACACAAAGAAGCAAACTGAACTCAAATGACCAGGCAACACCACATATTTACTGTTTTATGTCAGTTCTAAAAAGTTTGAGTTTTCTCAATTTTATTAACAGTTCATTAACCAATAAACTTCCTTTGAGTAAAGGGGAGTTCATATTTATCAGTGTAAGGACATTCAGGGACAGAAGAACAAAGCTCAGTTTATTTTGTGTGTACTCAATATATCATCACCAGGGCATCTATCATTCTTTCACCATCCACTGGTAGCCCACCATGGTACAATTCCAGATAAAATGGGAGAAGTAACTAGCTCCCCAAAGAGATCAATCTGTGGTATTACAGGGGAATGGGATCAGGGAAGAATTGGTCTTTCCCAGTATTATCTTCCAGAATACCTTCATAGCACACTGTATTACTCTCCAAGCCTTGATTCCATACTGTCTACCAATATCAGATATTTTATGCAGGGCAGATGTCTCTGCTTTATCACTATGACGTAATAAATTTATCTTCAAAAAAGCACCATACATCTGTCCCAAGCTTTTGTCCCCAAACACAGCTGCAATGCACAGGTCCCCCAACTCCCCAAACAAAATTAAATCATCTCAAAAGATACAACAAATTTCCCATGCTCCAAACCAAGTTCCTTCAAGGTGGGTTGGGTTTTTTTAAAATAAAGCAATTCTCACAAGTATATATTTTTGAGCACATAGTGCTTTTTAAGTACCTGTGGAAGACTTTTAAAGCTTTATTTAGCTGTTTGAATAGATCAGGTGGGTGGACAAGGGCAGTCTCAAAATGGGAACAGGCAGAGCCAGAAGCTCTATAGTCTCCAGCAGGAAGGTACCTTCCCTTCACCATCATTCATTTGAATTCCTTAAGCCCAAATCAAGTCACCTCCAGGCCATCTGCACCGCATTGATGGGAAGAAGCCAAGAAAAGAAAGAACAAGTATGGGGATGATGTCTAAAATCCTGACCTCAAATGGAAGTAAAAGAAAGGGAATCTTAGCTTCTAAAGGAAATGGAAAAGGAAAGAAGAATGCTACCAGGTTCCTGACATCACCATCCCCTCCTACGACCTCAATCCCCACCTTGAAGCCAACAGGGTGATCTCATGGAGGCTGCACTTCCTCACAGCCTGGTCTGAGCTCTGCTGAAGGTGGGGAGAGTTTTGCTAATGCAGCCCAAACAGCACTGCCCCAAGAGAAGTTCATTATCCTGCCAAGGGGACGGGCCGGCACAGCCAACACTCACAGCCTCTGTGTGGGGCCACCAGCTTGCTGCTCCCCAAAGCAGCATGCGGGCACAGCCAGCCTGTTTCTGGCCAGCTGTTGTCACAGCCCTGGGCAGGCCACCCAGTGGCCACAGCACCTACCAAGGCTAACAGTAACTCCTCAAACTCTTTCTGAGTAGCTTACTTAAAGCATTTTGAAGCCTGGCTCTTGTTTATTCAGCTGTAGTAAGCCAACTGACCCTCTGCACTACAACATATAAGCCAAGTATCTTATCTAAACATGACATGATTATTTTGCATCACATCTTCATATTACATATCAGATGAACATGATTACTGAGACAGCGGGTTTTTTCACATGCACAAATACCATTTAGAGCCATATACAAGACAAGGCAAAACATTTCTCAGGTCACATCAGAAAAGAGTGCCCATCAAACACACAACAAACAAGCTGAATAAATAGCATCCCTCCTCCATCACAGCAACACATCCAACCTGGAGAAACTAAGTAGACACGTGCAGCTGTTTATAGTTGCGGGTGAAGCTTCAAAGGTCACAGAAGAGTCCTGAATAGCTCCCACAGAAGCACTCTACAAAAGTTGGGTCAGACACTGAAATAGTAAAACAAATACAGTGCTGAAATGAAGGTAATCCAAGTCCTCCCCTCCCTCTACCCTTCTCTGGAGACGCATGGGGGAAGGGGGACATGGCCATTAGGAGTCACTCCATGAATCAAAGAGGGCATCGGCATCACATCAGCAGGTCCATGAAATAGTTGTTGGCAGCCTGCAAAAAGCCTTCCCAGTTTCTTTGGGTTGTGACAGAGACTGGGATCCTCATTCCAAAGGATGGCCTGGAGGGCTGCAAAACCAGCTGGGAGCAAGCAGCAGGCACATCTGTAGCCATTAGCAGAGGAGCTACACAACAGTAGCAGGAGAGGAAATGCGAGCTACTTTCAGAGCCTATAGCCAGGATAGCAAAGAAGAAAGCAAGCCATCAACAAAGGCCAGGCAACATTCGAATGTGTGAATCAGGAGGGAGACTGAAGAGATAAAGTCTTTTCTCTTTATGTCAGCCCTAAAACAGAAAAATGACCAGACAATACAGGAGGTCTGGAGTGGAAACAGTGACTGGATTTTTGAAAATTTCACTGAATGTGAATAATGCTTTGCTCATATTACTTCTCTACACAAGCAGTTGTTATTGTGGAAGTTCAGGAAGCATGACCATCAAAATTACCAATCAGAAGCCTAATTTATAACAATTTGGTAAATTTTTAAAATCATTACTACAATTACATGATAACGTGTCTTTACCTGCATTGGGATAGGACAGGGGGGATGGCTTCAAGGTGAAGGAGGGCAAGTTTACATTAGATATGAGGAAGAAATTCTTCCCTGTGAGGGTGGTAAAGCCCTGGCACAGGTTGCCCAGAGAAGCTGTAGCTGCCCCATCCCTGGAAGTGTCCAAGCCCAGGTTGGATGGGACTTGGAACAACCTGGTCTAGTGGAAGGTGTCCCTGCCCATGGCAGGGAGTTGGAATGAGGCAATATGTAAGGTCCCTTCCCACTCAAACCATTCTGTGATTGCACAATTTGAAAATTGCAAAAGAGTTGCTTCAGGACTGAAGAGGTAAGATCATCCTGGGGTTCTTTGGTTGGTTGGTTTTGTTTTCTTATCTTTTAATACAGAGAAACACACCTGTCTGGGAAGAATGTAGGAAACTGTCAATGCCAAAGCACTACTTGTCTTCAGGGCCAAAATTAGAGAGGCTATTAACAGAGTGGTTCAAGACTTCCTTTTTTCTTGCTAGAAGAAGAATGCTGATATTTGTAGGAAATTGCCTGGCTTTAAATGCTGCATTATAAAAGATGGCAAAGGCTTTGTCTGACTCAGAGATGACAATACAGGGTCACAAGAACAGCAACACTTTTATCCATTTTGTTTCAATTTTGTTACTGGAATGACTAGGTTTTTCAGAAGAGATCTAAATAGACCCCAAAAGGAAATTTTTGGGGGCTAGGGGGTTATTGCTTGACTTTAGTTATATTTGTCTGGGACTTTGAGTACCTGACCTGCAAGGTGATTGTATGCTCTTGGGCAAAATGGTTGTCAGCAAGAGATATCTGCTTCCCTTTAAGAAAAGGCCCTAGTCTTGAATACTAGTCTGCCAGAACCACCTTAACTGCTAGCTAAAACTGTCTGACATTTTAAGTAACATGTCCTAGAAGTCATGCTGCTCTTTCTTTGCTTCCTCTTCCACAATTAGGACCAGAATACTAGGTAGCTGCAAGGTTGGTATTCAAGTTTTGTTTTCTGTAACACTAGGAAATATTTTACCTCTTCCATTTAAAGCACTGGAAAGGACGCTTGGTATCTGCAACAGTAGCAAATCATCTCATGCCACTTCTTAGGGACAACAAATGGCTTTATCACATCGGTCATATTTCACAGCAAGTAATCAATTATATCTCCAAAACACCTATGGGACTCAACAGGATTATAAAACATAAACCTCATGGGGCAATATACTAACTGGTCACTTTTCTATCATCCTGGAGAGAAACTTACTTCAATGCTTTCTTCTGAAAGCCCAGCCAGGTGAGATCTGCCATGCCTTCCCTCACAGGGGAGCACAGGCGTCTCTAGGATGTAAAAGGGGGCAATAGGTGACAGGAGAGTTTGCAGGGAACTGCCCTGAATAACGCCAGTGCATCTTGGAGCTGTCTGTTACTTGAGCCAACTTATCTCTTGCTTAAGTTTTGCTCATTCATGGTAATAAATCTGGAACAATTCCACTGACTGCTATAATCCACACAAATACTGCTAAAAAAGCTAATCAAAGGCGAAATCTTTTAGTCCTGTCTTGGTCAAAATTCCAAACAATTATAATGAGAATTCTGTCTAAAAAGTAATTAAGAAATTTAACCCCATACTGTCAGAATGCCTCCAGAAAAAACAAAACAAAAACCCCAAACAAGCAAACAATGACCCCAAACAAACCCACCCACAATGTTTCAATTTAAACAAATGGGTAAAAAAAAAGATAAAGCAAGTTTTCATTCTAGAGACAGTGTCAATCAAGATTCTGTTACATAACTTGATTCTTGTTGGAAGATGGCAGGGGAAAAAGAAAGATATTAGAAGATGTGTCCTCATAAAAAACGGCAGCAGCTATTTTATGGTGTTATGAAAGATGGTGAGTGACCCCTGAACAAATAGAGCAGTACAGGGAAAAAAAATGACACAGCTAGCAGTCACTAGTTTCACTAGTCACTGGTTTCACTACAGTCAGAGGTACTTAAATACATTTTGTTTCAGTGTTTAGGTATCTTTCAAAAAGTCCCTCGAGATTTGCCCTTAGGGGAAACAGACCTGGAAGCTTTCATAAAAGCCACTTAATAATATGCAGGTCCCAAGCAGTAAGGGCCGCAATGTGACTAAGTTTTCACACAAGCTCAGATGCATGATTTAGAATTGAAGAACACCTCATCTTCTGGCAGCGAATGCTCTAGAGGTAGATGCAAGAGACACCAGAGAAGACAGACATCAAAAAAATCCGACCTTCAGGTGCAAAAGCATGTCATATCATCTGCATATTCTTCCCAGCTGCACCAAAGCCAACCTGCTTTCCAATTTGGCCTAGTTCCCTGCTCTACTCATTGCTCTGCAGAACACTTTGTATATGAAAAGAAGGGAAATGGGTTAGGAGGAGGGAATCAGCTTTAATTTTCCCTTTCCTCCTACTTTAATCCTTGAATACACATTTGGCTTTGGTTAAGAAATAAAACTGAAACTTCTCATCTGCCATCTCAGTACCATGAGTTATTTCATACACAGCCTTGTACAGAGGCCTCCCCACTCCATTTTCCACCATATAGGTTTTCTGCTTTGCATTACAGGACTATACCACTCTTGAGGCAACCAGCCATATTTCATCCACATACATCAAATTTTGATTTAAGCCAACACTTTCCAGCAGCACATGAATGTGGGACAGGCACTGCAGGATGACACCTCAGTTTCTCACAGACAAAGGCACAATCCTTTATTCACTCATCAGCAACACAGGATGATGCTGAGCAGACCAAGCACCAAGGCCTTCATCCTAAATTTTTGTCCTTGCTGGCCCCAGAAGGCCACCTCTGCGTTTGGAGGAGAAGGCAGGGCTTCCACCTCACTGCATCAGGAGCTGGAGGCTGCTGTGAAACGCTCCATGAATTCAGCAGGAGATGTCCATGGTTAGCATTTTGCAGTATCATGACTTCATGCACCTTGGAGCCTGCACAGTGACTTACACAGATAAAAAAAAATACCACAAAAAAACCTCCTCCCAGTTTAGGGAAAGCTCTATTAGAACGATTAGGAAAAAATAGAACTGGGGCAAGGAACCACACACAGGCGCCTAAACCACAAATCAGATCAAGCCTCAGACAAACAACTTGAGCCAAAAATCCATTGTGAAGACCGACACCACAATGTGCAAGTATCCTCCCTTCAGCCAGGCAGGAGCACGGGCTTACTTTAACCTGTGTGCAGTGCAGCCAAACACAGACATCCACAGGGGGAAAGCTAAAAAGTAAAAAGATGTGAAGTAATTTCTAAAGGCTCACCAAAGAAAAACCCCATCCACCAGAACACTCCAGATACATTTGAACTCAAAAAAAAAGCAAGCAAAGCAAACAGAACACCCTTGCTAATCATATGCCTCTCTAATTCTGCATTGATGCACTGCATTTCTTTTTGATAATATGACTCCATTCTTCAGAGGGTTTGCCTTTTCTTAAAAACAACAAAAAAAAACCCACAAAAAAAGCCCCACCACCATTAACTGAATCACCTTATCTCAAACTCAGCTAAAAGAAGGGGGAGGTGGAGGGAAGAACCTTCAGGCAAAGATTAAGCCTGGAAAATTTCAGCCTGAAAGGTGTTTTGAAATTTTAAGTATCTGAAAACAGAAAGCAGGATGGAAGTGCTTAGGCCAGCTTTAACAACCACGGGTACTATGCCAGTCATAATAAAACAATATCAGTGAAGATTCTGAATGACTACACAGTGAAGAATCAGGTCCTACAGAAACTACATCAAAGTTCCTTGGTACATCTCACCTTGAATTCTTCCCCAGTTACCTGCTTTGCACAACCTAGCCTGCCCTTGTCTCCTCCAAGCACAACAAACTCCTCTTATCTTGAGGGACTGACCCTCATCCCAAGAGCAACCACCACCATCCCTTGTGCTGCTGGAGCAACTGCCTCTGAAAAGCATAAACTAGCTTTCACCTCCTTTACAGTTAGAGTCGACCAGGCTACCTGCCCAGACCAAGATTAAATACTAAGTTTTCCCAATTCAATCTGTATTCCTAAATCGTCTTGACTTACATAATGAAAACTGGGTAATTATACCACAGAATAGCTTTCTGCCTCTCCACAAGAGTACCTCAAAAAGCACTGAGCACAGCTGGGGCAAACTATTATTATTTGGAAGATTATTATTATTATTTTCACAGGTTTTTCCATTGTCTTGAAAATTTAAAGAGACACCTCTGCCTTAGAAATCCACTTGGTCATGTTTAGATATCTAATGCTGTGATCTTTGCCCGTTTTGTCATTATTGTACTATAATTTCTAGAATAAGAGTTCTTTAGCCAGATCCATGCTGGTACAGCCACCCTAGCCAGCTTGTTTACAGGAGTCGACTCCCACCGCCTCACTCCAGGGTCTACACTGACATTGGTGCGCTCACGCCCTGCTCCAGATGCCCGTTGCACATTCCCCTCTCCTCCTTAAAGGAGTAGCAATCTCACCACGCTGGGTAGCTGCTACGTAGGCCGAGATACAAGTGATACCGACTACGTTGCCCTTTAAATATCTTTGGGGTGCAGCAGGATAGGCTGGCTGAGTGTAGGACAGACTGGGCACATAATTGGCGCGTCTCCTTTGACTACTGCTGCGCCTGGTCCCCTGCTCGCTCCTCGGGCGCCAGCAGCCATACCTCTGTAAGGTTAGCTGGTCCTGCCTCCCAGCAGGCCGCCTCGTCCTTTCTCCTTACCCATTCGGCGAACCACATCCTTCTCCCTTGGTTCTATCACGAGCACGGCAGGGAGCATTCCCGCCAGCACCAAGCCTCCAGTTGCCACAAGACCACCACCTCTTCTCCCCCAGCTCCAAGAACAGCTGGACAAGCACTCAGCGCCCAGGAGCACCCCGGGGGCTACAGCCCTGCAGGGCTCCGGTTCCTTCAGTGCAGGCAGGCGGACCCCAAGGGGGGAAGGGAAGGGGCAGGAGGGCCCTCCTGGGAGGGAGGAAGCGGCTCCTCGTGGCCCAGCCCCGCCGCTGCTCCCCCAACCCCGGGAGCCCTCCCCGGGGCTGCAGACAATGGGGCCGACCCCAGCGGCGGCGCTGAGGACCCGCAGCGCCCATCCGGACGCGCCCGGCTTCTCCCGCCGCAAAGGCGGGGAGCCTACCCCCGGGGATGCTCCCCCCCAGCCCCTCACACCAGTGACACCTCCACAGGGCGATGCTGCACGGCCCTCGCTCGCCAGTTTTATGGGGGAGCGGGGGGGGTGGGCTGCGAGGTTTTTCCGGCTGGCCAGGGGCCCCTACGGCCCTGCAGGGTCCCTTTTAATTGTTCCCTCTCGTCCATGCAGGCTGCAGGCAGTTTCTCTTGCCTGGCGGGATTTTCCAGGCAGGCTCTGGCTGCTGCAGCTCAAACACGCTCCAGCACAGCCAGGGATACCGGACTTTTTCGCCTTTTCGGCCAACAAACTGCGTTTTGCATTTGAATAACCCCCAGCCTGCCTTCCTCCCCGCCTCGGAACGGCCCGAGCCGCGGGGCTCCGAGCCTGGCCGTGGTGGTGCCTCTGCCTCCCCCTCCCCAGTCCACCCTAGTTCAACTTTGCAACTAGCCAACGGAATAAGCGAGAGGGGAAGGAGTGGAAAAACAGGGGTTAAAAAAAAAAAAAAAAAAAAAAAAAAGGTGGGGGTCCGAGTGAAGAGGTCCGCGCCGTTCCCCCCCCCCCCCGCCCGCAGCAGCCCCGGGACCCGTCCCGCACACGTACCAGGGCTGCGGCGCGGCCAGCCCGCAGCTCACAGGAAGGGGCGATGCTGGCATGGTTCGGAGCGGGGCGAGGCGCGGGTCACGGCCCGGGCCCCTGCGGGCGGGCGGCTCCCATGGCGCGACGAGCCCAGGCGCGGAGAGGAGCCCCGGGCCGCGAAACGTGCTCCGTGCTCGCGGCGGCGGCGTCGCCCCTGGCCGGACCCTCCGGGAGGGAGCGGGGAGGGGGCGGCTCGGCGGGGCGCTCGCCGCACCGAGCCCTCCCGGCAGGCGGCAAAACGCGCCCTGGATCCCCGAAGCCGGAGCGGGATTCGCCGCCCCCCCCACCCCCGCGCCCCGGGGTGACCCGGCACGGCCCCGGGAACAGGGAGAGTGGCGGCAGCGCCCCCACAGCTGCCCACAAGGGCCGCCATCGGCGTGGCAGGCTGGTAACGCCGGGGGGTATTTAACAACAACAACAACAACAACAAAATAAATTAAATGACGGTAATCAGAGAAAAGGCAAATTATCCCGTTACTTGCGGAGGCTGTGCTTTGACACCGCATTCCTCCCGGTCAGCTACGGTGGTGGCACTCTATAAAATAATCCCTTTTATTTTTAGCCTGGAGGAGGGAAAGCCTGGTCAGCCGTGACGGGTGAGGGGCTCACTGAGGGTCAAACCCCCTTCCCCTTACATGTGTCATCCAGGAGGACTCTCGAACACCAGCGTCCATCAGGCCCCGGCCATCCCACGCGTGGACCAAATACCCCCAGAAGCATGGGGAAGATGCTGGCTGAGAAGGAAGATCTGCTGAGCCATCCTCTCCCATCCTCCCTGCAAGGATGTTAACTATAATGAGCCTTGCTCTTTCCCCATCCCCCCACCTCATCCATTAAGAGCCACTGATGATATTGCTGCTCCTTCCCAGAGGGAAAGGGGTGAGTAAAATGTTATAGTAAGAGGAAGAGTCAGTCCACTGACTGACTTCTTCCACCACTCATTATCACCACAGCCTTTTGTGAAAAGCAGGCCACCAAATTTAACATCTCTTCAGACTGAAAAACAGATGTGGAAATGGGATGTGTGAAACAATATACCCAAGCAGTACTTTTTAAAAAAGGTTTCATTATTATTACGTCTGTAGCTGTTATAGAGCACTTCAACTGTGAACCAACCCAGTCAAATGTGAGCCTGCAGAGAGGCTTTTCTGCTGCACACAAGGGAGCAGTACTGTCCACATCCATCCATTCCTAGAGATACTTTAAATGCCAACATTTTGCTGGTTTAAGTGACGTGATAAAGGAGAAGCAGTGGCACAGATCTGCACAACTCCTTGTCACTGCTGCTTTTCAGTGACAGTGGGTAGGAAGCCTATCACCAATTTGTACCTCCATCCTCTTCCAACCTACCCTACATGTCCTTGCAGTGAAAGAGGAGTACAGTCTGGGAATCCAAGCCAAGCTCACAGACACTTCAGATGAAACAAAGTGAAACCTACACCACAGACACCTGAATTTTGAACAGTTGCCCTCAGTGGCAGGGAATTTCAGCAGTGCACAAGTTCTCTTTGCCAGGTGTAACCATACCATCTCCTCCTAAGGGCTGGATATCAAGACTTATGTCATTCCAAAGGCTTATTCTGCTAAAAAATAAGGTAACACAAGCTATTTTTATAAGATAAAATAATAGGTGGTCTGAGAGGTAAAATAACTATTGCTCCCAAACTGCTGCATGCAGAAGTTGAAGGAACTAGAACTTGATGATAAAACCCCACAGAATCAGAATATGTTTCTTGGGAAGATGGCAATAAGTTGGAAGTTGTGGGCTTGAATAAAATGCAGAGAAAGAAATTAGTAACTTGGGGGGAAGCTACAAGCAATGAGGGCTAAGGTTTATTTAGAATAAGCAGGTTAATCGGAGCACCCAAGCATCAACACACACAATCACAGCTGCATTAGAAACAATGCCAAGGGCTAGGAAACAAACAAGAACTAACAATTGTTCATTTTCGCACCCACAGACTTATGTGCTCATGGTCTGAGGTCTTTCATCCTGGAAAGTAAATAGCACCAGGTCACAATCTTTTCTAGCAACAGTAAGATACTCAGCCTGCCAAGACAAGCTGCGCATAAACGTTTGGAAAAAGATCTCACAGTAATGACTGTCTGGGCAACAAAATGGTAGATGAAATCCTTTCACTAAAATGCAAAGTGAGGCACATGGAGGGAAATATGGAAATCACAACCTCTAACTTCACTCCTACCATTCAAAATAAAAATCCTGATACTGTGACAGGTGCACCAGTGAAGCTGTTCTGTGTGCTCAAGTGCGGTGTTGGGCATTATTACAAAAGAAGGGGAGAACTGAACAGGAGACACCCCTACAACATCATTATTTAGCCCAGATCTCTTGTCCTCTTACACCTCAAATATAACATGCAGTCTGGTTTGCTTAAAAGGTGTAAAGGGAAGCTCAAAAGACACAAAACAGCAAGTGTACGCAAAAGCGCACAGAGCAGCTAAATGTACCAATATTTCCATCCTAGAAAGGCAGCAATCTGGATGAAAACCCAACCAATATACTGTACAAACAAAACCAGCAAGGAAAGTAATATCAGAGAGAGATACTCATTCACTCAATGAGTGTTTAGAGAAACAGTAACTGTTTCTGTAAAGTAGAGGATATCAAGGCAATATATCAAACATTTAATCAGAACACCGACAGCAATTTCATACAACGTTGTCAAACCACAGAACTCACTGCTATAGCATGCTGAAGAGACAAAACACTTTAGAGGTTTTTTTTTTTTTTTAAAGCAAAATTAATGGAAGAAAGTTTAATCAAAATCACACAGCATAGAAGTACTATTTTAGCTATACATTACTTGAAGCTGGAAGTGTCTACTAAATGCCCTGTATGCTACCCAAGCCTCCTTCCCTGTGTACATGTCACTAGCTATTTTTCTGAGTAAGGTTTTAAGCTGGCGGACCTTTGATCTGACACAGTGCTCCTATCCCTATGCTATTCTTCAGAATAAAACACATAACACCTATGTACAGAAAGAATAAAACTGAGCAATGTTGTGTGAAGAAATAAAGTGCACAAACCTGTAAGTAGCTCTGCATTGCAGGCAGCTCTGGCAAAATTTGAGTCTGTGGTGATCATGAGGGAGCTGTGAGGGGCAGCTGCTCCCTGACAGACAGAGAGCCCCACACAACAGTCAGCAGGACAAGGACCTCACCAGCCAGCACCCAACCCCACTGTACACACATAGGGTAAACAGAACAGGCCCAGTAGCACCATCTGCATTCAGGCATAAGGCCAGGTAATAAAACAGCTTCCAGGAGATGAGGTAGGTCTGAAGTTAAACTAAGAACTCAATCTGTAGGTCACAAGCAGGTCTGGGGACCCATAGCATAAGGACAAATACACAAAACCCAAGTGAATGCTGAACAAAGTCCATGCAGACTAAAAAGGCCAAACCTAAACCAAAGCTCTAAATAAACAGGGCCCATAGGTAAGCCAGGGTTAAGCTTAAATAGAGCTCCTGGGCCCATGGGCAAAAGATGTGGGTGGAGACTCCAGATGCAGCTGGTCAGGTCCATTATTAGTGCCCTCAGTGCCTTGACCCTGGAAACAGAATTATTGAGGTATGCTGTCCCTAAATTAGTCCTGCAGAGTCATCTGGATCAGACCTGTGCAACAGGCACAGCATCAGTCCAAGCTAAGAAAGGTTAGATTGATGCTGAGCTTTAGCCCTTCACAAACCAAAAGCTCTGAGAATTACACTACAAAGACACCTAAACTGCTTTTTGAGGGACAGATTTGATCTAACCAGGCCTATCTTAGCTAGCCCTGTTTCCCTCGTAGTGGAAAGACGATAGTGAAACATTAGAGCTGTCTGCTCGTGTGATTACAAAACATGGATTACAGCTTCTACTTTGTACCAAAGCCTCCCTCACGTTTATTAGCTCGGACTCCAGTGTGACAAAGTGACCAGCCTGCTCACAGCCCAGATGTGACTTACGAACCTGCGTGCCACACTGGTGTGGGGTGCTGTGCTTGTGAACTCAGCTGAGCACAGGCCAAACACTCTCAATGCCTTTGGATTTATAATACAGATGATCAGATAAAGCACCCACAGCATTGTTAGTTGGCACTATCTGAAAGAGAAAAGTCTTGAACAACATGAGTTTAATGCAGAAACTCTTGAATTCTGTTTGTGGTTTTGACAATGACTTCCTCATTTAGTCTTTCTTGGCCCTGGTTCTGTAGATAGTATCTACCTGCCTGATTGGCACTGAAAACAGGTTAACATCTGTAGGCATGCTGAACAGAGACACTTTAAGCCTTAACGCCGTTTTATGTGATTAAGGCCAGAAGGGACTACGATTTCATTTTCTGATACCCATTATACAGGCCCATTGCATTTACTCTAAATAATTCCTGACAGATGTTCCTGACCTGCAGTCTCACCTGGGGCCTCCACCCACACACCTGATTCATGGGCTCAGGAACTCCATTTAAGCTCAGGCCTGGCCAGTCCATTGTTCCCTGTCTAAGCTAAGGTGTAGGTGTGCTTACTTTGGGTGTTGCTTCTGGTCTTGTGTGTTGTCTGGACTTGGTTTCTAGATGAACCTTAGGCTTGTCTCTAGCCTTGTTTTGAGCCTTATTTTCTCTTCCTTTCTTGCCTTTCTAGATGCCCCATAGACCTGCTTTGTACCCTCCCTGTGACTGAGGCTGGAGCCTGTTCCCAGGGTCCTACTGCAGGGCTGTGCCCTGTCAGTGAAGATACTTCCTGTCCTGTGGTCATACCTGGCTCCTTACTTACCTCAGGAAGAAACACTTCTGCCTACTTGCTGACAGAGATAAAGCGAGCTTAAGATAGCACAGTGCCAAGGAACTGAGGTTTGCTAGAGTATTTATAATCTGCAAGCTGTGATTTTTATGGTAGAAGAGGAATGAGTCTCATGTGTGGAAAGTTACATACTTCTGATGTCCTCAGATATGGTTTCAGGTAAATGAACAGGCAGCTAGACAGATGTTACTTCAGATCACTAATTAGTAAAGACCAGAAGCAAGTCTAAAGACTTAAAAAGCTTATGGTCCAGAGAGATATGATACCTGAGGGTAATTTGTACAACTATCCCAAAATAGGGCTTGGTGTACACCAGCATTTTAAGAACACTGAAAATAATTTTTTTTAGTAGCCACTACTAGGAAGAGAGCTTACCTGACTTGAGTCTTGAAAATCAATTTTAATTGATACATATTTAAAATATGTTTACAAACCCAAGCATCTTTAACAACAACAAAAAATCAGAAATAAATTGTAGCAATTGCTAAAACTACCTACCTGCTTCATTTTTTTTCTTCAAATTTGTAGCTCTGTTCTTGAGTACTGTACTTTTAATGTCTTCCCCTGCTAACTGTTGATTTACTGTGGGAGGGTGACATAGTGTCACACATGAGTATAACCCAAGTGACATTAAAATTGCTGATGACTTTTAAGAATGGGTCATAAAAGAGATGTCACCAGAGAAACCCTGTAAAAGGTGTAAACACTTCAAGATAAAAAGATGAAGTAACAGCTAGGACAATGTTACAATTTGAAGGTGCAAATGAACTACTACAGAGGCTAATGAAGAAAACAGAACCTGAGAGCACTTTATACCAGCAAGTATTTAAAAAACCCCAACAAAGCCATTCACGTAAAGCTTGTTGCTGAATTCTTTTGTGTGTTAGTATATCTATACAAGATGTTCTGTTTAGTTTTGTAATGCAAGCTTTTTACTGCTTTCCTAAACAGTATGCATGCATGGGGCACACCTCCCTAAATTATGAGGGTTGACAAAGCATCTACTTGAAATATCCTGTCTGTAGCTAAGAGAAGTAACAGCCCATCTATGTGATTATTGATTTTTCTAGTCTGTGGTGAAACTCTAGAAACTTGATGACTTTCAGCTGTTAGTGCAGTTGCCGTGCTTTTCTGTGTGAAATCGGTAAATTAGATTCCTACAGCTGGAGCTGTTAACACAGTATGGTTGCTGTGGTGGGAGGAGGCTTTTCCTGAGCAGAAACCCAAAAGAATACAAACTGGGTGGAGAAAATGGCATCAGCAGTGACTACAAAACCTGCTTCAGTTAATCACACAACAGTTGCCTTTCCATTAGACTTAAAAATCAGAATAACTTCAACAAAAAAATATTAATTTTGCAGGTTTATTACAAAAGGTAAAAAGGCTTGAGAGTTTTCTCCTATAAAGAACTTATTTCATGTTTTCTAGAAGAAATCTATTTTTTTTTTAAGTTATTGGAAAAAATGAATATTGCAACAGCCATTTCCCAAATATATAAATGATGCAATGATCAAACAGAGCAAAATGAAGTTTTCTTGATTCTGAAGCATGCTTAATTTTAAGGAATATAATCTATTAAAGGGAAAAATTAGTAACTTCTCTTGAAGGCAATCTGACACAAGCAAGAAGCAAAAATATTCTGGTGATTTGCTTGGAAAGTGATTCCTTTGATTTGTGCAAGCATAGAGATCTGTTTAACTGGGGTTTTTCATGTTAGAAGACTTACTTTTTTTAAAAGGCATATTGGTATATGAAATACTTGAAACCCAGATCAAGATGTACGGGGCAAAAAGTATATGAGGAATAGGTGAGTAACTGCAGAAAACTAAGAGTAAAGCTGACAGCATGAGCTTTCTCACTAGACGGCATCAGGTATGCTCTCCCTCCTTGCTCCATGCACCAGCATTCAGAAGGTGTTTTGTTTTTTTTCAAGAGCTGAAAACAGAAGTTTTTCCTCCTGGAAAGCCCTATACAGTGTAGGCAACAGAGATATCACAGAAAACCTAAAAAATTGTCCAAAATGTTGACAGCTGCAGAATGATACTGTGTTTCAGCTTTCTAAATCTAAACCCGCTGATTTTTCTCTATTTTTTTTTCAATATCGGTTTCCCTTTTTGATGCATTTTGAAACTTGCATACAAATAATCATACTGAGTGTTTTTTCTGGGTATGAAACTATAATTGTAGACAGAAGAAATATTAATGTTCCAGCACGAAGTTTAAGTAGCTATTTAAACGGTTAAAAATAAATCGATATATTTTATTGTATAACCTAATTAGAGCTCTTCAGGTTTTGGTTATGTGCACCCATAGGTCTAAATACACGTTCGCGAAGTGAGTGGATGACTGTTTTTAAGGAGCAGCAAGCGATCCCCGGGGGCCCTAATAAACCGGTTCCACGCCTCATCGTGCTCCGGAGCAGGTAAGGGGTGAGAAGCGGCCCCTGCAGCGACTCCGGCGGGGTTCACCCGGGCCTTTCCCGCGGACAGGGTGCGGAGGGGCGGCCCGACCGCTGACGCGATCCGCAGGCGCCGCGGCGTGGCCCGGCGGCCCGGCCGCGGCTCAGCGGGGCCGCCCCGAGCTCCGCCCCTGCGGCGCGGCGGGGGCACCGCGCTGCCCCGTGCGCCGCCCGCTCGCCGCCTGAGGGAGCCGCCGCCGGCACGGCCCTGCCCCATGGCTTCTCCGGCGGCGGCGGGGCCCGGCGCCGCGCTGCCCCCGGCCGCGGCGCACCGAGACTTCTACTGGCTGCGCTCCTTCATCGCCGGAGGTGGGTGCCTCGGGCGGGGGGCGGCGGACTTTCGTGTCGGTGCCCCCGATAGAACTGCTGCCGAGTCTCGTCACCCGGGGAAGCAGGGAGCTCGCTTTCCTTTTTTCCCCTAATAGACTAACGCGGGTGACGCGGTGCGCGCCAGTGACTCGCACGTGTGTCAGAACCAGCGAGGAGCCCCGGTCAGCCGCCAGTTAAATGTTCCCAGAGCCCAAACCCTCGTTGGGTACTCGGGGAGGGTGGGTTATCCCTGTCGTCAGACTGTTGCGGCTGCTGTTGAGGAGATGAAGGTGGTGTGTGCGAGGCAGCCTGGCAAACAGAACGCCGCATCAGTAACCTCTTAGAGAAAAAGCCTATTTATTGTTCCTGTATTCTTCCCAGTTGTCTCAGCTCTCTGATTTGCTGGGGGTAGGAGAAGGTTGTATTTATTTAAAGCTTTTACATCATGCCGCACTCTCTGTTGGATCTCGCTCTCCGGAGTAGCGCAGGGTACACGGGCAGACACGTAGCCCACCTCCTTGGGGAGATCAGCAAGGGCTGTTTTCACGCAAAAGGGAAGGAGGAAACACGATGGAAAACTCTTGAGTAACTTTCAGGAAAGTTCCTTTTGCACTGACCTCTGCAGCTGAGACAGACAGTGGCCTGGGTAAACAGGAAAAGTAGCTTAAATGTTTCATTAATGCTTCAAGGGCTTTGTAGCATCTAATAGAAACTGTTTACTTGTCATTGGGGCTTTTTCCAGTTCCTGACTGAGTTAACTACATTAGAAAAGTCCCTTATTTAGCTGCTGACCTAAAGAACTTTTGTATTCTGTCACTTTTCTGTTTCTGTCTTGGAAAGGTGTTGCAGGATGTTGTGCCAAAACAACTACTGCACCACTGGATCGAGTAAAGATTTTGCTGCAAGCTCATAACCACCATTACAAACATCTAGGTAAGATGGCTGCTATGTGTCTAATTTTTGGTTTTAAATGCAACGTGTGTGGTTTGGGTACATTGATTTACTCGGTGATGAGGCTGATAAAAAAGGTGCTCATTAGACGGAAGGTTGTATCTGTCTGGTCAGGCTCTGTGCCATGTTTTGTTACTGTTTGAAAAGAAAAACAAAGCCCTGTGTAACTTGTGGTATCAGTTGATGTATTAGAGACTGAGATGTCAGCGTAATCCTCAATAAGGCATGTAAGAGCTAGGCTTGATCTTCCCCTTACAGAAGCCAGCAGGAGATTGGTAATCACAGCTTCAAAGCTTGGATCATTTCAGTAAAAACTGTACTGCAGTGGGTGCCAGTTCCCAGGGGGCGTGGGGATCCCTGATTTTCCGAGAGTGCCATGGCTGGTGGGAATTGGAGAGAGCAGCAGGTTTATGCCTGGTGTAAGGTGCAGATGATCTGTATTCGGCATCTGTGTTGCATCATGGTGAGAGCAAACTCACGTGTCCAGAACTGTTCTCTGCGGGCTGTAACAGTGCCCTCTTGTGCGGAGTCTTTGAGCCATTTCTGCCAGATGTTACTGAAATATGTCATAACTTTTGCTCCAAAATTTAAGGCTTGTAATTGTCACGGAAAAAAAATAAAGACTTGCCTAATTTCGCATGTAACTAAACTTGTTTTTAACTTAGACACTAAAGATAATGTTTTTTAAAAGCTGAAAAAAAAAAAACATTAAATCATAAAATTCAGTGGATATATATTCACTGTGGCAAAAAGGGAAACACAAGCAATGTGTTCTAGTAATACAAACCCAAGTATACACTGAAGTTTGCAGCCTAAGAGTTGAAGGGTGAAATAATTGGTTTGACTGAGATTTTAAATCCTCATTTTCAATTTGCTTTGTACTGTGCCATAGTTGGCTAGTAAAATCTTATGTTCTTCCCTATTTTGGGAGTCAAATATGATGCTGATTATTTGAAATGTGTCTGACTTGAATGTGTGTCCATGTTACATGTAGGCAAAAAAGGAGAATTATGTGGATGAGGTACCTGTAAGTGCAGAGACACGATGGGTCAGTTCATCAAAGTCTTCACTATCTGTTTTTATACCTTTGCATTGTGGAGTTTGTGCCACGTGGATCTCAGAGCATATGTTCTAGGAAATAGGAACAGTAACTCATCATTGCAGGATAGAAATTCTAGTCTTGGCATAAATAAGTTCAGATGCATGTAATAAGCATGACATCTTAAAAATAAATTAACTGTAAAATATTTAATAATATATTCACATACAATGATATATTAACAAGGTGCACTAATCTATTCATATTCTTAGAACCCCAGAAACTAATAATTACTTGTTTGGTTTAAACTTCAAATGAAAGTTTGTTAGCTACTCTTTTTTTCCTGCCTGAAAGCAAGATGTGTCTTTTTCATGTTCCACTCTTAGTTATTTAGTGGTTGCATGTGAATGAAAACTGACTGTCACAGTTAATTCTTTTATAAAATCAAAGTAGAAAGTGAATTTGACAGCAACTGTGCATAACTAATGTTTATGGTAAAACTATAGGTTTTGCCAAACTTTGTGTGATCTTGCATTATTTCCCACCTATTAAAAGGGAGCAGGATTGCTTCTTGTTGCAACAACTCTGAGACAAAGAGTGCGAGACGTTTAAGTTGTAAGTAATGAGAGTCTTCAACATATTTACTTGATTTCCTAAGTGATGGCATTTAATCTGCAATATAGCATGTAGCAATATCAGTTTGTTTTGCCATAGTTTTAGACTTTAAAGTATTTACATATTTATTTATTTAGAATTGACTGAATTGCAAGAGAGCCAGTTCCCTCCCTTGTGTTACTGCCATTAGCTGCTGTGGGTGGATAGTGGCATCTGCAGTAAGGTTGCTCACGTTCTGGGCAAATCCTGGGGCCTGAGTGCAGAGGTTCACTGGGTCTGGGAGATGAGAAAGGTGATAAAACTTAACCTTAAGCCTCTCCCTTCCAGCAGTGTTTGGGCAGTGAAAATGGATTTTCCACAGTTACATGAGTAACATAAAGCAGCCTTAGCTTTATATGCTTACTTTCTTTACAGTAGCATTTCTTTGGTTTTTTTTCCTTTCCCACAGTTTTAAATACCTCTTTTGTATTGCTGCAGGAGTATTTTCTACGTTGTGTGCTGTCCCCAAAAAGGAAGGCTACCTTGGGCTGTATAAAGGAAATGGGGCAATGATGATTAGAATCTTCCCGTATGGTGCTATTCAGTTTATGGCATTTGACCAATATAAAAAGGTAGCTGAATTTATTGTTTTCCTTTTCTTTTTTTTTCTGCCTGCAATAAATACAGACTTATTGAGTGATTGAAACTAACACTGAAATTTCTGGGTCTTATTAATTAGCTGTACTTCTTTTCTAGCTGTTGCTTAATTATTTCAGAACCTACTCATTAAAAATATCAGGGCAACAGGGAAGTTTTTGCAATGTTGCTTAAGGAAAAAGAAATTCACATTGATTTCTAAATGTTTGTATTGTTGAGAATAATACCCTTTCTTTCAATGAAAACAAAAGGTAATTTAAAGTCTGCTGCTATTTGTATTGCTATGAGGTAGCCCTTTGTGAATAATGTAGGAAAAAATGTAAAATGAAACATCTTTATTGTATTTATGTTGGAATTCCTAGTACTTGATGGATAGAATCAGTTAAACTTGAAAGTCTGTCTGGATATGACTGTTATATTTGACCCGACAAATTATTATGTCAGGCTGTAGATAAAAACGACCTTGAAGATAAAAATGCTCATTTCAGGGTTCTGCAAGATTTGTGGATTCCTTTCTGTTTTCCTGCATTTACCCTTTCATAATAAATCCTTGCAACATCTCATGGAGGTCAGTTGTTAGCACGAACATGTTTTTAAGCATTGCTGTTTGTGGTAAAAAATACCATTTTGCTACTAGAGAGGAGAAATTTCATGTTTGAAAGGTCAGATTTAGTACCCAGCCAAGTAAATGGTACAATATTTACTGAAGACAATGCGATTGAAATTGTCATTCCCTTCCCTAAGAGTAAATTTCAGGAGACTGATGCAAAGAAGTTACTGTAATGGGTTTTGTAGGTTCTCTTTTTTGTGCTGTAATCATGAATGCTGTTGAGCTGTGCATGTTTTATGTGGTGTGGAATAAAAGACTGCATGCCATGCTTTATAATTGAAATGATTTATGAATCCGCAATTTCAAGACACCAGTTAGCATTATAGCACTTTTCTTTATGTATTAATTGACCAGAAATCTTCACAGTATTTTGCGTGGGTATGTAAAAGAAAAAAAAATTCTTAAAGGAGGAAGGTATTAAATGATGTTTATAGCAGAAAGTGAAAGTCTCAGTTATTTGATAAAAGCCTGGAAACTAATTTCTGACTTCCTTCCAGGCCGTAATTAACTCAGCAAGTTCTTGCTCTGAAATGTTTGTCCTTTCTCTCTTCCTTTTTATTTCTTCTTTTTTTATTTTCTTTTTTCTTTTCTATTTTAATCCAGTTAAAATCTTTATGGGAGTGTTTCACATGATGTGCATGTAAGAAAAATTGATTCTTCTTACTTTTCAACTTTGTTCAGTGTCCTTTGCTCTCTACATATTCAGTTTGCCTTGTTTAACACACATTAAATGGTAACTAAATAAACAATTAATCTGGTTTCTGAAGTGAACAGTACAAATACTTTCAACTTACTGTTTTGCTTTGTTAGTAGAATTTTAGTACTTTCATGTTTTTAATAGGAAGTTGGAAACAGCAGCAGTGTTAAAAAATTCTTCTAACAGTAATTAAATGTTCTGGATTGAATTTGTAGCGTTATAAATTTCTTGGAAACTGCTGCAGAGTTTGCACTAATGTGCTAATAAACTTCGTGCTGTGTATTTCCCTGTATTTTCTGGTATCTGACTACTGTAAATGTTCCATATTGTATAGGTAATAAAGAAACAACTTGGAATTTCTGGGCATGTGCATCGATTAATGGCTGGATCCATGGCAGGTATAGTTTTGTACTTGGATTTCAGACATGCCTTTTGCTGAGAAGTTAATATTTATTTAGAGGATGATTTGATGTAGTGTTAGGTCGAACTCCTGCAAATTTGTATTAAGCAAATATACTAGTAAATGGTTAATTTAACATGGTTGCCTAATTGAAACCTGTTTGTCTAAGAGTATTCTCTAAAATATATTTGTGTGAGCAGTGAATTCTGTGCTATGTTGTGAAGCACAGTTTTTTTAATAGCCTTTTATTATGACATTTAAAAAGCAAAAAAACCAGTGTAATCAATATGAAGTATAAAGCTGCAGGTTCTGGTAGAATTGGCTCATTAGCCACTCTGCCATTGCTTCTAGGTTGAATATAAGCCTACAGAAACAGAGAGAACTGCAGCTTCTTAAATTAGTAGTTTCTTTGGATTTGCCAGAAGTGTCTGTACTTTTTCATGTCCAGCACAGGATTGTCATGATGCTCTTTAGGTCATATTTGTGAATGTTAAAATCTCTCACTTATTAATTAGTGATATAGCAGCAGAAAAGCCCATCAGTAAACTGCCAGTGTATAGTATGATTATATACTTGTTTTCCTCTTACTAGTCATTGAGTCAAAAGTAGCTAAGAAAAAACACGGGAAGGTAAGTAATAGTGGATTGCGTTTTAATTGAAGTGATTCTTCATGTGCTTTTAATTTGTAAAATAGGCTTAGTACTGTCTAGTCCTTAAATAGTTATGGGTGTTCATGCTTAGCTTCTTTTGGAAAAAGAAATCTGGGATTTTTTAATACTACCTTTAGATAAACTAGGAAGATCTCATTAAAATATTCTGGCTTTGTGTGGCACCAGAGGAAAAAGAAAGAGAATGAAATTAAACAATGAGAAGAGTCCTAAAAACTAAGAAAACCTATTTGGTAAGATATGTTCCAGAACTTGGCTGGCTTTCTATCTGGAAGAAGTTAAAAAAAAACTCCATAGATAGTTTTGTTGGTTTTTTTTTTCTTCCTTTTTTTTCCTTTCCCCTGGCTTTAACTGTGCAATTCATTCCTCCCCCCCAAGATTATTATTATTAGCTTTTCCAGGAGCTTTGTCAGAGACTGGGAACCTGACTTGGGAGGCGCTGTGAAAACACTGAATAATCAGCTTAACTCTGTCAGTGTTGGATGTGGTGGAATTCTTTGTGTAAATAAATTAATAGCATCTGGCATTGTTGTAAGCACCTTACTGGTTAAATCTGGTTTGTGTGGTTAGAGTAACAAAAATAAATTAATATACAGTGCTATCTGGCAACTACAATCAAATGAACTGCTTTGTGGTGTGTTTAAGTACAATATACTCAATAGTTTCGTTTTTAGACCCTCAGAACAGGAACTGAGCTTGACTTGGGGGTGAAATGAACATAGCGGTCAAGTGTATATATATAGGGTCACATGTGAGTGTCTTACTCTTTGTTTACTAGGTGGCATTAACTGCTTCTTGGGATATTCTTTAGATAATAAGAGGCAGAGGGTTTATCTTAAGTATATCGAGAAGATATGGGGGGGAGGAGGCACTAAGAAGAGCAGAGTGTTTGAAATCTGGTACAGAAGTTTTCTAGGTTTGCAAACAAAAAAGACTTGAAAGCAGTTGGTAATATTGCTTTTCCTCCTATGCTGGCTCCAATAAAGGATATTTTTCTGTTTCTTCCACACTTAAACACTAAAGGAGATGATGTGCTGCACACACCCCAGTGTTGGTGCAGAGGGGTCTTCACAGTTTCATGGGAAACAGTATTAAGAAGTTGAGAATAGATAACCTGTATTTCTTTTAACGTTTTTTCCCCCTCTACACCATCTAGCCATGCAGCTGTCTGCTTTCACTTCTCTGTACCCACTGTACTTAAATCTTGCTTATGTCAGTGTTTCCAACACGACTAGTGGTCAACAGACCACTTCAAAGTGGTGGGAAACATTTAAGTATCTTCTGTAAGTGATAAATAGGATCCAAAGCATATCCACAGGGGAAAACAAGGCAGTGAGGATGGGGGTAGTGGAGGGAGGGAAAAGAAAAACCTATTGTAATGCATATATTTAAGGAGACCAAGTTAAAGTTACTGTGGAAACTCTAACTCTGAATTTCCTGAGTCTTGTGTGATTCAAATTTCAGCTGTAACACCTCGTTAACAGAAAAATAGTGTATAGCTTCTTTTAAGGAAAGACAGAGCTGGGCAGAAGAGAAATCATAGAGGTTAGTGGGGTTTAGGAAAGAAAATTATCAAATAACAACAAAAATGAACAACTAACATTAAATGAAACATCACAGGATGATTTTACAAATTAATTTTTAAAAAGTTTTCTAATAGAAAATCCAAATTAAAATGTGTATTTTAATGCACAGAAATGTATATTTCCTCTCCTGCACTTGATTAACTTCAAAATAACAAAGCCAAAAAAGACTAGATGTTATCTAGAATAAACTCAAATTACATTAAACTAATACAGAAAGTATGTTTTTGCTTTTAGCTTTTTACTTTTACTAAAAGTGATTGAAAATAGTACCGATTTAGCACTGTCTAGGAGGATATTGGCTGTCTCCATTTTAAATAGTATGTAACTAACAGTTACCTTCTTCAGTCAGCATTTAAAAAGAATCTGGTCTAGTTCTTCAGATGCACTCTGGAGGGAAACATAGAAATACTAGGACTGGTAGGTTAGGCATTCTTAAACCTGTCTGGTAAATATTTTTGTCATCAGCAGTTTCTCTGTATGTAGTTTCTGAACCTTTGTTTTGTTCAGAAGATGCTACTTGAATAAACTTATCTTTATATTAGCTGAGGAACAAATCTTCTGCAGTTCAAGGCTGTGTCTTGTGCTTATCGCTCTTTGAGCTGTATTCCTCTGAATTTCCTGGCAGTACTTAGTTTGATCTCTGGAGCTACTGATAAGTACAAAGAGCATAATACAGAGATTACAAGAATTTGCATACCAGCTGTATGCAATGTAAATGTATTTCACGTGGGTTTTTTTCTTGCTTGAGATAGTTTTTTATTTTTATTTCCAAAGAAAGAAAATTACTAAGAATGGAGGGATAGTAGGGAAATTGGGAGACAGATAAATCCCTGTAGAGCTAATCTCAGTTGTTAACTCCCAAAGCCTGGGAAGCAAATCAAGGACAGTCTAATCTGCTGCACTGTCACTAAGTCTTTAGTCTGTGTAACCCAGTATCGTGTCCCCAAGAGTGGTCAGAGGTGCTTGAGGACAATATGGGATGTCTTTCCCTGTCTTCTGACTCAGCATTGGCAGTGAAAAAGTCTGCTGGTTTTGAGGAAGCGTCTCTTTGAAGAGCCGCTTCCCTGTTACGATTATTTCAGATCAGACAGTGGGAACTGCTGTATGTATCTCTTAACTGTTGATATACTTTCAAGTCTGTCCTGTTTAACCTACCACAGGAGAGATTTTTGGCTTGGCTATCACTAATGGGAATAGACTTTGCTTTTTCAAGACTGGAACTGAGCCTTAAGATGCTGTGCTCTGACTTCTCGTAATATTGTATTTAGGGAGCAGAGGTGAGATGAGTGATTTTGTAGACTTCACCACAATGGCTTTGTCCCACAGCTGACTGCCATTCCTCTTGGAAAGGATAGTGTCTCTCTTGAGCCCCAAAGGAAATCTTGATCCCTTGTATATACATTCCTTATATGAGCAATAACATGCCTCTCCCAGTTGCTACAAGACAGCATATATTGTGGCTGATGTCCCAAATCCCATTTTTTTTCCAGAATTCATGGCTAGAAGATTTTAAGAAAAAAAAAAAAAAGTTTCTAATTAAGTCCTTACTACATACGGTTTCTTTCAGTTTCTTTTTTTTGTGCTGTTTTCAGACTGTGTTCACTAAATAGTGCATTGACCAAGCTCTTGGTTGATCTATTTGCTATCCTTTGTTCAGAGGAAGTTCTTGGGTACATATCAGTGCATGAGTGGAAAGAGAAGTGGGGGTAAAGTCCGTTTTCTGAAGTGGGATAACTTTCTTGTGCATTCTTAAGCTCTGTAAAAGTGCTTCCCCCCCCCCCCCCCCCCTAATTTTTTTTAAACTGCTTGAATTAATCTATTTTATGGTATTTCTGGACATGTCAGGGAATCCATTAGGAAAAGGCTTTATACTGAGGGATTGCATTTCATGTAGGTCAGTGGAAACAGTCTTGAAGTTGGCTTTAGTGTTTTACAGCTTCCAACTTCTGAATCCTGTGGGTGAGACAACATCAGAAATAAACCGCAGATGTCTGCTTTTGTTCAGAGGATTGTCAAAAATCTCCAAAAGAGGTGTTTTTGTCTTCTAAAATGAATTACTGGTGGGATACTCTAGAAACCCACAAACTTGGCTTTCAATTGACAGTTGACCACTGTCAGATTTTTGGATAGCTCACTTAGAGTGTTATTTTTTTTTTTCTCCTCACCATTTAATCAGAATAAAAAGTGTGCTTATCTTCTGTTGGACCAAATTTTAAAAAGTTACATTTAGATAAATCAGAGCAGTTGCTAGAAAACAGGGCCAATTACAAACATTTTTACTTTCTTTTTTTCCTTTCCCCAGATTTTTTTTTTTTTGTTTGGGTTTTATTTTTTTGGTGGTTTTTTTTTTTTTGGTTGTTTTTTTTTTTTTTTAGGTGACTGTGGTGTATCATCAGAAAATGCTGTTGTTAGTCAACAGTTTTAACTATTCCCTCCAAAGAATTTGTCAGCCATTCAGTGGTTTATTTCAAAACCTAGCAGTTGGAAAGAATTTGTTATTCAGGTAACTGTTAGAATTGTTTTCTGTACTGGAGATGTGTTTCCAAAATTGCAAGTTGGTCAGCATTTTAAGCCATTTTGAAGCAACTCATAACTGGATGAGTCCTAAGATTTGAAATTTTTTTCCATTTTTTTTGCATTGTAAGTCCAGAAAGCTTTTCTGCTCAGTTTTAAAGTAGAAGTGCTGATGTAACAGGAACTATGAAAATGCAGAAATGCAACACAGTTAAGTATTCCTCATCAGTATGAACCTGGCTCTATTTTAAATGTAATTAGAGAATATTTAGTGTGTCATTAGAATAGGTTTAGTATTTTCAGATGCAGTAGATACATGTATCTGTAATCACACCAAACCTTTTTGAAATAAAACATGTAAATTTGGTGGTTTGAATTTTTTTTTAATAGGGTAGGATTCGGTTTCATGGTTGCAATCCAGTAAAGCTGATGTACTTGACTAGCCTGATTTTTAGGAGCTATGAATTTCAATAAGATTGCTCAGGTGAATATAGTCAGGCCCATAAATCTTGGAAAATCTAGGCCTAGGTGTGCTGCTTCAGTGAACACCAAGTACAAACAAATCCTTTGTGTGTTGCTGGAGTTAGTGTTCCTGTTTGCTGATTGTAAGTGACTTTAAGTGTTTCTTTAACAAAATACTTTGTATATGCTATTGTATTCACTATCACAAAAGGAAATTCTACTTTTCAAAATAATCCTAGAATCAGATAAGGTGTAGGTGAGTTTTGTTTGCTTGTTTTGTTTTTGTTTTTAATAAAGGTATTACAGCAGTGATTTGTACTTACCCTCTTGATATGGTTAGAGTTCGCCTGGCATTCCAAGTAAAAGGGGAACACAAGTACATGGGAATTATCCATGCATTCAAGATGATTTACACAAAGGTATTTTTTCTTTTAATCTTCGATTTTGTCAAAGCAAAGTATGCTCTTTAAATAATATTGCACTGCATTGAACATAATGGCTTAGTGCAAAATAACATGACCTCGTTGCGTGCACTTTGAATTTTTAATGTAAGAAGTTATTTGGATGGTGCTTTTTGACTTGGGCTGCTAAGCTGTAGCTAAGGCTCATGTAAGTGGGAGGTCAGAAACAGTGGAGAAGTTGCTTTTCAAGAGAAGTGGTAATATTACCAAAAAGATTTGTGGAGGAGGGCTATGTATAATGCATAAATGTTTCCAGTTATGATGTTGGATGTAGATTTTTCTCCTTCATTTTCACTTATTTGTCTCCTCTGGAGCCAGGCAGTTGTCCCTTCAATTCTTCAGGCACAAGAACCAGAACATGACATTAGCTCCTTGGTGGTAGATGGTGCTAGTCAGATTGCTGTCATGGGACTCTGTATGAACAGTTGTGTAACTTCAGACACTTGTATTTCTTGCCACAAATGCTGCTGTATTTTTCTTTCAAAGGAAGGTGGTTTTAGTGGGTTCTACAGAGGGCTGATGCCGACTGTGGTGGGAATGGCGCCATATGCCGGTAAGTTAAAAACAGAACATGGCAATCCTTCAGCACTTATGTGCACTACGAAGTTTGTTTAATGTATTTGCACACCTAGTTAATTAGCTTCTGTTCAAATCATCTTCAATGGTGCTCCTTAAAAAGTGTCTTCAATAGTCAAAGCCTAGCTTTTCTGAAATTTGGAGTTGAGAGTGAGAAAGGTAAACTAGTGGTTGTCTTTGCTTCCCAGTTTTCCCACAAGAAAGTATGGAGGCTGTTTCTCTCAAGCAGGCAGATCCATGGGAGCAGGCGCGCTGTAAATGAAGCCTCAGCGCCTCCGTATTGGCTCCATCTCCTGGTGATTTTCCGTAAATACTCCCGCATGTAAAGCAGCGGTGAGGTGGAACACAGGAGCAGAACAGCCCAGCTAAACTGCACTCGTTTTTAAAAGCTGAGTGATGTCCCTCAGTTAGAAAGATCTTAGGAGCAAGGAAAGATTCCTGACAGCGATC
This sequence comes from Corvus hawaiiensis, assembly GCF_020740725.1. Lineage (NCBI taxonomy): Eukaryota > Metazoa > Chordata > Aves > Passeriformes > Corvidae > Corvus > Corvus hawaiiensis. Next base: position 33,111,739 of record NC_063220.1, on the reverse strand, counting down.
CAGTAACTTAAAACTCGCAGTCTAGCTTATTTAAAACAGTCTTGTAGCGTTGTGTATAAACACAAATTCATTTGGACGGAAGTTACAGTAGAAGTTCAAAATATTGTTTATTTTTTTCTACTTAAGAAAAATCTTCTAAAAGAACTGGAGAATAGTTTCATTTTGTAAATGCAGCTTTTTTTTTATGATGATATATCAACAAATAATTTGCTTATCAATGAAAGTACATAAAATTAAATTTCCTTTTAGGTTTTTCATTTTTTACCTTTGGTACCTTAAAGAGCATTGGACTTGCTCAAGCACCTAACTTGCTTGGACGGCCTTCATTAGATAACCCCGATGTCTTAGTTTTGAAAACACATGTAAATCTGCTGTGTGGTGGCATAGCCGGAGCAATAGCTCAGACGATATCGTAAGTTTGGGTATGGGGTTGGTTTTCCTCTCTACAGCTGTTCATTCTGAAGAAACTTTTATCTGATACAATTTTATATAAGTGTAGTTATTAGTAAGGTTTTAAAATTAGTTAATCAAATACTGAAATTCAGGTATTTCCTATTGTTTCTTTTACTAAGTATCTATTTAAAATAATCTTTAGGGTCCTTTAAGAGATATCCAATGAGTTGTTTAAACAAATTCAGGCAAATCTCCTAAAATCCACTGGAATTTTTTTAGTAGCAATCTTATTTCTTAGCTTCTTTGGAAAGCTAAGAAATTTTGACCCTGAACATAATTTGCGGTATTTTATTATTCCAATTTATTTTCAAATCTATGTAACATGTGAAGCCATAGGATTAAAAAAAAAAAGGACAAGTCTTAGATATTGTATTTGCCATTTTTATTACTTTGCTTGCTTCTTCCTTTCTCATTCTGTCCTTGCTCTATTTTATTTTGTCCATAAAATAAGTTAATTTAATGGACTTACATGGTATGGATTTTTCACTAAATCACTGCATTGCAAATATAATTGTCTATTAATCCTTAAACTGTTAATTTTATTTTCAATGGAGGGGTCTTCTCCCTTCAACATTTTATAGATTGTTCTGTACTCTCATCTGATCTTCATGTGTCTTCCTTACTAGTGCCAAATGGAATATATTAAGAGCTCTGGTTTGCTGGTTTTGGTTGTGTAAGGAGATTCTCCCTTTTTGGAGAACTTCCAGCTGTGTTAAGAATCTAAGCTGGATTCCTGACTCACTGAAAAGGGATCTTGAAGGTTGCACATGGACTTCTTTGTATTCTTGTTTAAACAATGTTCGAACAGTCATCACACATCTGGTTGAACTGCTGTTTAAATATCTTCTCTGTAGATATCCCCTGGATGTAACTCGTAGGCGAATGCAGTTAGGAGCAGTACTCCCAGACTCTGAAAAGTGCCTGTAAGTATTTCCTTTTCATCCATAGTAACTGTGTTCTTGGATGTCTGAGCAAAGTTCAGCTCTTAATTTTAAATCTTAAAAATAAGAAAACACGCCCCCCCCCCGCCCCCCAAACTACTATGTTGTTATTTCTTCATTCTTTTAATAAGAAAGTTTCCACACAGACAAAAGCTGCCATTATCAATCTGGGATTAAAAAAATACCTGAAATTACAATGGCACCCTTGTTAATAATCCTGTGTTTGTATTAGTAAAATGGTTTTTTTTGTATTTTAGTGCAACTTGTGCTACCTTTAATATCAGCGAAATCTCTTAAGAGACCAAATGCTTCTACTCAAATGAAATTGTTTCAAAGTGTATTTTAATGGTGCAGAATCTGTTCCATAAATTGATTTTGCATAATACAAGTTTATTTGAGCTTTTTTGCACTGACAGTAATCTCCTACACCCCACACATTGTTGAGGTTCCTCCAGTAGAAGTGGAAGCACCGTAATAACTTAAACCATAATAGTATTAAATCAGCTCTCATCTTGAAAAACTTCCTGAATTTCAAATTGTCTCAATCAAATTCATTTCTAGGACAGTTTTCTCTTGGTTAGTTTCAATCTTGTGGAGTTGTATATGTCTGAATCCAGTGCAATGAAGTGTGAACCACCTGCATGGAAAGTTGGGTCCTACCAAGAGTAGTCTGAGTGACCAAACACAAACAACCTTGGTTGTTTCACAGACAACCTCGATGTTGCTTAAATGTGAAGGTTCTGTTTGGTTTTCTTTAGCAGCCTTTTTTTTTTTTTTGCTTGGCTATTTTCCACTCCTGATAATTTAAAAATAAAAATATGTTCATTGTCCTCAGGGTTTTATTTTTTGCATTTGTGAGGACTACTTTTACAGAAACAAGGCTTCCCAATTTAACAATTTTATTGTGGTTGTGTAGAGAGCTGTGCCTTGAAGGAGATACACATATATATCTTTAGAGGATGAGAGGATAAAGCAAGTAGGAAGTCTTGAAGCTTTGGAACATACGGAAGATGTTCTCCAAGGGCACTCTCTTTGAGAGCATGGAAGTACCAAGCACCTTAAGTGCTTTCCATTTATATCTGTTTACTTAGTTTCAATACAAGTATCTGAGGAAAATTCTCTTTGCATATACAGTGCAATTTCTGCTTTTAATAAGGTCAAATATTATATACTTAGGTTATTATTTGTAAAAAGAGTTGATGCTTCTCAGGTCCTTCCTGCCAGTTAGGCAAGAGAATGAATGTCTGGAGCCGTTCTGGTGTAAAATATCTTAATATGTCATGTAGGGCAGGTGTTTTCAGATTGACAGTTGTTTAGCTGGGACTGCACCATCCTCTTCCGATTCCCAGCCCTTGGGCCTAAATTTCTTGTGGAAACTCAGGTTGTCTTTTTAGTCATATATGGCTTTGCTATGTGGAATGCCATGGGTTTTTCTCCATGGATCTCTTAAAACCAAAGTAAAAAGTGTCTTGTATTTAAAGAAAATTATTTTGATATTGAATGTGTGTATCCACTAATGATTTGAGTTCTTATTTTTCCAGTACAATGGTGCAGACACTGAAATACGTGTATCAACAACATGGAATACGGAGAGGACTATACCGTGGCTTATCCTTAAATTACATTCGTTGTATTCCTTCCCAGGCTGTGGCTTTTACCACATATGAACTTATGAAACAATTCTTGCACCTCAACTGATTCTTTCTTTTAGAAGACCTTTCTGTAAAACTACACTATCAATCCTCAAATTATATTGATGAGTAAATTACTTGAAGTTTAAAAAAAAGCTTTCTGTTACTGTGGACCTGCTGTTGTCTGACATCTTTATTTGCCAAAATGTGGTTAATTTCCTGGAGTCAAAACCAGGTGACACATCAAGATAACGTTAGCTAGCTCTAAACACTTTTTATGCACTTGATCTTCTTGGCTTCATTAGATGAATTTTAGGAACGACAGTTTTGGACATGACACCCATGTTTTATACGGTTCCTAAGCCGTTAGTTATTTAGCTTTATCACCATTCCAGGAGTTACATGCTGCTGATTATGCTGCTTTTTAAGCTAGTAATTAGGTAGCTCTTGCTCTTTAAAAATTAAATGGAATAAACTGATTTGAACATAAGGCAATGATTTTGGTATTCAGATCCTTGGCAGGTCTGTAGAAGCTAAGCTTGCAGACCACACTTTAAGCAGCCTTTCATTCTTTCTCTGTACAAGTTTTCTGTATGCAAGAACAATGCATAAGTCTTCACATTGGTACACAGGAAAGTCTCCTCAGCCATTTAAGTTAGAACCAGCAAGATGGATTTAGCAGTATTAGAAATCTTGCAATTTGGAAACCAGTTTCTTGGCATACGTTCTACTCTAAGAAATGCTGTACTACACAAATAAAAGCAAGGGGGAATTTTACGGGGATGAGTGCTAGAAAAGATGTCCTTGTGGCAGGTAGTAGGGGTTTAATCTTAGAAAGCTTTTCTGTGGAGCTGAATCTTCTTGATTTATTCTTGGTTTATTCAAGGCTGAGTATGTTACATACTTTCCAGTACTAGCTGGTGTAAACAGGTTTTTCCCTACCTTAAACCATGGTGACAAAGAAGACTGCATGCTGCTGCATTTACTTGTTCAGGCGTATGGGCCATATCCAACCTCATGCGGAAAAGAAAATTAAGATTGTATTGGAGTCTGTAGGTGTGTGTATGTACTGTTTCTGAAGTATGGTATGCAATAGACTATTGCATGTTTGCCTCCTCCTACAATTCCTTTTCTGGAAGGAATTATTTTATACATGATTTGCATTGGTACTCTTGATTTTTACTCATGTGATTCAGGAAACTGTAAAGCATTTACTTCATGTAAGTTATTTATTTATTGTAAATATTTTAGCAGTGTCTTCTGAGAATTGGCAATGGTTATGCTAAGTGGTGGATGGTAAGAATGATCTGCTTAATTTTGACAAATTTAACAAACTGGATTTTCAGCTATATATTCAATATCAACTTCTGTGGCTCAATTTTTCCCCCCAGTTTCATAAAATTATGTATTTCTTTGAAATTTACAATGTAGCTATGGACAGAGAATGAGATGCATCTGGGTATATTTTATTAAAATTTTTGAGATAATGTCTGTGTGATTGGTATATGTTGCAACCAGAAGGAATACATGTTTCTGGAATTATCTGTATGTTTGCTGTTATAGGTAAATATGCACAACATTGTTATTCTTACTTAAGAGACAAGAAATATGCTTTTTCATCTGATCTTTAGTTTCACATAAAGGAAAGCTAACCAATATCACAGTGAATTTTTTCATTTTAAAGCTCTTGCAGTAGCGATAAATCCACTGTATTAGGAAAACTAAAGTGCCTTTCTTTTCTCTGTGTTGTTTTGCTGTGTGGGCAAAAAAAGCATCTTTTCAGATGCCAGTTTTTTCATGTGGATACTGTTAGGGATGATTAAGAGTTTTACATTTTAGTTCTACTGCAAGGGATATATTTGAGGAGTGTCATGATAAGTTAAACAGTTGTTATGCAGAATAAAGTAGAACCCAGCATGTTCATGTTTGAGAGGAAAAGAACTAAAAAGTATCTCCTAAATACTTGAGGTATTGAATGTGAAAAACATTCCTACTTGATGGAACTGTGCTGTATTTTCAGAATTAGTTTTTCTAAATAAAATTTAACACTGTATGAAAGTGTTTTAACATTAATTCCTGAATCTACACAGTTAAACTTGGAAAATGCTGATGTATCTTAAAATTGTAAACATTTTCACAACCACTGATGTCAGAAAAAAAGAGATGTAGTCTGAACGCTTCTGTCCAGGTTTTGGCACTAGGACTCTCCCTAGAGATTCCGCAGACTGGTTGAATTTTAGATAACTTCAAAAAGATATTTAAAGCATATTTTGTACTTCATAAACATATTCTGTAGAGATTTTTCTGTGTATGGGAGATGTATAGGCAACATGGAAGAGACTACAGAACACAGGTTTAGCAAGGGCTCAAAGAATTTATGTAATCTCTTAACACCACATTGTGACTGCATTTAATAGTATCAACATGTTACTGTTAAATGATAATTAAGCTTCTCTTAGAGAACAATGTTGCAATGGAAAGCAACATTAATGTAGTTTACTGCGTATATTTCAGGACTATCCCAAATAAAACGGAAGTGGCTTAATAATGTCCTCATCTTTTAAAATTCATCAATTTGAACTTGATCCTTCTGGTGGAATGTCTAACGATGGGCCAAAACTATCCTCTTTGCAGCAGAGTGAGACCTTCAGTATCATCTCAGAAAGCCAGGGACAACACATCTTTTATGAGGGGAAAGGTTTGACTCTCGGGCTCAGATTGGCCCATAAGCATCTTGGGAGCAGGAGGGGCGTCTAATATTACCTCATACCACCGAACCAGTAGCAGAAGTGGGGTCGGGGGAGGGACGGGACTTGAAAAAAGTGGAAATAAACCTGGGGCACGGCTGAGAGCGAGGTGATCGTCCCTCACAGCCCTCACCGCTCCTCACGGCGCGGGCCGCGCCCCTCCCCGAGAGGTGGCGCGAGGAGCCGCGCGCCGCTTCGCGCCTTCAGCCCGCGCGCGCGGGAGCCGCCCTCCCGCCGCCTGCCATTGGCCGTGGTGGGCGGGGCTGAGGCAGGGCTGGCGGAGCGCGCGGCAGCTCGGCGGGGGCGGCGTGAGGCGCGGGGCTCGGGGAGCCGCGCTCAGCGGGCTGCGCGGGGGCCGAGCGGCTGAGGCGGGACGGGCCGAGCCGAGCCGAGCGCCGCACGGGACCTGCCCATGGCCGAGAGGTAGCGACCGAGGCGGGGAAGCACAGCTGGGCGGAGACGGCCGGGAGCGCGGGGGGTTTGAACTTTAAAACCGCCGCCGGCTCCGGGCGCGGGAAGGCGGGATGGGGTTCTGAGGGCTGATGGGGCGGAACCGGTCTTCCTCGGGCATGGGCGAGAGGTGGGAAGCGCTCGGGACCGCCGGGGATAACCGGTGAGGGGAACCCGCCGCTGCCGAGGGTGTTTGCGCTGGGCACGGCGGCCTGCGGGGCCCCGGCGTGGGCTCTGCCCCCGCCCGCCCTGGAGCTCCTCCTGGCATTGCTCGGTGACAGGAGAGCGGCAGGTTTGGCCGCTCTATCTCATGTTTTGGCCATTGGAAAACTGAAATTTGAATATCAGTTTTCTAATCAAGTTCAGGTAATAGGTAAAAATTTACTGCTCCGTGTTCGAGGCATTTGTGTGACTGTGGGAGTTCATGCGTGCAGGGAGATACAAGCTTTCTCACAAGCACAGGGTTTTCAGTACAGTTATAATTAATTTACAAGTGCTTGTGGAAATGTGGACACAAAAATGAAGCGCTAACTGTAATAAATAGTAAGTTACTTAATATTTATAGAGATTTCCTACACTCTACCTATACAGAAATAAAAAACCCCAAAAAATGTATTTATAAAAACTGAAGAAGAGTAAAATTTGGTTTATATTTGAAGCTTTCTCTCTTTTTGTATGTAGGTTGGCTGTTTTCAAATAATGTTCTGTCTTTGTAATTAGCTGCTACTTCAGTTTTCAGAAGAAAGTGGCTGACTCACCTGATACAATCCTCAAGAATGGGCTAAACAACAGATATCGTGTGCTGGAAGTCAGCGTAATACAGAGAAATGGAAGTGACTCTGAGAAACACTTGACAATTACAGCATCTCCCTCCCTGGAAGATACAGAACTGTGCATTCTTAGGAATGGCTGGTAATCCATACAGACACATAGATGTTTGAAAAGAGAATTAACTACTGGATTATTAAATCAATTTTCTTGGTGTTGTCTTTGAGTTGAGTTTTACTGCCTTAAAAGGGATACAGGATCCTGAAACAATCGTTGTTTAATGTAATATTATCAGTGTGCTAGCATAATGGACATTCCACTTGAGAGAAGTGATGTCAGGTAACATGTGTTGAGTGCGTATTACTACCTTGCAGGTTTAATTTGTCTTTGTTGTAACTAAAAGCAAGACATTAAAGTCTAAGTAGGCTGTTTTGTTTAACTGTTTTGCACTATTTAGAAGTGTTCTTCCAAATTATATAGCCTCATTGTGCGTACAAATATTCAAAGTCATGTCTGTAAAATGGGAGGGTTTTAGGCAGCCTGTTAAATCACCATAGTTTGAGCTCGACTGCAAAGTTTTTTTCAAGCAAGGATAGGATTCTAAATCAGTCATTTGTGCATTACATAGTGTGTGACAGAAGAAAAGACTGGAAATTATTTTGAAATACAAGGGGGTATGTGTGTTATTTAGCACTGCTTTTCATTTTTTGTCCAAGATTGAAAGGTGGGAGAAAAGTATGAGAGTCTATTTCTTGAAGGAAAAGATCTTGAACCTTGAAATTTCTGAATCAATACCAATATTTTTAGATTTTGCTGAGTTTCTGAAATAAGTAGAATTGTTAAGTAAGAAGGTAGATCTCACATAATGCAAAAATAGTATGCCAATGTGAAACATGATGCTGAAATGGCTGAACACATGAATCTGGAATGACTTGAAGCCAACAGGAATTCCCTACTTACAGGTTGTCCTGATGCATGTACTTAAAAATATCAAAGTTTCGTCAGTAAAAATGCCTTTATTCACTTTCAGGATTTCTCTAGGTGGAGAAATTCTCTCTTAAAAATACCCAACCCAAATCCTCCTGTTTCAAAGAATGTTGAATCTGCTCTGTTAATGTGTTATTTCTTACACATTGTGTCTGTCACTTGCAAATAATTGGTTCAATGTATTCCCTTGCAGGGAGTCTGTCCCGGTTGTTCCAGGGGACATTGTTCATTTAGAAGGGGAGTGCAGCTCTGGCACCTGGGTCATAAATGCCCAGTGTGGATACCTGGTTCTGTACCCAGACCTGCTGCTTTCTGGCACTACGATCTCAAACAGTATTCGTTGTATGAGAAGGGCAGTGCTGAGTGAACGCTTTAGGGTAAGTGTTAACTCCAGACTGTCAGTGAGTTACTGTTCCATTGAGAGTGGTGGGTTAGCTCAGTATTAAATCTGGCTGTGAGGCTGTATTGCAAAATGTCATTATTAGCAATTCATAATGTTTGCAACACAGAATAATTTGGGATGGAAACTGTCTCTGGCTGAGCTTCTCTGTTTTTTTGAGAGTTGCACCTGAAATAATGCAGTAGTCTTAATACAGCTACTGGGCTAAAGAACTGGTCCTTCTGCTTAGAATTCTGATAATTTTTTTGGTAATCTCTTGCCACATTTTGTGTGGATATGAATCCTTTGTGAGGAATGTGCCTCTTGCCATCCATATGAGAACATAATCACACTTGGCCAAGTTAAGAGCTTCTGAAAAATTTAGTGAATTCAGTTAATAATTGGTGTGGGCTAACTCTGGAATCTGAATCCAGCTGCTGGATGTTGGAATGAGGAGAAGTTTCTTGTGGTAGTATCCTTGCTGATATATGAGAAATATGCTGATAAATAGAGAAGCAATAGCTGCCAGTTTCAGTTGATGAAAACTTCCAGACATGATAGGAATATAAATCCAAATGAGTAAGGAAATTTTAAAGGAGTGGTAAACAGCCTGGCTGGAAACCTGTGACTGAAACAAGAAAATTAAGTACAGGACATTAAGACTGTGGTATGGTCTTCAACCCTATATTAGAGGAGTAAGGGGAGTAAAGTAATTGTTTGGGACAATTGTTTGGGTCCTGACTGGGAAAACACCCTCCACCTGTTGTGAGTGCAATCCACAAGTGACTGGTCTGTAAGAGATCCGTAATACCACAGTGTTTAGGCTTCCAGTTGTTTCGTGGTGACTCATGTAAAGGTCGTTTACTACCACTTTCAGTTCTTGTGAGTCTACAGAGCCCAGCCCTGCTGATGGGTTTCTGAGCCATTTTGATGATACATGGAATGATTTTCCTGTGAGCTGGTAACAAACAGGAAACAGCTTCACGAAGGAAATGTGTTAGATTGTAAAGGTAAGTATTGGCATTAGGAAATGCCCACAGGCAAAACTTTCTCAAAATCCATTTTAATTTGAGCCTTTGTTTCTCAGCTGCCAGTCACATAGGGATTGTATCCTAACATTGTCAGGGTTGGGATAAATGTGAGAGATAAAGCAATAGGATAGACCCATTTCAATTTGGCTGCTTTCACAGTCAGGTTTGACTAGATAGTCATTAGTGAGGTGAAAGCTGTCATGATCTTGCAATTAAATAAGTGTAATGCATAATATGCAGCAAATAAAATCCAGAAATTTTATAGAGAACTTGACATGAAATGGGCACAAATCTTCATGTATAATAACATCTGTTGCAGGGCTCCGAGTCTGGTTCCCGTCAAATGCTCGTTGGTACAATTCTTCATGACATTTTCCAGCAATCAGTAACAAATAACTTGACGCAAGAAAAGGTACAAGAACTAGCAAATAAAATCGTTTATGGACAAAAGTATCTCAAAGAAATGTAAGTAGCATTACAGCTGTCTTTTATGTTTGGAAGACAGGGCAGGAACACTTTGAACTAGCAGATTAAGCTGTACTTCAAAAAATGTAGCACTGGTATCAGGAGAGTATTCTGCCAAATGACTTTTCTTAATGGAAATTGGGGATCTTTTAGTAAGATAATTCCCCATTTGACAATGTAAATTTATTTGCCTTCCCTGCTGAGCTACTTCTGTAGATCTGAACTAGTCTTTTGGAGTACCTGAGTGTGCCGGGGGGTTTTTTACTTTCAGGCCAAGCAGGTTGCAGTGTTTGCGTCTGTAACATTAGATTTCCAGGCATCTCCCAAAGTTGATTTGAATGGGACAAATAGTTAATTATGATCCTCAGCAATGGACTAGAACCTTGTGACTGACCAAGCATTGAATGTCTGATAATTTCATATCTTTATCGGGTTATTTTAAAGCTCAGTTGTTAGAAGACCTTTAACTTATTTTCTCAGCAAAGCTGATAGAAATGCTAGCCAAATAAATAGTCTTAATATTTCCATCAGAAAATGGTAAGATGAATGGCTGTCAGTTTTAACATTTTGCTGCAGACTTGATTAAAATACAGTTCTACTCATGTAAATTAAAAAACATTATATCTAGACTGTTATAAATTGTATGTTGGGCAGTGTCAATATCTGTTGGCCTCAGACAACTCAAAAGTTAAAGTTGTAGTGATAAGACTTATTACTCTTAGTTCTGTTTTGAAGGTAATATTTTGAATTGTGACTGCTAAGATTACTTAAAGGTCTTTATGTCACTCTGGGCCTCCAAGAAACTGTTAATTTGCAATCCTTTTTGCATATGTAGGCTACTGTTTGCTGGGATTCAAAAATAAGTTGCATAAGTCTGCTGTCTGTGGTCGTTTGCACTCGTATGTACCTTCTTGTGCAAAATCCCACTTGTATTTCTCTGTTGCTGTAGAATAATGACATCATTTCCAGTAAATGCGAGCCCTGAATTGTCTAATGCCACGTGATGAGATTCTATGTCATGTTCTGTCAAAATGTATGTGAGGAGCAAGGAGCAGATGAGGATATTCAGACAAAAAGCAAATGGTCTTTTAAGTTGGTTTTTTTTTCAACATTGCATAAATTGTATGAATAGCCATTTTTAAATGCATGAGTCTGGTGCTCCTTTCCTGCAGTCAAACTTTTAGTTTTGTTTCATCTCATCTGCCATGCTGATGTTCTCACTGTGCTGTACCTGTTGTTTCAAAAGTTACATCAGAAATGGATATCCTGGTATAGTATATCTCTTGTAATAGATGTTCAGTTAATAGTTTTATGAATCGAGTTGAACCTCTATGAAGCTGTCACTGTCTACTGTTTATAGATATTTATAAAAACTTGACAGTTACTTCCATTGATCTTGTTGCTACTTGAGGCAAATCTCTTTTGTACCAGCAGCAAATTTAATACTTTGTTTCCTTAATGTGCCTGGCTTTGTTTTTTAGGTATCACTTAAATCTGAAACAAGCAGAAATAATGCAAGAAGTGGAAGAATATTTGCCATCGTTTTTTAAATGGGCAGAAGACTTCATGCACAATTCAGCAAACCAAAATAAAATGCAACTAAAACTGTAAGAAGCCAGAATTAAAAGTTTAAACCATTCTATGTTGTATATCTTATTCAGTTTACTTTTAATTTTTAGAACTTCTTACATCTGTTCAGTGATTTGGAGCTAACTCATGGCCTCACTGACCATAGAGCTGATCTTGTGCTGCATGTGTAGCTGCCGTTGTGAGTACTGGGCAAGACATGAAGCCCGGGGGTGAACTGACAAATCTTAAAATCCTTGTGAACAGTGTGGTACAGACTAGAGCTTTTAGTGAGTAGAAAAGCAAGGATATTTGAGCTGTTGACTAAACTAGGAGTTACTGTAGTTATGAGCAAGACCACAAATCAGAATGTGAAGCTATTAATCAAATGGAATTTTTGACTAATATAAGAATTTTTCAGTGAAATGGTGATTTTACTCAACTGCTGCTGAGCTCTTCTTGCTGTTAATTGTAATAACCACAGGGTGTTAAAGTTTCAATGAAATGGCAGGTCTGAGTAAAACCTGTATGCCACTGTCAAGTGTATATCATTAGAGTGTGGTTATTGAGAAAAGACCAAAAACTATTAAAAACAGTTTAAAGTCTTATTTTAACTTTGATATTTGGGTGAATAGCAAAACTACAGTTAGTTTATGATGTGATGCTTCCTCTGTTAATGGGAAGATAGTTTGAGTGAGGATCGATGCATTTTGTTTGTAAAGCTAGTGCCTAAAAGGGCACTTACAGTGCAGAAACATTACATATTTAATTGCAACACACTTTAATGTTTAAATATTAAGAATTAAGGGAAATTATTAACTTCTGGCTTAATTTTCTTCCTAGGTCAAATGGTGGAAAACCAGAAGATGTATCTTCTAAGATAGAGATTGTCGATATCTTGGACATTGAAGAGAATATCTGGTCTCCCAGATTTGGGTTGAAGGGAAAGATTGATGTTACAGCTAGGGTGAAAATCCATTGCCAGTCTGGAGTACAATCTCGGGTAATGCCTTTAGAGCTCAAGTCTGGCAAGGAATCAAACTCCATAGAGCACAGAAGTCAGGTACAAACACCAAATATCTAATTTCACTGTCAGTGGCTGTGTATACTTCCCTGTTTGATGGCCTATTTTGTCTTATGTATATGAAACACTTTGTATGTGTTATAATCTAAATTCACGGATAGGTCATCCTGGCATGCCCAAAGGGGCTGGTATAAAATGAAAGTGAAGGGAGTAGTAAAAAGTATCTACATTTACCACTTTCAAACACACTTACGGGTTTTATCCTGAAATATCTGTTCTTTAGTCTCTTCTTACTACATTCAAATATTAGGTTTAGGCAGACTGTTTCAGGAATTGGTGTTGTACAGATTTTCTGATAGCTGGCCTGGTTTAGAGAGGTAGTAGCCTTGTTATAAGGTTTTAAAGATGCCTTTTAATTTAAATCCTTGGTCAAGTTCTTACTACTTGTAGCTTCTAGAAGACTTGTGATAGTAATGGCTGTTTAGCCAAATAAATTGTGGAAGAACTAAATACAGTTTAGAATGTATTTTGGTTTTAGTACTGTGCTGGTTTTGCCTGGGGCAGTGATAGTTTTCTTCACGGTAGATAAGCATGGGCTGTGTTTTGGATTTGTGCTGAACACAGGTTGATAACACAGAGATGTTGCTGTTATTGCTGAGCAGGGTTTACACAGAGCCAAGGCCTTTTCTGCTCCCTGTAGGGCCACGCTGGGGAGGAGACTGGGGGTGATGGGAAGCTGGGAGGGGACACAGCTGGGACAGAGGACCCCACTGATCAAAGGGGCATTCCAGACCTGATCATCATGCTCAGTATATCCAGTGGGGGAAAGGAGGAGGAAGAGGGGTGGGGGGGCACGCCAAGGTTTGGAGTGATGGAGTTTTGTCTTCCCAAGTCACCATTCCACGTGATGGGGCTCTGCTCTCCTGGGGGTGGTCGAACACCTGCCTGCCCATGGGAAGCACTGAATTAATTCCTTGTTTTGCTTTGCTTGCAAGTGTGGCTGTTCTTTTCCCTACTAAATTGTCTTTATCTCAACCCTCAATGAGTTTTCCAGCTTTTACCTTTCCAATTCTCTCTCCCTGGTGCGAACAGTGGGGAAGTGAGTGGGCAGCTGTGTGGGGCTTGGTTGCTGCTTGGGGTTAAAACACAACAACTATACTGGAATAAATTTATATATAATTTTTGCAGGTTATTCTGTACACATTGTTGAATTTAGAGCGGAGAGTAGATCCTGAAGCTGGGTTTCTTCTTTATCTAAAAACTGGTACAATGTATCCTGTTTCTGGAGCTCGCATGGACCGTAGAGGTAAAGTTGTTCCCCTTCCCTGGAAACCATAATTCTCTTAACTATTACTAAAATCTTTCTTTTTAACTATAAAGCTTACTCTTATGAAAATAGCTGTACTTGGGCATGCATGACTTGTTATAATGTTACTAAGCTTATGTTAAAAATTCAGTTGTTTTATTAATACGGCACAAGGACTTTGCTATGTGAATAATCACTTCTTAGCTGACTGTCTTGGTTTGGAAGACAGGTGTCTGCTAAGGAAGGCAGGAGCCTCCCTTGGAATGGCAGATGCGACCCCTCTTTCCTCTGAGTTATTATAATTTTGAAATCAAGGGGCTTTTAGGCAAAGATATGAGGAATAGGAATAACAGTTCTTTATTATTATATATCTATATGTGTATAACCAGTCAAACGAACAGCAATAACCATGGCAGTAACAGCAAACAAACACAAACCCAGTGCCAGCCTTCTCGTCTGTCAGGCCCTTTCCCCTCGGGTGCAGTTCCGCTCGCAGCCGGCAGGGGCGCTGGCGGCTCCCGGTGAGCAGGGCAGGTGCGATGGTTCCCCCGCGGCTGCAGGGGGCGCTCCGGAGCGAGCTCGGGGAGCACGCGGCACCGGTGCCCTGGGATCCCGGGAAGGGATGGGACAAAGGCTTCACAAACCCCTGGGCAGCTGATCCCGGGCTCTCAGGAACAGCAGGCTGGAATGGCAGGCTGGAATGGCAGGGACAAGCACAAATCCCGGGTGGCAGATGCGATGTATCCAAACTGCGAAGCTGCAGTGGGAACCCCCAGAAGTCCAGGCAGGCAGGGCGAGCACGGCTACAACGTAGAGAAGGCTCGAAGCAGCGGCGGGGGCAGGGTGGCCACAGACCGGCTCCCAGTGGGGCAGGGAAGGCGGGCTTGGGATCCTGGGGTTTCTCTGGCAGAAGGAAAAGCAGCCGAAGAAAGCAGCTTCTCTCTCTGTCCAAATGTCGGGACCGACTGTCCGCACACCCAGGTGAAACAGAAGAGTAGCCAGATGCACCCCACTCCAATGGGTAGGTCTTTTGTTTGTCTGAAGTATCCAGCAATTTGTCCCCCTAGCAACACGTATGGGGAAAATTCCTTTAACAGAAAAAAAAAGACGAGGAGAACTCCTAAAACCCCAACACTGACTAAAAAGTTGATAGCTAATTACTTTTGAGGTAGAAATTCTTGCAAACAGGAACATCAGCTTAGTTTATTCTTTTCTTGACAGAATTAATGAAGTTAAGAAATCATGTGGCCTTCTACTTAATGCACAGTACCTATAAATCTTCTGTGGGAAGGCAGAATTCACAGCTTGCTGCTTTGCCTCCTGTGATCGATGACAGTCAAGCATGTAAATATTGTTCCCAAATGCACAACTGCTTTTTATACAGCAGGTAAAAAAAAAAAGTCTGACTAATGTTTTTAAATGAGCTTGAATAATTGTGTCTTTTGATACAATAATTTAATTTTTGTGGTTGACAGCTTTGTATTTATTGAGGACTCTAGCACCCCAAAAGAATCTTCCACAGATCCCTCTACAACTTTTATAATTCAGCTCCTGATCTCACAGAGACTTAATATGTTTGCTCAGGTACACTTTCTGCAAGACAAAATCTGAGATAAATCTCAACAAAATATTTGATGACGATAACAGATCTGTTAAAAAAGCTATATTCTTGCAAATGATTGACAAAAGGCAATCTTTTGGGCCTGAATTCTGGCTGGACAATCGCTTTTTCAGGTTGACTCTGCAGAAGATTGTTTCCCTGTGGGGTATCACACAAGTACTGACACATTGATACTACTCTGCTGAAGTCTTCTTGCATCTACTGTTAAAAATAAGTCATAAACAAATATTTGATAAAATTTCACATTAAGTTATTGAATTGTTTTAAGATCTGTTACAAGTTTTAGTCTCTATGCTGCACAAAAAACAACCAAAATTGTATATGGAAATGATCAAATGAGGCATGTTAGAACAGGAGAGCCTCTGGGGTGATCTCGTGTAAACAGAATGCCTGATTGTTTTTAAAATTCTAGGGGTAAAACTGTACATTGAGGGAGCTTTGTGGGCATACATGACATGTCTCTGTGAAATCCTACTTCTAATACTCAGTTGTTACAGCAACAGGATTATAGCTGGGTAGCTATTTACTTCTGAATAAGCTTTTCTCTCTCTGGTCGTGTTTTGTATACATGATTTGGTATAACGTCTATTGATATAAACCTTTTAAATAAATTGACTTGAAGTTTGCCTGTGTATCAGTTATTAAATCCCCATTGCTTAGCTAAGTATCAAAATAATATTTGTATGTTACAATAAAAGGGGTAAAAGATCAACTCTGTAAATGTACACGTTACTGTCTTTGAAATGCCTTTATCTGGTGTTTGATTAACTTATCGCCCTTCAAAATCATAGAGATGATGTAAAGTTATTCATATAAGATGATGCAATTATTAATTAATTAATTTTATAAATTAATACGTTATAATTATTAAGATAAAATACCAACAACTTAATTATTTATAATAATATAAATATAATTAATTATACTAATATAAATAATTAGTTAATTAAATTTATTTTTATTAATAAATTAATTAATAATTATCAGAAGATTATTATCCTTCTGAACAAAGGAAGGATACAGATTCAACTTCATTCAAGTAATGATGAATTAACCTACCTGGTATGTTACAGTAGATATTTAGATTGTTGTTTTGTACATATGGGCTTGCAGGAGAAAAAGGATACATGCTGAGCCTTTCCTGTGGTTGGTTCTATTCCTAGAGCTGTAGAGCAGAAGATGGCCAGTGTGGCCTTTCCTCCTGCTATGGTACCTGTCATTGACAGAGAGACCCAGCACCTGAAACCCTCCCACTTAGAGTATTTCAGCCTCTGGTATCTGATGTTAACCTTGGAGCTGCAAAGTGGAGAGCATAAAAAGGGATATAAAAATATATGGATGATATCTTCTTTGGAAAGGTAAGGTGTAATTTCTAAACTCGTGCCAATGATGCTTCCTTCCTTCCTTTTGTTTTTTTTTTTTTGTATTTTGGTTTTGGTGGTTGGTTGTGGGTGGTGTAGTTTTTGAACTTGCGGGTTTTTTTAATTAATAGTTCTCTTTCAGGGAGGATCTTAATATTAAAATATTTCTTTTTTTGATATCTATCCTAATAGAGAGAAGACTGGAGATTGTGTTGGAAACATGATCAGAGTTGATGAAGTCTGTGAAATTTCTGAGGGACAGTATCTACATTTTTTCCAGCGTAGAAATGGTGCCATATCTGGAACAAACCTGTTGGTTGGTGATCGAGTGGTTGTGAGTGGAGAGGAAAAGGGTTTACTTGGTTTGGCTACTGGCTATGTTAGAGAAGTCAGTGGAACAAAAGTCTCCTGTTTGTTGGGCAGGTAATAAGATAAAAAGAAAAATATCTGTTTGCAAACACTCTTGTACTGGCTTGAGGAAGGGTACTGCTAGGTGTCCAAAAAGCTGTGACATATCCTGACTCTTCCTACTGGCTTTGGGGTACCCTCCAGAAATTCTCTTGTCTTGATTGAAAATGTCACTACTTGGTCAATATATGCCTGTCTATTTAACTAGGTTGTTTGAATAAAAGCACATTTAAACTGTATTTGCTTATGTCTCTAACATGAAACTATATGGACACAGTGATTACTGTGTTAATAGTAACTTTCATTATTCAGTCTATATTTTCTTTAAATTTGGCTTATGTTTTATTATCCCTCATTGGGATCATGCTTTATTTAGATCAGTTAATAGTGTATTTCTATTAGCTATTGCTTCACTCTGGGATCTCTGGAAGATGTAATTTAACATGTAGTAATAAGTCTTTAATCAACATATTGCTGGTAAACTGAATTATTTTATCCATGTTATTGTCATCCTTCAGGAATTTGTCAAACCTCCCCAAGAACACCGTATTTAGGTTGGATCACGACGAAGGAGATGTTGGTACAGGAGTCCCTTTTGAAAATCTGTCTAAATTGATGAAAGATTCCCCAGTCAGGTATGAAAAATCAAGTTAATTTCATGGTTTCAGTATTTTCAGATAAAGTTTCTCAACCGGTTACTCTTATTGTAACTCTGTTTTGTTTTATTTTTATCCACAGTGAAAGGCTCCGCAACTTGATAATTGACTTCCAGAAACCGCGTTTTATTCAGCACTTGAGCTCTGTCCTTCCTCCTGAAGCAAAAGAAACTGTTGCAAATATTTTAAAGGGTACAAAGTGACTTTCCCCCAAATGCTCTGCTTGGTAGTATATCTCTATAGCCAAAGTATTTATCATGATAAATATAAGAAGTTTTTCCTACTTTGGGGTCCAGTGATAATTTTCAGCTTAAAAATTAAAACCAAGTTCTTACCTTGCATGTCTTCTAACTAGTTGAAGACTAATTTAATAACAGGAAGACTTGATCAGATACTTGTTTACAACTTTTTTTTACTTTTGTTAGTTGCTGCAGCTTGCAGTTGCAAACAGAGTGCCATATAATTACCTCTGTAACCTTTACAAAAGGAATGAACAGAGACAGCTCTTGGGATAGAGGAAGCTGACCTTGAGGGAGAGGAAGGAGATGGGCTTTAGTGTAAGCATTCACTTGTATAATCGCTCTTGCTGACTTGGGAGCTCTGTGGTGTGTGATGCTTTGTGCTTTATTTAAAAACAAAACTTATTTAGGTATGAGACAGTATCTTGTATTTGATGGAAATATTTCCTTGTTCTCTGACAGAGTTGCCTGTCAAAACATAAATTTAACTGAATTCTCTTAGAGCAAACTGAACTTTTTTATAACAACTCAGTTTGAAGTCTTATTTTGCTTGAGTTTGCCTAGTCCAAGCTGGTGAAACGTGCTACTTGTTTGCATCAGACTGGGGCGAACAAGCTCTGCTGTAATGTTTGTTCTAAACAAGATGCTGCTGTATGTGCAACTCATCACCCCTTGCTGTGAGCTGTGTGTTTGAATGTGAAAGTGGTATGATCAAACACAAGTGCCCAGGCACAATATATGGAGGTGATCAATTAAGATATTAGAAAAAAAAGTCATAAAAGATCTAAAACTAAAAATGTCTTCAGTAACTTATTTCTAGGACTGTAGTGCAGACCCTTTACTACTTATCTTGTGTATTATGTTTAATGTCATACCTTCATTAGAACCTACAGACTTTGCTCAGTTCTTGTCTTTATTAAGGACTTTAGTGAAGGAGGAAATTATAGTTTTGTTCTAGCTTTAGTAATTATTACAATTATGATGAAGTGTAGTAATTTAATTTTGCTTTTTCTTCTAAAAGGTCTAAATAAGCCTCAGAAACAGGCAATGAAACAAGTGCTACTTTCAAAAGACTACACACTTATTGTGGGTATGCCTGGAACAGGAAAAACCACTACGATATGTGCTCTAGTAAGATCATGTACCTTGGTGCTTAATTTTTTTGGTGAGATTTAGAAGATAGCATTAAACCAACTGTGTAGTGTAGTGTCATGACTTAATCTAACAGTATCTGTATAACTTCAAAGAAGAAAACACATTTCTTTTTCTTAACCTATATTTGATGGAACTAAAACTAGATTTTGTGGAGTAGGGTTGTCTGTTGCTTGCGTAGGAGTATATGTGGGAGGGAGGAGATTGAAGTGTGATATTTAATCACTTCTGTGATGCTTTAGTGCTAAAATTCTTTGGCTCCAAATATGAGCAAGTCCTCAAATCTTGAGTTATAGCTCAAAAGAGGGACTTCTTGAGAAGTCAGTAACTTGTCCATTGTAAATTTTATCAACCTGTGGGGCTGAATCTATGTGCAGTCTGCTACCATCTCCTCTGGTTGGTGGTTCTCTTTTCCCCAGGAATGTCCTGTAGGAGCATGCTGGATTTATACTGTGGGCTGAGTGGGGTTTTCTTAGAACAGCAGTGTTATCCTGCTTCCAGTTGTCATCAGGCTGGAGAGCAGGCAGCTGGTGCTATCTTCAGCCCATTCCACTGAATCTGTACCGGCTAAATTGCCATGGAGAACGGTGTTGTGGGAATGGGCTGCATGGCTTGTTCTTACAGTGGGGATCTTAAGAGTGCAGTTCCTTGTGAGTGCACATCCAGATATTGGCTCTCACTGTTTGCAGCAGTGTTGTGAGCCTGCTGTTCATGGGAACCTCCAAGACTACTGACAATGGCCAACTGACACATCTGGCCGACTGACGCAGATCATGTGTCAGACATGCTTATTATTGGCTCCCTCTGAAACCCCTCGTGTTTTTCACCTTGTTAGACCTGGGATTGTTGATTCTTTTAGATAAACTAACAACTTCTCCTTTTCTTTCCCTTTGCCACTCATTAGGTGAGAATTCTTTCTGCTTGTGGCTTCAGTGTCCTTCTGACCAGTTTTACACACACAGCTGTAGACAACGTCCTTCTGAAACTGGCCAAATTCAAAGTTGGCTTCTTGCGCTTGGGGCGAGCTCAGAAGGTTCATCCAGATATTCAGAAATATACAGAAGAAGAAATTTGCAGGTCCAAATCAGTTAAGTCTGTAACAGATTTGGAAGAGGTCTATAATAGTCAGGTGAGAGAAATGTTTTTTGCTAGCTCTACAAATTATTAAAGATAATGACATTAGTATTTTTTTGGATGCTGCAGAGAAGGAACCCATCCCAAGGGTGTGTACTGCTGTAAGAAATCTGAGCTGAAAGAGATACTCAACCTCTGCATTGTTTCAATTTCTTTATCGCCAGTAATGACCTACATTAAGTCCGAAAGTTGGGAAGCTTTGTTTATGTCCACACAAAGTAACTCATCATTGTAAGCAATAAGCCCCAAAGACTCCAGTGCTTTTATCTGAGATCTTGTGAATGGGCTGCTGCAGCCTCCTTTAACATTATTCACATATCGCTGCTGTTTTTCCCTTCTCCCTCCCACTTGTGCTCATTGTGCCATCAGTACAATCAGCAGATGGGGAAGAGGAAGTGGAATGCTGTGGAGCGACCGGGCCAAACCCTTATTTTTGATTGAAAGATTAGTGCTGTCTGTGTGAATGTTAATGCAAACCATAATGGGAGCTGGGTCATATGAGTCAGTGGCAGCTTTAAATTAAATTTGCTGAAAGAATAAAGCTTGATGGTAGTTGGACTAAATGCCAGCTTCACAAAAGGTGCCGTTTACTTTTTATTGATAAACATTGCAGGGGAATGACTGAAGTCATAAAGGGAATGACTTAGCATTTCTTATTTTAGTCGTTTTGGATTGCAGTGGAAGCACAGCGATGGCAAGAACTGTGCTGCTGTTGTTGTTTTATCCTCTCCTCTGTTCAGTATTGAAAAAAAAAAAAAACCCAAACCTCCTGATTTTTCACAGTAGTCATTTCAGCACACTCCGTGAATTGTACATGAATAGAACCTGGCATCACTCTGAACACATGACAGGAACAAGTTATTTGCTACAGTCTGCTCTAAAGCTGGTTTTGTTTGTCACTTGCAATTGGTGCAAGAATATGTCAGGCCAATATACATCTAAATTATGCTGGTCTGATTTCGAGGACTAATAATTTGATTTCTTTGATTTTACAGTTTAGTTTAATGGGAAATATTTTTTTTTTTAACATGGAGAACATAGTGCTAGAGGATATAAAGTGTACCTTATCCTTAAAGCACGTCTCAATTTTCAGCCCGTGGTTGCAACGTCTTGCATGGGAGTAAATCACCCCATCTTTGTTCAGAAGCAATTTGACTTCTGTATTGTTGATGAAGCTTCCCAAATAAGCCAGCTCATCTGCCTGGGCCCGCTGTTGTGCTCCAAAAGGTTTGTGCTGGTGGGGGATCATCAGCAGCTGCCTCCACTTGTGCTGAATGCAGAAGCAAGGTAAGATAAAATGCTTCTGGACAATTATTAATAACAAATTCTGGGAAGGCTCTTGCACTGTTCTGATTGACACATTCTGATTTTTGTTTTTGTGTTGTAACAGAGATCTTGGCATGAGTGAAAGCTTATTTAAAAGGCTGGAACAAAACCAAAATGCTGTTGTCCAATTAACTGTGCAATACAGAATGAATAGGTACTTACAACTTTCATTTATTAAATTGTGTTCTTAATGTGGGATTGAAATAGCAAGATTTTTATGCCTTTTTTTTTGTTTTTTATATCTTTAGTAAGATTATGTCATTGAGTAACATGCTGGTATATGAAGGCAAACTGGAATGTGGCTCAGAGAAGGTATCAAATGCCACTGTTAACTTGCCCAACCTAAAGAAATTGAAACTGGACCTTGGGGATGCTTCAAAGACATGGCTAAAGGAAGTCCTTGATCCAGACACCCCTGTGTGTTTTCTGAACACGGAGAAGGTAAAGTTCCTTATGCTCTTTCAACATTGTATTTTGAGGCAAGTTCTCAATACAATCAACATGTAAAACTTCATTCAGCTTAGGTAGGGTACAACAGGGAACTTCAGAAAGCGGTTTTCTAGGACCGGGTAAAGTGTGCAGCACAAAAAAGTTGGTATTGTTGGCATAGCTGAGCAGGGGTGGTACAACTGCTGCTGGAAACATCGCATCTGAGAACAGCTGAAAACCTGAATCTAGATAATACTTCAGAAAATATGGAATGGACTGTAAACTTTGTTTTTCCTGTACAGTGTATCTCAAAGTGTGTAGCCATACTGGATGTCCTTGCAACCAGGGAATGGCCTTATTTCCAGCACCTGAGGGTCAGGCGTGTCAAAGCTGTGTGCCAGTGGCAGGAATAACTGCAATTCTCCATGGAATTTTGCAGACATTCTATACACTGAAGTGTAAGGGAGGAATAAATTGGTTTAGGTGTGTCCTTTCACGGAGACTCAAAATTTTGCTGGGAAAGTAAAATTCTAGTGTGGATAAAACTTCTGCAAAGAAACTGACTTGCAGGAAAAACGAGGAAGAGTTCAAACCCGTGTGGAAAAAGATTAGTAAATTAGTACCTGTTTGTGGTCTCTAGTACTTGTCGCTGTAATTGGTGATTGGATTATGATTTGAGTCTTTCTTCCTCCTTAATAGGTTTTATGTTGATTCCTATTAATACTGTGTTTTGCCAATAATTACATCAACTAATGATCTTTTATGCTGACCCTGGTTAGAATTCACCAGTCTTTCTATGCTCTCCATGACGTTGTACAGGATTCATGTTTTTTATAACTGTTCTGATAGAATCTCTTCAATGACCTAAAGAGAAGCAGTATTTACTTTGATGACTTAGAGAAATTTCTAAAAATGTCTAAACTAAACAGAGACATTTTCCAGGAATGCCTTGACAGATGCAGTCCCTTTCCCAGGAAAGCAGACAGGTGGTCCCAGGGAAGAGGCTTGTTAATAGGAACCTGGCTGAAACACTGTTCATCTAGTAATCATAGCAGAATTGCTAATGAGAAAACTAGAGTTTCTGTTCCATTTTTTTTTCCCTGGAAAGCCCATCTCGAGTGTAAGACAGCTGTCCTCTTCCTAGAGCCAGGAGGAAAGTTTTTATTTCCAGAATAGTCTAGATTTGTTGAGACGTGAGGTTATGATGTCATTTCTCCTTTTGGACTTCCTGCCAGAACTCCATGTATTGTGGTAGTCATGGAGGGGGAAATGGAAAAAAACCCACTAAACATGACAACAAACAAAACCAGCATTTATTTTCTTTGACTTCATAGTGGTTTTTTTTCCCCTGTATTTTTTAGTGTTTAACCAAGGAAAGCTTATGAAGAAATAGACTTGGGGGGAGGGATACAAACAGAGAGAAAGAAGAGGAAAAAACACCATGACGCCACCAGGGAGCTTACATTTATTATGCTGGTTTTTTAGAAAAAGAAAAAAATGCCTCTATTGTTTTCTGCTTAACAATGCAACATGTTTGTGACAGCAATCGGAAATCTATTTGTTTCTTTTCTGCCAACCCCTGTGTCAGTCTGCACTTCTCTGACAGCTTGGGGCTGGCTGTTAAAAAATGACATCCTTGATTTAGGGCAAGTCTCTTGAGAAATTCTAGGCCTAAGTTGTTTTTGTTGGGGGTTCTGCCAGTGTCCTATGGGAACAGGAGAAATATAAATGTAAGCATGTGTTACCATAAGCATGGCAGAGGTTTTAGTACTTCTTTCCTAAAATGATTTTTGTGTAGTTTTTAGCTACACTAATGCCAGTGTGGTTAGAAATTAACTGTGCAGTAAAACAGTGCTCTTCTGCTTGAAGAGAACTTGAGCACATGGACTTTGGAGGCTTCCCCCTCCGTCGGGGACACCTTCATTTTTATTGGTGCTACTTCAACTTCGGAGAAGGCAAGAACCAAGCAAGGAGAAAAAATTACAAAACTGTGACACCACAATGACTAAGAGTTTACATCCTGAGCATGTTGGCCTCATTCATACAGGATGTAGGGAAAGGGAGGTAATAGTTAAGAAATGGTAAATTCAGTGAATACTTTATTTAAAGGTTGGGAGTTCAGTTTAGTACTACCATTTTGGATAGTTCTTGCTGTAGTTTTAAAACATTAAAAAAATTATCCTTTATGCTATGGGATGAGGAAAATTTATTGTAAATATTGTTGTATGGAAAGCATTAAAGCAAAAGTCCCATGTAAAATATAATTTGGTCTCTTACCTTATCAACTGGAAAATGTCAATTTTTGGGTTTTTTGATATATGATGTATAATGTGTGAACTGTAAAGTCAGAGGATTAAGCTCTGGCAGTTTCTTAAGGTGACTATCCAGTGCTAGAAACTCATTTTGGGGATTGTTCCAATTTGTTTTGCAAATGCTGTATTCTGAAGTTAATTCACAATACAGGCTCTTCTGTTTAGTAAAATTTAGCATTTAACTTAATTTTGTAAATTAATACCATTAGTATAAATCCACGTATGACTCAGTGAGTTAGGGACAGAATATAGTACCCCATTACAGACAGCAAAAGTCATTATTTTCTCTTTTTGTCTTTAAAGGTCCCAGCACCAGAACATGCAGAAAAAGGTGGCATAAGTAATGTGACAGAAGCTAAAATAGTGCTTTTCCTCACATCCTTGTTTATTAAGGTATATTTTGCTTTATTACATGGTTTGGCGGGAGAGCTTTATAACTAATTTTTACATTGCTTTAGTAATGGTGACCGTATGTATTGGGTAGTTCTTTCGGGGATAATCTTAAGGATAAATTGAAGATTGGCTACGTGTCAGTGTAGTGAGGAGCCTGAGTTGCATTCCCTTCCCTGTCCCTTGCCTGGTTGGATTTGAGATGCAAAAAACAAAAGCTGGATGCCAAATTCTTTTAAGAGATGAGGACTTTCTTGGGAGGGAGGGGAGAGGATTTGCCTTTGTTCCTTTTTTCATCCAGTCAGCTTCAGGAGTATTACAGACTAGGAGCTCTGAGTAAACCTTGCAGTTTAAAGATGAAGGAAAAGTGAGGATTTCAAAGATATCTTGTCTTTGTGCTAAGTTAAGACAAAGCTTGGGAGCTTGCAGTAACCAATGTTTCCTGTCTTCTTTAGTTCATGCTTAGTCACACCTACAGTTCCACTGGTGTAGATACAATATCTGGCAGCACTGTTAAAAAAAAATTAAATTAAAAAAATCCTTGATGGTCTTCTGATGGTACTGAGTCTCCCAAGCCAACTGCAGTGACAAATTTTTTCTCCTGTTTCTTCTTCATTCAGGCTGGCTGTAAGCCCTCAGACATTGGCATTATATCCCCATACAGACATCAGCTAAAAACAATCACTGATTTGATGGCAAAATGGAAGGAGAACAGAGTGGAAGTCAACACGGTCGACAAATACCAAGGAAGAGACAAAAGTATAATAATTGTGTCTTTTGTTAGGAGCAGTATTGATGAAAATGTAAGTTGGTCATATTAACTTCGTTTCAGTCAATTTTAGCAGTTTAAATGCATTTTGAAAATGAGTGGTTTATGTCTATTAAATAGGAAAAATAAAAGCAAGTGACATTTATTTAACAGCTTGGCACCCTCCTGAAGGACTGGCGCCGCCTGAATGTTGCTATCACAAGAGCCAAGCACAAACTGGTCATGGTGGGTTGTGTTCCATCCCTGTGCTGCTATCCTCCCTTGGAGAAGCTCCTCTGCCATTTGCAGTCCCAGGCAATGATATCCTTTTTCTCCACGCTGGTTTGGGAAAGGGGAAAGGTAAGACTGACTTACTGAGATTTGAGGTAAGGATGGGATGGTCTTTGATTATTTAGTGATGGGCAACACAGCACAAAATGTGCTGATTAAATTTGCCAGACGTATACTTGAGATCAAGCTAGTGGATGGATTTAGAACCTTCTCTGTAGATACAAAAATGCTGCTAGCAAGGATTTTCTTGCTATTTTCTAAGTCCATGAGAGACTTTTCTCTCTCACAGAAGAGGCAGCAGAGTTATGTAAACAACCAAACACCTGCAGCCTTGAAAAGTCTTGTTTATGGTATAGTAGAAAAATATTTTGACAATGGATGTTTTAGGATTTTAGCCAATCACCCCCAAGGGCTGGCTGATCCTTGTCCAATTAGACTGTGAAGAAAAAAGTCTATAAAAGAGTTTTAAAAATAATTAAATAAATCAATCTTGCTGCACCGTTCCTGCCTGCTGGATCTTCTCTCCTCCTCCTCCCCATGGCTGCGGGACACGGTGATATACCGTAGGGCCCAGGCCTGCAGTAATACTTCTCTGTCTTTGAAAGCAGAAAATGTCAGTGCTGACTTGCAAGTCAACTTTGACATAATTTTTTGATTTCGAAGACTGAATTTTTAATTTTTAATGCTTTTGCATTTTTTCCCATGATCATTCTAGTTTCTTGGCATCTTAACGTCAGTGTGATTGCTTTCTTCCACTTAACACATGTTTCATGAATAATCTTGGTGGAAAAGAAAATAGTGTCACTTTCAGATGACTTGGTAATTGTTTCTTTCTCTCTGACATTGTACTGAGTAAGCTTTAGCTATTGCTGTTTCCATCTCCTATTTAAACAGCAAGAGCCTTGTTAGCTGCTTTTTTTGCAAACACCAATGCATATTCAAACAGGTTTTGTGAAAGCAAAATGTTGTCAAAATTCTTCCTTAACTTGCCACATCTTGAATCTTCCAGCCGGAGCTCATGAAAGTATCCACAAGTGTAACATCTTATGAGTGTGAAGAAGGAAAGTTTTACAGGCCTTTGTATCTTTTCTTCTGCTGTTCTTTAATGGAAATAACTGATTATTGGGGTATCAGTGCTGATGGGCACTGTTCAGTCTGGAGGCAGCCAAAACAGGAAACATTCAATTATTTTGGAAGTTTCCTTTCAGTAAAATAACAAATATTTATTGAAAAAGCTGATGGTTACAGTGCTACTAAAGCTCCCACCTTACTTCTGACAAACCAGAAATTTGAAGCACTCTGTTCTTTCCACTACTGGATAATTGCTATATTCTCTTTTACCTTGGTGAACTGTTATCTGCATAAGTGAGTGGGGAAACACTTGAAGAGGAATGGAGTGTAAACCATTGTTGTATTGAGTCACAGTTTTCTGGGCTCAGTTTGATTTTAAAAACTTGAAAATGTAGTTTACATACAATTATTCCATCTGTTAGAATTCCTAATTAAGGTGCTGTGTTGTGCTGTTTGGAAAAAAAATAGGAAAAAGTTCCTCTTCTTCAAAGCCTCACATTGTCCTTTGAAGTCTACTGTTTTTAAAAATGCTGAAGTCTTTTATATTTATATACATAATGTAATTAATCTCTCATGTGAAGATCCCTTGATGACATTTCTAATCTCTTGATTTTGCATACATCAGGGAGATATGTGATGCTGATTCACTTAGTTCCCTATTATTAACTAATGTGTTAAGCAGATCAATCTGAAGTGAAATGCTTCATAGTAAAACTCTGTTTTCAGTTTATCTGATCTGTAGTCTTTAAAACAAAAATTTCCCTGAAAACAAAACTAGAGGTGCATCTTGCTGACGAAGACATTTACATGCTCAGGTTCTATTTTTTTAAAGATGATGGCATCTAAACAACAGAAAACACTTTTAACCTGAGAGATCTGTGCTAATTTCTTTAAGCTACCTCATATTCTAGACTGAAGAGACTGAGTTTCTTTCCAAGGTTGCTGGTGGAAACATCAATTTTTTTGATTCTTCAGAATCATTAGCATTTATTTTCTCTTGGATCAATGTCAAGTAGCTGTGTGCATATAGCTGCAGAGAAATTTGTTAAATGTGAGCATTTTCACTTTTTTAAACTACTGCCTAACTTTTTGTAATGTTTGAAATAATAAAAGTTTGCTGTTGGTTTTGTTACAGTTGTTTATACTTTGCTAATACTTCGCTTTATAAAGGCAAATATTTTGAACAGTACAACAATAATTTGAATAGTTGACAGGATATCCTCCTTTTTCAGGTGAATATACATGCTTCATCAACTGTGTCTGTGCTCTGGCTCTTTCAAAAGATGAAAAAAATAGGGTAAAATATACTCTTTATTATAGCAGTGACATCAGAATACTTTTTTAGAAGAGATTTTTTGTCCCTGTATTTAGGATCTATGTGTAGAAAACTCTTAAGATTTGGCTAATCTGTTTTCTTACACCAAGTAATGCTTATCCAGGAAATCGTGTGCATGCTAATAAAAGCTTAAGAAATAAATTAGAGGTATTGCCATCCCATCATGAAGTTACATGAGAAACAAACACAAGAACATTTCCTTATCTACTTCTAAAATGCATCCTTGCTTCTAGTCATGTGGTAAAAATTAGATTGAGCAGCAGTCTACATATGAAACCATGTTTTGCTCTGGTAGTCTCAAACAAAATTTGAGATGTGATTCTCCAAAACACTTCATGTTTTAATGAATATACATAGCAAGTGAGTATCTTCTAGCAGTAAAGGACCACTTTTTCTGTGTGCTGCCTTTAAAGCAGCTTCCTCATGCAGAAGCAGCCATAGATGCTGCTGGAAAACCTGCAGATGCATGCCTAATGTGTTATATGCTGCTGGGATTCTCAAAAATGAAAAAAAAAGGAAGCTGTTTTATGCTGGGCTAGTAAAATCAGAGCATGACTATTAGAACCGTTGAATGTTTAAATGTATAGATTCCTTTTTCCTTTTAAGAGGTGGGAATGGTGGCTATAAGAAGTGTCCCTGTCACCATGGGCTGTGTTTTATCCCTATGTTGCCCTTTTCCTTTGGTCCTCCCTTGCAGCCCCAGGCAGTGATATCCTTTCTGCTGTTTGTGTGCAGTCTCTGAAGCTGGGCAAGGTGAAGAACACCTTTTTATTTTACAGGTTGATGGTTAATCTTGCCCAAAAAGGGGAGAGGAAAGAATAATTATTAAGCAGACCATATTGTAGTGCTCAGGGTGCAGTAAGCATCAACTGAGATTCCATCTGGATGTGACAAACATGCTTGGTGATAAACACCATAGCGTATTTTGGTTCTTTTCTAGTCAGGTTCACATTTTAGGGCTTTTAAAAATTAAACCCCAAAAACTTACTTTTTTTTTTTAATACTGGTTTTGATTCCCAGCACGTTACCTTTGAAGGCACTGAACTCACAGATTTTTCTAGAACATTACTATTTATCCTGATACATGTTATCCAATGCTAGAGAATTATTATTTGGAATAAATGCTAGGGATATAAGCTTTATGTCACAAGAGAACGGTAGAGAAGCCTCAAGTTTGTGCTGCTTGATTGTGCTTAGCTCATGTCCGAGCCTTCCTGTGCCGAAGGCTGCCCTGGCGCTCTTGCCCATCCCTGCGGCCGATGCCGCTCTCCCGGCGGGCAGCTGGGGCCGGGCGCGGTGCGGCAGTGCCCGAGGCGGGGGGGCTATCGCGATAGGGCCGGGGGCGGGTCCTCCCGCCGCCGGGGGCGCCGCGCCGCGCGGGCGGAGGGGCGGGAGGAGCCGCGGGCCCGCACGGAGCGGCTGCGGCGGCGGCTCCTCCTCTCCAGCCATGGGTGAGCGGGGCTGCGGCGCCGGGAGCGGGGCCGGGATGGGCGGGGGGGTCTCCGGGGAACGCGGGGCTGAGGCTCGGGCCGAGGGGCGCGGGCACGGGGCGGTATCGGGGCCCCGCGGTGCGTGCGGTGCCTCGGTGTGCGGGCACCGCGCCGGGAGGGCTGCGGCCGGCGGGGAGAGGCTCCCGCTGCCGCAGGGACAGCGCCTTCAGCCCGCGGCCGGAGCGGCTGCACGCCGGGGCTCGGCTGCTCATCCAGCCGGGGAGGAATGTCGCCTCCTAGGCCGAGCCCCTCGTCAGACCCGGTGATGCTGGCGACAGCAGTGCCACCTGCAAATAGCCCTTTCGGGGGCTGCTGCTTCGGGGAGAAGAGCTCTGCAGAGCTTGTTTTGCTGTCTGTGCAGTACCCCGTAGAGTACTCGAGCAGCAGCTACGATTTAGGATTTCACACACGATGTTAAATTCTAAATCTTGATTTTAAATTTTAAAATATTTGTTTATCATTTATTTTTTAAGAAGCAGATGAAAAAAACCATGCAGGTACGCTGCACTTAAAAACAGACCTAAAATGCATTTCACCTCAGAAAGAACAGACAAGAGGGCTGATAATTAAAAGGATAGCAGACATAGAAGTCTGTCTGAGGAGGATCAGCTCCAGAAGTCAAAATGAGGTCACCTGACAAAGGAATTTTTATGATGCCTTTAGGGAAATAGACAGGATATGTAGCAAGGGAGAGCTACCCACCTGAAGTCTGCATTGAGCAAGGCGTTTCCTACACTAACACTTGTATTTAATACTGTCAGTAGCAAAGCTAATAAAAAAGCAGGATGTGTGCTTTGCCAGCACAAAGGCTCCTGTTGTTGCAAGCCTCCTCCTGTCCCAGCCAGGGATGCTGTGCTGGTGGCTGCTCCTGGTGGGGTTGATCAGTCCCCAGCAGCTGAGCAGGAAGGAAGGAAGAGACGAACCAGTGGGCTGTGGCTGCTAACTGAGTACAGTTTTGCCAGAGCCCTGTCTCTAATTATCTCTGATTGTTTTCTAATGTCTTATGAGGTTTTCTGTTGAAGTACTGGGGAACTATAAAAGTAGTTTTTAAGGCTGTCTCAGGTACATAATCTCAGTCTTTTTTTTTTTTTTTTTTTTTTCCTAGAAAGCAGAGATAGGTTATGTTGTATGATAGTAGGGTAGTTGGGTATTTGGCAGGCAACTAGGGAAACAGAATACTAGAAAGTAATTTCCAGGGTTTCTAGTATCTAATCCCTAAATGCCTAAACTGTGCAGGAAATGACACAAGTAGTTTCATTGCTGTTGAGGAGCTGAGAAAATATCCATTTGTTATGATGATTTGGGCTCTTTGTGCTTTCTGATGTGCAAACAGATAAGGCCCTATACCTATACTCAGATTTGCAGAGGAACAGGCTCACGTTTTTTCCTCAGATGCATATTTTTTCCTCAGATATTTTGACATCTATGTCTCAATGTCTCAGAAAAAAAAAGTGGTTTTTTTTTACTTCATTTGTTGGATTTAATTAAACAGTAAATCATCAACTCTTTTGTTTCTTTCCAGGTTACTTTGATCATAGTGAATAAACAGAGGCTTGTTTTGTCTCTGAGAAAATAGTCTGGCCTGAACGCTTGACTTGTTTCATTATAAATGAAAATAAGCTTAAGAATTTCCTGAGCACTCTGTTTTCAGTAGCAGGAGTTCTGAGAAGAGGAACCTTGTCCATTCTGTCAGACTAAGATGATTGTAAAAAGCTGTGGGTTTTTTACTGACTAGATTTAATCCCCAATTGTATTTTTGCAGTGTACACTTGGTAAAGTTTATCAAAAATTTCAAGTTAAAGCAAAACCTTTAATTCTTAAGATTTTCCATGTAGAAAATACTTTGTGGCTAGATGAGAAACTGAATTTTCAGTACGTAATATTTTCTAGAAAATGCTCCTGGTTTAGTGGCAGAGACTCTGTACAGCCTGAGAAGGAAGGCATGTGTTCATGTCACTGTGAAATTAAAGCTGCAGTGGAAAGTGATAATATATAAAAAGTGTGATGTCTGCTTCTGTAGGTAGGCTGTAATACACCAAATAAATACATAAATTAATAGGAAGGCTGCTTTAATACCATGGGAGGGGCACTGGTTGCAGCCATGCAGCAGTTTGGAGTGCAGCAGAGGTGCTGTGTTAAATTGCAGTGACTTGGCTGCTTCTGAGACCTGGTGAGACAACATGGTACCTAAGAACTCTCGGGACTTCATTCACCTATTAAAACACTAGGAATGTGTTTTCCGTGGGATGCTTTTCTATGACATGATGGTTTATAGCACCTACTGGATTGTTCTATTGAGTTTATTAGGTTAAGGTAAGTTTTTCTTTGAACAAGGCAGCTATGAAGCACTTTATTTCTTTGTGTCACTCCTAACACTTGAACCGTAACATTTTTTTCTCTGTTGTCTTAGCTGTAAAGGACCCTACAGCTGTAGAAAGAGCAAATTTATTGAACATGGCTAAATTGAGTATCAAAGGACTCATTGAATCAGCCTTGAGCTTTGGGCGCACTCTGGATTCTGACTACCCACCTTTGCAGCAGTTCTTTGTTGTCATGGAGCACTGCCTGAAGCATGGCCTGAAAGGTGTGGAAATTGGTCTAGCTGCATATTTCTCATCCCAAACATGCCATTTTTCTTCCTTTCTTTCTTGAAGTAGGTAAAAAAATATGTAGTGTTGCATAAAGAATTGAAAAATATGCAAATGGTCACCTTTTATAATGAATAGTGTAATTATTAATTCTTCACATATATTTCCACTTTTACCAACTTGGTTTTTTGAACACCATTTGTTGTAAGCGGTCCAGGGATTACCACAGCTGCATGTGTGTATTTAGCGTATATTTTTAGCTAAACGTCCTTTCTATATTAATTTTATTTCAGCACATCGATTTTATATTCACAGCAAAGTAATTTAGAAGTTGGCTTTGGATACTGGTGAGCTGACCAGTGTCTCAGTTAGGAATTATCTGGAAGTCTGGACTCAGCAGTTAACCTTTTCACACACCAGCTAGTTTGAAGGAAGCTACTCCAGTAATTTCAATTAATTCAGTTACTTGATTTTTCTTTTTGTAGTAAGAAAATCCTTTCTAAGTTACAATAAAACCATCTGGGGTCCTCTGGAACTTGTGGAGAAATTATATCCAGAAGCTGAGGAAATAGCAGCAAGTGTCAGAGATTTGCCTGGCCTTAAGTAAGTAGTATTGGTAAAATGCAGCAGGAAAATAAAGGACCTGACTGAGAATCTGCAGGTGTCTCATGATTTTATTTGGCATCAATCAAGCCTTTGAACAGCTACCACATGATGTTGGGGGAGAGCACAGGTGAATGGAAGGTGGATAACAGCAATGCAAAAAGGAGCAGGTTGTGTATCACTCACTCCTGCAATCTAGAACTGCAGCAAACATTAATGAGTGCAGGTAGCAAAGGCCCTATAAAACCAAAAGGTGACATACCAAAGAGGAAAGAATTAGGCAGCTTTTCAGATTCTTGCCTGCAGTGTCCTACTCAGAAGTAAATTTATTCTCCTCCCATTCCACTGCACTCTGCTTTTGTATTTATCTTTATAATTGGCCATACATGAAATTCCAAAAGGGCTTGGTTATGCTGTGATTGGTATATGGCAGCATAAGGATTCTAATTTATAGCTTTAGACCTTATCTAAAGCACATAGGCATGTAAATTATTATTTACTCTTGTGGCAGGCCAGAGGAAATAATAACCTTTGCCAAGTGTGTTACTCTCATTTTAATACAACTTGTGAAGGTTTTTTTCATTTATGTGCTTACCACTTGTAAGTATGCAAGCACTAGAAGAGGAACTTGTAAAGGTCCAGGTGTACTTTGCTGGATATAAGTGTTTGCCAGTTACATCTGTTTTCATGGTTTTTTGCATTGTCTTCCTAAGATAGCCCTGAATTTGTACACTAGTAAAGGTAGGATTCAGAAAGTGTTGGGTAGAGCCAGAGAGTAGGACTGGGAAGGGAAGCTGCCGTGGTGGCTTGTGATGGGCATTCAATTCATTTTCTTGCACTTCCCCTGAACTCTTTATAAACAAATTGCAGAAAGGAGTCCCAACAGTTGCAAACATTTTACTTCAGCAGAAAACAGGACTTTCAAGATTATCAGGCTCTTGTGCATTCTATACTCCTGTTTTTTCCAGGGTCTGCTCCCAAGCTCAGCTGAGTAGTTTAAAATTTTTCTGTTGTCCCAAAGCTTGGAGTCAAAGCCTAAACATTATGGCTTTTCAGATGGTGATGCTCAACTAATAGTTTAAAATACCCCTTCAGAAACACCAATTGCTCCACCAGTAGACTAATAAGGTGTTAAAGACCGTGATTTAATCAATATGTTATTAATTTGGGACTGTTTGTCTTCATGCCCTTTGTTTCAGGACACCGCTGGGCCGTGCCCGGGCCTGGTTACGGTTAGCACTGATGCAGAAGAAAATGGCCGATTATCTTCGCTGTTTAATCATTCAGAGAGATCTCCTCAGGTAAACAATTAATTAGATTTTGTTTGCAATTTGTTTTTAGAGGTTTAGTCTCCTAAAAAATAATCCTGTGTTCCCCCACCGTGCAGAACTAGCGCTGAAAACCTCTGGGGAGGAGGTGAATTCATCCCTACATCCCTACCATGCGTGTGGTTTCCACTGAGCTGCCATTGCACAGAGGGCTCTTGCTTTGAACTTTGCTTTCGCAGTTCTAACACTGGCATTGTTCGCTTCTAGTATAACTTTTCCTGTCTGATGGAGTAATTAAAGCACAAACAGCGAAGGATACTTCTCATCTTAATTTCAATTTTATAAGCTATATGTATTTTTAAGATTTACTTTGTATGCCTAGATAATGCTGGTTTGTCAGGATGTCATTGGTGTTCAGCAGCTATGGGCTTTTCCATTGGAAACACAGTTTGTTACATAGAATCTAAAATTTTATTTAAAATGTGCAAGGAGGAGAAAGTCCTGATATTCTTTTGTTTAGTGAAGTATTTATATTTTATAAACCTTTTTAGCATTTCAGCCATTTATGCTTCTCTTTAATCCATGTAATCTCTTCCTTGGCTCCTTGAATTTCAAGCATGTATTCATTAAATTCCAGACATTGTTTCACACAAGGTAATTTTTTACCATTCTTCTTTTGCACTGCTTGCTTCTTAACAACTTAAGAGTTGTCTGACTCAGTGTGGCCAAACATCTGTTTGTTGCAGTATCTCTTCAAAACTGGCTAATAGCAGGTGTAGGGTAGAGCCTTTTCTGGGGTTTTTGGGTTTTTCTTTTAAAGGCAAAGTAAATCTTGTTACTCCCACCCCCCAACAATGTCTCAGCCATCTGGAGCCAAAGGCAGTATCCTTGTTTTTAATAGTCTCTGAGACAAACCATGCACTTTGAATTTTTAAATATTTATGAGGTGAAAGTATGGGCAGGCACAGTTCATCTTTAAGGATGTTGTAGTAAGGCTAGAATAAGAGAAATTTAGATGTGTATGTCACTTATTATTAATTTACTGGATGTATATATAATGAATAAATCAGTAAGATGCAATTTTCTGCTTTAACACAGTGAGTTTTATGAGTATCACGCACTAATGATGGAGGAAGAAGGAGCAGTTATTGTTGGGCTGTTAGTTGGGCTAAATGTGATTGATGCCAACCTGTGTGTGAAGGGAGAAGATCTGGATTCACAAGTAAGTCCATCCAGGTAAAGCAATGTATGTGCAATCTGTGAGATTTTCCTGTGCAGTGAATTTTGTTACTTTGGAGTTGTGACTTGTTAGAAATCTTCATAGAGACTGTTCAGGGTGTGATGATCCAGCTGCTGGATCTGTGGGGCTGTTGCCTTACCCCCTTATCACCAGCTGGGTCAGACGTTTAGATTGAGATAATGGTCAGAGTGCAAGGGTGAAGTTTTGTGCTTTGTTCTCAAATGGGAGCTGTTGTAGCAATGCAGAGCTCTTTGCATCTCACTTGTGTGACCCATCTTTTTCCTCTGTGGGACAAGGATAGTTCCATGATCAGTTTACCCTGCTTGCTTCATTTATTGTTGTTCTGGGACATCACAGGAATGATACAAGGACCTGAAACAAACACTCACTTATGACCTCATAAGAGGGTGACTACTTTGATTCTGCAAAGCAAGACTTGGAATTCTTCCTGCTTTACAACGGGCTTTGACTTTTAACCTTAATCTTTTCCAAGAAAATATTAACAGATTCTGTTTAAAGGCAGATACACCTGTATTTGTAAATAAATGTGGACTGTGTTCAGCCCTGATTTTTTTTTTTCAGCTTCTTTGTGGAAAAGAATCATAATAGTTTAAGTGGTTATTACTATATTCAGTATGTATTTGATGAAAAAACAGTTCCTCTGGGAAAGAAAAGTCACAGCTAATTGGGTGTGTGTGCTTTTGAATCACATGGTTAA
This sequence comes from Corvus hawaiiensis, assembly GCF_020740725.1. Taxonomy (NCBI): domain Eukaryota; kingdom Metazoa; phylum Chordata; class Aves; order Passeriformes; family Corvidae; genus Corvus; species Corvus hawaiiensis. The sequence goes on along the minus strand of NC_063220.1, from coordinate 33,075,610 downwards.
CTTGTCCTCAGTTGTTCGTTCTAGTTACTGTCTAATATTGGTTTCAGGCACTGATCTTGTGTAAAAGAAAATATAACATCAACAGGCCTGTAATTACAGAAAACTTATCAACTTGCTCTTCCACGTTGAGAATTAAATGTGTATTATGGATCACAAAATCTGTTGCTAGCTATGCTTCTGTTATCCAGGTCATTTGGTGGCCTTGCTGCATGAGAGATAAAACTCGATTTGAGAAGGTAGTAGTGGCTGTGCAGATGAGATTCTGAATGCAATTTGTCCAAATCTGACATTTGTAAAATATCCAGAATTATTCTGCTTGTGAAGAGTAGTATGAAGAAGGCACATTCTCAGAGAAGCCAGAAGCAGCAGGTTTTATTGAGCAGAAAGGCAAACTTCTGGAGCTTGATGGAAGTCATAGCCAGGAGCGTAGTTTTGGTATGTTAAAAAAATACTGCTCAGTGGTGAAATGTGTTTGTGCAGACATAGTGAATTGATTTAAGGTAACTTTTACAGATAGAACATTTCACCTTATTTAATAGCGATGGTATTTTGCTTTAATAGGAAAAATATATTTTAAAAAAGGTTTTGGAGGAGAGATTTTTAGAAAAGACATGGAAAGAACAAACAGGATCCTGACAGGAGAGCATTGTATAAACCAAGTAAACACTAAACTTAGTAAAATCTTGTTTAAAGTGTTATAGTTCAGGTTTTTCAGCTTCTGGCTGAAAGTGGACGAATCTTAAAAATGCTGTAACTGAGGTTTTATCAATTGCATAAGTACAAGGCTGTAAATACCAACAGCCAAATAACCATACAGTTATTTGTATGATATGAAGCTGTACCTTTGCTTTCCACCAGGTTGGGGTGATCGATTTCTCTGTGTATTTGAAGAGTGATGATGACATTGGGGGTAAAGAAAGGTATGTCCTCACAAAATACCTCCTAATTTTGCATGTTAACAATTTCTTGGCTGGGGCCTGTTCTTTTAGAAATAAGTCTCGTTCCCTTAAGATGAAATCTTCTGATCCTGAGAAAAATGCCCCAGTGTGTTGTTCTGTGTTACTAGTCAGCTGGAAGAATATTTGCAGTCTGAAGGAAACCTCAGCAGCATCACTACTGCCCCCAAGTAGTGGAGGCTCGCCAGGTGGCAGTGAAAAGGAACCTACAGGCATTTAAGCCCTCAGCTTGGGGTTTGGTCAGTGTTTAAAAGAGCCAGAGTTATGGCAGAGTAAATAAACATCCTTATCCTTCTCAGACTGTGTAGGTTATGTTTCATGTAGAGAAATCATTTGCAGTTAAAGCATTGGATTTTTTTGTGTCTCACTGATATATTGCCTTCATGAGTGTGAGATGAAGTTGCTTCCTTTCTTTTTAAAAACACGATTAAGATGGACATTTGCACATGGTAAATATGTGTATTTTCAGTCCATAGTTTAGCACATCATGTTGTTAAAGTTAATTTTATTTTGTACTTGCTTTAGAAATGTACAGATTGCTGCAATATTGGACCAAAAGAATTATGTTGAGGAACTAAACAGGCAACTGAAGTAAGTATTACTTTGAAGTATGGGTGTCAGGGCAGGCTTACAGGTAAATGCCTTTTGTAGCACAGCTTTGTGAGAGAACTTCAGAGAAAGAGCTGCAAATTCTTCATGTTTAGGCTGAAGATTTAGTGAAGTAGGAAAAGACACTCTTCTGGAGAGACTCAGGAAGTGTCAGTTTTCATGCTTTTGGACAGTCAAAACCTTTATTCTTCAAAGAAACACAAAACCAGCAGGCCAGAGTGGTGAACGTCCTCATGATTCATAACTTCATGGGAAGGAAAAGCTTGGTCTGGATTCTAACTGTGTTCTATTTAACAGTTTGTCAGAAGTAGTTTTGAGTGTTCTGGTGAATCTGTATATTTTTATTTCTTTGCCTTTCAGAATATTTTAGTTTTTGGCTTTAATGCCTAGGACTGAAACTGAATAAGCTCGTTGCTTGCTAGAAGCTACTTGTATGTGGTAGGTTGTGGTTCCTGTTGAAACAATTTTCAGGAAAGCAGCATTTTCCCCTTACTTTGCTGGATGTAACAAACCTAGTCCACCACTGTGTTTGTTACTGTGAATATAGAAGAACAGTGATTTAAATTCTATGAGGAGTATTGTACAAAACTAGACAGTCTGAGGAGCTAAAAAGCTAAAAAACCCCAACAAACCAAAACCAAACAACAAAGCCACAAAGAACTTCTGTAGAATCTGTAGCACAGGTGATCTGGATCCTTTTTGAAATGTAATCATCTTTTAAAGTTTTTAATGCTGGTAATCTGGATTGTTGGTTGCTATAAGGCTCCTGTTGGAGTAAGGATATTCTGCTCTGAAATGTTGTCACTAAGCAGAAACCTTCAACAGCACAGAAAATCTGAGCAAAATGAAAGAAAATGAGGAGAAAGGAACTACCACAAGTAAGAACAGTGGTTATTTGTTTGATGCCATTATCCAGGTGAGCCTCTGTGTGTTCTCGTATGCTGGTTTATGCATAGAATTTCCTGCCAGATCAGTGATTCAGCAACTCTCCTCTATTTTACTTCAGTTCAGCTGTTCCTTTTTAGACATCCTAAAATGCATTAACCTTCTCTTCCCTGATGTTCTTAATGAACTGGCAACTTCCGAGGACACCACAGAGAAATATGTGAAAAAGTAAATGGTGTTACAGAATAGGTTTTCTGTTTTCCTGTGTGTGAAGTGCAGACTAAAAAAAGGTGCTTCCTGTAGAAGTAGGCAATCAGGTTATGGAAAAGGCCTGGATGTAATTTGATACTGTAAAAAACAACAGAGTAATAAAAGGCAATAAAGTTCTGATGAGACTCCTAAATGAAGTCAAGGAGCATCAAGAAAGAGATAGCCTGAGGACAAATCTCAAAAAAATGTGGAGAAACAAATGATTTTGTAAAAGGAATGTGTTTTGGAGGAAGAGAATCTGGAGAATGGTTTTGTTATATGGGCGAAAGAACACTGGGATTGTCTTTTAAGGGAACTTGTTTTTCTTTTGGATGCAATATAGTTGTGAGGGTAAAGGAAGGGGAGAGCACATGGGACGTTTTAGCCAACCAGGAGTTTGAGTTAGAGGGATGACATTGAGAGTTGGAAAGAAGTACATAAATGTTCAACAAAGGAGAGTAATTTTCTTAGGAAAACCTCCAATAATGGGAACAGACCTCTTAGCTCTTAACCATTAATCACTGTACCTTGCATTAAAGCTTTTGAGCTTAGTTGAATGGGTTTTGATGTAATCTTGAATACCATTGTTTCTTTTTCTCTTTCAGTAGCACAGTTAGCAGTCTACATGCAAGAGTTGACTCACTGGAGAAGTCAAACACTAAACTGATTGAAGAGGTACTATTTTATTTTAGTAATGTATAGCATATTATTTTCTCTCAAAGACTGTTTTTCTAAATATACTTGCATTATTTTAATCTATGGAAGTTCTGGATAATATGTTCACCTTTATTTTGGCCTAAGGAAGAGGGGCAGCCGCTGCAGGGCTTTGAAGTCGGCTTGCCAGGTAGCCTCTAGCATCAGTAAATTAATTCTGTAGAATGTTACAGTTTCCAACTTTGGAAAATATGAGGAGAGAATCCTTTCTTAATGCCAGATGTCAGTCTGATTTGTGCAGATGACTAGTCCAGAATGGATGACACCAGTTGCTACAAAGAGACAGAAAGTAGTTCACCAAGCAATTTCTGTTCCAGTTCTCAGCTGTAGCCAAAGGATTGTTTCTTGCTTGTTTACTGTGTGCTTATATACAGGTTTTAGATTTGTCTAGTTCTGGGTTTGTGTTTATAGCCTATATTTCTGGTTACCTTTAATGCTTGACTGGTTTCCAATATTTTTAGCTTTATAAGACAGAGCACCTTTTTAAGGTAATGAAGTGGAAAATTGAAAACTCTAAATTCAGCTGCTGAAGGGATAGCTAGCTCACTCTGTGAATAACGTACCCAGAGAGAGTGAAAACATTTTTTCTGAGTGTTAATTCTCAGAGTGTTCTGGTTCCTTTACAAGCCTTCAGCCCAATTGTCCACCTGTTTTGATTCTTTGGCTTATAATTCTGACATTAAAGTGTATATACTGTAGGGCCCAGTTATAAAGTGTCATCTTTTGTAAATATGTTTGTTTTTCATGTGGGGGAGGCTTTCTTATGTAAGCTGCTCTGTATGATATATTAAGATGCCAAAAAAGGGAAATAAAACAGGATGAACTTGAAGCCAAGTGGAAAGAAAAAGTTGAGGATGAGGAATGAGAGTTGAGGGTCTTTAAGTCATAATGTATCTTTAAGTCATAATGAAGCAATGAAACGAAAGCATGTTCTTCACCAGACATGAAACAGTGAAGTATCCTGAACATGCTGCTGCTGTGTAATGAAAGTGACTCATTACTAAAACCAGGAGCTTTATGTTTTCTTTAAAAACAACTAATCCTCTGTTTGGCAGACAGGGAGAATAGAGCAGAGTGTGTCTTGGTCTTGCATTCATCAGAATATTTTTTTCTTTATTTCTACTCAAAAAAGTGAGCTTTTTTGTTTGTTTCTTTTCAGTTAGCAATAGCCAAAAACAATATAATTAAACTTCAGGAAGAAAACCATCAATTAAGGAGTGAAAATACTCTGATTTTAATGAAGACGCAGCATCATCTAGAGGTATGTTAGTTTTACCACTTCTAATATTTTAACATAATGTGGTTAATTTTTGTTCAAAATTTGTACATCTTGTCTTGAAGTAAGCTTAACATGTCCAAATCTGAAATAACTTTCATGAGGGAAAGGACCTATTAAATCTGTGGAGCTTTATAAATGGCGTAAGTAAATTAAAATTCTAGGACACTAGATTGTTTTATTACCTTATGTATATTTTGCATATTCAAGTGACACTGAAGGAGGACAGTACTGCAGTATAGATGTTAATATTACTCAATTCTCATTTCAATTCTCAAACCAATGGCCACAGAGCAGAAACAGCTCTTTCTATGTTTATCCCATGCTTGGAGAAGGTGTTTGTAGGCTTTTCTTTGTCTTCCTCACAAGTGTTAAATTTATGCCATTAAACTGCAGAACTTGCAATGAGGAAAGACAGAACCTCTGTATCTTTGTAGGCAACTAAAGTGGATGTTGAAGCAGAGCTTCAGACATACAAACACTCGAGGCAGGGCTTGGATGAGATGTACAATGAAGCACGCAGGCAGCTCCGGGAGGAGGCACAGCTGCGACAGGTGAGGGTTCCCTGGCACTGCGCCTCTGCAGCAGACTGCGCTGCAGAACGCTCAGTGTAGGAATATTTCTACTTTTGTTGAGTTTAGATGCTGCCTTTAATTTACTTCAATAGCCTTTTCTCTAACTGCCTATAATAAAAAGGGAATTTTTACAGAGCATCAATATTTCTATAATAATATTGCTGAAGGACAGTAAAAACCCCACATTTTTCTTTGATGAATTTTTAGGTGAGTTTTTAGCAATACTGTATGCTCTCTATCTATGCTAAATCTTTCTTGTGAAAATACAAATACTTTAGTTCTATTTTTGTAATTAATATATAGGCAACTCTGTGCAACATTGGCAGGGTAATTTATTGAAATGTGAGTTGTCTTCTCCCAAAGTTAAAAAGCCCCATTGGTCAGTTAGTGTATGAGTGTAACATGTATGGGTAATTTGCAAAGCTAAAGAGGGGCAGAATTTCTGAAGTGGTAAAATAGGTGGTGCTGCAGCTCTGTTGGAGTTTCAAAACAGAAATAAAACGTTACATAATTATTTAAATACTTTGTGTTGCATTGTGCTTGTGTTTTATAGGATATGGAGAATGAGCTAGTGGTTCAAGTTAGTATGAAACACGAGATAGAGCTTGCCATGAAGTTGCTGGAGAAAGATATCCATGAAAAGCAGGACACCCTCATCGGCCTGCGGCAGCAGCTTGATGAAGTTAAAGCAATTAACGTGGAAATGTACCAAAAGCTGCAGGTAAAGGGACAATCTGCTGTTAAACTGCTGAAAGGATCAAAGGGAGAGAAATGCTTTATTACCATTCTGTTCAGTTGAATGCTGCTGGTCCCTGGAGGTTTGGTTTCCTTGCGCTTCTTAGGTCAGCTTGACATTTTGGAACATTACCCATGCAAACATAACTTCACAAAAAGAAGTTCTTAAGGCAGTCACTTTCTGGGTTTAAGCAAGAAAAAAGTGTGAGGATAAGATCATGGCCTAATAATATCCTATGTGAAACAGAGAGAGTAACAGTGTACTGTAGCAATGACTTTTCTTTGGCCTGCGTTGTATTAAAAAGCCAGAAGAATGTAGGCACATAGTGGAGAGTTGAAGAGAAGCCCTGACCTTCCAAAGTAAGGGAAGGAAGACAAGATTATGTTAAATGGAAAAAGCTAATTACACTTTTGGGTTTATTTTTAATTCTGTTAACAAATTAAAAAAATCTCTAACAATGAAATCCCTTTTTTGGGAGAATATGGATCTCAGAGACCCCAAATGCAGTTAACAAATGACCAAATACCAATGAGTTATTTATGCTGAACATGAATTTGCTGTATGGAATAAATTATGAAAACCAGCACAAGAAACCAGACAAATCTGTGGCAGAATGAGGGGAAAAAATTAGGACGCTGCAGAGAGACAATTGAGGTGATGGACAAGGGATTCTACTTTTCCATCTGCAAGTGTGAGGAAACTGGACCGGAGGTTGAGAAATAGAAATAGAGCTGGAGAAAAAAAAAAGAAGAGAATATTCTCCAGTGTTAGGATCTGTGGGGGTTTGATTTGTCGGAGAACCTTGGTGATTTTCTGGACTGAGCATCTTAGCTCTTTATTGGTAAGGTTCTGAAGGGCTACTTGGTCACTGAATTTAAGTTGATTTCCAAACTGATTAACTAAGGAAGGAAACCAAAGGGGAACATTTTTACTTATTGAATATTAAATAGCATCTACGCTTGTAAAGTATAAAACTACAAATTTTCTAGGCATAAGATTTTACATACTGTCCTCAAGGGTTTTTAGAAGGCAATCTTTAAAAAGAATCAAAACCTGAAGCCATTTCAACATTTTCCCCTTCAGATACCGAAGAAAAAGCCCCCATGAGATAGTGGTGTAATTATACCAATTTCAGTTTTAACCTCTTTTATAACACAGGTTTCTGAAGATGCTATGAAAGAAAAGAATGAAATAATTAGTCGGTTAGAGGATAAGACCAATCAAATTAATGCAACTATGAAACAACTAGAACAAAGGTACAGCCCCATCTTTGTTTCTCTTCATTCATTACTCCAACCCCTTACATCCTACTGCATTCCTACAGCCATTGAAATATAATTTTCAACTAGAACATTTACACCAGACTTTTCTGAAGCTTCTAATTAGTGCTTTGCTGTTGGATTTTTTTTTTCCTGTTTGACAAACACACTCACTTTAAATACAAACTTAATCTTTCAGTTTTCTTCCTCTACCATCTTTCTTCTGGTCCTAGGTTTTTATGCTGATATCAGAAGCTGTTCTTTCAGTTGTTTCAAAATTCTGATTCATTATTGCCTACTTTTTTTTCCCCACCTGAATGAAATGCAATAGAAACTGAAGCATTAATCTTGCTTATACTTAAGCATATGCTTAATATAAACATTAATGCCTTCAAGGATCACTGGTTGTTTGCTGAAGCTGTTGTAATTGTTGTCCATTGCTTTGGAAGTGCCATTATTTTCAATGACTTAATGAGTTTTCATGCTGAAAGGTTGAAAAGTGAAAGACTAAAATTCCAAAATACAAATTTACATTATGGTTAGACTGCATGTACTACATAATATTAAAATGTGATTCATATGTTTTAATTTAGTGGCCTTATATGCAACATTAACCTTTTTAATTGTAAAATATAACATATCCATAAGCCCTGTCATGTCGGTGTTTGACATGTCTTTTTTTTCATTTAAATCTGATTATGAAAAACATGCTTATGTATTAAAAAAATTAGTGACATGAATATTCTTTTATTGACATCCTTTTTTCCTCTTTTTTCTTTTTCTTTTTATTCTTTTATCCCAATTTTTGTTTTTACTGTTTTGCTGCCTTCATCTGTCTTTGATTTTTGTCCACTGCATTCATGAAGTGACAAAGATCTGTTAACTCAAACTAGGACTATTGCAATGTCATTCGTCAAATGTGCCAGCAATGAGGCTCAGCACCAGTATAAACTTGTCAAGGATATATCATTCTGAAAGCTCCTCCAGATCTCTTGTGTTGAAATTATTGCTGATAAAATAGGACTTCAGAATTTTCCAATTAAAACTTTAAAGTGGTATTAGAAATCCTGCACTGTAACTGATCGTAGCTGGGTTCTGTTTTGTTTTCTGAAAGAACATCATCTCCGATCTCACTTTACCCCTCCTAAAAAAAACAAAAAAGAGAGAAAAAAAAGTAAATTACTGCACTATTATTAAGCAAATGTAAGCTAGTTTTCTAATGCTATTGAATCACTTCTTTGTCAAATTTTATTTTAAGAGGTTAGATATCTTTACTTTGACTGTACATTTTTATGATGCTTGTTTCTAATTAGTGATTTTTCTGATTCTTTGGTACTAGAGATTTAAAAAGTAGCCCTTCTGGCTAATACTTCCCTTCTCCCCTGCTTATTCTTTTCACTTTTAGGCTGTATTTATCCCAAAAGCACGCTCTCTGTTGGGTTTTGTGGTTGTAACTAGCACTGTTTCTTAAACAGAGTGACAGGAGTTTGAGGAAAGGAGTTGAGCTCTATCAGAATGATGGATGTAAGAAAAGAGGGTGGTGTCAGCATCTGTGTTCTGTGTGTACAGTGAAGGAATGATAGGCTTTGGGCATCAAGCAGTTAAAGCACAGTTCCATCTCCCTGATGTCATGTGGGGTAAAATACTCTCGTAGAGTGAAAATGTGTTTGGAGCCTGATTTGTGTGGGACTCCAGACAGAGACAGAGTGCTCCAGCAAAGTCCGTAGCTGTGACTCCTGCCTAGCACAGCTGCCCTGGTGTAGGTGTAGTAGTGAGTAGGATTTACAATTAGGGCCCAGATCCTGAAGCTGCCTAACCTGTTTGTCAGCTGAGGATCTTGCCTGGCTGTGTGTACACTGAGATCAGCACCTGTGGTTGTGCCCAAACCCTTTTCCCTCCCTCCACGCATCATTAGGCAGCCTTTACAACTCATATTTCTGCTATGAGCTGCTGCTTGCCTGCACTGCAGAAAGAAGAGTTTAGGCTGCTGACTGCCCTTAATACGCTTCCTGATGTTTGCTCAGAGTTTGTAGTGGAAGTTGACTGGGAAAATAATCTGTGTTTTGCAGCAGAAGGGGATGTGTTTGAAAAAGCGGGGACAGGATGCAATAACACAGAAAGGATTTCTACTGCATGGTTATGTACTAGCTTATTCCTTGGTTTGGAGGCAGAAAAAGCCTTTAACATGAGCTGGCTACTGAAAAATAAAAATAAGTATCTTCCATCTGCAAAGAAAACCCAAATCAGAAACACTGAATAAGAACAACAGGTAGACCATAGCAGAAAGGGGAGCCTTATCCATCTCACTGTCATTATGCAAACAAGTATCTGCCCCAGTATCATCTGAATGGCAAATCCAGCTGCAAACTGGGGCCAGCTCAGCATCTGCCTGAATTTCAGCAGAGCAGCCAGCCCTGGCTCTGGGCTAGGGGATGGTGCTGCAGCTTCTGGGTAGCAAGCTCCCTTTCTGCCTTGCTTGTGGAAACAACTGTGCAGTTGATTTTGGGATTTAGGAAAGTGTTTAACGTGCTTTTGGTGTTGATGTCTTCTGTAGTTTCATTCAGCTTCTGCACAGGGGAGGGACCTGCTTTTCCCAATACTGTCCTTCCCACGTTTTGGCCCTCTGTGCACTACCATTGCAAATGTGACTGAGAGCATTCTTAAAACCCCTGGGATAGTTAAGTGAGATAGTGCACCCTTTATAAGGTAGTTTCACTCCAGCCTTTTTCACTTGTTTACTGGCAGCTTTTGGAAACTCCCTCTGGTGCAACTTCATCAGCAGAAGCACAAATGCAAACATGTTGCTGACACATCTTTTTTTTAGCTGACACTGCAAGTTGGGATTTGTTCTGTGTTTGGTGAGCAGCTGGGAAGGGAGAAATCAACCATCTCACTGATTTCTCCCACCACTTACCTGAGAGGCCCTTAGAACAGTTTTGCAGAACATGGTGCATCAGATGGGGACATTCAGTGGTATTTTACAGGTGCTTGTGTTCTCCAGACAGGTGCAACCATGATACAGCACAAGTCCCCTTTCAGTACATTTACTTTTGTTACATTACATACACCTTTTTTTGGTTTGAAGAGGTAACCAGAGAGGAGCCACAGTGAACTAATGCATTCCAAGGGAAGTGTCAGCTGAACAAACCTGGAATTCAGAAATAAAAGATTAAATCAAAAAACAATCCCTCATTTCTTGATTAATCATTTTTATTTGTCTATAATATGGAGCTATTTTAACCAGTGTAAGAATGCATTATTTTTAATACAGACTATTTAAATTAATTAGGATGTAATTGAGGTAGTTCTATAAATGTAGTGGGACCTGTCAGGGTGTATTTTGTTGTGTTAGGCTAGTTAAGTTTTTTGCTGTCTGATTGCAGTGCTCTGTATGCAACCTTATGCCTCAATTGTTTTGAGCTGCTTTTGCACAACACATGCTCTGCCCTGTCTTAATGGGTGATTAGTGCAAGCCAAGTACAGGATTTACTTGGGGGAAAAAAAAGCTTCAAAAATAACATATGAACATATGCTAAAGGAAAAAGAAAAGCATCAAGTTAAATGCTTCAATTCTAAAATATGTATCATGCTTTGGCACCTGTTATTCATGAGCATAAAATAAAACAGTGATTACTTACAGTGATTACTCTCTTACTGTATGCAAACCCAGGAGCTAGTTCCCTAGGCATTGTATGGACTTCTCGTTTGAGTTTGTGAGTTTCCCCCAAACTTTGTTTTTATTTAGAAATGTTTCTATTTCCCCATTTTTCTTTTATTTGTCTTCTTCACCCTCTACACCCTAGTTCTAGCTTCAGTTTTACCCAAAGTTGATTTGAATTACACCAGATTGCAGCAAGCAGAGAAGGCTCAAATGGAGGCTGAGGCTGAGGATGAGAAACTTAAACAGGAGTATGTGAATAAATCTGAAAGCCTGCAGAACGAATTCTCCCAGAAGGAGAAACAGCTGTGAGTATTTCTTTCCTGTTTGGAAAAATGCACGGCAGTAAACATTCTACATTGCAATATGTCCTCTGTCCTAATACAGGCTGGTTGTTGTTAAATGGTTTTGAACAGAATGTAAATACTAAAGGTCTTTATGTTAGGTACTGGCAAGGCAGATGGAAATATGTCATTCCAAGAAAGCCAAGCTGGCTTTGGATGCCTCTAAAATGACATACAGCTTGAAAGGAAGGGGAAGAACAGCATTATTTCTTGGCTAAAAGTGCCAGCTTAATTCAGTAGGAAATTATCCTAAGTGGGGGAAATATGTAGTGGAGTAGTAGTAAAACACGCTTTAACAAAGCCCACAAGTAACTTAAAATGGCATAACAGTGGTTTGGTTGATCCAGTTTAAGAATAAGGTAGAAGGGGTTTAACGACCTCTGCACAGGAAATAAAAAGTGAAAATCCACTGGAGTCATAAAAGTTAAAAACTAATGTAAAAGCCAACCCTCTAGTCTTTCTCCCGTTACATCCTTCAGTACTAATTTAAATCAATATGTAATGTTAAAAGCTCCCTGTAAGGACAGGTGTTTTCCGTCTTTGGGAAGATAAAGCATCAGTTATTTAAGTAACTCTCTGGCACAAAGATTGGGGCTTAAAAATTAGTGATTTCCAATCCAGCTATTAGCACTCCCCTGCCTCTGAGAACTCTGAATGTTAATACACTTGTTCAACTGTCATGACAAATGTTCACTTTACTACCACAGTCACCTCTGCAGATTTGGGCAAAAGAACAGTTCAGACCCCAGCCTTAGAATTCTGCAGTTCTGAAACCTCCAGGTCATGTTCACTTCTTTTCCAGCCAGATGCTGTGGTAGTGTCCCAAAATGTAAGTCTTTCCTTTAAAAGTGGGTTTGGTTTTAAAAGAGGAAAATTAATGTGGATGTAGGTTTCCCATCAAAAGACCTTGCATGAATACTCTGAGATTTTTTTTTCCTCTTTTACTGTTTTGGCACAGTTTAGATCTAGAAGGTTGAGCAGTGTGCTTCCACTCTTTGCATTCTCCATAACATTCTAAACACCAACTCTTCTGTGAAACCAATACTAAAATTCCAGCTAGAATGGGTCTTCCATCAGAGTAGTCCTAATTCCTTTAACTGAAGTTCAGTTAAGTTGATAGAATCTGTATGCCTCTTTATGCTGAACCTCACCTGTGTAGAAAGCTCAATAAAAATACTAAATTAAAGTCCTTCCCCTTTATTTTCAGTTCTGTTCAAAATGCCGTAAACCTTAGTCTAAAATAGAAGATTCACATCCAAGGGTGTAAATTAAATAACTTTTATGGTATCAGAGATATCTGCAATCATTGCCTGCATCACCAATGACACTGTGGTTGGTTTGGTTTGTTTTAGAAACAAGCTGTATAAAGTTAAGGGGCTTTGCCTTATGCATGTTTTAAAAACACTTCAGAATTTTGTGATTAGTTGTCTCTTATTCATTTCAAAGGTCAGCTCTTCAAAATTATGCCATGTTCTTGGTCCTTTAAATAAACTTACTTTGAAAAGCATTTGTGAGTGACAGTGCTTTGTTTATTACACTGGTATCTAAAATATCATTATATTGACACATTATTTCTGTTTTAGAAAACATGTAAGTTAATAGTTTATTATGATAATAGTCTATTGCACGCAGAAATAAACTTGGTCTTGTTTTTAAAAATGATACTGTTGTGCACAGTGATTTTTGTTCTGTTTTGTTTTCTCTGTTCTAGGCTTCAGCTGGAAACAGATTTGAAGATAGAGAAAGAGTGGCGGCAAACCCTAGAGGATGATCTTCAAAAGGAAAAGGAAACTGTATCTCATCTGAGAACAGAGACCCAAGAAATAGTTAATCTTAAGAAAGTAAATTCTGGAGCAAATTTTTACTAGTAATTTAGAAATTGACTGCAAAGTTAATTATGGACTTAGACATGGTATTTTAAAAAAATTCTGCAAATATATAAGAAAAATTACATTAATGTATTCTCACAAATAGAATAAGGAAAAAAGTGGGCTTTTAACTCCCCATTTAGTCCTCAGAGCAGAACTCAGTACTTTGGATAAGGAAAAATGAAATAGTTGTTTTCCCTTCTCATTTGTGTTGAAGGCTCTGCCTTCTCAGTGTAGGCCAGAAAGTGCTTCAGCTTTTCTCTGACTCCATACCCATGGCTCTCTAGTGGTCTTGGGCTCTCCAGTCAGTTGGGTTTATTTTCTCCCTCGAGTGGGCTACAGAAGCAGAAATGCTTCTTTATCTCTTGGGGTCTAAGAGAGTTTAATCCTGAGCAGTTGCTGTTCAGGTTGGATTTGGAACCTTAATAGTGTGAGGGACCTGGCTTTCTCAGCAAGAGCAGCTTCAGTAGGAGCAGCTTTCTAGGCAGTAGGGCAAACACAATTTGAGAATAATTTGGTTTAATTTTATTTTGTTTGTTTTGTTTTAAGGAATTCCTTAAACTTCAGGAAAAGAACAAGCAACTGAAAAGCATATGTGAAGACCAAGAAGCTGCTCTCCAAGAACTGGCATCCAAGCTGAGCGAGTAATTTCATTATTCATGATCATTTATACATATTATTTTTGTCATGTAAACTTGAATTAAGAAAAATAGTGGGACAGTGGTCATGCATATTAGACAGTATATGACAATATTATTATCAGAAGTCAGTATGTCTAGTTAGGTCAGGCCTGTTAATTTTTATTTTTGGCTGGTGGGGTACCTGTAAGTTCCTGGGTAATGACAGTGCTGTGAACAGAAAATCCTGGTTTGAAGGGCATTAGGCTTTGTTCTGCAGTGAGAACAGTTGCCTGGTTTGCCATTTGTGGCAATCCCAGAAGAGCCTCAAGGGGAAGGTGACAGCTCTGGCTCCAGCAGGGCAGTGCTGATCTTCTTGAGCCTCAGCCAGACACCAAGCCCCACACAGCTGCCCACTCACTTCCCCACTGTTCGCACCAGGGAGAGAGAATTGGAAAGGTAAAAGCTGGAAAACTCATTGAGGGTTGAGATAAAGACAATTTAGTAGGGAAAAGAACAGCCACACTTGCAAGCAAAGCAAAACAAGGAATTAATTCAGTGCTTCCCATGGGCAGGCAGGTGTTCGACCACCCCCAGGAGAGCAGAGCCCCATCACGTGGAATGGTGACTTGGGAAGACAAAACTCCATCACTCCAAACCTTGGCGTGCCCCCCCACCCCTCTTCCTCCTCCTTTCCCCCACTGGATATACTGAGCATGATGATCAGGTCTGGAATGCCCCTTTGATCAGTGGGGTCCTCTGTCCCAGCTGTGTCCCCTCCCAGCTTCCCATCACCCCCAGTCTCCTCCCCAGCGTGGCCCTACAGGGAGCAGAAAAGGCCTTGGCTCTGTGTAAACCCTGCTCAGCAATAACAGCAACATCTCTGTGTTATCAACCTGTGTTCAGCACAAATCCAAAACACAGACCCTGCAGCCCCTGGGAAGGAAATGAACTCTATCCCAGGCAGAACCAGCACAGTCTGTAGAGGATGGAAGGGGTCACCTGGCCAGCCCCACTCTCCTTATTTTTACGTGGTATTGAGGTTTCATTTAATCATCTCTGTCTTCTCAGTAGTTCTGCTGTGATTTACGTGGCCTTTGATGCCCTATAGAATAACTTTGTGTGTGTCTCCCATGACTCAGTTCTCAGTGGGTTGGCACTGGATGGCTGTGGGGAGGCTGCTTCCTCCATGATGACATCATGTGGTCTTCTTCAGAGGACTTGGCTTAAAATTTTTTAAGTTCTCAAACCAGGTTTTTAAGTTGTTAGAGCATAACTGACCATGTAGAAGTTTGAAACAGCATTATCTTATTCTTTAGATCAAAGCTGAAAATAGAAGATATAAAAGAAGCGAACAAGGCATTGCAGGTCAGTAGCATTTTGAGAAAATAAACTTTTTTTTTAACTGTTCTTTTTGAAATCTTTCATAAGCTTGAGAAGACTTCTCTCCAAGAGCAACTACTCCAGAGAGACTCATTGTATGATTTCTCCAGTGGGAGAGAACCACAGACTCCCTGTAACCCCCTGGAAAAAAGCCTTGTTTGATGCACAGCTATGCATTTTGGCACTTTTCTTGCCATGGCACACACCCTTCTCTAATTTACAGAGTGTATCTGGGACAGAATGTGTAGCCAGCTGAGCTTAAACAGATAGTACTCCTCAGTGATCAATAAATATTTGATCATCCTAGGAAATAAGTAAACTTGTAGCACCAAAGCTGTTAAAATGTGATGTGTAATGTTGACAGGTTTGGGACTTTCTAAAGACAGCAGGGAGCACTTGAGAGCAGAGATTTTTGTCTGCACGTTTGATAATCTGGTGTCACCTGGTACATTACTGCAGTCTGAGTAAAAGTGTCTGAAATGGTTGAGCAGATTCCTGGGTTTATTAAATGGTTTAAACAGAAGGAAATTGACAGTTCTTGATACTGTCCTGGTTGGTTTTGGTTCCCTGCATCCTGAGGACTGTTCCCACGTGATGAGCAGGGACATAGGCTTCACTCTGAGGCTTGGATGCCTTACTGTTCTTCCAGCTCAGCCATTTCCCAGCTTTACTATGTTCTCTTTGCACCTATGGTCTGTCTTGGCCCCTAAGGTTTTGCAGTGTTTTGGAGCAGTCCTGTGCTGCTTTAGAGTGTCTTTGTGACATTACACTGGTCCCAGGGCACTGAGCATTCAAACAGTGAATGTTCTGCTCTTGGTTTGTCTTGTCCCCTGGAGCTCAAAGTTTAACTTCATCAGATACATAAAATTATGATAATTTTTTCTCCAGGGCCAGGTTTGGTTGAAGGACAAAGAGGCCACTCATTGCAAGCTATGTGAAAAGGAATTTTCACTTTCCAAAAGGAAGGTAAAACTTAAAACAAAATTTCTCCCAACTTGTTCACAAGTATTATGTAATTATTAATTATCTTAGAGGTGTGGCATGAAATGTCAGTGATCAGGTGAATGTAGAGTTATTTTTCAGATGTTTTTCTAGTTCTTTGATAACATACAATGAAGCTGGGCCCTAATTTCAAAAGAAACAGTGTCTTGGTGAAGTTCCACAAAGCAGCTTAGTTAAAAATTATTTAACTACTTTGTGGAATTGTTATCTCAAACTCTTATCAGCTCTGGCACTGTTAGAATTTGACATGTGTAGAAGTCTTTTTATGGCATTTTTTATACAATAGAGTAAGAAAATATGAGTTTATTGTCATTTTAAAGTAAAATGTGACAATAATTTCCATGCTTTATTAATGTGTGCAGGAAGTTTTCTTTACCTTTCTATGTTAAATCTCAATTACCTACCTGACAGAAGCATCCACTGTTTTGAATATCATTGTTCATGCTGTATTTTTATGTAGCAGAATATATTCTTAATCCAGGTCTTGAATAAAAACTTCAAAGCATATATATATATATATATATATATAATGTGCTCCTAGACAGACCATGTATCTGTCTGTGGTGCAATCCTAGACAAACATCTGTGTAGGATTGCATCATAGTTTGGGATGTAGATGAGTTATCTTTTGCAAACCAACTCCATTCTCCGACCCAAGAAGTGAAAGGAACTACGTTTTGGATTGCTTTGTGTGTATTGGTTGTTGGTATCCAATTACCAGGTACATTTCTGTTGTAAATTTAAATTTTTAATCTTCTGCCCATTATTTAGCATCACTGTAGGAACTGTGGGGAGATCTTCTGCAATGCCTGTTCTGACAATGAACTGCCTCTGCCCTCTTCACCAAAGCCTGTCCGAGTCTGTGATTCCTGCCATGCAATACTTATACAGAGGTGTTCTTCTAACGTGCCATAAGATATTTATAAATTCTGGTATTTAGCTCATCCTGTAAACACCCACTAAAGAGTGTACAGCAGTATTTCCAGACTTTCAGGTAAGCAGTGTAGAGTTGCAATTTCGAGGTACTGTGGATGAGTTACTGCTCTGCTTCCTCTTGAAACAAATGCAGAAAATGGGACCCGAATGTAGAAAATGCACCTATAAAAAGAAAAAAAATCCAGATGCCAAATGGCTCAGCAGCTCTTCTGTGAGAAAGCAGGGCAGTTTATATGGGAGACTCAGTGTCAATGTGTATTGGATGAGTATTTTAGTTGTTAAGATGATCTGGAGAAAGGTGATACTCTTACAGGCTAATGTGCCACAAGTTCAACCTAATCCTGCCACAGAGTGTGCCTGTAATAGGCTGTTGTGAAGCAAAACCATGCAGTAGCTGGTTTTCAATTGTACTGGAAAAAAGTATGGCAATTAATGCAGTGGTCTGAGAAATTATTGCCAAATACCGTGTATTAGTTTACTTCATCTTCATTACCAGGATTTGATACGTCCAAGAGTATTGCACTGGCAGCTCTGTTCTGTGCAGTCACAGGTGTAAGGGGAGCTTTTGTCAGGCAGGGAACAAACAGTGCCTCAGGGCACTTGCTGAAGGAAGGTGTGTTTTGCTGAATGATTTTTTCACATGAACTATTAATTTGATATATCTGTGTTTCCATTAAAAGGGAGCTGTTCATCACAGACCTCGTCTGACATTGTCTGTAACCTTGAACAAGTCTCTGCATTATTTTCATGCAAGTCATGCTCTCAAGCTTGTCCGTGTAGTCACTGCATAGCTCTAGAAACCACCTAGAAAGACTGGGATTAAATACTGGGGACCACATCCTTTTTGTGTTGGACAGGAAGGTTCTTCCTTATTTTGTCACCGTCTTTCAGAGTTGGTTCCTAAACTTCATGTTTTTGCAGAGCACTTTAGAGCCCTTCTGAGTCTAACTGCTCTTGACACTTACAGTAACTTTTGCTGGAACAGAAAATCCTTATTCTTTCCGTAGGCAAATAGAAATAATATCCTTTGATAAACTGCCGTCACTTCCACCTCACTGCACTGCACCCTCTTCCCTTTAGCCACTCCTAGGATGGGCTCCAGCCCTCTCCAGAATTTTCAGCCCCGTAGTTCCTTCAGCCATGGGCTTGGAGTAGCATTGCTGACAGCAGAAGGGAGGCTTGCAAACAGGTCTTTTAGTTGTCCTTGCACTTTGTTTAGCTTGGCTTTGTCTCTGAGGATAGGAATTTAGTGAATATCCTAAAAGCTAACACAGCTATTCTTTTCAACTCCTCAGTGTAGTTGCTTATGTAGCTTTTGTAAAGAAAAATGTTTTTAAAATGACGTGATGTAACCTTTTGTAAAATATCACACAAATACTTGTAAATCTGTAAATAACTTTTGGAAAAAAATAAATTTAAGTAATCTGCAACTTAACTAAGAGAATAATGTTACTTTATTTAAATTTGTAATTCAGAGTATTTTATTTTATTATGACTTGTTCAAGTTGCTTAGAAAGCTTTGCCTATGCTGGGAAATGGGGTACTCTGCTAAAGACACAATCAGGTGCTGCTCACATGCTTCCTGAGTGTTTTCAGGTGGGCTGTATATGGGGCATGGAGGCAGTAGGGTTTGGTGTAGGATAGAGATGGTAGGATAAAGCTAATCTGTACTGCTTTAATAAGTAACTTGTCAAAAGGTATGCAACTAAACAGAAATAATTTAAAATAGGCAATCTTTTAAAATAAGAATATCGTCTATGTGCAATAAATTAATTTCTGTTGCTTAACTGCCATCTTTTCCTCCCCTCTGTGCTGCCCTATTTGCATGGGAAAAGTGTGTAATTATTCAGATTGCTGTTACTGACTGCAGGTAAGACTTCTGGCTTGAACAAAATCAATGCTGGATGTTCCATGTGGTTTCATTTCCCTTGGCATCAAACTACATACCTGGCCTGCTTTTAAGGTTTGTGGACACCACTGCGATTAATGCTGTATCTTCTTCGTCTTTCTGTAAAACCCTGCTCTTGATTCCAAATCCTTCTCACAGTGCACAGGACGAACTGTGGGGGTACCCATGAGAGCCTGGAACTGTTCAGACAGGATCAGACCAGCATTTTATTCCTCTTGGGAAATGTAGCGACTTCTGCTTCCCTGCTCTGGGGGCATTAGCAAGCACCCGGAGACAACCCGATGTTCCTCCTGCTGCTCCCCGCGCAGGGCTCGAGGGTCTGAGCCCCCGCCCCACACAGCGGGCTCACGGACCGTGTTTGCTTCGCCTGCCCGGGAGTGAAGGGATCGCCCGGCCCTTCCTGGCAGCCCTCACGTGGCCGCTGCACAGGCGCTTCCCGGCAGGAGCGGAGCGCTGCAGCTCCCAGCGCTGCCAGAGCCGAGGCTGTAATTAATACACGGCCATGAAACTACCCCGGCCTCACGGACTGGGCAACCTCTGCTCACGGCTCTCAGAAACGATTCCTCTGCCCTTTAAATGCTGCTTCAGGGAGCTGAAAGGCTCGAGGCCGAACGCTGCTCTCGTTAAGGGTGAAGGGACAGGGCGCGCAGGCAGGACTCACTGTCCTGCACAGTGCAATTGCGTTGGCTGGGACTGAAGAGCAGTGGTCTCTTTGCAGATTGCCTGGTTGTACAAAAGAGCTCAAAGCACAACCCCAGCCTGCTCTCCAAAGGCGTCAGGGCTGCTTCTCCCAAGATGGAACCCCAGGTGTTCCCGAGCGAGGAGGCGCTGCAGAGCTGGCAGGATTTTCTCTCTGCTATACCCACGGTAAAAACCAGCTTCCTTCAAGTGCACCTTTCCTCCACCTTCCTGTGAGGTATTTTTTCCTGCAATTGAATTAACTCTGGTCTTACCACTGCCACTTGGGCAACACCTCAGCTTCCCTGGCAACAGACCAACAACCCCCTAGGTCTGAAGAGCGATGGTTCAAATGATTAAGAACTCTTTTTCCCTCCCCTTCCTAGCCAGCACTGCTCCAGTGCTTGGAAAGCTTCCTATGCCAGTTACCCTTTTCAGCTCTTCCAGTCCCTTTGACACCCATTCTCTAGTGAAATAAATTCCATTCTCCTCTCTCCCACAAGAAGACGTTTATTACAGATATAACACAGTACTAGCAAAACAGGTGACAGACTTGCAATACCCAAGATCACATTTGACATTTTAAGGGAGGCATTGAGGACAAAGCAGTTAACTGGGGAGATCACACTGGCTCAGAAGAATAAATACCTTTTTCCACTACACATCAGGTATGTTAAGTGTCTTCAAACAGTAAGTTTCTTACATATCTTACATGTCACAAATGCACAAGAAGTTTTATCAATGTGTTTGGGTTGTGTGTTACT
The DNA here is from genome assembly GCF_020740725.1 of Corvus hawaiiensis. Lineage (NCBI taxonomy): Eukaryota > Metazoa > Chordata > Aves > Passeriformes > Corvidae > Corvus > Corvus hawaiiensis. The sequence goes on along the minus strand of NC_063220.1, from coordinate 33,055,192 downwards.
GAGCGAGTATTGGGCCTATAGATGCTTTAGAGATCTTGGCTTCTAATGAGCTCCTATGTAGAATGGCTTGGCAAACTTTGAACAAATACAGACAAATCATCTCCGTGCAGTGAAAAAAAAAGCTGAACCGTGTTTAAATACAATAAATTCAAGAAAGAAAAGAAGTAACTTGCTTCCAAATCCCCCACGTTTCCTAAAAGCATGTATGTGAAAAAAAATACTAAGTAAAAAGCTTCAAATTAACTAGTATTTGACCTATGTCATGTTAGCTAAAAGCTGTGCTAGTGTTTCAGTTTGATTTGCAGGTTACATGTGTGAAATGCAGGCTCTAAAACACTTACAGCAATGTGTGGGAAGAAACGTGGCTGCTTGGTTGGTGGTGTGGAGGCAGAAAATGGGTGCTGCTCATTTACACAGGTGTGCATTTGCTGGGGGGTGCTGGCAGCAGGAGGAAGAAGCCAGAACAACGCCTTTGCGCCTCCACAGCTTTATGCCGTGGTGCAATTATTACATACAACTTATCAAAAGGGTTTAGGAAAGTCATTACCAAATAAACTAACCTATTCATCTACCTTTCTCCCCTTAAACAAGTAAATGTTTAAATTTGTTCACTAGACCAAGATTACACAGAACTGAATCAGTGTTCATAGGAGTTACAGTACAACCACCTTTATGGAACCATAGTACAACATTTTAAACCGACTGTAGTCTTGAATATGTAATACATCCTTAGGAGTAACTAGTATAAAAAGTATCAACATCAGTGGTTTGAATATAAAAATTTATTTAAAGTCAGAGTATGCAACAAATAAAACCTACAGAAAACAGATTTTCCCATCACAATCTGTTGCTTACCAAATAATATTGTGAAAACACATTCCTTCAGTCATTATAAAGTTCTTAAAATACAAAAGAAATTAAGTTTTGTAAGAAAGTCTAGTAGACCAGAGACTGTTTCTTCCAAGGTGTTTTGCAGAAGCAAAGCTATCCTTCAATACATCCCACGCCATCCTCCTCCACCCATACTGCCTTGCCCATAGTATCCTCCACTATTTCCACTGCCACGACCTGCAAACAATTGACACAAGGTCACGCATACATACCTTAAAAAAAGAAAAAATGGGATGGGTAATACAGAACAATTGACCGAAGATGACAACTTACACTAACAATACTCCAGCACTACTGCTCTTAACCAGCATTTGCTGCAGTAGTACAGCGTGTAAAGTCCCCAAAGATTTAGTAACAAAAAACCACTGCTCCTCCTCCTTTTCTCCCAGCCCAAAGCCCACCACCCTTGCCCCCTGTCTGTCAGACAACAGATATTTACAGTTTCCACTCAAACATTTAAAAGAGAACTTGTACTTACTATATCCGCCCAAGCCATCAGGAGTTCCATATCCGCCACTGTAATTGCTACCCATTCCCATTCTACCAACAGAGCCATAACCTTGATCTGCAAAGCCAGGAGGGCACCATTACAAGCTTGGAACTCAATAGACTTGGCAAAAAAATCAGCTAAGTGTGCAATTGATGCATACCCATTCCATCTCTGCCATAGCCTCCCATTCCAGAGCCACCTCCAGCAGTGGAATTCAGGAATAGTTCAATATATCGATGCTCTGTAAGAAGCAAAAAAAGCCTCACTTTGTATTTTATTTCCCAGACCAGAAGCAGAGATACAAAGCAACTCCCCTCCCCCCTACAGGTAGCAGACAGAAGGCCACAAACAAGCAAGTCTGCAATGTGGTAAATGGGGAAAACCTTAGGGTGGATCTGCTGCTCAAAGCCCTGCTAGAGGCTGGCCAAACGGCAGCATCAGGGAACACGACACTCACGCATGTGATTCTTATCCTTGGACATCGCAGCTACTGCATCCTCATGTGTTACAAATTCCACATCTGCCTCTCCCGTAGCTCTTCCATCTGCTCCAATATCAATGTGAACTCTTATAGGGTTCAATGGTGAGAAAAACTAAGGAAAAAACAAAAACCAAATTGCGTTAATGTAGAATTCAAGGCCGGGTACTTTATATCCGTTCCCCTGGTTAGTGGTGCATTGCATCAATTCAATGTCATCCTGCCACATAAATTTAACCACTAATTTCTCAAGTATTACTTAGTGATTGTGGACATTCAACATCAGGTCAACCTACGTTTACAATCCATTATTACTACACAGCTTGGAGTGCTGCAGCTACAGAGCCTGAGGAGCTTTCTCTGAAAGCAAAGATACAAACAACTCCTACCCACACACACTGCTCTAAACAACACAAGTCAAATGCGACACCATCCTGGACAGGAATATAATCAGTTGGTTTTAATTTCGCTCGGCTTCTTCAGATTTCTCAACGCAAGGATGCATTCATGGAATTCAAGAAAAGCTGCCTGTCAATCAGACTGCTCTTCCTCACTGCTCCAGATCAAAGCCTGACTTTTAGCCCTTGTAATAGTCTTTCCCCTAAATGAAACAATCAAACTGACACAAGAAAATACACCTCCATTTAAGTAAACCAACCCACCCACAAAAGAAAACAAACACAAGCTTAAGAATGGAGTTCTGCGTATATAATATATACGTGCAACTAGCAATATAGCCTCTCTCCAAGGACATGCTATGTTAAACCAGGCCTTGTCTCCCAAAAAAACTTCTTTCCCTACAAACAACGCATCTGCACTGACACAAGAACACATTCGCAAAACCCTGCGGATGTGCTTTTACCTATCACCCTGATCTCTTACGAGTAAAGGGAAGGGTACAGTCCTCTCCAAGCCAACACAGCTCTCTACAGCCTTCCCACCCTGTCCCTCCTGAAATAAAGTCTCAGGTCAACAAACAAATATGCAAAACTAAGCAATCTAAGTTTCACATCTTCTGTCATTTTCACAAAATCAGATAAGCTTAAACAAATTCTGAAGGCCTTAAAATGAGAATACTGATTGCAGCAACTGTTGTCTCTGCAATACACCTTTTATGGAAATGAAAAGAGCAAAGAGTGCAAGGATTAACGTTAAATATAGCTTTGCTGACTTCTCTGGTAATCCCACCTCGGACAGTAGCTTTATAAAAGCTCATTCACTTTGTGCAACTCACGTGAAGGGCCATGGCTTTAGTCAGCAGATGTAGCAGTGACTTGAGAACTCTCCCCGAGTTTGGACTAGGACAGATAGGGACATGCACACTGCTGGCATGAGGAAGCCCTTTTCCCCGTGGTACTTACGTTAGCAATATCGTTTTCCGTGGCTCGGAAAGGCAGCCCTCTCATGTGAACAAAATGACCGCCACCATGGAACCCCGACCCTGCATCTCCAGCTCCATAGCCATGTCCTCCCATGCCTATTGGAAAACCCAAACCAAAAAAACCCACACACCTCTAAGATCATGAAAAGCCAAAAGTCATCACTACTCTTTTTCTGAAAGCACTGAATTATACCACTGAATGCACGGTGTTTACACTTCCCATGTATCAACCCAAACCTTACCAGAAGCCCTCCTAAGCAATCTATTTACCTTTTCTTACGATTCCCCAATCCCCTCCCCTTTTTAAACAACCTTCTTTACAAAATAGAATGAAGCTATTATTTCTGTCTTGGAAATACTGTGTTTTGCAACTCAAGTAACAGGAAAACCTTTTTAGACAAACTATTAATTTCTTTTACCTCTCCCATCCCTCATTCTGTCGTCATAGCCGTCGTTTCCATAGCCATAGTTATTATAGCCACCATAATCATCAAAGCCACCATATCCTGTGCAATGGAGAGAAGGAAAGGAACGATCACATTACTGCTCAGAATTCACAGAGAAATGCACACACAACACTCAATTTTGCAGTCTTTGGGCACCCAGCACTTTGCAAACAGCCTCTGCAGACTGTCAAACCTGGATTTCTGAACACAGTGCAAAAATACATTTTTTATATAACAGAGACTAAAACATGCAAACGGAGAGATCAAGATTCTGCTGAAAATAGCTCCCTTATTATTTATGTTCATCTTAAATACTAAGCCACACGTTTTGATATATACATACAAGTTTTTTCAGATAAATACATCAAACCTAATGGGCATTACAGCTACTGCCATTTCTTATTTCTTGACAAGTATGTCAGAAACATGAAACTGCCAACAGAACCTGTGTTCATTAGATGAACATACCACCGTCATATCCACCACCTCCTCGACGCATTCTGTCATACATACTTCCACGCCCAGCTCCATAATAACCCCCTCTTCCTCCTAATGGTCTATCATATGGTCCAGGTCGCTGTTGTCCCATCATTCTTCTTGGCATGTCAGAGAATCCTCTGATTTCGCTCTTACTACTTTTGAAGATTTCAATATATCTAATAAAAGAGGATTTTCAAGGTACCAGTAAGAACACAGGCAGAAGCAGTCTGAATTTTACAAAAGGCCATACTACGTTTTCTAGAACTAAATGTACAAGCCAATAGTAGTGACTAGAGATACCATACAACTTAAGTTTCTCCTCAAAACTGTAAGAATCTTAAGTGTATTAAAAAAACCCACTTTACAGTGGCAGAAATTACTATGTGAAAATTCTAGCTGTACAAATTAAGCTTAAAACATATCTTTCCAGTATGAGAAACATACTGTTGAAAAACAATATCTGGCTATAGCAGCATTTATCACAAATTACCCTACATAAGAACGATTGAAACAATTTTCTGAGTTTAGCAAACTACCCAGTGCAATACTGTCTCCCCCACCCCCCAAATCTACTGTATTTCCCAAGTTAACTTAGGATCAGTTACAAAAATTCTTAAAAACAGCCAATTCCCCAATGGTCCCCAACCCCCCAAAAGCATTACTGACCCACAACCCCCAAAAAATAAAGATTTAACACCATCCCAAACTCTCCATCCCCACCTGTGCCCTATTCTTTCCTTGTGTTTCCCCAGAGCATTTTCTGCTATCTCCTTTGAAGCAAACTGCACGAAGGCCTCCCCTGTGCTTCTCCCCTGGTAGTCCAGCGTCAATGTTATCCCATTTGGCACGATTTCCAACCCTTTAACCCAAGGACAAATAACCCCGTCAAGGGGAACAGTGTTAAAGGCTGAAACATTCCCATCTGTAGCAAATACTTAAAGCATATCTAAACAACAACAACGAAAAAGAAAACCACCTTGTTTCCCCCATCACCCAACAATTTAAGCCCATGATCTTTCATTAAACATTTATGGATTTAGCCATACTACTTTTCTGTTTAGACTATGCAAAAATACAACCACCTAAGTTACACGAAGAAAATATAGCTACCAATCAAGCAATTTAACTGATCCAAATGCTAACATTCAGGTTACCCCAATATGCACAGTATGTTTCCCACCTCGACTAAATTAGATATATTCTGTGTTCTACTACATCTGTGGTTATCTGTGCTTCATTTACAGAACATAATTCTTACTTAAGACAAACTAATTTAGCACAATCCCTCCCCATCCACCCCATTAACAGGTATTAAACGTGTACAAAACATTACATAAAAGATACAAGAAAACTCTAAAGAAACCCACTACACTCCGACTATACAGGAGGTACCTTGGAAAAACTGAACAATCTCTTCTTTGCTGCAACCAAATGGCAGGCCTCGGAGTCGTACCACTGTTCCGTCATTGGTTGTATCATTGGGCCCATTGTGTTTTCCACTCCAGTCCATCTTTTATTTAATTTAAATCCTAAAAAACCCCAACGAAATAGAAATTAAAAAAACCTACTGAGATTCCATCCATGCTTAAGTTCCTCCCTTAAAAAGAAACCTGGTGGGTTTTGTTTATTTAGATAACTAGCATAATGGATCATGAGCTTTATTTCTGTTCCCGATTTCAAACTTTGCGTCTAAACATATCCCAATGGTATCTAAAGCCCCCACCACGGGGATTTAAGGCCTGCCACTGGGGAGCACCGCGTGGACGGCGGGCAGCACGTGGGCAGCCACGGCACATAAAGCTCGGCATTTACTAAGAGTACATTTCACATCCGCTCCGTAAAGCTTTCTGGGTTTTTTTCTTTGGTTGTTTTTTTTCTTGGAGCGTAACAGTTGAGAAAGGGGCTGGAACCACAGGGCCTTCCTTTGTCTGCCCTCAGCCGGGGGCGGCGGGGGAGTGTGCGTGTGACGAGGGCGTGTTAAGGGGGGGGCACCGCCACCGTCCCACAAAGGGAGCCGCCATCGCCGCCTCGTCAGGCACGGAGCCATCGCGATCCCGCCTCCCACCGTCCTCCCGACACCGCGGCCCTGACCCCTCGCCTGCTCCCCGCCGCCATTTACCGCGCCTCCCCAGGGCGCCCGCCCCCCGGCTGCCCCGCTACCGCCGTGCCCCCCGTCGCGTCCCGCTGCCCACCTCTTGCCTCGGAGGTGCTGCGCCGCCCAGCCCGTGCACCCTCACCGCCCCAAGACCCCCGCCCACGGCTTTCCTAGGGCCGCCGCCGCCGCCGTCCTCGGCTCCGCCGCTCAAAATGGCGGCCGCGATCGGGAACGAGGCTCCGCACCGCCTCCCCCCTCCCCCGCCCGCGGGCGCGCGCCGGGCCCGACCCGGCGCCGAGCGGGCCCAGAGCTCCCCCCGTCACCACCCCTCGCCCGCGGAACCCTCCCCGGGCGGGCCCCGCCGCCGCTCGCTCGGCCCGCTCGCCCTCTCCGCTCACCGCGAGCCTCTCGCGCACCCCTGGCCTTGCCCCGGCACCCGCTCGCGCTGGGCAGGACGCGCCTCTTCGCTCACTCCCGGCCGTCCGGCGGGCCCCACACCTGCGCAGCGCCCACGGGCAGCGGAGCGTCCTGGCCGCGCGACTATCGCGATACTGGCAGCGCGCGCCGCTTCACACCCGCCTAGGCAGCTCCCGCGCACGCGCGATTCACGGGGGGAAAGCGGGGGGATGGTGGAAGGGAGCGACGGCGCATGCGGGGTAGGGGAGGGGGCGTTCCCGCCCTTTCCTTTCACCGCCTCCTCTGCCGAGGGGCCGCCCGAGCGCGTGCGCACTCTTCCCTCGGTCACGCGGCCGGCGCCGCTCGTTTTGGCGCCAAGCGGGAGCGCGCGCGGCCCAAGGTGGGGGTGTGGCGCGCGCGTGCCCCGCCATCGCCTCCGGCCGCCATCGCCTCAAGCCCGCGGTGGCGGTGGTCGGTCGTGCTCTGGAGCTTGTGTCCTGCTCAGCGTGTCCTTCTCCCTGGGCGCAGCTTTGGGAGGGAGTGAGGATGAGGAAGGTTGCCCGGTGTGGGCGTACGCAATGGCTGCCCACGTCTCCTCAGCAAACCTGCTGAGCCGGGCAGGACCCCGCCTCCTTCAGTGCGGGGCAGACTGGGCCGGGCGCTGTGGTGAAGGGGCGCGTTGAAAAGTTCGGTGGCTAGTGGTGAGGGCGGCTAAAATGTGTGTTTTAATTTAAAAAAAAAAAAATCAGTGCAGAGCGCCGGGGGCCTAGGAAGGAGTCTCAATCCGTGTCGGCACTAGGAAGTGACAGGATGGGCCGCTGACTCCTCCTGCCCTCAGGGAAACATTAACTTGGAGTTCTGCTGTTCGTTGGGGTAAAACAGGTTAGAGAGTACCTTGCAGAACATAGCCTGCGGCTAGACAGGTGCACAGGACAATGCAAATCCCAATTTTTACAGTTGATGCATTTACAAACCGGCCATTTTCTGGAAATCCTGCGGCAGTTTGTCTGCTTGAAAATGTAAGTTTAAAAAGCCTCAACTGTTTTCTGAGGTACTGCAATGACATTTGCTATTCTGTACTTGGACTGAGTGCTCAGCATTGCATTAGTCTTTGCTTTCTTTACTCGGGAATTCTGCTTTCAAGACTTGTTTGCTGTGGCTCCAGAATACAGAGAAATTAGCATAGGGGTGCTCTTCTTTTTTTTCATCAAAACGATATCATACAAGACAACATTTGAATTTTTTGTGGGCTTTAAAAAATATTTTATTAAGGAATAGGCTGGATTTCTTTTGAAGTAAGTAAAAAAGTGGCTTAATTTCTTCAAGAATGATTCAGAATAAAGATTCTGAAGAATTAAGAAGGATTCAGAGTGAAATCTGAAAAGTAATGCTGTAAAACAGGAGGATTAAACTGTGAGGTTTGGTTTTGGTGTGGGTTTTCTCCCTTTTTTTTCTTTCATTTTTCCTCTTTCTCTGGAAAGAAAAAGAACAGATACTGACCTGGGTATGAGTCTTTTACCATTAGTGTGTTGGGTTTAGCTTTGGCCAAATTTAAACAACCAGTTTATATTGCTTCAATGTTGCGTGGTAGTTTTCTTGCAGTTGACAGTAGTTATCCTCCTCATCTGGGTGTTGTGAAGAGTTGATACTAACTGGTTCTGATTTCTACCAAAAATAATTATTAAGATGGATTAGAAATTTATAAAAGCCTTGTATTGTTTGTATTGTAACTCCTGATAAGAATTGTAAATATGAAAATATATGTAAAGTAGCCAATGGCAATGGCTTGTAATGATAATATGAATCCTTTCTAGATGTTCCTAAGTCTGTCTAAATCTCATTGCCTACTTACCAGGTCAGCTAAAGGTGTGACTGGGAATGTCTCTCTTTGGTGGTATTTTTGGCCCCATAAAATCTACATACTCTCAAAATGATCTCTGCTTTAAAATTATGAGTTTCTAATTGCATTTTTTATATTAATTTTACTTTATTCCGTTAAGATATCTTGAGGCCTACTTACTTGCATGATGACTTTGGAATGCAGACATTTAAAAATTTTTTCTACAATTCCTGGAAGTAGAGGCTTTAGTGTCACAGCTAAAGCTGAGATCCTAATTCAGCGTTTTATTCTAAGCTTCAAGAAAGTGTGATGCAGCCATGCAAAACAACTGTTCTCTGCTCCCTCCAGAGTCTCAGCAGATGCTTTACAGAAAAAATCGGGAGAAATGCAAGAATGGCAAAACCAGCCCTTTCTGTGTTTCAGAGGTGCCACAGGATGGCAGTGTTTCAATAAAGTTTCGTGTTATTAAAAAGAGTTATTTTTAACAACATTTTTACTGGTCTTTGTTCTGGTTTAGGACCTTTACAGTAACTGACAGAACTCTTACTGGGATAAAGGGAATGTAACTGTACTGTAAAATGTTAGAATGTTGTTTAACCGCATAGAATTCAGTCTGCAAGTACAGCTCTAGTGTACTGATCAGTTACTGGTTTGTATCTGTAGTATGGGATTATTGACTGAAAAGGATTAGTTATTAAGGGAAGTAAATAAAGTTAAAAGGGAAAATTTTTATCTCTTAGAGAGAGACCGGGTCCCTTTAGTACTTTGTTTCACTTGAGTTTCAGTATTTTAAAGATCAGATTCTCAAACCTGGCCAGTCAGCATAACTGTGGGGAAAGAGCAGTGGAACATGGGCCAAGGAGAATGTTACACAATCCCTGGGGCTTGGGTGTCTTGGGATCAGTGTTCACTGGCTTAAATCACAGGCACTTAGTGAGCTTCAGCAGTTTTTAAAATTTTTTTTCTAGTTTATTTGTTCTCAGCTCCTACAGAGGGAGCATATTGTTCCTGTTTTTGAAGAGTAGTGTCGTGGGCACAGCAGTAAGGGCTGAGCAGCCGGCTTGGCCTTTGCCAGCACTACAGGCCTCTTGCTGGCAAGGATTTTTCAGAGTTGTAAAAAGAAAGTTGTAGTTCTTTTTAGGTTATGTAATAACAACTTCTCTGTGTGACTTTAACAACAACCAAAAGAGATTTGTGTTCCTGGAAAGACTGAGTTTAGTTTTTAGGTGATTTTGTTTTCTACATAGTCCAAGAATTTGTAAACTAATAGGGCAGATATTAGAAATTGCTGTGTACCACAATTATTATCCCATTTTTATGCTTAAAGTTTTTTTTACTCTCAGAAAGTATTTTGAATTAAAACTGAATCTATGTTTTATTATAATAGAAAATTAAATGACTGCATTTTTTAGCCTGCTCTTGATTGGATTTGTTATTAAATCCCTAGGACTTGGATGAAGATTTGCACCAAAAAATTGCAACAGAAATGAACCTTTCAGAAACAGCTTTCATCAGAAAACTGAAACCTGAAGATGACTTTACCAAAAGTTAGTGGTTCTGTTTACTCTCCAAAATATCTAACAAAGGAATAGGAGGACACTGTGGGTACATTTATAAGGAATGGTGCTAATTTTTAAGACAGCAAACCAAAGTCTTGAAGTTGCGATGTATCTTAAGATTATAATGAGGCTATTGCAGGTGGATTCTTGAAAGTATTTGTGCTCAAATTTATTTTACAATATAAACATACTTATTCATAATTCAGACCATTTGTTTTAGTGCCTTTTATTAAATAAGCAAGTTGTCTATAGACAGTCTCCTAAAAATGCTGTGCAGACATCTTTCAATTAGTATTTCCCTTATTACTAATAATAACCTGAAATAATTCCTTATACAATCAGAAGAATAGAGATGGAATATGCTCATTCCATATGCACAGGACTGCAAAGTGAGTAGAATCTGGCTTGGCTGTTCAGAGAATCATTGCTGGGGTATCTATAATGTTACTTGAGTTTGTCATGAAGTCTCATAAGATGTCTGTGCAGCCAGTACTGGAAAATGCAGATTTCCAACGAAGCTGGGATTTCTGAAGTGGTCCAAATCTTACACATTAGGCTGCTCCTTTGATTGGTTTAAATGGAGGGAGTTTTGGTGTTTGTTGGTAGGGCATGTGGATATGTTGGGAGGGGAACTGGAGAGACACGGGGCAAGACAGAAAACGTCAGACAGATTCAGAATTTGTTCAGACTCACTCTGTGGATTCGTTTTCAGCTGAATCATTTTGCTGAATCTGCTCACTTGGCAGTTGTGTGGAATAATGAGCCAAGGGGCTGGGACTCCACTAGTCTGGACCTAGACTGCAGATTAAGGAGTTATGTCTATCATCTTTGTTGTTTGATAGATTGTTCAGGGAGCGGTACAGTCACTGTAATTAAAAATATTAAGGATAGTAGTAACTATAATTGCTTGCTGCTGTTGTTAATAAATTGGAATTTGTTTTAGGGTTAGACTAATCGCTTGGAGCAGGAAGGGATAATACTTTCCATTTTTCATGTTAGCATATGTTTAACATGTTAGCAATATGTTTAACACATTTATTTTCAAGTCATCCTTATCTGACAGCATACAAAATGCCAACTTCTTTATCATTAAAGTGGTTTTGATCTAATGGACTAGCTTGTGGCCTCAGACCCACACAGCTGCCCAAGAGGTGCACAAGTTCTTTCAAAAAATTTAGTCGACTCGGCTACACCTGAGACTGGCTGTGTTGAGGGGTGGTGGGAGTGAACCAGGAGCATCAGAATGCCATTTATCATCTGCTTCTGGAACATTAATTGGTGTGGTGAGGGCTCCTGGACACAGTGTATGTTTTTGCAGGCATTTGTGATCAGTATGTTTAATTTAATATTAATTAAAGAAAAAAACAAACCAATCAACTCCGTTATTTTAGGGACACGTGAATTTATGAGATTACTCAATGTCCTCTCAGTCCGAGTCCAGCTGTATGTCTGAGCATCCAGGCAGGTGTTCTGGGTCACAGAGCTGTCTGTCTCCACTCAGGCATGGGCATGGATCCTTCATGTGCTCTTGCTCCCAGCTGCAGCTTCCACTTGGAGCAGTGCATTAACAAGTGGAGCAGGCTCACAGCTGGGGGCTGGGCCCCCCCTCACTCACAGCACTTCACTGCTGTGGCCGTTAGTTTCCACCACAAGGTTTTATTGGGTTCCTATTTGTTTTCATTAGAGGGGACTGACTTTAATGCATTAATTTTCTGCAGTGGCAATTACAAGACTGGATTTAAAAAAAAAAGTATCATTTGTTTCTTTTCCACTTTTAGTTGCATTTGTGTGGTAATTATTCGCTTGAAATGCATGTGCAAAAGTTACAGGAAATCAAGTATTGTTCATGTGTGTTCCAAATTTTTTAAACGGCAAATAGAAATATGATTTCTAGTGAAATGAAGAGTGAGTAGACATTAGAGACTTTTATCAGACTTGAGTAGTGGTTTAAGCAAAATAATTCATAACTGAGCTAGCTCCAATACAGGTTCCATTATACCAACAAGAGCATTTATAACCTCTAAATGGTAACCCAGCCTCCAGGTGTATAGAGATCATGACTATGCCTTTTCAGGATTTCATAATACACAAGGGCATAGAGGCTTTGTCTTCTAAATAAGACCTATTTAGGAAAAAGAAAAATCTCTGCAGCATGCAAAGGTTGTTGACCTGATTCAAAAGGGATAGCTATTCTGCAAAATCAGTGCAAAATGGGTACCTAAAAGTGTGTTTAGGACCAAAACTGATTGTAACATGCATTTTGATTAACTGAAACATCATCACTCTATGTATGTTGAGACAAAATGAAGAAATAGACTTCTTCCACTTCACAGCACTAAATAGACTCTATTTTTTCAAGGTTCCTGCTTTGGGCTCAGATGGTTCACCCCAGCCAATGAAGTTCCTCTTTGTGGTCATGCAACTCTTGCATCAGCTGCTGTGTTATTTCACGTACAAAGTATGTTTACAGACTATGCATTACTGTAACTTTTTAGAACATTTCCTTCTAATTAACATCTCCGTTTTCTACAAAAAGGCAATTGAACATTCAGAACATTTATGGAACACAAATGGAGATACCCTGGGTATTGCCTTTTACAACTGCTCTGTCGTTACAAGGCTGTAGTCTGATGCCTACCTTCTGATTTCAATGCCCTACTATTACTCTTGTTTAAGAAAAGTGCCAAATATGCAAATGTCACCTGGGAGAGGTACAGTAGGATTTGATGAATAGGGAATATTGCTCTTTCTGTTAAAAGGACATTCTCATTCATTCTAGGCATGTGCAGGAAGGATTCCGTGACCATTGCTGTGTTTATTAGCCTCAGCAGATTTATTGAGTTAGTTGGGAATTTTGCCCAGAATACAGACTTACTCTAGATATATTTGAGCTGCATAACTAACTTTTTCTGAGTATACTGAGCTACTCTAAGGCTATAATAATTTAGATTAAAATTCTTATGTTTGATAATGTTGCGATGTTTTCTCTCCAGAAAATACAAATTCAGTTCTCACATTTGTGACACTGAGTGGGGAATTAAAGGCCAGACAAGCGAAAGATCATATTGTCCTGGACTTGCCGCTTTACGCAGCCTACCCCCAGGTCAGTCAAAATTTTATTCATGATAGGTTTTCAAGGAAAGTATGTGTTTGTATGTGTATGTAGGTATATGTGTCTGTCTATAGTTGCATAGATAGATACATATATATTCCATTTTTTACAGTGTGGTTTTTTTTTTTCTTCAGGAACTTAAGGAAGTAGAAGAATTAATAAAGGTAAAAAAAGAATCTATCAGTTGTCTTAGAAAAACATTCATAATAGCTTTGCTTATTTTTATATATTAAAATGGCTAAAAAATGGTGACAAGGCACTGCCTGATGTACTCCTGAATTTGAAACACCAAACTTCAAAGCTCTGAGTAATGACTCAGTAGGTCAGGGAATGTAATTCTCCAAAATGCTGCAGCTGAACCTGTGTCTCCCATTACCATTGACTGAAGCGTCAATATTTATTTCAATGGCATTTTCAGCCTTTTGTGTGCATTAGGGGGCAGTCTGTGTTCTTGCACTCCTCTAGATCCTGGATTTTTTTTCCAAGTAGACATATATGGAGCTTGTAACTGAGCCATATCCATTAATGCACTTGGTGCATTTGCTCATCTTGCTTGCAGGAACTTGAGGATTGCATGGAAGACTTTGCATAAGCCCTCTTCTAGCAGGGAATGTGCTTCACAGAAATGCTAAGGAAATAATATTTTATATTCAAGTGATGATGGTTTTTTTCTCTGTCTTCTTTACATTTTCTACCAGGCAGCCGTTGGTGACATGATTGTTCAAGATCTCTGTTACTCTCCTGACACAAAGAAACTCTTAGTCCGCCTCAGTGATACTTACGAAAGGTGTCTTATGCTTTTTCAGTTTTCTCAATCAAGAGTGCAGAAATTGAGTTGGCTTGTTTAATCTCTATTCCTTACACACTAGGCTCTTCTATCTAGTTTTAAATCAGGTGGAGATTAAAACCCTCTGTTTTAAATTTCTGTGTAAAGTGGTTATTTTATTTTTTAATATGAACTTATTGAAGCTGCAAGCTGAGTAAGATCATTCTGAAATCTGTCTTCAAGAGAAGGAGATGTAGGAAACAGTTTAAATGATGGTGTATTTTTCCCATCCATCTGAGTCCAAAAATGATCCAGTAACCTAGCAGGAAGTTAGGAGTCCTGCTTCAGTTCAGGGCACATTGACAGAATGCCAGGGATTCTTACTTCCATTGGACTGTAATCTGCTTACACATGCTTAAGAGCCCCATAAGTAGCTTTAGAGAGGAAATTCCAATTCAAATTAGTCCAAAGCATTTGTTAATCTCAGCTGAATTTCATTGTTAATTCAAGTATGATTTAGGTATTTACTGCTGAAACACAACTTCTTTAATCAGGCCAAATTACTATAATTATGAACTTGAAGTTTGGCCTAATTCATGGTTAAAGTCTGAGGTAATGGGGAGAAATATTCTCAGCTGAGTACTTGCTATTTTCATTCTTTCAGACTGTTTTGTACGGAGGTATCAGACAGTTGTAGACTGCTTTAGAATGCCATGAAGACCTGAATGATGTTAGTTATTTGCTTGCTCTGAAAGGAGGTGGAACACTTGGTACATTCTGTAGTGAGGCAATAATTCTTTCAATGATTAAAATGTTGAAACAAAGTGTGATTTTTCTTTTTTTTTTTTGGTGGCTAATATTTCAGGGTGCTCTGTTTCAGAACTAAATAGGAAATGCATGGCTTGAGCATTTTTCCAGAGTTCACTCAGAGTGTATTAGATTCAGGGTAATTTTCTGTCAAATACCATTGGGAGGACAATGCTAGGAATCTTATCTCACCTAATATTTTAGGGCTGGTTTTGAATTATAGAGAAGATGATTCTATAGCTTTATTTTTCTTTTCAATACTTACATTCATGTAAAATGAAGAATATGGGCTATTAAAATTTAATAATTATATTCAAGGTCTGTGTTGGAAGAATTGAAAGTGAGTGCACAACACTTTTTGTCAGCTGAAAAGACTGGAAAAGTGAAAGGACTCATACTCACTGTTAAGGGAAATTCCAGTGGAAAAGGCCATGATTTTTACTCCAGATATTTTGCACCTTGGTATGGAGTTCTGGAAGACCCTGTTACAGGTATGTGTTTGTATGATAAGCAACTCATACTTTTGTTTCAGTTCAGTTCAAAGGTTCTTACTAAAATCCATTAATCTGTTTTTGTACTCTGGAGTCTCTTATAAATTACTGGTTTATATAGATAGAAGGAGTGCTCGTCAAAATCTTTCATGACTGAGGCCAACTCATTCAGAAAAAATCAAATCAGCTTCTTGCTGTCATTAGGCCACATATTCTTGTGTCTTTCTCAGATCTTTTTCCCTCAAGTATTCCAGTTAGAGAAAAGTGAAAGACTAGGTCAGTATTGGATGAGTATTGCAGTGGAAATTTATATCCACTTCTGTTGGTGGTTTTTTTTTTTGTTTGTTTTGTTTTGTTTTGTTTTTTGTGGTGGTGGTTTGGATTTTTGTTTGTTTGGGGGTTTTTTCCTACGTATTTCAGCTGAGATCTTCTCTAGTTTCATGACACTTAACTGTTTCTGTTCTCGGGCCTTTGAGAACTCAGCTAGCTGTGCACTTAGGGCAGCAAGATGTGTTACTGTCTGTTGTGTGATGCACTTGGTATGGTGATGATTGCCTAAGGATGGTGTTCTTTGCTTAGGTACCATTTCATTACAGGTTAATTATTAGTCAGCTGAGAGTTGTGGCTAATGATGATGCCCTTATCTAAGCAAGATTTCCATTGAAGCTAGATGATGTGGAAGTAATACTGCTTTGCCATAAATAATTGAAATTCTAAAGCCTTAAGTTCTGTCTGCTGTGCAAACTCCTAGGTTTTTATACTCTAAACACACGTGGCCCTTGGTTGATGATATTTACATTTTGACTATGCTTGCTCTGTAAAGTAGTGATTATAATTTAATTCTCTACTTTGTTTTCCAATTTCTTTTAAGGATCTGCACATGCTGTTTTAAGCAGCTACTGGTCAGAGCAGCTGGGGAAGAAGGAAATGCTTGGTAAGATAAACTGTTTTATTGCAAAGCTGTCAATTTATGTAAATCTACTAACTAGTAAAGGAAAGGTTGTATTACTACTGCAATCCAAACTGTAGCAATAACTCCCTATCCATTTCCTCAAGATGAATAGAATATTATGTAATATTTTGTGTGTGAGATAATCTTTGAGAAATTGCTTTCTTTCCTGTCCACCACCATGACACACCATGCCCTGGGGGGTTTGAAGTGTTGATTTCTGGATCATAACTCTTGCAGTTAGTTTTTGATCTTGGCTTTTGGACTTTAGTTCTCATGGCCTTTCGTCATAACTGAAGCTTGGTGAACCTCAGTTGATGTTTTTTATGTGTTTTGATTCAATCAATGAGATATGCTTATTAGATCACATCTTTGTTATTAAGCAAGAAACTTAAGAACCTGGTGGAAAAAAATCAAGAGAAACCGTTAATATATGACAATGCTAGATGAAGAGGTATTAGGTGACTCCTGGCTTCTCATGTTTCTAGTGCTTTGCCAGAGAACAGAAGAACAAGGGAAACAATACAAAATACCCTCGTCCCCTACCTGGTTCCCCAAGAGGGGACCCAGGGCAATTCTGCACACAAGCCTTTGGTCACATTTAGTTTAGAACAGAGGTTGGGTACTTGATCTAATAAGGTTCTTTGTCCATAAAAGTAAACACTTTTCTGAACAAACAGCTACCCTGAATATAAGCCTTCATGTATTTGGTCAAATGAATCTCAAAATGGATTTTCTTGAGGATGGAAGGTCTGTAAAGGATCCATCATGAACAAGACCTTTTCCATCATGGTCTGAAGGAAAGGTTTAACATTCTGTCCCAAAGATCTTGCATTTGCATTTACACCACACAATAATCTGTGATAGCTTAAATAATCTTGGGAGGTGGGGGGGGAAATCTCAACGTATTTTCTGAAGATGAAAAGTGCCTTTGGTTATGTGTCCTTACGGACTGGCTGTTTCTCAGAAGATTTCGACATTTTGGATGTTAGTGTGGAATTTAAACTCTCCATGCCATCTATAGACACTACTTCTTTAAGTACTCAGACTGGAATTCTGTCTGCACTTACAGTTGGCACTTTCTACCTGTTTTGCATTTTCATGTATTTTGTGTGTACTGTCCCGTTACCACTTTAGAGAAACTAGCTCAAGCAGCCAAGGCAATTAATGCTGTAATCAGTTTCTTTAATGTGTCTAGAACAAAAACAGTCCTATCTGTCCATAAGACAGGTTTGTGTTGGTTTTTTTAAAATTCATATTCCATGCATATATGTCCTCAAACTTCTTCTATGGTAGAAATCATACAAAACTGTTTTAAATAGGACAAGTTAATTTGATATATGTTTATGAGAAATAACTTTTCCTTACATGTGTCTATCTGAGGGGTATCAGGTAGTACTTGGCAAATTCTATTACTAATGAGATTATTTGGAAAAGATAGCTGGCATTCACGGACATTCCATATCACCAAATATTAATAAATAAGAGCATCTTTGGACTTTTTAGAAACCTCTGGGGTAGCTTCTGTAATATCCGATACTTTTTATTGCAAGAGTAAAGGAAGAATTTCTTCCATAAAATGAAGGATCTGTTAGTTCCCAAACAGATTACATACAAAATAATATAAAAATGAGGAACATTAAATCTATTGTCAGATCTCTCTGGCTATTGAGACCTTTAGGAAGAGGTCAGCTGCAGCTCTGCTGAAGCATCAGACTTAATTTCCTGTGTTTGGGTTCTCTTCCTACTTTTTTTAGACTGACTTGTCAAAAAACAACCACCCCCACTAACTACAAAGAGAATTTTCCAGTACTTTTACATGGTGAAATACTTTATGATCTTTCTTGAAGCTGGGTATGTGTCCTTGAGTTTAAGCTGCAGGTTAAATCAGGGCTTTGTATCAGTCCTTGCCTTTCTTTCATTTGAGGAGTCTCTGCAATGTATGAAAATTATAATCTCTCATATGAGATATATAGACTTTCACAGTTGCAACTGGATGCAGGGTATAACAACTGTGTACCAGCCCTTCACATTGTTTTCATATTTCTAAGGTAACATTTATAAATGTGCATAAGGAATTCCATATAACCAAACAAATTAGGGAGGACTTCTCAAATTATTGTGATGAGAAAGGGTTTATCGAGGACAGTTTTTAATCTCAGGTTAAGCTAGGGGAATCTTGCTATACCTGTTTACTTCACACAAGTGTATTAATTTGTGGGGAAATTTTTGTCTTGTTACTGCTTTTAACTTTTCTGATTTCTTCCAGTATAGAACAGGTTTATAGCATTTAAGAGTTGTTTTTTGGGGGGCAGAAACTAAACAAAAATTACCACCACCATTGCCAACGACAACAAAACACATAAAAAGACAGAAGCTGTTGCTTCGTTAAGGTACAATAAATCTACCTGTATTTAAGTTTTTGCTAATTTGAATTCTTATGAAGTCAAGAGTTTTAATTGCAGCTTTCATCTTTTCCAAGTAATCTCAACATATAGATTGACAACATCAGATTTATGCACAAGTGTAATATTTATTCAAAGGAGAGGTGTTTCCCTCTATCAATCAGCAGATTTATCCACCTTCTTTCTTAGAATAAAAAAACGTTTTGGAGATCTTAATTTCACCTACGTAAGGAACAAGTGCTTCTTTCAGCATTCCTCTATAGGGTTTAGGAATTTAAAAAAAATACGACTTTTTTTTAAAAAAAAAATATTGTTACAAGAGTGTCACTTCTTCCTAAGTTGATGTCATTGATGACATTATGAAGAAATTCCATTAGTCCTTAAATTCTGTAAGCAGTGGTTGTTGAGCTACATCTAGGCTGGTAAGGAGCTCCAACACAGCAGGATAATGTTAGTACACGGCCACCAGCTGATGTGTGAATGCAGGGGTGTGTGACACTGTGATATCAGCATACTCAATCTCACAGGCCTTGTGGCTGCTTCTAAACTTTCCTCTGTGTCAGGTTAATCAGAGAGGAGTCCAGGGCTCTGAGTTCAGCTGTTAGATGTTGTTTCTACAATTGTACATATTTGTTTTCGTAGAAAATATGTATAAAATCTGCGTATAGTATGAGGTATTCCTAGCAAATACAGACATGGAATAGGCTTGCAACGAGTTTGTGATCTAAAAGGTGAGTGCACATCAGAGATGCCTGAATGCCTCCAGAGGCATTGCTTTTGAGTGAAATCCTCTAGTTATTGAAATGTTCCATGCAGCCCTGTTTATGCTTAGACATAGTGTGAAATATCAGTGCTTTTGTGTGAGAGAAGGAATAGATATAGTATTATTTTTATATAAGCTTGGCTAAAAATTTCTTTTGTGGGTTATTTTTTGTTTTTCTTCTGCTTTGGAAGTTTCTTTAAACTTTTCTTATTTTCTTTAAAAATAAGATAAAATGGACCGATATCAAAACAATCTCAGTAATCCTGACATGAAAGAGCCAGTTCTGTTTGAACATTTAAAGAAGAAAAAACCAAACCAACCTTTGAAGAGCTGGAATAATTAATCTCTTTTATTTAAATCTGCTAGCAGGTTGGAGTGGAATATCTTAGGTGTGTCTTCACACCTGGAAATAATAATTGATCAATTTTAGCAGGCCTGGATCTTCAACAGTCTAAAATATTCAGTTAAAGCATTACTCCATTCATAGATGGTGTTCTGACAAGTTAAAAACAACCCATGGTTCTATAAATGGAAGAGAACAGAAAGTATCAATCTCAATCTCTAAATAGCTCCTGTTTCCACTCTTTTAGAGTGCTTGCTTTGTCTGAGAATCTAATCTCCTGATCAAAGGAGAGTTGTCTTAGCAGCAGTGGCTGAGAAATAGTTTTAAAGCATACCGAATATATGCCATCAGAGAGCTTGTGCTCTGTTGGGATCTGAATGCAACCTCTACCCAATTTATAAATTGTGGGTTTGAGAGGAAAAATGTGCCCTTTAGCTTTGGACAATTTCTGGAGCAGTTGGAAGTTCATTGAGTAAGGAGAGTGAACATTATTGCCTCTTCATCCATTTAGAGCCTTTCACAAAAGCAACACTGCTCGAAACTCAAACCTTTTCTAAATGCCATCTGAACCAGACCATTTTCTGGTCAAGCCGTGCAACTAAAATGAGACTGCTGAAACAAGTTAGAGACTCCACATGCTAAGTGAACATTATCATCCCATCTGTGTAGGACTCAACAGTTCAGGCAAAAGCTTAGTTCTCTAATTAATTACAAGCAGAAGGCTGTTTCTACTTCAAGTTTATCCAGTTGTATTAAATTATATCTTCAGGATTCTATAAATCATTATCTGCTGCTGCCTCTGTAAGAATTTGGCATCAGTTTGTGACAGATGAAGCAGGATCTGTGTTTCTTTGTAGACTTTTCCCACTGCCTTTGTGAGCTTATTCACCCTTTAGCCAGGCACGTTCTTTGAGTGTAGCATCAACTTTGGGTGTTCAGTGCCAGTAAAATGATATTCATTTGCATGCAGATAACACTTGGTGTTCTTCCTTCTTCCCTCCACAAACTGTATCCTGTGAAGGGTGAATTCAAGACTTCTTAGATACACAGAAGAAACTTAATTTGCTACAACAAAGCAAACTACACTTCACTGCTTGTATTAAGTAGCAGTTTTGTCAGACTCAGTAGGCAAGTTCTAGCTGGAAATATACCCTCAGCTGACCTTCATCCATAAAGGCAATTCATCCAGGGTGTCCCTGGTGCTGCTTGCTTTCTGGAGCCAGAAGCCTCCTTTCCCTGAGTTTTCATGGATTTTTAAATAATTTGTGATGCACACGAGTTTTTTAACTTTGGGCTCTTGTTTCTGTTTAGCTTTTCAATGTTCCCGCCGTGGAGGAGAGTTGAAGATTTCCGTGCGCAATGACGGAAGAGTTGACATTGCAGGGCAAACTGCTGTTGTATTAAAAGGAAACCTGATTTTCTGAAGGAATTGACACCAATCTCCCTCTCCTCTCACTAATCACTAATCTCCATGATACTCTGATTATGATGGTTTTGTCTCAGCTCTAGGCAGTGAATCACTACTGTTCTCAAAAGTCTTAGATTACTCATTGTCCATTTTTAAAATTACTTGAAAGTACTCACTTCTGATCTTCAAGGTCCTTGGTATTCTTCACTTCCATCTTGCCACTTCCTATGTACACTGACCTATGAAAATGTTTGAGTGCAGCTATCTCATTTTTCTGCTTTTAAATCATTCTTCTCTTGATTTCCAAATTCCATGTTAAAAGCCCTTACTGCTTCCTGGATTAAACTGTAAACACCTGTTTGATAAAATAATCAAACGTTTCCCATGTTGATAATTTTTCATGACATCTGAATTAATTTTTTAAAAAAGTGGTATTTTCTCTGCTATATATTGAAATGACAGCCATGTTCATCAACTTATTTGAATTAAAATATGAAAAAATATAAATGGTTTAGAAACGTACCTTGTGGTTCTCTTTTATGAACAGTATTTTTCAAAGTTGAATGGTATTGCCTTTGATCATAGCACTAATGCTTAGTCGATACTTTTAATTAAAGGTTTAGAAGAAAGATTTAACAGATTGGCGTTGTGATGCACATAAAGCTGATTAAGATCTGAAAGGAAACTTTATTGGTTACAGCAATGTTGATTACTTTTCCAAACCTGAAGATTTTCTCCTAAACTAAACGTTTCTTGTATAATCTTCATGAAGTGTGCTGCTTTAGATTTTGTTACCATGATGTTGTCTTTCACTGGATTAATTAGGAGTATGGAACTTTCAGTTACTCTAGCTAAAACTGTTTTCCCTTTCAAGTCACTTCTGTCCTAAGCTTTGCTTTAGTTCTTTGCAATATTTCAGGGTGAAGTGTTTTGAATTCAAAAGACAGTCTCATACTATGGGAACAGTTGGATGTCATCCCTTTATAAATCATGAGGAACTTAGCTGTGCCAAGTTCCCTTTCTTCCATTTACTTTGAATTTTATCAGAACTTGTTACTTACATCTTACTTAAGTCCAAGTAGCTGGACAAGTAGTAAGAGTGTGAGAATCTTAGAATTAACTTAAACAGAACTTTCTATCTCCAGCAGCTACAAAGAACATACCAAAAAAGTGATTTAAATGCACTACTCAGCTCAGGGGCTAGGTGGCAAGCAAAAGCAGTCCAAATGGAAATGCACGTTCTTCTCCTGTATTCAGTCTTGCTGAAGTTTGTGGAGCTGAAATATGATTCATAGATGTGGATGTATTATCAGGTGCAAATCACAGCTGTGGAGGCAGCTCAGCAGCCCGGCTGCTACGGCAGCTTTAGCCTTGGCCTCCTCTAGCCACAGCTCGGATTGTTCCCTTTCTGGCAGGGGACCTGGATCTTCTGGAGCAGCAGTGCTGCAGCCTTGTGGTGCTGCATTTAATTCTTCTTGTTGCCTTAGACAAAGACTGAACCTGGCCCATAATCGGAGACGCTTGTGGAAAAAAAGCCTTCCTTAGGAATATAAATGAACTAAAGAACCAGTTATTGTTCACCCATCCACATTTAACAAATAGACAGTACAATTATTTCTTTTACTCAAGAGGACTAATAATGAACAAGGTCCATACATTTTAAAAAGGCTTGTTACATAAATTTCCTGACCAAACAAATATCTTTGCTGCTTAAAGCTTTTTTTTTTCTTAATAGTTTACTACTACTTTGTTTCTTTTCAGGGTAGAAAAATCACCAGAGCTCAGGTGGGAGGCTATGCAGTAATGTGTTTGTAATCAACATATTAGTTAATCAACCATGATTTATTAATGATGAATTAATTATACCTGATTGTGCAGTTCTGCTGCCTAAATGGAGCTTTAAAGGAGTTATTTTATTAATCATCATTGTCTAATTGCAGACACTTACAGAAAGATTGCTAATTAAACATGCAACCATATGCAAAACAAGTAAGGCTGCTGAGAGTGGCAAGAAAAAGAGCACTTATTTTCTGAGAAGCAACTTTATTCTCATGAAATGTTGTGTAGCTGACCTGGTGATCCTGATTATTCACTAAGATTTATTTTAATATATTGCACATTTTCAGTTAACAGTAAAGGAAATTAGTTGTTGTGACAAATTCTGTTTTTCCCAGTACAAAAAATAGGTTGTGCAAACTTAAAGATTATTTAGAATTTGTGTGGCCTCGTTTCACATCTTTTGTAAAGCATTTGTTTAGTGTTTCTGGTGCAGAGGATTTGCAGAACTGTTTTGTGCTGCTCTCTTAATTAGGACTGGTGGCATAGAGATGTGTTGAACCAAGAGCAAATTACGTGAAGGGCAATACAATTCCAAAAATTCCTGTGCACTTGAGTGTTATTTATTGTGAGACTGTCCAACAGAAGTTTCAGGCCGCTGTAAGGCTGGAGTAAATCCACGGCTACATTCAACAGCCCAGACATGAACATTTAAATGCACATTTGCTTATTTTGCTTCTTTGGCAAAGTGTGTCTCTGCAGAGGCACTGCTCATGTAGGGGCCAGGAGGAAAGCACATAGCCATGAGGAGGGAGGCAAAACAAGAAACATTAGTGAGCAACAGAAAACATACAAGTTTATTGCTGTGGAAATGAATGTCGAGCTAAAAGGGTTGTAAAGAAAATGGGAAGCCATTTTTTTATTCAATAAGCCATTTAACAGATTTGCTTAAAGGATTCATGAAAATGCTTTGCATTTCTTTTGTATTATTTAGATGAGAATAGACAGAAAACATACATTTAAAGTTGTTATTAAATTTGGAAAATTTTGCAGGAGGAAATTAAAGACTTCATGAATGTGCACACAGCAAGAGGTCATAGAAAGGAGCCATGTGTTCCATAAGGGATGGGATGGGAAATTAACAACAGATGAGGCAGTTATTTGTGGGAAAGGAAAGATTTCTTCGTCTCAGTATTCATCAGAATGACAGGGAAGCACACCGGCAACAGAGGGAACCTTCCCAGAAGTAAAAAAATCCCCTAAATTAAAATAAAGAGCGATGCTTGGTCAGGTAAAAATTAAATTAGTTCAATTAAAAACTGAAAAAATCTGCCAATTAAGCACATTTGATTTTCACATCTATTTTTTTCCCCCAGAGGAGTAAATCTGTCTTGAAATTAATTAAGAGACTTAAACAAAACACAGAACAAGGGATTTTTATCAATTGCTGAGTCATTGTCCTTTTATTTCCTGACATTTACTGTCAACCATAAATAAAAATTTCCAAAGAATAGGAAAGTGAAAGAACAAAATCTGGTATATGACAGATAGTCAATAGTGTGTATGGTTTTTTTTTCCTAGGAAGTTTGTTTTAGACTAAGACATTTAGATTTAATGTCTAAAACAGAATATTTAAAAATAAACATTTCTAACTCGATTGGTTTCTTTAGTGAGAGGTGCACTTTTACTTGGGTTTTGCCTCACTGATTGGCAAAGAAGGATGTTCCTTGGGTTTTAATGCTGCGATTCATATAAACCCAAGTTTTATTCACTTTGCAGTGTTCTGTGACTTTTTTTGGTGATACACGCAAACCAAGAAACTACTTTTCTGTATGTCATTTTTGTCCTGTTAAGAGTTGCAGAGTAGATAAGATACACCAGGCAAATCCAAGGAAAATTCTCCAGAACAATTCTCTAGAATTTTGAAGAGGCAGAAGTTTTAAGGAAATGAAGGAGGTTTGTGCCAAGCAAGAGGTGTAATGCCTGTGTAGAGACTGTAGAATGTGAGCACTGTTCAAACCCTGAAGGGCAGAATGTCCCTGTTTGCCACCAGTTGATGTCAATGGTGCAAAGACAGTTTGGATGATGTGGGAGTCGGGTTGAGAGATGTTAGGCCAGAGAAGAGATAATGTAGATCATAGTAGAGCTGGAGCAGGGTGTGAGGTGCAACAAACCCAGGAACCTGAGTTTGAATTCAAATATATTCTCTACTGACCTTTTGCCATGCTTTGGATCCAAACTCTGGGATTGACCAGAGTGCCCATCCTACCAAGCTCAACTCAGGTGGGAAATTCCATCTGGAGGTCTTGAAATTTTTTTTCTGTTTCAGAAAGCTTCCTTTCTCCATAATTATTTATGGCTGTAAACAGAAAGAAATTGTAATCTTAACAACTATGATAATTTCAGTCACCCATATTCGGGAAGAAATGGCTCATTCCTGAACAATATAATTCTGTTTTAAAAACAGACTTTTGGGCTTTATTGTGTTTATATGTAGCAGCTTTCTGAAGATGTCTGATTGACTTCCATATTTAACATCACAGCCTCTTAACTGTATTTTTAAGGATTATGGGCATTAAAACTTCTGGAAACCTTTCAGTAGTTAGCTAATAGCAAAAATGAACAAAGTACCCTCTTAATAAAAAACTGCAGGCACTTTTTCAATAGAGTTACAATTTCAGCAGAAAAAAAATGTATATTAAAAGGAAACACCTGCTCCTGTAAATTACTATGCTGCAGGTACCAACCCAGGAGACTCTGCAGATGGTTCTGTATTTGCAAACCTGACCTCACCACCCCTTCATCAATCTCTCACTGATTGATTCTCTCCAAAGCAGAACACACCATATCCCAAGGTACTAGACGACACCTTTGAATTAAATTAGTTCCAGACAGAATACCAGTTAATTGGTATTTCTGTTGAATTTTGGAAGTTCTTAACAAAGGTTTCGGTTGTCTTATCAAGCACTAGCACCGACTGAAGAATAATACAGTCAGTTCCAGGAAGCGCTCCAAAGGGAATTATACTTTAGGAGGTGTAATCTTTGCTACATTTCCTGCTGATTGGGAGTGTGGATTAAGTTGTGCTATGCCCTTGTATTTTGAGATGGACAAAAAGAAAGTGGGATCTTGATCCTTAGAACAGTACAATATGAATTTATCGCTTCTGTTAGCCTTTCCTGCCAGCCAAGGAGAAGTAGGAGATATCATAAGTTCTGGGTGTTTGTTTCCCCTCCTCAATTGTTTTCAGATGTTATTCTTTTAGTGAGACCTGAGACTGATTATGCCAGTCTTTTCTTAACTAGGAGAAATTTTCTTGCATGCTTCTTCCAACTGGACCTATGCAAAGGCCTTGTGCAATGTATTGAGACCTTATTGCTTTGGGAGAGAAAACATTAACACCATTTCTGGAAAACAGCCTTGCTGAAAAAAGTGGAGACAAGCTTGTGTTCCCTGTCTACATGACACACATGTTCCTGTTTTGTCACCCATATTCCTCTAAAGTTTTCCTAGGGTTTCACTTTAAAAGCATCCCTAATTTTTCAAACTGATAGCAGCTTTATTTGAGACATTTTTCACTGAGTCTGAATTACACAAATATAATTATTACTGTACTCAGACATTTTTTATAAATTAGAAGGGAAAAAAGTAATATGTATCTTTTTGCTTCTCAATTATATGTGAATAAGGCCAGCTGCAACAGAAATAGAGCTGCCTTCCTGCATTTTTTGCTGGAGTTGAAGTCCCTGAGTAGTTGATGACATAAACGATGATGTATGCAATTAAATGAGGATGATTGTGTAATTTATTTTGTATGGAAACAAGGAAACTTGTATAAGGGAAGTGGCTGAAAATACTTCTGTAAAAAATTATTACAACTTCTAATTTGAAATTTCCACTGTGATAATAATTAAGTCTGGGAAAACTTTCCAATCCTCGAGTTCGTGTAATTCAAAAGAAAACTACGGTGAAATCCTATAGAATGCTGACATTCAAGACTCTTGAAATCCTGAAATAATTAGGAATTAAAAGAAGCAATTAGCTTCATGGGAGTAAAAAACAAACAACAAGCTTTTTGGTATCAAATGTTCAGTCCTTTTGCTTTATACATGGGGTGAAGTGAGATTTTTGCTGTTCTAGCCATGGCTTATCACTTTGTTCTGTTGTACCTGATGGGAAACATTGTCCTTTGTGCATTCTAAGCCCAGTACTATCTATTAGCAGGCATGACATTAAGTGTTTCTTTATTCACAACTGCCTTTCCTGGTAGCTTTTAGAATACACCCATCACATCCAATTTGTGAGAGCTCGCAAATGTGACACTTGGGAGAGCTGAAAATCCGAAACATCAAATGTTACCATGTGCCTAACTAGAACATCTTAATCTTTTAGAATTGCCTTTCTTTTGATGGGGAAACCTCTGTGGCGTCCTGCTGTTCATCCAGACAAAAGAGCAGATGTGGAATATGAGTGTGTGCATGGGCGCTCAGCTGTCTGGGCAGGGCACAGACCAAGAGAGCTACAAGAGTTCCTCCTTAATTTGGAAAGCAGTAATTGCAACATCAGCCCTTAGTATAAACTTTTACTTAAACTGACTGAGGATTACTTAATTTGCATAACAGTTAAATTGTAAAGTAAAAATCTAATGGTAAAGTACAATAAAAATGAAGTGAGATCTATATATATTTTGTATATTTTATATGTGTGTATATATATATATGTAAATATATCTACCAATTGGTTTTAAGGTTTACTTTTCTTTTACTCATATACTTGATCCTTGCCATTTTTCAGTAAGTTTCAAATTTCAGCAAATAAAGATAACCTTATTGTAAAGGGTTTTTTTTAAAAAGCAAGTAAAATTGGACTTATGGAAAATACAGAGATTGAACACACGCCCTCGCAGATGAGGTGAATGCTCTGCTTTCGTTAACAAGTCACTTTCTAGTTCACAGCATTATGTATTGGGGTCCTGGACAATCAAACCTTACTGCTATTTTTACCTTTGGATACTGGATTAGTCCCATTAGCTGCAGTAGGATTACAGAAACACATGAAGTTAAGCATGCATGGGAAATCAGTATACAGAACATCAAATCAGAATTCACATTTTCTTTCGTAATGGGATTTTTGTAAGACTTTTCTTCACTTAACCTTCTAAAACATTGTCATGGCATATTTATGTGATAATTCTTACATATTTCTAAAAGAAAAGAAACTGAGTCTGCAGTAGTGTATTTTAAAACATAGTATGCCCTTATGGACGTACAATATTTAAAATGCCATGAGAGTGGATTTTTGATTTACACAACTGAATACATTAAATCTGAATTGTATATATCAACAGCATTTGATCCATTATTTAAATAATTTAGGTGATTAAATATATATTATTCTGCATTTAAATAATTTAACTGATTATATATATTCTATATGTTTTATATATATATTTTAATAGAAGTGCCTAGAAGAAGGCACTTAGCTGAGAAAATTGAATTGAAAAAATTTTACTAGATATGTTATTAACTGAGAGAATTTTTCTCTTTCATAATTGTGAAGCAACACTTGACAGTTCATATCCTTGAAAATGTTACTGAAAGTACTGTCACTTCTTATTTGTACCTTTATTTTCTTGGTGGTTATATTTACTTTCTGTATTTCTTTAGTGCAAAAGTGAAAGTTAAGAATGCTTCCAAATAAATATCTGGGCTTCATGGCTCTTACCCCAGAAATGCTCTTGTGAAACGCTCTGAAAACTGATAGGAAGTACATTTATGTAACAGTTTTGCAAATATATAAAGTGAAGGATAATCGACCAAAATCTCATTTGTGTAACAGCTTTGGTCCATTAGGGGCTTTTAAATCATGCATCACTGACTTCAGGGTTGCTGTTGTCAAGCTACTTACAGATCCTAGTTAAATCAGGCATTTAGTATTTTTGCCCTCATTCGCTTTTGTTTACCAGCAGGAGACAAAATATTTAATTAGTTTCGGGGCATTTATAATCTCCTCTGGGCCAGCTCCAGCCACAAAGCTGGACGCCACTCCTGAGTTAATTCCAGCCAGGCTGGCCCTTCCTCTACAACATATGGGTAACCTCCAAGCCTTTAGCAAAAGTTGCAACCGAACTATTAGAGGGGTGGGACCTCCCTGCTGGGAAAATACTGCACCACAAAGCGAAAAGGGGCCAGCGTCACCAGTGGAGGTCAAGGCAGCACTTAGACCAAACAGCATCTGGCAAACTGTGCCAAGTAGAAATCAATGAGAAGCAGGGCACTGGGTAGTAATTTTATGCCTGTTTACACAAGAAAATAACTCCTTCTGAAGTGAAAAATGATTTTATAAAAAGCTTACAGCATCCTATGGCATCACTCTCATCATTGTTCCTTCATGTATTCTTATTACAGTCGATAAACTGTGGCACCATCTATACACAATTTTGTTTTGGGTAAACAACATTAATTATGTTTTTGGGAGATGAGGAGTTTTGAGAGTCTTCTTCCTAATTGGCTAGGAATCAGCTGTATAACTAATTCATTTCCAAGGTGCATTACATTCTCTTCTTCACATTACAACAATGAGTCAGAGGGCATGAGAAGAAATAAAACAAAAGACAGTTCCTAATCTTATGGACCAAGTGTTCCTGCCACTGTAAACTGTTGCAGCTCAGTCCACTTGAAACCTTCCCATGTTTTATTATTATCACTTTCTGTTGCTGCCTGCCTCTCTGCTTTTATCTCATCTTGTGGCCCTTGTTTTTCCCCATTGCCTTTCATTGCTTTTCTCTTTTTCCTGAAACTCCAGGTGCTGGTGTCTAATACTGTAAGCAGACTGCCATTCAATTCAGTGAGTTTACTTAGGGCGGAATATCAAATATACTCAGGTCTTTAGAGGCTCATGGCATTAGACACCATGTTTTATCCCACACAGAGCTTCTTCCTTATGTACTTTTCCGCTTCTCAAAATGGGGACCATTCCCTATGGCTTTTGTTTTTTGTCTACTCATCAAGAAGTATTTCTCTTTTCAACAATTTCAACACTCACTTTCATCCTTAAACTAGCTTGTATTGTTCTGCACATTAATTATTTCTGTACTTTGAGTGAAGCAGTATGCAGGTTGCAAAGTCTTTACGGTACAGAAACTTTACACAAGCCGTAGTGTCCCATAAGTGGATTGCAGCACTCACTTTCACATCTCCTTGTTCTTGTGGCTACAGGTGCAGGGAAGATACCAGCTTCAGTCTCAGGTCTTTATGCCTCTTGGTAGAGAATAGACAATAGACAGTGACTTTTCACTGTAGGAAAGAATGGAGAAAATCAATGTTTTTGGTGGAAGGAATAAAAATCTGAATGTTCAGAGTGGCTGTTATTGGTCCTGTCCTGCGGACATTTGGCACATGAGAGAGAAAACCTTACTGGAAATGAGATGGATTAGCTGTTCATGTCTGGGGAGAGAAACAGTGCTTTTACTCAGGGAGTGCATTTATTTCGCAGTTACAAATTATGCAGAGAAGTTTTAATATAATAGGTAACATGCTGCAATTTTTTTGTCTACTTTTGAAGTACATCAAACTACTTGTTTGACCAAAATCTGCATGTACAACCAGTGTTTTTGTTTGTTTGACTGTAAATAAGATTTTTTTCTGATGAGGTATTTGGGAAGCTCAGTGGGAGCACATTCTTACACTCCTCTCCTTTGATACCGTGACACACCTTTTATATCTCCCTTTGCTTCCCTTTGTCCCTCAAGGGTAAACAGAAAGCTCCACTCCTGTAACAGCTGTCTCTTCCTTAGGCTGTGATAAAGTCAGTTCATTGCCAATACTAAAGTCTGTAGGTACTGTATGAACAGATTTAGTTCTCCTGTGTTTCAGGAAGACAACCGCCAGATATTAAGAGAAAAAGGTTTATCAGAAAATAAAAAGGGGTTGTGTTTTCACACCTTGGTATTTGATGATCTTAAACTGCTGGCTAGGGAGAGCCTTCTAGGGAAAGTGCTTTTTTGTTGTTCCATGATGAATTTCCAGACTATCTCTCAGCATAGTTACCCATTCAGTTTCTATTCTTAGGGCTTTTTGTAGGCTTTCTTCTCAGTTCCAAAGAAAAAAAAAATTAAAGGCTAACTCGTGAATGGTCTTGATATTTTTTTAAATGTAGAGCAACTGAAATTGAGGGGGTTTTTTTAACAGTGATTGCAATAATGTTAATGTGTTTCTTGTGCTTCTGATGTCATAGCAAACAGGTAATTTAAGAGTTACTTACTACAGGGTAAGAAAGACTATTTTTTCACAAAGTTGGCATGGGAAACGGACTCAATCTATGACTGCTGTGTTGCCTCCCTTGCTGGTGTTTGGGAGGAAGGAGCTCTTAGGGACAGGAAAGCCATAACACCACCTGATCCAGCAAAAGGTTGATCTTTCAGCAGGTAAAATGTAATAACAAATCATATCCTCTACTTGAGGTTGTCTGACCATGTCTATTGATTAAGGAAGAACACAGCTGATGTCCTTTTAGAGGTTTTGGTTCATCCATTCTTTGCAGCAAGCTTGGGATTTTTGGTTTTGTTTCATTTGTAGCACTGGTGGTGCTTCAGTGTCATGTGTCTCATTAAATTTAGCTACATTTAGAAACTTTTAAAAACAATTGTATGCATCCTAGTTAACATTTTCAGGTTCAAAAATTGTTGGTCTTTGGCTGTTTCCATCTCTGCAGAATCCATTTGGAACAAACATCTCTGGTTTGAGGCTAAATGGACCAGCCAATTGTATTTGGAGGGCAGTGGGCACAGGGGTGAAACATGGGAGTTCACATCCGTGTAACCACAAAGATCCCCTTGTATTTTACAGAGGTGACTGTGATGCACAGGTGTGAGGAACGGGCAGGTTGATAACTGGATGAGAGACTCCTGAAAAAGTTAGAGAAAGGGGAGGGGCCACAAGACAGGGAAGGACTAAGGTAAGGTCCTCAGGACTAAGGTAAACAATCGCTGGAAAATTGCTCTCTCTAGAACCTGGAGCTGAACCCAAGAGTCCTGAGTTTATACTTCCTTCTGCTGCGAGGAAGCATGGTCAAATCAGCTGATTAAGTATGTCCCAACCATCTACTTGATCTTTCTAATCCTGAGGTACCTGGTATCTGAAAAGGTAATAAATTGTCACTTGTGCTGCTAATTACCCTGTCAGAGGCTTTATAGAACAGGTTAGGAAAACATCTATCGGAGATCAAAAACCAGTAATTCCTGTCTGGAATCAGGAGGATAAACTAGATTCCTTCCCTCATCTGTTCCATGGTGCATAGCATGCATAGTGCTTTTAATAAGTCTCAAGCTATATAATAATGGAAGGTCTTTTCTGGAAGATTCTTGTCTCTCTGAGACTGGGTATATAGGAAAATAGAAGGTACTTAAAGAAACTGAATTACATCTTAAATAAATGGGATCTGCTCTTGCCTGTGTCAGAATGCCTATGTAATGCTTAACAAGTATTTTAAATTGTTTTTTGAATTTTTATTGCCCAGTGCTACTGGAAATAGTGCTGATCAGGTTAATTCACATCTGAAAGATAAACAGAGAGTCAGTATTTTACCCGGACTAGTCAGTTCAGCTGTGGAACAAACCTCCCACAGCTGTAGTGCTGTAGCAGCCAAGCTTCCTTGCACAGTTCTGGTGGAGCAGTGACCAGTGAACATTGTGCCAGGTCACCACATGTGCCCTGGTGTGTTGTGTCTGTAGCTCCCCATGTGAAAAACATCAGGACAGCTTTTGCAGATTGCTGAGCGTGTGCAGGTGGAGTTGACCTTGATAGATAACTGTATTTTTAAGCACATGAGATGTAGGTGATACTTGGAAAATTCACTGGCTTTGTAAATGAGCTTATTTTGCTGCTTTAGTGGTGCAGTGAGTTGCAATATCATTCTAAGTGGAAACTTCTTTCATGATCTGTCATGTGTGTATACAAAGGTACATAATGTAACCACATTTAGTGTATAGTGTCAATGAGAAACAGCTCAGTGTTTGAGACATGTTCCTCTAGTAATGTGGTAAAAGGACTCCTTTCTCCTTTTTGGTTTTTTAAGAGGTTTCTGACCTCCTGTTGCAAAAGCATGCTTTCAAACAAAGTTATGTTGAAAGGGTGTTCTGTGCAGGATCACTGGGGAGAGCTCTGCTTTTTGAGCCTCACCTGAGGGAGGTGAGAAGGATAATGTGGAACAGAAGAGAAATGGGTGAATTGAGAAGTGGTACCTGGAGGGCAGTATGGCAGGTAGAGCCTTAAGTGTAGTTGGGGCAGTTACGTGAGCTTCTAGAAGGAAGAGCTCACCTCAGGGAGACTGAAGAGGAAAGTGAAATATTCTAAGCACTTTGTAGGGAAGGGTGTCCAGTACCAGGGTGGGAAGGCCCAGGTGAAATGACTGCAAACTCCTCTTGCAGCTGTAGATTGTTGTTCCACTTCCAGTATTAGTTACTGTCTAAGTGTCCCTTCAGGATACAGCATTCTCTTGTGAATTGTTGGTATTGGATAGTCCTATAGCTGTGACAGGGAAAACAATGCAAATAACCAAGGCAGGAAAGGAAGTGATTCTGCACACCATGGATTTCTAGCCTGTCTTGTGAGCTGAGTCAAATGTTACAAGAAATTGGGCCCTTAAGGATGGACATATTTTCATAGTTACCCGCCTGCTCTTAATTAGGCAGCATACAGCATGCCAGTCTTTCTGCTTTGTGCAGGGTAAACTACAGTGGTGAGGAGTCTTGAGGCTTTTAGAAAGGATCTACCTGAGATGAAAGAGTTCTGGCTAGAAGGGAGAGGTAAGATTCTTGTTTTGATACATTGCTTGTATATGGTTTTTTTTAAATACAGGTAGAGAAAGTAGGGAGGAATTAGACTTCAACCAGAAGTACTGCCTTCATTTAATTTTAAATTTAGTATCTGGCTCCAGTCAATTCCCAGTAAAAGTAATTTGATTGTGTTTTCCATAATAGTACAGGTGAAAGACATTCATCTCTTGGTGGGTGCTATGCTAATTGCATCTGAGTTTTTAACTTGGATACCTAGCAGACAATTTTGAATGGGTTTATGTATGTAGTCATAAATTCTGAAACTAGCTAATTTCTTTGATGGATTGAAACTCTGCTTTATTTTCCTAATACCAGTGGTGAGTTGAAGTTGCTAAAATAATCTGGTTTATGACTGAAATAGCATTATCTGTCTCTTGTTTTTCTCTGAGGAAAACATAATATTTTGATTAATTATACTGTTTTAGAATTAAAATATGACTCCAGAATAATGCTGCCAGGATCACTGAGTAGCACTAAATTGGTGCCTGCATAGTTAGAGATTCAAAGATTGAAATTTGAGCAACTGGGTAGACACAGAACTTCTTTCTGGTGATTCTGGTGTTTTTCTGGCTTGAGATTGTTTTATGACAAAAAAAAAAAAAAGAGTAAAAGGGAAATTTTTGAGAAATGGTTGATGTACAAAATGCATGAAACTAAATAAGTTGGGATTTAGAAAAGCTTTTAGCACCACAGTAGTTTATCACATCAGGATATATTAATAGCTTTTAAAAAACATATAATAAAAATATTGATAATAATTTGAAAAAAATTTCAATCAGTAATATCTATGACAAATTGTTAAAAGTAAAGGGAGGAGGGAATAAAATTATGTAAGCACTAACTGAGACAAGCTGAAATATAGAGGAAATCAAACCAAGAGAAAGAAACCTGTGAAAATTCCAACTGATACCTTTTCTCTTATTCATTGAGCAATAAAGCAGATTATTTTTTAGTTTGAGGTAACATTGTCATAAGGCTATGCAAGGAGGCTGTGCAAATGAACTAAATTGGTGTGGATAAGACCTTCATACTTTTTGTATTTCTCTTTCATAAAGCAGAAACTTTATGAAATTTTAAGTGATGAAAAGCAGGTATCTTGATCAGCCAGAGAGCATTTTTTAGCTTTGCCTATGAGCTATAAAATCCTGTTAGCAGTTTGTTATTAGTCTAAATGGATCTTGGCTCTTGTCCTGTGATTTGATAGTAAATCATTTAAGCTGAAGTTACAGTGTGTTCAGTAGGAGAGATAAATCACAGCTTCTCTCTTGAGATTGTAGCAGTATGTTAGTCAAAGCATGATAATGGTGGTGAATCAATTAGGAAGGGAAAATTAACAGCACTGTTGAGTGCTGTGCATTAGTGAAGTAAAATACAAAGTTTCTGAAGCACTGTGTTTTTCAGTATATTTGAAGTCTTTATTGTAATTTATACTGGCAGGATATATTAAGTTAAAGAAAACTGCTGACGTGTGAAAAAATAAAATATTCTATTTTAAAGGGGAGCTTTTAGTATTTATGGTATGAAGTTAGCAGCACCCTTAAGATGAAGAGTGATTAATTACCTGAATTGAGTAATAGCTATTTCATGAGAACACACAATATTTATTAACTTACAGAACACCTTAATTCTCTGGTGTTCTTTTACATGAAAAATCATTTGAGACTCATTGTAAGAGACGAAGGGTTTAACTAACGAACTTCGTTGGGATAGAAGGCTGCAGTAGCACTAAAACATGTTTTAGCAATAGCATGAAGGTCAGATGTGGATTTTCTTTTCTACCGCACATGCGGTACTTCCCATGGAGCATCTTCAGAAACAGAAATCTCACAAATTCTAATTGCTGATCCTTTTGAGAAAGACATATGTTTCTGTGGGTTTTTGTAGAGAGCCGTTCTCACACAGATAATCAGAAATTGTCAGTCAGAAAGTGGCGTTTTAGCATGTGGTAGTAGCTCTTTATGTTTGGGAGAATAGGTCAGTGCACACAGATAGCAAAGTTGAACATTTCTAATGAAACGTGATGAAGTTGTACTTCTTTAAAAATTGAAGAAGTGGCATACATTTTGATAATGGAATAATGGAGACTCCCTACCCCAACTATCATCTCTGTTCATGATCATTAGGATGCGGAATATTAAGAGCAGAGCAACTGCGCGTAACAGCCGACGTTCAACATCTGTCATGCTGGAGTCCATTAGTGTTCAATTGCATCCTATTGTTTTTGGATTATTCAACCTCATTTCATTGTCATTGCTTTTGCTAGGGATTAATCAGCTGTTTACAGCTACACCAAGTTTTGGAGTCATAATGAAAACAATTGAGCTATAGTTCTAAATATACAATGTTCAGTCTCTAATGAAAAAAGTTACTAATTTATTAATGCTGGTAACAATTTAATTAAGTTTGAAATCAATACAGATAATAAATCATTGTGTGGCAGGTTTTTTTTTTTCCTTTTGTGTACATCATAAAAAGATCATATGGTATTTCCTTGTAAGTTTATGTAATTATGATTTTAATAATACAAGTACAGTGAAAAATGTTTTGATTATGGGGCGTGGGTGTGTATATATGGTGGCTCCTCTGTTGTTTCAGTTGGTAGCAGAATTGATCCCTTGCTACCAGCAAGCAGATTTTTTTTTCATATCCTCTTTTATTCTTGTCACTTATATAGAGATATTACTAAAAAGACACTTTTAATTCACATAAAATATACATATATACTTTAATCTGGTGTATTAAAAAGGGCAGCTTTCAGGTGATTTGTATACTTGCATGTTTTTGTGTATAACTATCACAACCTATCTATTTTTGCAATTATTAGATAAATCTGTAGCTACATTTTAACTGTTTAAATATATTGAAATTATTTTACTGACATTGAGTTTGCTGACAGACAAATATATAATCCCCTTTTTTCTCAAGATACTACTCTGGTTGAAATGTTGTGTACTTTATACAGTATTTAAATTGTGAGTGCTGAAGGATTTCTAATAATTTGAGTTTACTTATTTTGGTACCATATGTGCAAAACAGTGGCTTGGCCACATATCTTTTAGCTCTTTCTCCTTTTTCATTAATACAGTTATTTCTTCTATCCTCAATACTGAGCCAGAATTTTCACTTGTTTTAATGTGTATTACTACAATGCACAGGGATTTTTTTTTTCCCCTGAGTTGCAACAGATTATCCATTGAAAGGATCTTTTGCTTAACTGCCCAGTGTCTTGTGGGGCCAGCCAGACACTACTCCAGATGGCAAGTTGTTAGGGCTGGACAGAATGGCTTTGGAAGACTTCTCACCAGATGAAGGCTGTAATGTTGGGATTTTACTGTTTGGTTTTTTTTTCCCCCTGTAGTTCCCAGGGTGGGAAGGTGCTGGGATGGAAGCAGCGTGCCGCCCGCCCACCTGCTACCACCTGTTTAGCTTTTGCAGTTTCTATAAAGCCTCATCTTGTCTGCTCGACACAATCATTGCTGGCCAGCAGGAGCCAAGGAAAAAGAGATCTCTCCTAGGAAGTTACATCTTGAGATCGCAACCCTTTGCCATTGCAAAATTCTCTCCTAAACTGAATCAGAACTTCTCTCATTTGAAATAGCCATTTGGAGTTGTGCCTTTAATCCAGTAAGATCCTTCTTGGATTAAGCGGACCATTTTCTTCAGTAACATACATTTTGAGAATGGAGATTTTATTGTTTTGTCTCTCTTTGAGATTAAAGAAATTAAAAGAATGAAAGCATAAGACATAAAAAAATTCTTTGTTCTTTCTTTAAACAATAAGAAACAATTCTCAGACATTTCCAGAAGAACCAGAAGAACTTTTATTTTATTATATTTATTTTTTTTGAAGCTAAGAAAAATACGCCGTAGTTGATACTGGCAAACAGATTCAAGAGGTGCGAAGGCTACTCACATGCATGCTTTCCTTACCCCTTTTTAGGTACTGAATTTTTGCTAGGTAATCTTTGTGTGTGTGAAAGTGAAGCTGCATCAAATATGAAAACCTGTAAATCCAGTCACCTGGACTCAGGTGTGGAGTCAGACACGCAGTGCCGAAGTGGAGCAGGCTGTGTTGTGAAGTGCAGTTCGGAAAGGATGGAGAACGCTGCCAAGAGAAGACTGGCTGCCAATGCCCGCGAGAGGAGACGGATGCAAGGACTGAACACAGCCTTTGATCGCTTGAGAAAGGTCGTTCCACAGTGGGGTCAAGATAAGAAGCTGTCCAAGTACGAGACTCTTCAGATGGCTCTGAGCTACATCATGGCTCTCACCAGGATCCTTGCCGAAGCTGAAAGGTACAGTACTGAGCGAGAGTGGATTAGCCTGCACTGTGAGCACTTCCATGCCGACAGCTACCACCACTACACGGCACAGAAACCGGCCGCGGACAGCGATCCTTATGCACAGAGGGTGTTCAGCTACCACCCTGAACACTTCCAAATGGCTAATTAGAACTTGTTGCCAGCTAAGAATATGCAGCAGGCCAGATGTGTAATTTAATAATTAGCAAGAGTTAATCTGCTTGACTAAGGTAATATTGGCATTATAATAGCTCATTCTTGTTTGCATCTTATAGTAATTTGACAAAATAAATTTGCTCTGAGAACATAAAATCAAAAGGCATTTAAGATGATTGAATTTAGTTAATGCTGGTGGAAATCGTACTTTTAATTTTAAATATTTCTGACAATTGTTTCCTAGTTTATCACATGTAATAGATGCTTTAATTAAATAAGGTTTTGGTCGTTTTTTTACGGTGATGAGTCATGACAGTATTTCTACAGATCATGGGACAAGTTGACCCATGCTGTAACTGAATGGAATAGCACCAGAAATGAACTTCATTCCATGTTTTTATGTCAGCTTTAAAGTTGTTCTTTAGGTTTTTTTCGCATAAATGGTTCACCTGGAAAAACTTTTATAATGTGTTGGAGTTCTGGTCCTCAGAGAACTAACTTTCTTAAACTTTGTAAGTTTGACATATGGGTTCCGAAGTTGTGTAGGTTTGCTTTAATCCAATTTATGGTGTCTCTTGTATGCTCGAAAAAGAGCTAGTTTCAAGTAATGGAAGGAATGTTTTATTTTCAATGGTTGTAAAAACACGTGTGATTAAATACCATAAATGAGAATGCTTGCGTGAAAATAATCTAAGCTTCTAGATTTTTGTAGGCTTTAAATGATGGGATTTTATTTTCTAATCTTGTGTTATCTGGAAACAATAACAGATTTTGTAAATCATAAATAAAGTGTTTTCTATGCTATGTCCTCACCAAATATCTGAAATTCCTGCCTTAGGAATTACTTACTAGTGGGTTTTCTACTCCAAATGTTACATTACTTCTATCACAGTCCTGGCCGTTTTATGTGCTGAAGAACCAACCAGCAAATGATATTCGCTTCCCAGTTACACTAAGGATTGTATTTTACGTATGAGTTTGGGAAAAAAATGATGGAGCATTCTTGCAGAGCAGTTGAGTTCATTTCATCCCTGGTGATGTGCTGAATGGCCTTTTGTTTACTTGCTGCTTTCACTTGTGGGGGATAGAGGGGTCTGGGGAGAAAAGGCAGAAGAGGAAAGGAGGTCGGGAAGATGAAAAAACACATAGGAGAGGATGGCTGGGAAGCAGATGTGTTTGTAGCTGGGTGTAGAGTGTGCAGAGGCTCAGCTGTTGGTGCCTGGCGTGGTGCCAGCAGACTGTGGAGCTGAAGAGTGCTTCTGCTAGTGCTGCTGAGGGGAGATTCCAGAGACAAACCCTCCCTAGTGTTAGCTGAGAGAGGGAAGGAGAAAGGGAGCTGCTGTCCCACAACAGCTGGTGGTGGATTTCCAGCAGGGAAGGCTTGTGGGTTCCCTGCTGGCTGCTGCCATGTCTTGTATTTTAGGATTCTTTCAAATGACAAATGAGTAGCTTTGATAGGAGTTATTTTCGACAATTAAGCAGCTTTCAGAGAAGAACAAAGGCATTAATAGGAACTAAGCCCTGCTTGGGGGGGAGAGGGACTGTGCTGCAGGAGCAGTTATGTACGAAGACCTGACCTCCATGTGTGTCTGTCCCTCACTGATGTTTTGCCCTTGGTCACTGTTGCAGGCTCCTATGTTTCCTGGCGTGGGAATTAAGGATGGTTCTTGGCATGGAGGCTGGGTTTCAGGCTGGCTTAAACACAGGTG
This sequence comes from Corvus hawaiiensis, assembly GCF_020740725.1. Lineage (NCBI taxonomy): Eukaryota > Metazoa > Chordata > Aves > Passeriformes > Corvidae > Corvus > Corvus hawaiiensis. The sequence goes on along the minus strand of NC_063220.1, from coordinate 33,015,316 downwards.
GAAGAGGCACTGTGTATTCTGAGCAACTCCTTTAAACACTGGCCGTCAGGAATGGGTTTTTAAATGCATATTTAGCCTCTTTAAAGGTAATGAATAGTGTTAATTATTAAAATGTGGGCCTTTGCTTCATGTGAATTACATTAGATCTTTATCAGCAAGCAGAAAGTGGATTCAACCTCAGAGATAGGAAGTCACGTTAACAGAGACAGTAAAATGAATTGTTGTCCATCATATAGTCAAGTTAATACTGTTTGAATATTACTTACCATCAAGTGGCAAGTTTGTGTATGTACTAACAATGAATACAATTCTTAAAAAGTGAAGTGATGTGCTATCTTACCCTGTTTTATTAACTGCAAACTTCAGGCAGACACTGTCTCACCTGCACTGCTAGCACAGCAGTGGGTTTTTCATACTGAAACAGGAATAGGATGCAAATAAATCATGTGATTATGTGACATGGAAAACTTGGATTAGTGAAAGATTGCCTAAAGCTGAGCTGGGAAGGGGAATACAGTACAAAAGGATAAATGCCAGAGTAGGGTGCAAGAGCACGACTGATGCTTCTGCGCTACTGGCATGTGATTTGTTTTTGTGGGACATGACATTGCAGTAATTCAGGTAAAAGTACTTAACAGTCATTTCTCTTCCAATTTTGTTTCTTCTGTGCAGCATTGTACTTTCTACTGCATATGATGATAGAGTTAAAAACCAATGGATTAACATGCAGGGAATGATTAAATGGTAGTAAACTCTCATAAAGAGGAACGAAGCAACACAAACCATAAAATACCTGTGCTCATGTTACCAAAAATTACCAAGAATTGAAACTGAAGCCCTACAAAGCACTGCAGTGCCGTACATAGAGAGTGAACACTCGTAAATCAGGTCATGGTATCAATCTCTGCTGTTGCACAATATGTTAAGGTTATAATCCCCTGTAATCCCCATTCTCTCAGATTTCATTGTGCTAATGCTTATTTATATCTTTAATTATAAATAGTAATATTGCTGCTGGGAAATTTGTGATTCTATCTAATGCTGTACTGGTTTTCTTTCTTGGGAGGGTGCAGTGTAGAGCTGGAAGATGGGATTTTCAGTTTACTGTAGTACTGAAAGGCAGCAGATTAAATTCTGTGTAGTGCATAGCTGTCTGTCTATTGATTATCTACCAAAGCCTTTTGTGGAGTCAGTTGGGGTGATGGGAAAGTTTAATCATTAAAAATTCTTTCTGAATGCAGTTTGAAAAGCAGATAATATCCATGCTGGTTAGGAATTTTCAAACTCAACAACTATTCAGTAAGTCATTGGTTTCTTTTCACAGCAATCCTTTACAAATACTTCAGTGACATTTGTGAAATGTAAACTTGACTGTTGACTTGGATTTGATTTTTGCTTCCCAAATATTTGTTCCCCACTGACTGCTTGATGCTGGTCAGGTAATGATGCTGAGCCACCTTCTGTACTGGACTTTGCTGGTGTGGGCATTTCATACCCCCTCCCCTTAAATGATTATGGCTTCTATTGGGCCTCCCAATAAGCAAAAGCTTGGATGCTTGGTGTGTTCTCTGAGGCTGAGTTTTGTTGGCTCATAAATCTTTGTCCCACTGAACAGCAGTGCAAACCTGAAATACTTTTGTTTGTAGTATCAGTACTACATCTGATACATCTGTCCAGTTATCACTGTAATTCTAGAACCACATTATTGTGAGAGCACTGGGGATGACAGATGCTTGCTTCATTAAATGTGTGTTGCATACTGTACAGATACGTGTTTCACTATTGAAACTCAGTGTGGGATTCTAATGAACTATTTGTGGGAAATTAACCTCTGTTTCTCTGAAAGGTCTTTCTGCAGGGTTTTCTCTTTGAAGCTATAGATACGCTGCTTCTATGATTCTTTTAATCGTATCACCTTGTTTTAACATGCCCAGAGTTATTTTTGAGCTTGCAACTAGAGTGGCATTTTTAACTACAGTGATTTTTCAGTGGCTAAAAGCAGAATTAGGGTACCATGTTCCCAAAACATATGTTAGTAATAAAAAGTCAGTGCTTTTTTCCTCAGTCAGCATGTCTTTCAACCTCCATTAATTCAATTTTTTTAGGCTTTTGTCTTCCATCTCACCATTTATAAGGTATTTAGTGCACAGTCCATCTTGTACTATACATACATACAGGGCAAGACTCAGTTCTTGACTGGAGTTCTGAAATGGTGCTACAGTACCCATTATTTAAAATAAAAATGTGACTGACCTCAGCTATACATTTGCAAAGTCAATGACATTGCAGCTTCCTCCTGTGGGGAAGCATGAGTATCATTAGGTATTTCAATATTTAGCTCACTCCTACTTGCTAAGTAAAACTTCCCTTGTGAAATCTTTGTGCAAGTACCTCCTGTGATGGGATTCACTAGGCACAAATTTTTTTAAAAATACTGCTTCCAGGCCAAAGGAATTGATTTACCAAAGGAAGCTTTTTCTTTAACATAAGTACCCTTACTTTTGGGATTCCAGCTATTTGAGCTAAGCAATATAGATGCGTTTCTTTGTAGTGTAGGAGCCAAACTTATCTAGATTTTTAAAATAAGAATTCACAGAAGTGCTGTTTTCTTGATCTAAATATGTTCAACTCTTCTATTTCTACAAAATATCCAGGGGCAAAAACTCAAGTGCACTGAGGATAAAGACATGTTTATTCATAGAAGAAGCAGTCCAGTGTTTCCTCTACACAGATATCTTACAACAAACATTGATTTCACTTGGTACTTGTGGGCTTCTTAAACAATGCTCCATATTTTAAACTTTAATTACATTTCAAGAAAACCTGGCTTTCAAAACCCCTAACCAACCCCATGTATAATATTTAAATGTATCTTCTATCAGAGTACATTTTAATATTGTCTACTAATTTTTTTCTAATTTGTAATTCAGTTTTCATTTGTACAGAAATTAGCATGAAAAATATATCTTATATAAAATTTGCTTCAAATGTCTGCCTAGGTAACTCCAAGGAATGCGAAGTTCATTTTTGACTGGCTTCCTGTAGCCTGGGGTGCATAGTAATATTTTTTCTAACATTTCAGATTGTCTTCAGTATTTTTAGATTTCTTTACAAAACCATGTTGCCCGTTACTAACAGACTGTGTGATCATAAAGGATGGTCACTTTCTGAACAGAATTCCCACTGATATAAATTGAGAACTCCACTGAAATTCACAGCACATATGGCCCAAGATTTCTTTTGATTATGCAGTAAATGGTTCCTTATAAGTGGACTTGATGTATAAAGGCATTAATAGAAGTAAGTTATGTTGCTTGGAGCAATTTATAAAATATAAAGAAGCCATGTTAGTTCATTGAGCTGTAGCTGAGCTAAAAAGGTTTTAAGAACATTTCCTTTGATCTGACAGGCACAGAAGTACATGGAAATCAGGCAGGAATGGGGAAACATGGTTACATGGGAAAGCAAAATCTGTACTAGCAAATGTGATGGGACTCATCCTTTCTTTGGTTCTGTTCTCTTCTGTATCTGAGCTATGAGATCCAGCTTCCTTCAAGTGTTGGGTTTGCATCATTTAAAACCTATTCCAAAATGTCCTAATGGGCCCTTATACAAAGATGATGCTCACTCATTCACATTGAAGAAAGAAAGAAAGAGTGAACTTCGTGTGTTTTGTGTGTTTGATTGGCCCTCATTCAGACTTTAGCTGCCCAAGTGCTGGATACACAACCAGGGGTTGAAAAGATCAATGCTCTGTCCCAGGCACCCTGTGCCTGAGTGCACGGAGAGTTGCATCAGTGTTGGTCTGGATGCAGCAAATGGGGGTTTCAGGGCAGTGTGGGGGCCAGGTGACCAGTGAACTGCAAAAATTTTTGAGGCACAATGGAGTTCAGCTATGGCAGTCTGTAAGTAGGCATATATTAAAACCAGTGTGAACTGATAGCAAGAATTGCTTAAAAAAGCAATGAGTTTTATTTCACAACTACCTGCTAGAAGCATGGCTAGTATATAACTTGACAATATTTAATATTTTCTTCTAAATAATGTAAAGTCTGATTTCATTAATCAGCTGTCACAGCAAAGTTCTGAGAAAACTTCTGGAATTGTCGCACATTTTCACAATTATTTGAACATGTGAAGGACACAGTTTTGTATGCACCTATGAAGCGTTTATTTACGTTCAGGTGAGATGAAGGGAAATACATTACTGAACAGGCAGGTGTTTGTTTTTTTCCTTTCATGTGCGCTTAAAATATACTATAAAACCGACATGAGCATTTTTCTTCCCACTGAGAATGACTTTGGAAAAAAGAAATCAACTTTAATCAAGAAAAAATATTAACTAGAATTTTAAGGCTCAAAGTGAACATTTTTGTGTTGTAAATAATAAGGCAATTATCAATGAATCGCTTCTCCTGTATTAACAGTATAAATATTTCATTATGTTTTGTAAGGACATTGTTCAGAAACTAATGCTTTTAAACCTGGAAGCATTGAGAACACAGTTCTTAAATGAATTCTTATTCCAGATTTGTTGGTTGAAGTACAATTACTGGCAGTTGTTTATATATGGAGGTGAAGACTGCAGACTTGGGTTTTCCTATTTGAAGTGTGTGCTCTCATCTCCTCGTGTTAGCAGAGGTAAGGCGTTCAGAAAGGTTGCTCCACCTTCCATGTGGAAGCAAGGAACTCAGTCCAGTGGTTTTAAGGCAAGAGGTCCAATGATACCGATGCAGACCTATATGTGATGCTGCTGCTGCCTGTGAGGCTGGGTTTGCATCAATCTGGACCAAAAGTTTAAAGCAAAAATAATACTTTTTGAAATCTAGAATTGCAACACAAAAGTTGTCTTTTCTGCTCTGGTTTGCAACATACTATGCCTCTGATTGGTTTTATACGAAACCAGGACTAGGAGGAAATGGGAAACTAAACCTACAGGATTCTGAATCAGTAAACAGCTGAGAGGTTACAAACCCGAGCGTTTCTGTATCACACTTATACAGCATTATACTCCACATTCTGGTGGTTTCATGGACTTTTGGAGTTAATAACTAACAGTGACTTCAGTGGACCGTCTAACATTAAGTTTTGTTGCTGCAGTAGCCTGCCCTGAGTAAGAGAATGAAAAGCTGTGTTAGTGTAAGGTGGAACTGGTTATTCAGTAAACACCAGCAATGGGCAGCCAGGTTGTTCAGGAGGGAGCAGGGTGGCTCTAGCACATCCTGACACCATGTGGCAACACAGTACTGTCGTACTGTCGTACTGTCCTTCTCTTCCACAGGCCTTTTTCCCTTGTCTGTTCCACCACTTAACAACACAAACGTAATTTTGGTGTCTTTTTCTTGCAAGTTCTTCCTTGTGATGGGCACATCAGTACTACTTATTAAACAGCATTGACATCCACTCACACAAGCTGCCTTTACAGGCTCCCTTCATGAGTTCAGTACGTGCAGAGGAGAAATGTCCTTTAAGGAACAAAATGTAACAACTACAGACCATTTGGGATCAGATTCTGAGTTTGTTTTTATCAGTATTTATCAATTACTGGAAGTAATTGAAATTGCTAACTTCCGCGGTTTTTAGGGAAATGTGACAGGTTTTGATCTTTTTGCTGGTAAGTACTGTCCAGGAGAGAATATTATAGTTCAGCTAACAGATTTTGGTGATGTACTTTCTGTAGCCTAACTGTCACTGAGATTTCTGGGGCTCCTTCCTGAATGACTAAGGTTTAATCCTTCTTATGACAGATCTTTGGGAAAAGTCTTTCAGCTTCTTGTCCTCCCACTTCCAAAGAACTGAATGTACATTTTAAGAAACATTGTACCATTTAATCCTCAGCCCATCAACTCAGGTTATAATGATGTGAATTTGAAGACACTCCACTGACATTGCAGAGAAAAGGTGAAGAGATACGGTTTGCACTGTGCACTTTTTTTACTTGCATTGAGCTTTTGGGTGTGATGTCTGATGTTGTAAGATGTGAAAACCATTACTGCTGTCAGTAATATTGATCAGTATGATTCCAGCACTGGTAACCAGATAGTTGCCAGAACTAAGTACTAGTATTCCTTTCTTCTACACTGTGTGAAGAACCCTTGTAGCTTGACTTGCCTAATAGGTTAGATTCCAGCAAAAAGGAAAAGTTTGTGCTTGCTTGAATTCTTAGTTTCTACTCAGCTGACAGGTAACTTAATCCAGGTAGGATATTTAGACAGGCAGTGGAAAATAAAACAATTTAGAAGCACAGAGTGATTTAGGTCTGAAGAAAGCTCAGGGGGCCATCTTGTCCAACCTCTCACTCTCAGCCAGGCAAAGGGGCCACAGGGGACTTCCAAGCAGGCAATCTCTTGAATAAGCTTGTGCTTAGGGATAAAGCCTGATGGCCAGTATACAACCTGGAATACTTCAGAACAAAACCTTCTCTCCAGTTCACAAAATAATGGGAAGACCAGGGCTGTAGATGTGAGTAGAGTTTGATCTTTTGTGTCTTAATTTCCTACCTTCCCATTTCCCAACAGCACTGAATTAAGCAGGCAAAATCTAGTAACTTTTCTTGGATTATTTTTCCAAGAGTAATAACTAATATGGGAAACTTTAAATTTTGGGTTTAGTTTTGGAATCCTAGGCCACCCTAAAAACCACGTGAAGATAAGAGGAGCGGTAGATTCTCTGTCCTAGACAACCAGACCCACAGTATGTCTTAAGTTGTGCATCTCATTACTGAAGTCCCTTAACTCAATGCATCACTTCTGATAGCCATGAGTTTTATTTTGTTTTCCAGGAAAGAGGTACAACATGGGCAACATCTGCTTTCCCATGGAAATACCTGCACCTTGTTTTAAATCTTAGGATAAGACTGTGTTTTAGCTGTGTGGTCGGTCCAGTCTGGGGTGAGTTGCCTGAGATTTCTAACAAAAGCATGAGAGTTATAATGATGGTTTTGTTTTATGGTGTTCACTCAGGTGGGAAATAAAACAACACAAGAAATTCACTTCCTCTAAACCCTTAGGGAATCAACAGTTAGGGACAATAGAAGCTGTATTTGTGGGAAGCCCAGTGAAAGGAACTCTTTTTCAGTCTCTGGCTATATCCAATATTCTTTTGCTCTTAAGATAACTCCCCATTGTTTTCTTTGCATATGTAATTTTTTTAAAGTTAAAATTTTAAATTTGAAAAAACCCCAAATATAGCCTAAAATGAAAGTACCTGTTAATTTTTTTTTTCATCTCTGTGACTTTGATCATGACTTTGTTGCATTCTGCAGCCATACTGAAAGCAGTAAGTAAGAAGTGCTTGAAAACAATGTCCAGAGAAAAGGGTTAGCAGTAATTGAAAGATGCAAGAAAACACTGTGAACATTTGCAGATTCACAGCTGGGGGCTATTAATGTAACTGTATAGGTGCCAAAATATTTAAATCAATCATTAAGTGTTGTGACTTAACACCTTCTGTAGAGCTTTCATTAATTTGCCTTATTTATTACCACTGTTAGTTACAGTAGGGTTTTTTCTAGCTTTTCACATATAACTGTTGCTTAACTTCTTAAACTTCATATACTAACAGAATTTTCTGTCTTCATGTTAGACACCACACCTGTGACCATTTCCTAAATGGTGGTGAAAATTTACCAGGTCGCAATTCCTTTCCATTTAGCTATAAAATGAGCTAGATGGTAGATGCACATTAAAAATTAGGAAGAAGAGACTGACATTTAAAAGCCATGAAGTTACAAGTTTGGTATCATCTGTGTTAAAGTCAGAGGATCACTAACATGGTAAAGAAAGAAGTATGAAGCACATCTGGAAAATAGTTTCAGCTACAGGCTCAAGAGAACATGCTTCAGACACGAGGAATTTTCATTTCCTATGTTAGCGCCTTACGCACATGTCCTGTACCTTATTTTATGAACCTTTACACCAAGAGTACACAGTTCATGGAGTACACACACACACAAATATAAATATTTAGGGTATACAGCTGTACCTACATGAAATGCTATATTTATCTAATCTGGAATTCAAAAATTCTAAAATAGTCTGGCATAATCATATATAAAAATGAGTTACATCTTTTCCCTTTAACTTGTGCTTTGTGATTATTTGGCATGTTTTTTAGAATTACATTCAAAGTCTTGTTGTTTACCCTCATTCAGGATTGTTGTTACTGTAATGTCAATGTTTTCACTGGCAGTCTTCCAGCTAATCATCATCAATCCTTACCATGGCAGCTACAGCGCAGTAGCTCTAATTCAAGAAGTAAAAGTGGCATTGGCTTTTAGGTGCTGAAAACTATGTTTACTATGTAATTCTTAGCAAACTACACAGTTCTGAATTTATTGCACAACACTCCATACCACAATTATCCTGCATTAAAATCATATGCAAAAGTCTTGTACGATATATTACTTGCAGCATTTGCAGCAGCAGAACACTTAATTACAAACAAGTTGCTTGTAAACCTTGAGCATCTTGAGTTGTACCTCTTTTTGTTTTTATTTAGTTTTTCACAGTTCTAGTATCTCTGTAGGTGCAACTGGAACGAGCGTTTGTTTTTCAAAGTTCTTCACTCTCCACCAACTTTTGGGTTGGGGATGAAAACAGCATAGGGCTCTCAGGAGCTGGAAAGGCAGAGAAGATGTCGAGTCCTTGGCTGCTGAGGTTCGTGTAGCGGCTGCCACCGGGGCGGAGCTTGACTGCTTGTGGAATTTGACGGTGCCACTGAGCTGAAGCAACAGAAACGTAATGGGATGTATAAACCTCTAGTTCTGGTCACAATGAAACAAAAATACACACACCTGGAAAGTTGCTTCCAACATCCTTGAGGAGAGCACGGTATTGTTCTTTCAGGGTTAGGGTCTGTTCTTTCAAATATTATCATTGGCATAGTCTGTGTGTTCAGTAATTTTATTGAAGTCTACAGATAAAATTTCATCCCTGTTCAATGGGAACGTTTGCATGGATTTCACAAAGTCCAAAATTTAATGATTGAATCTTTGGAGCCTTCCCCAAAACCCTTGCAATCAAAACTGAAAACATACCATAGCATGAACAGAGATGAACAAACTGACCAGGGCTCTGATTCTGTACTACTTCATCCTCTGGATTGCTTTTCTTCAAGGAAGTGATTGCAGTTTTTATTGCCCTCTAGTACTTACAACTACTAACTAGTAGTTGTAACTTCTAGATTTTTTTTTAAATACTGAAAGAAATGTAATCCAAAGATCCATATTCAGTAATTTAGAAGTAACATTCAGCATGTTCCCATATGAACCACTAAATACCACTAAAATTTTGTAAAAATATTATATTAGGTAATACCTAGCAGTTGTTATCCCTAAAACACTTCAGAAAAGGGAAAATTATATTTTCTTTGCCAGTGTTTATCGGTATGGGTCTGCACCCAAATTAGATAGACACATCTGTCAGCAGTTCAAATGAAAGGGTATGAAAATGGAAGTCAACTTCAGGCTCCAATGCTTTGAGGTAACTTAGTGTGGGAGACTACAATCTAGATGTTAAGCATTGATAAGAAATGTCTTTCCATGCTGAATTTTGACCTTCTCTGGAAATATTTTTAAAAGAGCCTCCTTTTTTTCTTGCAGCACCCAATGTGTTTCTACTTGAACTCATTATTTACTCATTATTATTTTTCTTTGCACGCTGAATTGCAAATATCAGACCACACCTTCAATCTCTCGACCCAACCCATTCAAAATAGCACAAAGAAAAATGACTTCTGTCACTCACTTTGGGGTGTGAGCTGTGTATTTTAGAAAATGTGGCTGGAATTGGGAAGCATTTCTTGATTTCTATATTTTTCCTGTTTGTGCCTTGAGTATTTCATTTGAAAATTTATGTCTTTCAACATTTAGATATCTAAGGAATTTTAAAATTTTGTATCACCTTTCTTGAATCAGCCTCTCCCCAGCCCTCGATTCTTCCATTACTATTGCCCATATCACCACAAGGTGGCAGGAGGCTGACAGAGATGCACTGGTGACTTACTTCTGATAATTAGGTGGGGTTTAAAAACAAATGAGAAATATGAGTTTGAAAACATGGGGTTTTTGTTATTTCTTTTGAGGGTCTGGTTCTAATCCAACCAGTTTGTGGAACATGTTTTGTGTTTAATTATGCTGCTTAAGTGATCAAAATACTCTGCTTTGTCTATTCTGTCTTGTAGAGATAACAGTTAAATGATGTGCTGTAGTTCTTGAAGTGCGCTGGGGCCTTCTGAGTCCTAGACAAATGTATTGGATGTAAAGTAACCCCCATCAGCTGGGCTTGGTTTGCACCCCCTGTGCTCTGTGGAAGAAGGGTTCCACTTTTTTGTGTGCAATTTATTGCTCCATCAGGTCAGAGGCAGTGGAGTTAAGGTTCAACTCGAAAATATATGCTTATGTGTCTAGGGATTCTGGAAGGTGGAAAATGGAAGTAGAGAATATTGTGCAAGGCTCCTCCTTCGGCTTTTTTTCCTTACCCTCCTTTACACTGATGCAGCAGAGCTGGTTTAGCCATTTTGCTGTATCATTATATCTCTTCTGGGGCCTTATTAAGCTGTGGCCATGCTGTGACACTGATTTCTAATCCATGTCAAACCCAGACTAAGAACTAGTTGGGGGTTTGTTTTATTTCCCAGGCAATCCCTACCGTATATGTCAAGTCGAGCAGTACAGGAGACAATGCCAGCTTCGTTCTTTGCAGACAAGGTGTACCAGCCAGCATCTGCTTTCTTGGCAGGCTGGATCAGGAGGCAGACATACCCTGTTGTATCTTGATGCATGCTGGGAAAACAAGTGTTTGGGAATTAGTATTTCTCGAGACCATATCAGTTTTCATATTTTAAAATATGTGTATTAAATTTGAAACAGATACGTTGTCATTTCTATTCTCAAAGAGGTAGCAGTCTGAGACACCTATAGTCAATAGATTTGCTTTCAGTGTGACCTCAAACAATGACCAGAAAATCTCAGATCTGTTCTGGCTCCTCTCAGTTTTGCACAGCCATGGTGTTACAGTGGGAGCTGAATTGTTGCTCTGGATATGTTAATATTAGCACTATTTACTGAATACTAATGAACTAAACCCATGCACAGCTGCTGCACAATCGTACTGTATTTTTTCCTAGTTCAGAAGCTGGAACAAGAACATAACAAAATACCAAGAGCCAAGTACAAAGTTGGGATATTTTTCACAACAGCAACCAGAGGCAGTCAGGAACTTTCTTGGGGCACCCTTTTCCATGAGAAAATGACCAAGTGAGAAAATCAAAAAGATTTGCTTAGCCAACACTCTAAAAGAAACCTACTTCACTGTTCCCTCCACTTCCTTTGCTCTCCAGTGATCTAAGACTTTGTGGCTGCACTTTCCAGGAAAAACCTTTCAGTAATGTATAACAGAACTGAGACTCCTCTGCTCTCTAGGCTGAGGCTGGTCCTTTTTATCAACCCAAGTGTTTCTCTCATTATAAAGGAAGAGGTGCGAGATGAGCACTTCAGAACACTTGAAGTTTCAGGATATTCTGAAATTTGAGGTTTTATTTCCTTATGAACTGGAATGAAACCACAGACTTTCAGGACAAGAGGACATTTTGTGCTTCCAACAGCACAAATTAAAAAGGGAGCGCATTCACTCTTTGCTCCCCGCACTGCACAGTTTGCCTTTTGCTGGGGGTGCAGTAGTATAGGAGCTGGTGTGTGTCCTTATTGTGATACAAAAATGTCTCTTGGCTTCAGGCAGGAAGGCAACAGTGAGGCAGGATAGGGACAAATGGGGATGAGGCTGCCCATGGCTCTGTGCAGAGCCACTGGAAGCCTTTGGGGAAGTCTGGTCTCAGCTGTCTGAAATAGCAGAGCTATTACAACCCTGATGCTTGGTCCTGGCGTTGTGGGGTGTGGGAGGTTTTCCTTAATCATTCCTTTGATGAGCTGAAGCAAAAACTTGTTTTCTAACCTTTTGTGAAACAAGTGGAAATGTGGCACAGTTGTTCATTTTCCAGTAACTACAGTGTTTGCATGTATATAACAACAATCCCTACGAAAGGGGAACACCTATTTGGTGTAATCCATTAATTTGCTAATGGTAGACTCAATCCCTTCCTCCAGATCATCTATAAAGATATTAAATAGGACTGGGCCCAAACCATATAGACTACAGGCTGTAGAAGGTCAGAATCAGGTGGGGTTTTTGGAGAGGGACAGGAGTCTCTGGGTCGGGACAGGGCAATCACTGCAAGAGTTTCCCAAGAATGCTTTCCCTTGTGATAGGTGTGCATCCCTAACAGGTGCTGCTGCAGAGCCAGTTCTTTACTGATAGCCTGCAGGAGTGTGTGTGAAGCTGTGGGTACTTCTTGAAGCTGATCTCAGAGATCCAGTGACTGCATCAAATCATTAGTTGGAGCCAAGTGAAATAAAATATTAAAAATCAGATTTATGCTGAAGTAGAAATCTTAAAAAAAAACCCCAATTAATTTATCATTAATTACAGACAAGCATATTATTTTATCAGCTTTTGTTTTGATAAACTTAAAAAATAGTGAGGGATTTGACAGTGAGAGCTGAACCTGAACATTGTTGTATTTTGTAAGCATGGATCAAAGTCTTTGCCTTGTTTGTGACCAACTTTGTTATCAGCTTCTCTATCCAATATGATGAACTCTCTATTATCCTGTGCTCTGGGCCACTGAAACTGTTCTGAGTTTGAACTCATACCTAGTTGGAACTAAACTGGGGAAAAAATAGCGTAGAGAGAATAAGGTGCTCAAATGCATTAAAATACCACATCAGAGTATGTTTGATAAGGAGATTCATATGCCCATGACCTGCAAGCTCTGGCCCCACTCTGAAGCAGTGGTGCATCATGCCTTTGTTCTGAACCAAGGAAACAGCCACTGTTCACCCCACAAGGAAGCAGGCTTTTTACTGCTTTATGTGGGTGAAAGAAGTTGTTTTTAAAGCACCACCATCTGTACTTATCGCACAGGTTTTCATGGAAGCAGTTGGTCCAGCCACAAGAAACTTCAGGCGTGGGTGTTATGGTACAGTACCTCATCCTCTCTCTGTTTGATGGGATGGTCTCATTATCTTTCTTCCAGTAAAATACAGGAGGTGGCATTCCCACAACTCTGCACTCTAATCTGACGGGGTACCCTTCTGGAACACCACAGTTCTGAAGCTTTTCCAGAAACATGGGGGCTCTTTTTACTTCCTTTGCTGGAAGAAGAATTATTGAACAACAGATATTTTATTCTTTCTTTCTCTCTGAACAGTGTGGAAGAACACAATAAAAATTATTCTTGTGATACCAAAATAGGTTGTGAATTTTTAGTGAGATATTGGAAGGGAAGTGAAATGCCATGACATAGCTTCTGTAAGGGAACATAAAGTAAATAATAGGCAGAACTGAAGTTCATAAATGAATACATGCATGTCTAATGGTTCTAAACATACTACCACTGCAGGAAGTTAATGCCAGATCTATAAATTTCAATATCTCACATCTTTTAAGGCTTTATTAAAGAGCAGTATTCAGATTTAAATTTTTCTATTTAAAAACATTTTTAAACCAATAAAATTTGGGCTGAAATCTAGGATATCTCAATTAATATATTATTAATTCAAACTCTAAGCATTTTCTGGGGAGAAAATTAAGAATGTCATTTTGCCCAGACGAGAGGTAGCGTGGTAATGAGGCAGAAGTCTTATGGCCCTCTCTTAGTAACAGGAGTGCACTAGTCAACTGAGCCCAGGTGTATTTCCCTCCATCAGCTGAGGAGGGGAAAATACATATAAAATTTTCATATCTGTATCTATAGCTGTTGGATTCTCTTGCTCTCAGTGCATTAACTATTTATTTATACTTGTCTGTAGGGAAACTATGTAAGGTTAGTTTGCATACAGATAACTTCATCACTGAGACTAGTTTTTCAGTGCTTCTTACCTACAACAGTGAGCTCCAGACTAAATGAATTTTGTCCTGTTTTGTTAGTGGCAAGGCAAGTGTAAGTTCCGGCATCACTTTGGGAGAGAGGATCGATGAGCAGAGAGTGAACTCCAGTCTCTCTGACCAGCATCTTGTGTCTGCCATCTGGGAGCACAGGTTTGCCATTCAGGAGCCACGTCAGGTCTGGAGTTGGTAACCCACTCACCTAAGAGACAGGAAAACAGCTTGAGACAAATGTCCAACTGACAGGAGAGGCTAGTAAATTCAGAGCCAGGCCTTTTTACAAATGCCAGCTGAATCATGTCAAAATCTAGACCAGAATGATTTTTTTAAAAAATTATTTCTCAGTTTTTGTTTCTCTGCTGACTACTTCCAAAAGGGAGAAAAACAGAAAACAAACAAAGAAAAAGATTTTAAAATACATGAAATATCTACATTTTTCTTAGAAAGGAAGGAACTTACTTTATGAGATATGAAATTAGAATATGAGATTCGCAAAAGACTCCTAATAATCTGCTAGTTCTGCTAGTTTTCCTTTTTTTTTTTTTTTTTTTTAGGGTGCTGAATATAAATCAAATTCCTGGATCTAAAATACTACAGAGTTTAGCAAAGATGAAAAAATGTTCTGTACAAATTACTTCATATTTTTAAAAATTTGATGAAGAATGATATAATACTTCATAGCTGTCAACCTTGTGTGCTTTAGAAAACTAGAAATTAAGTATTTTTTGAAAGGCTATTAGACTGTATTATAGTATTAAAAATCTTTTCAATAGGTAGCAGTACTTACTCATGTCTAAAATACTGCTTTCCAAACAATATTTTACAAAGCAGAGAAAGAGGGAAGTGGTACTTGCCTGAGTGAGGACTGCTCTCTCCCAGGTTTGTGCAATGCCAGACATGCTCTGCCAGGATAGCAGAGCTAGGAATAACCAAATTCTTTGGCATGCTCGTAGTAAACTTTACATCGTAAATTAAGTAGTAATGAGTCTTGCTCATCTTCAGGGCATTAACTTGTGCCTCAGAACTTCTACCCTCTGCAGGGTAGAGGTCAGTGTCAGCACTGCCACCTTTGCTGCACTGCAGGGGCACAGAGGGGCTACCAGAATATGTTGGAGCAGCTGATTCTCTTAAAGGTGTTCAATAACAGGATGTTTGCTATGTGTACTCTAACCTCTGACTACTCTTTCATGTCAGGATTTCAATCAGTAAATGGGGATGTTTCTGCCTGTGTGCATGCTGGGGAGGCATAAAATGAATTGGGCTCAGTTCCCTCTTTTCAGGGAGTATTAATCTTCAGTAATTCAGTCCGATACAATGGGAACATTTGTTTGAACACAAAGCAACGTGCTGAATCCTCTTTCTCATGGTGGTTTTGTGCTATTCTGGATTATGTTCGATAATGGAGCAGAACTTCTGGAGTTCATACTGGTAAAGGACACAGTGTACATATCTAGTAATTTGAACAACCTTGTAAGTGAGCCTTCTGTTTCTGGGTTTTGTTTTCTGTGTTCTTCATCCCATAGAGCATTTGTTCAAAAGAAATCCCTGGAATCAGCTCAGAGACAATGGCATTAAGAAATAGTTTTATAAATGAAGCATTAAAACTTGAATGGAAAATGTTCATACATGCAATAAAGAACATGAAAACACATAACACTACATGTACAGAGGTAGGGAAAGTGAGAGTGAACAGAGGAACCAATGAATACCTTACAATCCAACCTACAAAGTCGCCCTTCATGTGCCACCATGTCACCCGGAGCCTGTAGAAAGTATGGCCTGAAAAAGCGTTCTTGAACTGCCTCTTTGTCTCCTTCTGGCACCCGCGGCCGTGTTCTGCAACACAAAAATCACCTGTGGGTGTTTGGAAGTCAAATTTTTTTTTCCTAATGCTTAAAAAAGGGGAAGAAATTGGGGAAAAGGATGGAGAGATAGCTTGAGTTACATAAAAGGGAAGAAAGAAATGGACTGATTGTAATTTAATTATTGCATATTTTCCATTTAGAAAGATTATTGAGTTAACTATATCATGTAATATCCTTAGATTCCCAAGCTGGCCTTTGCTTTCTTTTTCATTTTGCTACTCCATCCCTTGCCTTTAGCTCCTCTACAACAAGTACATGAAATCATAGTTAAAACTTCCCTGTATTTGAGGATGACCTTCAAAAACATAGAAGCGACCTGTTGGGAGGGAACTGCTGCTGTTATTTCCATTTCATGATTGAGAACTGAAGTTCAGTGAGTGCAGTGGTTATTTTGGTTGCCTTCATTAAAAAGCATAAAGCAGGTCTGCAGGACTTTTTTCTTTCACCTGTGAGGCTGAGTTGTTGATATTCGTCCTCGAAAAGGGACACTCTGAACCATCAGGTGTCCTGAACAACTGATCCTGCCCTGCAAATCACAGTGGAAACAGAATTAATAGTTGGTTAATAGCTCATTTCATTTTAAAGTATAAATATTGAACACTTACAATGCATTTGTAAGTGTTCAAGCATTAGGATTTATTTTTATAAAGTAGCTGAACTATAGTGAAAATACTATTTTCCTAAAGCAAATGCTGTTAGCCTGCAGCTGTGGCAATGCATTTAGCAGTGCTGCCTGTCCCTGCTTGTTTATTCCTGCCACAGGTACTGTCTGCTAGTACCTTTGTACTGGCATACTTTAAAATGCAGTCATAAAGAAACTGAAAAGAAATAGAATTTAAAAAAAGAGAAACATTTAAACTGGAAGAAGTTGCCTGATGGACGTACTTCTAAATAAACAGCTAAGCTAGCACACGAGGTCAAGGAGAACGGTGTAAGGGAGTGAGACTATTTGCAGATCCACACACAAATTGTGTTTGCTAACA
Organism: Corvus hawaiiensis; assembly: GCF_020740725.1. Taxonomy (NCBI): domain Eukaryota; kingdom Metazoa; phylum Chordata; class Aves; order Passeriformes; family Corvidae; genus Corvus; species Corvus hawaiiensis. The sequence goes on along the minus strand of NC_063220.1, from coordinate 32,998,525 downwards.
GTTCCAAATTTGATGTAGCTATTTGTTTCTCCCTGCTCTATTCTTTCTGCCTGAAACATCATGTCTGTCTTGTCGCCACATCATCTCGTACCTGTCAGCATCTGAGAGTGGGAAGGAGATAGGGCAGGAGTTATTAATGTGAAAAAATGTCCGTAATGATTTAAACTGTATGCCTAATAGGGGAGTAGTTTCATCAGTTGTGTTTACATAGTGAGTCTCCTCTCCTATGCTCTGAAGAATCTGATTTGTGATATAGTCACCACTTGATGTCAAAGTATGTGGCCTAATTTGTGTTCCTGTTAACGTAAATTAGAAAAAGATGAAACAAGCATTTTTGTAAAAGAAAAAACAACAGCTTACTTGTGGGTTTGCAGCCATAATCGTATAGTTGCCATCATCATCGTTAGTAGCAGTTTCAATATGTAAAGAACATGTTCCATCTCCTTCTCTGTTCATTTTGAAATGTGTGTTTTTCTTTGAAATCTGCTTGCCATCCTTGAACCAGTAGACCTGTAGTGATCAGACATGCCCCCATGACTTAACAGTGACTAGAAAAATAATGTAAGTTGAGTGATAGCTAATAAAATTTTAGAAAATTATAAACTTTGCAGGTCAGTTATAATGTGAAACAGAATGATTGCAGGTTGAACTCAAGAAGCTGCATATCATAGCTGGGCCTGTCAGGTTCTCTTTTCTTGGCTCTAGGCACGCTACTGGTTAGATCAGTTCTCATATTTCTGAGAAGTTCTGGGGGTTGTGCATTTCTGTGTCTCCTGGAGTCAGGTGGCTGTACCTCAAGGCCTGATGCATGCTCAGGGGCAGATACTGTTATTTTAGAAAGGTGGGGGAAATTATTAGTTTGGGAGCTCTCTCCACAGAGCCATGTGTTTAGGAGGGATGTACAGAAAATAGTGAGTAGTTGGGTTTTGTTCCTTTACCAGTTACAGTGAGAATGACATACCTTGGGAACAGGTATTCCAACTATTTTGCAGGTGAATGTAATAGGGGATCCTTCCATTACCCGAAAATGCTTGAGTCTCTTATCAAAGATGGGAGCTATGTATTTGCCTGTAGGGATTTCCTCGTGTTGGACTTCATCGTCTGATTCATCCACTGGTGTCCGTTCAAGGCGAAATTCTATTTCGTTCATCAGCCTCTGCTCAAAGCTTGAAATCCTGTATTCCTGCAGGGTGAGAGAGGCACAGATCTGAACAAAACCAGCCATGTTCTGCGGTATTTGCAGCCATTGGCACTTGTAGACTAATTCTACAACAAGTGAAAATACAAAAGCCTAAGTAAACCTAGGGACATCCTGAAACAGTGTGAATTTGGTTTGCAGGCACAGATACTGCATTGTGAGTCTGTACAAGATAATTCATGAGACTGAGTTTTGTCAAAGTAAAAGAATCAAATATGTAATTCCTCTAAGTCCCTGTCAAGAAAAATTGTACTCTTGCACACTGTTGATCAAAAGAGATCATTAAAACATACCAAATTTTTGAGGATTTTGTGTTCAAATATTAGTCACCTGCTAATTATAGAAATTATAGAAAACTATACCTACTAAAAGAGAAAATTAGGAAGAAAGTGAAGTATTTTCAGAGTAATTAACTTCAGGTTAAACTTGGACAGATTTCTAGCTGGTGTGACTGAGAAAGCAGAATATATTACATGGAAATTCTTAGAAGATTAAACAGATCATGCAATAAACCCAGCATATTCCTACATAAATGAACATTTCCAGATAGTTTGATGTGATTGTGAACTTTCTCCTGATCCCCTGAAGCCAATTAGAAATGTCTCATCACTTAGCTGTTTCGCATGAGGAAATCTCTTGTCTAGACCAGGAGGCATTTGACCAACTGTCTCTTGCTGTGACTTGTGAAGCCTCAGACCAAGAGCCAGCTTCAGTTTGTGCCTCCAAACCCGTGTTTGTCCTGGGCATGGTGGAGCACTACAGCTACACCTGGATGGAGTTCTCAGGTAGCACACGTTTCCCACTGCCCTGACACACACAGCTGCAAGAGCTCCTTGTTTAAGCCATTACAAAGTACCTTTTCTGGGGGCAATCTTGTATTACGTGTAGAAGACAAATCAGTTTGCTCAGACCTGGATCTGTGCAGGTTTTAAGCCCAGAGCTTGCATTCCTGCTTCTATTGAAAACAGAATTTTAGAAACCAATGAATAATAAATAAGGGTGTAACCAATCCTTAGATATATTCAATTTGCTGAAAAAACAAGGTTCAGAAATGCATCTTGTCTGAAATCTTACAGAATGTTAATTAAAGAACCACCATCTATCCCAAATCACTGGCAATTACATCCCTGATCATTTAGCCATTCCATCTTACTGCTGATTATGCTCTTGACCAATAAATTCCAGATAGTAGGGAGAAAAGATTGAGAAGCAGCAAAAAATTTTAGCTGACAAACTCTTCTACTTTCTTTAGGAGATCAAGGAGACAGAAGTGAAGCCAAAGGTTTAGACATTACAGTGGAGTTTTGAGGAGACAGGGGTTTGTAAGACTTGCGGGTGAGTGGAGGAAAAGGTGGCAGCCACAAAGTAAAAAAAGTTGGAAATTGCTATGGTGGAGTAAACAGTCTGGTAATAGCTGATTTTGGAACTGTAGTGGTAGGCATTGTGTGTTTTTGTCTAAAATGTCTGTTTTGGGGAGGTTGCTTTAAGGTCAGCTCTAGAAAAAGTTAGCTATGGTAGGAAAAGGCAGCCAGCTTGGAATAGTTAGGAAAGGAATTTGATGAGTGAAGTTGCTCCTCCTTGCACTCAACCCTCGTTCCCGATGCTGCAGGGCTGTTTGTTCCACACAGCTTCGGAGCAGTGTGGAGAGCTACAAGGTGCAGGCAGCTTAGGTGGCTGAGTCCCCCCTCCGAGATCCCTTCCTTACCTTTAACACCTTCCCCCGCTCTGACAGGGCCGCTCTGCTCTCTGACACTGTCCTGCAAGTCCAGGCCACACTGTCCTTTCAGCTGGCCGCTCTGTCCCAGTGTGAGACGTGCCAAAGGCTGGGTGTCAGGCCCTGCATGGTACCAGCCACCTCCTCAGGGGACTGGCCGGCAGGTGGGGAGCACTAAACAGCCTGATAAAGTTTCATCTCCTTGAGCTTTTCTTCTCTCATGCAGCAGATCTCAGCAAATTGCTTTATAGATCAAATTCCCATCTCATTAAAGCCAGTGTAAAACTGGAGTTTCTCTGATTTCGCACTAACCAAACTGATCATTTTCTCACATAGGTGGCAAGAACTGGTTATAGTGTTCCAAGGGAAAGTTAAGCAATCAGTGTTTTACCCTTGATACTGAGAAAAGGCCTGTGTCTTTTTAGGAAGGCAGGATAATGTAAAAATCAGGGAGTGGCTGCTGTAGCAGAGGGAAGTAATGGGGCTAGAAAGGCATTACCATTACACTGTCAAGGTATCACGTTAATGTGGAAGGACAAAATGCTGCAGAACAGAGTTAAATTTTGAAATATTGCAAGCTGATGGCACAGTCCAGTATTGTTTATAGACAGCTGAGTTAAGTCAGCAGTTTTTTGTATGGATTTTTTTTCTAGAATCATTGCTGTCTAAAACAAGTCACTGTATGTTGTAAGAAATTAATAGGGTATGGTTGCTGTAGCCATGATGGCCTACAGATGAAACCACATAATGCTGATAGAGACAATTAACGTATTTTTTTCCTCTACTCTGAAAGTACAGATCTGTCTTAAGTGATCTAACCAACTAACATAAATAAAACTTAGAGCAATCATTTTCAAGTTGTACTTAACCAAATTAACTTTGCCATCTGCTTTAGATCCTAAAAACTTTTCTGTGAACGCAGTGTATCATTTTTTTTTCTGGCTGATGTGCTGAGGATGTTAACTTCCTACAAACTACTTCATTAAGAAATATAGGCACTTCTTCCTTTTCAAATGTCTGCTTGCAGAAGAGAATACAATGGAGGAAGGAACACGTTTCATGGGACCCTTTCAAGTTAATAGTGGACAGGTTTTCTCCCACGTTTCTTTGCGTGTGGCTCTGGATGTATGTGCATACACAAAAAGAGGTGTAAAAGTAGCACTTTGTGAAAATGAAAGCATATGGCTGCACTATCAGCACGGGGTTGTCATTGCTGGCAGCTGCTTCCCTGCTCATGGAAGCCCTAAGTGTCCTTGTACAAATGCAAGTCTCTGGCTGGGAACTGTGCAGGCTGACTGCAGGAGTTTGGCTGCTCATTTAAAGGAGTTATGTTCAAAAATACATTTTAAATTAGAAAACATTGAAGTTAGGGTTCCCACAGCCCCTGTTTCCTGTGTGTCGTCCTCATACATCAGTCTTTGCTTTTCTAAATGTGTTCAGTGTGCATGTATGTGCTTGTATAAATTTACAAACAAACCAACAAGACCAAATTAACTTTGCTGTGAAAATTTGAACACCAACATTCAGAGGCTGAAGATGTTACACCAAACTTCTTATAAAGAACAGAAATCTCTGAATAAGTGAAAATACACTTCTGTACACAGAGTACAGAATAATCTTGTAGGTTTTTGCTTGTTTGGTAGGTTTTCTTTTAGGATTAGCAAGAACAGAAGTTAGTTGTTAATATGGCTTTCTGAAGAACTGTTTTTATCATAGAAATCATAAGCCTATTTCTGAATGTGATTACAAAAGTGGTGTAGGGCAAAGTGTTGTTGTGGTTCAGACAAGTATTTCGTAAAGTGTCACACGAACAAGCCCATGTGGGCATGGGGTACAATGTTAAAACTAGGCTGCAGTTCAGCATAGTGAGAAGACTGAGGGAAAGAGTACAAAGGTTCAAGCCCTGGTTTGGAGTCAAAAATGTAGCACTGCAGCTGCTTTTTTGGCGGCTTTCCTAGAACATGAAACTTTCACAGGCAGTAATTCACACAATTGTTCAATATAAAGTAGCAAGATACTTAAAATTATTATATCTACCAGCTAAAAATTCAAGCTCCTGTTCGGTGGTGTAATGCTCTGTGCAATGTATATAATGCATTTATAATTGTATATATTTATCTATATATGCTGAGTAGACTGCAACTTTGGAAACCTGGCTATTTCTCCTACACCGAATGCGCATTGTTTAGTGTGCAAAAGGGAGTAGGCAGTGATGGTGTTGTATTAATATTGTCCCAGTATAGTTTGAAGGGTAAAAGACTTACAAGTGGCCAAAGCAAAGCCAGTAAATGTGCTGAATATGTATCTGGAGGGGTTTTTTACCATTCTAGTGGAACTCAGTGGCAGATAGAGAAGTGAAATGCAGCTTTCCTTCTGCTTGCCTTTGCTCTGCCTTGGCAATATTGTCATAGGCTGCTGGTGGGTGGCTTTGTCCTGCACAACAAACAAAATCTTCTCTGAAATCTTCAGTCTTGCTGAAGGTACAGGTTCACGTAACTTTGTCTCTGTGATGGATCTATTTGGCCCCATCACCATAATTTTTGACCACCAAAGAGCACGGCATCCTTCAGGGCAGGGCTATTACCTGCATTTTACCTATGGGAAATTGAGGCCTAAAGAAGCTGAGGGACCTGTTAAGGTAACACAAAAAATCTGTGACTGAGCAGAGAGCTGCATCATGATCTCCTAGATCTTGCCAAGTAATTTAACTCCTGGGCCTTTCTGCTGCCTGTAAACATTTTTGGCAAAAAGGGAATTGCATAGAATGTAGTAATTCCTGTAAGATTCTAAGCACCTTTGTGTATGAACACAAGTTCTAAAATCCTGCATCTGTTGAAGTCAAAATTTATCTTTAGCAGGATTCAGATCTTAGTGAATATACATACTAACAGTTAGTAGAAGCTTGTAGAATCAAAATAACCTGATGTTAGCATAGTAACTCATGGAAATTACCACAAACAGAAAGGCTAAGGGAATTCTACTCAAATGTTGATTCTCATATACTATATAAAAACAATTCTGTTGCCAACTTAATGCCAACTCTAGACAAATTTCCCAATTTAATCCCAGTTTTGTAACTTTTACTAGATTGGCTTTTTGACAGAGTTATTCTAAATCCATTTAACAGTTTATCTAAGAAAGTGGCATATATTGCATCTCAGCATCTGTTTCCAAGCTGTAACACTCCTTAACTTCCCAGTCTAATCTAGGCTACTCCGACTGAAATCTCCTGAATAGTTTGGATTCTCTCTCTTCCCCCTGTTCCCCTCTCAGCAGTGGGAATCAAAAAGCATCAGATCCAATGTATAAGCTTTTCTCCACTTGTCATGTCCTATGAAGAGGTACTGCTGGGGCGATTTTTTTCTTGCAGATGAATTGTATGGGACATCTTACACACCACTAGGCATGAATCTCATGCTTATCCAAACACAAACTCATGAAGAGCCTAGCAAGTTATTGTCTAGCTAGACAATATTCAAAATACAGTTCAGAGCGATTAAGCAAGAACGAAAGAGGAGAGAAAGCAAATGGAGTTGCCATCTCCAATTCCCACAGACTTAGCAGCTGGAGGGAGTGTATGTGCAAGCATGAAGGGTTCAGCTTGCCTCTCTGACGTGATGAGCTCTGCAAGCCAGGATCCCTACCATGAAAACCTGTCTATACTTTCCTATTGATAAGATCTAGGTCTTGAGAAGACAGCCACCAGCGGTTGTTCAACTGTTCATTCCCACAATTACAGGGAGTTTATACATATTAATATCAATTTGTCCTGGTCAGATTCTTAAATCTCTTCTCATTCCTAGTGCAGAGCAGACAAGCTTCTATGGGGAGACTGTGGTTTAATTCCCATCCTTAGCCTAAAATTGCTGACATTTGCTGACCTTTGAGAGATGATGTGAAGCTTGATTTTGAGCCAGATTTTTGGAGAGATTGAATTAAGTATAATTTTTGTGCCCTGGGAACAGAGTTCTGGGTGATTCCTCGGCCTTTCTGAGACTGAATGCTCAGTATGGGAACTGCAAGGAGATGGTTCTGTGTGGTCAGTGTTGAGGTGTCACCGGTGTCGGGGCCTGTGTGATGAACTGGGATCTGCGTATGGCTTTACAGGGTCTGGTTCTTAGTGATCTGAAAGCTTTTGGACAAACCCTGCATCTCTTTTGCTCTGAAGTTTCTTACCAAGCATTTTCTAGCAAAAGTAAAGAATATTCATGTGAGGGCTGTGCATAATTTTCTAAACAGCTGTAGGGTTTTTTTTGTCCTAAAATTAAGGCTGCTATCTGAGTCTTACATAAGACACAACCAATCAGCATTGCCACATGATATTCTTCATAGTAAATGACACAGATACGTGAGCACAGTTTGGAGTTCTTACAACCAAAATGTATAAACCAGGCCCTGGTATTTAACTCTGCTTTCCTGTATTATTGCACAGGTAAATAATTTAGTTTTATTACTGTACAGGATTTTGAAGTTTAATTACCTCATTTTTCTATTTTATATTATTAGTATAACAAAATGCTGAGGAAATAATATCATTAATTTCTAAGTTTTGCCTGTAAAGCTGAATTTCCTCTATTTACAGAGGAAATATGTATTGATTTATTTGTATTGGTGAAGCCTGTGAATGCTTTCAAATACCAGGGTAAAAGAATTAGTTTCCATTACCCAATTATATTTTTCCATTTGCCCAAGCCTTCCCAAAGTCTCCTTCTTTCCTTTTCTCCCCACGTCTTTTTGTTTCTACGTGACATATTCTAACTGAACATTACTGAGATATTTTATTTGTAGGGAAGATAAAAGGCCCAGTGGACTAGACGGACAGATTTTGGGAACTGCAGGTAACGCTGACTGTGCTCTCCTTTCATCAAGTGGTGCAGTTACCTGGACACGCACTGAGGTTATGAGACTTGGATGCTTGGTCTCACAGCATTTCAATCTCAGCCTCCAAGAGGAAACTCCAAGCTTTATGCCAATAAAACATTCTGAGGGTGGAGATGAGGGTTTTTTGTCTTTCTTGTCCTCTTTCACTTTGCAGAAATACTGAAACATCCACTACAGTAAGGACAAGAATCCAGGTGTTGCTTGTCCTTGTTTCTGGGCAGGAGAGTGATTCTCTTTTTATTTCTCTGTCTCAGTCTGTCTCTGTTCATTTTCTCCATCACTAGCTGGAAGAAAGAATTCTAACAGCTTCCTCAGAGGACCCTAATCATTAAATTGAAATGCTCTTTGAAATGTCCTGCTAATTGAGGGCCTGTTCTTGGTGCCTGAAAGTCTTAAATTTTATTCCTTGAGCTGGAGAAGGTGGTAGAAAAACTCAGGTCGCCTGTTACAGAAGCTGTTCTGAAAGGCGGAATTTCCAGATTTTTCTCCTGGTGATAAAGAATGCTTAATTATTTGAGCAACCTGGGACAGCACCAACATGACACTTACCCACTGGCAAGGAGTGAAGCTTGTCCTTGTGGGAGTTCAGAGTTTTGAATTTGATTGTCTTCGAGCCAAGGAAGACACTGAGTCAAGTCTCCTCTATCCTGGGATTTGTCCTATCGTCTTCCTGTGATTGCATAAAGCCAATCCTCCTTCACTGCCCCTTTTGTTTGAAAGAACTGAGAAAATCTGACTGAAGATGTTTGGGTGTAACAGAATCACATTTTTTTTCAGCACTCCTAATTGTGACGACATTTCACCTGGCACTAGAGCATGCCACCATCTGCAGAAATGATGGGTATGGTAGGTTTTTTTTGGTAAAAATGACAGCTTGTTATTGCATGTACTTGATTAAAGTTGCAGCTAGAATCTTAGCAAAGTCATATTTGTATTTCTGTCAGCACCTCATGGTCATCATAGCTGTAGACGCCCAGAGACTAATCTGTTCTGTCTCATGCAGCATCAGCAAAATTACCAACTATGTTCTGATCCTGGATTTCTTTATTGTTGGTGATGAATGATGTACTGGATGAAACAGAAGGAGGACATCTGGATTATCAGATATCATGCTGAGTGCATAATGCTGACACTTAGGAAAATCTCATCTTGTGAGCTAAACATTTTTCATATGGAAGTCAATTTTAAATAATAAGCAGAGAACCAGAATGCAAATCCCTCCTGTTCATTGCTGCCCTTTTTGTAGTAATACAAGACAATACCAGGACTTTAAGGCACAGGCTTTTCATCTGCAGCATTCATTCTGGATGATCCCCGCATGCTCTGCAGGTATTGTAAATGAGAGAAATGGGGGTCTCAGTACAATGCTCTAAATAAAAATACACCAGAGGACACATTTTATGAGAAGGAATTTTTAAAGTAGCATGTAGACAATGCAAGGAAACCAACATTTGAGATTCTTACTGGATGCTGTACTCCATTATGCAGTGATCTCTCACACAGAGGAGGATTGCATTTGTATTTATGAGAAAGGGAGTAAGCCCTTCCCTACCATTACTTTAATTGATTTAATACAGATTTGCTATGTGTGGAATGAAAATGTCTCCTTTCTAATTCTGCGTTAACTACAAGAGGAAAAAATGGAACAAAATATATGGGTGTGAATCCAGCACTCCAGCATATTATTCTCATTATGTTGATTGTTCTATATAGCAATAGGAATTCTGGAAAATACTGTTCATCCTGTCATCTGTTTAAATAATCACTGCCTTCATGGAGGAGAAAACTCAGACTTGAATTTGCTGGAGTAAGCTTTTCTCACATGAGAAAAGGAAAATCAGAAGGGATTAAAGTTGGGAATTGAGAGGAAAATAAGGGAACTTTTATTGATTTTAGTTCATAGCCATTGGCATTCTAATTACTGTAACAATTAGAGATGTGCCAGCTTTGAACTTTTGAGGAATTCGAGAGTCACGATATAGGTTTGGTCTCATACAGAATAGCAAATAAGTGTATAAATAACTTCTGCTGTCAGCAGGTAACTCTGACACTAGTAGTGATCGTTGTTTCTAAAGGGGTTATCATGCAGTTAACTCCAAAGACTGACTGGTATTTCACAGTAGCTCTCCAAATAATTTCTCTTACTACCATAGCAAGTACAGATTGTAACACTTGTGATTCATCTGCAAAACGTACTGCTTGCCAGTTGTTTTACTCTAAGTGCTTTGGCAGTGTGATGTGCCAGAAAGAAAGGTCAACAACAAAATTAAAAAACCCTCGGGATTACACTGCAGTTGTCCACAGAGGGGACTTTGCTCCAGAGAGTTGGTGGTGTTTTGCTTCTCTCTACATGTTTTCTGTCAGAAGGGTAATGGATGTTGTGAAAAGCTCTTTGGTTGGCGACAGATGGGGGTAAACCCTTATTTAACCCGCGTTAAGCCTGAGCTGGTGGGACAGGTATGGAGGCCTCCATGGCCAAGGTGAGAGAAGAATAATCACCTGCAGGCAGAGCAGCTGTCTAGCAGTCCTTAGTGTGTCTGTTATTCAAGGGTGCTTGAACCTGATTTACAGTCATTTCAACTTCTATACTACTTCATTTTTTAATTTCTTCTTTAGTTTCATAGACAGTGCCCAGATTCAGTGAATTTATTGATTCCAGTTAAGAGTGAACTAATATTTAGTTCCTTGAACTTTGTAAAAGGTTTGTTATTTTGCTAAATTCTAATAATAAAGTTCCCAAGAAGTCCCTGTCCATTCATGTAAGTTTGGAAATTAGAAAAAATAGGTTTCATGCTAAAAACTTGAAAGCTCATTTTAGTTCAACCAAAACAAAACCAAAAACCTTATCCTAAACTGTTTAATTACTTTACTCTTTGTTTTAAAATATAGTGTGTGTATGTGTGCAATGAATCGAGCACATGTAAAGCAAAAAAATAAAAGCCAATGTCCAGAAGCTTCCATGACAATAAAGAAATTTTACATTCCTACCAGCCTCTGAGATGATCAGAAATGAAAAATGCTGCTCAGTCACAAAATAAATATTTTACAGCTGCATCCCTCATGCTTTCTGTTCAAAGCTCCAGTTTGCTATTCCAAACCAGTACTCACATGAAGGCTCCCCCTGCAAAGTAGTGTAGCAGCTCATCCACAAAAACACCTTTTCTCCAACGTCATAATATATGTCTTGTTCATGAGTGAAATTTATTTTAATAATACTCGATTTTCTTACCTGTTGACCACTTTGTTGATTAGCATCCTCTCTGAAATGCAGTTTTCTTTCCAGGTCCTTTACAAGTGCAGCTTTGTTTTCCCGAATAGAATCTTCTGTTGCTAATGGCAGAGGCTTCAGATTTTTCTTTGTTAATCCCTGGGTTGGGCTAGTAAAAGAAAATTCTGATACTAACATGCAGCAACCAGTATATACATATTTTGTCACCAGTATGATATGATATATTATGGTGGAACCTATTATTTATTTACATAGAAGCCAAAGCGCAATACAGGATTTGATTTTTTTTGGTACAATCTTAATGGGACATCCCATTCCCATGCTGTAGAAATTAAAAACACACATCTTAAACAGAGTAAGGGTTATAATGCTACAATAGGCATCTAAGTTCTATTTATATTTATCCTGCAATAATGATGTCACAGTGAATGCTAAAGAAATGAGTGTAGGTGTTACCTTAGGTGTACAAGGTGTGCATTTGACTGTTATCAGGCAATAATTTAAAAGTTAATACAATTTCTCATTGATCATTATCTCACATCTTCATTGAGCATTTACTCTTTCTATGAGCTTTTACTTCTTTCGTTTCTCTCACCCTTTTATGACACCTAACATCAACAGTTATTTTTTATTTTTATTTTATAGATGTGGTCTGTTTAATTTTAGTAAGGTTTGAAAATAGTTAAATTCTTAGCGCAGATTGTCGGGAGACTGTGAAAATGCACTGCTGGAGCACAGCAGCAGGACACTACGAGGGAGTGTGCAATATTCTGGTAGTTTACCAGAACAGATGTTGGGATCTTGATAACAGGGGCTCTAGGTAAAGGCAGAACTGGTGATTGCTTTGCAAGGTGTCTTCCTTCTGTTGTCCTGCAGACACAGTGAGCTCTCACTCCTTTTGTAACCAGAATTACTGTAATTGATAATGCCAAAAAGGGAAGCTGAAGCTTCAACAGGTATTTACAGATTATCACAGATACTGTTCAGATTCCTTCCTGACCTTTTGTGCCCTGCGAAGACTCTCTCCCTTGCAGAGGTCAAGATTTGAATGTCAGCAAAAGGAGCACTAGTTGTGTGAGAATTCAGCTCTGGGCTGGGACCCAGGAAAGCTGAAATGAAGAAAACATATTTAACTAGTCTGCCTGGTAGGCATATTGTGATGACTTCTGTGGCCATGCCTGTGCAGCAGGGAGAAAAAGGAAAGCACTTTGCGGGGGTTAAGTGTCATTAATGCAAAGAGAACAGCACTTGAGCACTTGTCCCCCAGATCTGAAGGGGTGGAAGGGGACTGGTGACAGCTGCAGTTGATTTTTGCTTGCTCTTGCAGCATTGTGGAAGCAGACCAAAGGCTTGAGCTGGCTAAAGTGAAAACCTTCACTGTGGCCCTTATAGCTTCATGCTGCGTGCCTGATTAGGGTGCCAGGGCTGGGAAGGCCTCCAGGCACATGCTACGGGGTGATGGCAATTATGTGGCTGTGCTGGGCAACTGAGAGGTCTGTGAGTAGCAGTGCAGTACTGGTTTGAAGGTAGGATTTCTTGGCACACAGCGTGGTGACTGCTATAGACACAGGGACACATTTTTCTGTTGTAATAACATTGGTTGACGTAGTATCAGCAGGGTAGTCAGGAGATTGTGACTTGCTGATAGCTGTCGCTACCTTGAACTGTTGAGAAAAGAGGAAACTATTCCTGCAGGATTTGAAGCTATATGAGTAAATAGTTGTACCAATCTACAGGTGCTAGCCAGGCTAACACAGAGTTGACATAGTCCACAAAAGGGAAATTCGCTTCAACTCTACCAGTAAAGAAGAGACTGTTAAGGCCACCACCTTGCCAGTACATCATCATCCTTATTTGCTTGTATCATGGTAGCTATTTTGCCATAGAAATCATGCTGGCTGTTAATTATTTATGTGCAAACCATTAACTCTCCTGAGATTTTCTGGGGGACTTCAAATATAGAAAGTACTGCAACCAGAAAAATACCTTTACGTAAGTTATTTCTTAGATTGACCTAGACTAAAAAAATAGCTTGCACTATAAGGTACCTTTAAAACTTTACTTGTTGCTTACAATAGGTATGAATGTTTTTATACCTCATGTAAGCAAAGAGTCTCGGAGTGACTTATCCTACAAGCTCATGAAATCTCTTTCTTCACTCTAGTACAGTCTTATGAAACTCTGAGCCCCCACATTCTTATATATCTGTTTATATGCTCACATTTCTCTCTCTTGAATTCTATCTAATTACAGAAGTTATTATCCTTTCTTTTCTCTCTGGATGTAAAGGTTAGATTAAATGACCAGAATATATGAGTAACTCACTCTTCTATTTTATGAAAGACATGCATTTCACTGAATCCCCCACTGAACCCTTGAACCGAAATACATCCTAGTTTCCTTTGAGTATTTCTTGTCCCTGTGTCTGTGCATGTGGTTTATGCTACTTACGTGGCTGGTGTACTTCTGGGCAGTCCCATGGCATTGGTTGATGGCACGGTAGGAAGTGAAGGAAGAACAGCACTAAGGAAAGCTACTGGATTCTGAATCCGTCCGGTTGGGGAGATGGGAGCAGGAGTCACAGTCTGTGGCTGAAACTGTTTTACGCTGCATGTAGAAAGTGTTAGTGGAGGCACCACGGATTCCTTAGGGCTTGGTAGAGACTGTTCACTTTTGCTTGTAAACCCTCCTGAAGACCTTGATTGGGCAGGTGGAGGATTTCCCATGAAATTTTCCATGTTATTTGTTTTCTGAGTTGCCTGAGGGACGCTGCTGAATGTAACTGAGGAGCTGGCAGAGGAGCTGGCTGGTGGGGGAGTTTGTGGTGGCAGGAACTGCTTGGGGCGGGTGTAGCCAAAGGCTTGCGAAGCAGAGGCTGAGCTTTGCTTGTACAGGGTTGAGGTGGACTGTTGGTAGAGTGAAGTAGCAGAATTCACTAAAGTGGTGTTGAATGACAGCTCTCTTTGAGATGCCTGATGCACCTGCTGTTGTTCAAGCAGGACCTGGTTATGGAGCTGTTTTAACTGGCTCTGATCACTGCACAGAAAATAAAGATGAACAAAATTGGTTATGAGCCCCGAATGAGCCAGTTGGCTGCATTTCCATGTATGAATTCAGACAGAAAAATTCTGTGTTCTGTGATACAGTAAGAGACGGGAAACTGCTATGTGACACATTCTCTAACATTATGAGAAGAGCATAATATTAGTTTGCTACTAAAATATTTTTTTCCTTCATCTCCCCTTCTTTGCCAGAGGCACAAGAGCTTTTTGTCTGCAAATTATTTGACTGAAGATAATTCTTACATTTTAGCATGTGAAATATAAATATAACTCTTACTTGAAGATATTTAAGGGACAGCACTGTCCTGTCAAAATCACCTTAGTACCACTCTGCTTGTGTAACTAAGAGTAAGATTTGGTGTACCATAACTTAAATGAGTGTTTGTAAGCCAGATTGCATTATTTACCTGCTGCTGAAGTGGGTTCTGAAACCAGCACTTTAACTGATAAAGCTTTGTAATAATCCACGATAGGAGATATTACCAACATAGTTTAGCTGGTGCTGACATTCAGTGACAGGCAGGAGTGGATAATTCAGATAGAACTTGCATTCCATGCAGTTGTTCTTTTTCTAGATGCTGTCTACCACATAGATCTCCAGGGCTTTTTTACTTTGCAATTAAGGAAAATTATTTTGCCTTGTCAAGTGGTTTATTTAGTTATTGTGTATATGGAAATACAGCACATGAAAAACAGGAGAGCTTTTTCCCTTCCAAAACCAGAAAAGACGTAGAGGATATGGAAAATGATTGTGTAATAAACTATGGAGCATTAAATAACTACTGATAAAAAGTGGAAAATGAAGATGTAAAGACCAACCACAACTGCTCCTGCAACCACAACCAAATACGTACTCAAAATAATTTGTTTTCAGTTAAAAGAATTAGTTTCTGTAATGTACTAAACAAAAATCACATTAAAGGCAGATAAAGATAGCAATTTCAAGCTTTCATAAAGTAGGATGTTAGAGAGTTAGTAGTTGTGTGGGCCTGATTTTGTGCCCTTCATATACACATCTGCATAATAATAAAGCAATCCTTTGTAACAGGACTTTTTTTGGAGGGGGGAGTTGACAGAAATTCTGCTTTATGCAAGCATTGGGCACTTAAATACTGCTTCTGCTCCCCCCTGAAACTCATACGGCTCAGAAAGTATGTAGGGCTGTGAATGTGGGCTTCACAAATTAAAAAATCCTGTGCTCCAAGTTCTTCCTCTGCTACAAGATACGTGAGTTCTGTCTTCTCCTTGTAATGTTTATGCTATGAAATTACATCCCTGCTGAAGAGTACCAGTGAATTACTTTATAAAGTCCTTCCTGAGCCCTTAGGTAAAGCTTCTGCCTATTTAAGAAATGAAATGAAGGTGTCTGTGTGCTTTTTGTTAAAACTATATGTGAGAGGTTTAAAAAATGCTGAAAATACCTTTCTTAATAAACTGCAGTGTGAATTCCATAAATTATCCTCTAGGAAAACGACACCACTTTTTCAAATTTCTCCTGAGCTCCCAGTGCACCAATCATGAAGGTGCTTTTTAGTTCAAGTGCCTTCACATTATCAAGCATTTCCAAGTATTTTATCTGTTTTAGGAGGAGATGATGTTTGTGGGACATAAAAGTCATGAGGTATGGCGTTTGGGATGACAGTTACTTGCTGGTTGCCAGTCTGTACTATGTGTAAGACTGAATATGCCTGACTTGGGCAATACTGCATACCCAGAATTGAGTGAGATATGTTTGAAGAACCTGCTTTTATTTTGCCTGTATAAGGTCAATTTTCTTCACCTTTTGATTGCAGCAGGAAACATTGTGGAATTAATAACATTTCAAAGTGAAAACATTTTCCTTTTAAAACTGGAGATGACTTTTCCTGAGAGAGATATACAGAAAAAATAATCTAGCTCTGTAGAATATGATTTCTAAGATTATGTATGGTTCATTAGGCCAATGCCATGTGATACCTACAATCTTTTTATTGTGCATTTGAGTTTTTGCTCTAGTGCAATAGTGTTGTCAATATATACTAAATAATATCAGTGATGCTCCTGAGAATTAGACTTCTGTTTACTTACAGCTTTGGTTTAGCCAGTACTGGGGGAGGTTCCTTGGATGGTGATGTTGGCTCTGGTATTTTCACTGGCTGTCCATTTATCTTCTCTGGGAAATGGTTGGGTCTGGTTTGGTTTGCAGCACCAGGTCCATCCTCTGAGGATGGTTCACTTCCTTTTTCATCTTCAGGCAGCTTGAAGTGTACACGGAGCCCTACCTTGGAACTCGACCTGGGTTCATTGTGGTTCACAAGAACACCTTCGAGTTTAGGTTTGGGTGTTTGAATTGCTGCACGGCTGGAAGGAGTTTGTGGGGGAGGTTGGTGTTCAGTAACGACAAAGTCAATGGAGCCCGTCGTGTGAAGGGCAGCAGCATTACTGCTGTCTTCAGGTGCTGAAAGAGGAGAAGTCAAACCTTGGGATATGTAAATGCCATAAATCATCGTGAAAAGAAATCCCAAAAGTTATAGTTCAAAAAACTCACTCTGTCCTTCCAGCTGTTGGACTGAGTTGTTTGACCTCGTTTGTTTAAGAACAAATTCCCTTAAAAAAGGAATATTGTAAAGGTAGAGGGTAAAGAGGCACTGTTGCAGTTTGGAAAATCAGTCAGTGGTCTTCAGCCACGTCCCCAGTGATTTCCACTACATCTTTGAAATACAAACTTTTTTTTTTTAATTTTTTTTTTCCCCTGAGAGTTCTCACACTTTTTAGTTATGAAGAACATTGCCAGAACTTGGAGCTGCATTGGAGTCAACAGTACACAGCATAAATCACAGCCTGCTCTGCTCGGATTTACTAGGGAGCAAAGGACTCAAACTCTTACCTTTGACAGTCAGACGAGCTATACTGGATACTGTGCCATATTTATTGCTTGCAGTACAGGTGAAACTGCCGGAATCTTCTGAAAATACTTCAGCAATAACGAGAGTACAAATCTCCTCTGCAAAGCATGAGAGCAGGATTAGTACTTGAAGTGAACATGCAATGAAAAAACACACAGAACCCTGACTACCTTTGGGGAGATTTCCTTAAGGTCTTCCACCTTGCTCAGTTTGTTTCTAGTTCCATCAGTATTATCAGTTTTAGCAGCCTTTGTGTGCAGCAGCTGTTATCAGCATTGTCTGCAGCAACTGGTACCCTCTGTGTTCCAGCATGCCCAATGAAAGCAAAGAACAGGTGTCAGCAGTGTGTGGAAAACATTAGAAAATGTTTTCCTAACACATGAAGTACAGACTTAAAAGAACTTAAAATTTAATTTGGAAAAATACAGTTTACTCCACACTCTCAGCTCACTAAAACATAGGTATTTTTATCTCTGCAGATTGAAAGATTAATTATAATTGACTGGGAACATTTCAAGTGGAGTCACTCTGTAAGGGGGAGAAATATAAAACACATATATATAGGCTGTTGTTTTCAAAAATATCAGTGCAGATTTGCAGATAGAGGGCATTGTGCTAACTGTGCTTACGGAAAGTTGCCTTTTCACTTCCTTGTGAAGATGACTAATGGGCACCCAAAATATGCTAGCAAAATTGTACTAGCAAAAATTATGTTCCATCTAGAAAAGTCAATCTGGGTTTATGATATTCCTGTCTGACCAGTATCTGACACGTCTGGCAGCAGTACCACCTAATAAATACCTATTGTGATGGAATTTTAAATCTTTTGTTTTGGCTGTGCAGCTGGGAGGGGGAGGAACAGTAACATCTAAAGTGGATCGAAATGTGGGCTGATAAAATTTCTTCACCTACTCAGTGACTACCATTTTTCGATAAACTTTCCTAAAACCCTACAGGATAAATATTTTATGAGTACTTTTGTCAAAGGCCATAACACACTTAAATTCGATTGTTTCATGTCATCACCAAGGACAATCTAATGGCAACAAAGAGATTGTTTGCTATCAACTATAGGAGAATAATAGTTTATTATAGCAGTATGATAACAGAACTAGTTTAAGGCATTATAGTATCTAGTTTATCATGCTGGGATCTGCCAACCACTGCATGCATGGAAGTCCAGATTCCTTCTGAATGAGCAGCAGGTGATGAGGCTGCGACAACTGCACCCAACTGATTATCCCCTAAAAACTGCTTCACATTACTCAGCAGTGATGCCACTGGACAGTAACAGAACCGTGTCAGTGGCTTCTGGTTGAAGCTCCATTTTTTCATTCCTAAATCTCAGACAGTGGCAGTTTCTTTCAAGACACTTTTTGGGGTAAAAAGGTTTTGAATAGGGCAAGGAGAATAGTTACAGAAGTTTATGTTCCATAAGAATTAATACTCCTTTGGTAATTTTCCATCCTAAGAGGGGAAGCTTCATATTTTTAATAGCAAAAAGCATAATGAGGAGAGTGAATTTCTCATGGAGAAATAATGAAAGCTATAAGACTCCTCTGCTCCAACCATGTGACATAGCCTACATTCTGCCCTGATCCTTGAAATCAGCAGATCCAGCCACATTTATAGGATTTGCTGATATCAGGGGTGAACACCTGATGTGGTACTCTCACATTACATTGGTAGGGAGCACAGGGAATGGCTGACATGGCTAAACATCTGATGCAATGTTCCCTAACTGGTAAACTAGATAAAAATAGCTCAGATCTACCTCATCTCGTATACTTCAGGACCTCAGATGTACAGGGGACCCTCATACATTGATTTCATTAATCTTTAGCTCATTTAGATCCTGAGTTAAAACTGGGGCAAAGCAGAATGGAAACATCTTCTTCAAAAGAGACTGAATTAAATCAAATTACATGTTTGTGGAACAGTCTACAGTGAAATGTATGTCATTAGTAGCTATAGAACATGGGGAAAAGAAGAAATTATGTTAATTAAATAATGAAGTTTTAATAATTAATATTTTGTGAGGTTAAATCACCACATTTATGCAATGAAAAAATTATGAGCCTTTTGATGATCCCCACCTGGTTCAGCCATAGATCGTGGTTCTACAGGGAAGAAGAGCAGAATTATTAGATTGAATATAGTTACTTTTACCAAGATTTCTTTTTTCTTAAGCACAAAATAAAAAACTTGACCTTCTTAATGTGATGGAGTACTCTTTTTGATCCAATTTTCTGTTTAAGGGGTGGTGAAGACAGCCAGGCCTTATACTCAATGGTATGTCAAAGCCACTGAACAATATGAACACTTATGAACACTGTTGGGAACTTAGAAATAGGAAATAAATTCTCCAAGTAGCTGGGGTTTTTTTTCAGTATTGGCACAACTTTATTGTGTCTTGAAGACAATTTATGAAACTCTGACCCACATGAAATCAAGTTATGATGAACTATTGTTTCATTTAGGTTTAGTTTAGTGTGGTATTTAAGGAATTTCTGTTGAATTTCCACAATTTTAGCATTTCAGTGACTTTGAGAAAGTTGCAGATGTTCTGACTGTTTGAAAATTAAAATTACAGTTGTAATAAGAAATTCACACTGTTGCTATGTTAGCAATTTTGTTGCTTGCCTATATTTTATTAGACACAATGTTTTAACACAAGAAACATACTTTTCTGTAATATCCTAAAATCTGGAGAGTCTTCTATCAGTGTTCCTTCTCTATACCATTCAACCTTTGGGGAAGGAGCTCCTTTCACCCGACATTCAAAAACAACAAGCTGCCCCTCAGAAGCTGAAATATCCTGTAACATCTAATAGAGAAAATGAATAGACAGTCAGTAAATGTCTTAATGGTCTGGAAATAATACTGATTTCAATAAGATTTATTAATAAAGCCACTTAAACCTATGAATGGCTTAGGAAAAGGATTTTTTTGCCTTTTTTTTGAGAGCTAATTTTTAATTATCTCTCTTTAGTTATCTGACCTCTACTTTTCAAATATGTCATAGAACAGATTACCTTTGTAAATACAGGAGCAGCAATTATAGGTCTTCCATCCAGTCCTTGCAAATAATTAGTGGGGCTTTGAGCCTGTAGATTGCAAAACATCACAAGATGATGTTTAGGTGTACAGACATTATTTTTTCATATACAGGAGAAATGTGCTTTTGGAATGACATAAAAGAGATTTTGGAGGATGAAGTCCAAAGCAAAATACTTAAGGCAATGAACAGAAATTCTATTGTGGACAACTGCTGGTGATCTTCCTGGATGGGATAACAACAAAAATGCTGTTAGTACTTTATTGCCTTACTCAGTTAATCATGGCAAGAAAAGCTTTACTGAAGTGTATTGGAACATCTTTTCTTAATACTTCAGTAAGGCAAATATATGTTGTCTGCTTGGTCATAGTCCTCTTTTAAAAATTCTTACTTAGAAAATGGTTATTGATGTTAAAAAGGAAATGTTAAGTCAAGTCACATCTGTGACTGCTACTATAATTCTTCTCCTTTGCCAAAACCAGACCATATAGAGAGGTGGGATATCAACCTATTGATCCTACTCAGTGAAAACAGAATGGAATTGTTCTCCTCCTGGAAAACTTTGTTATATAGCTTGAGTATTTAATATAGTTTTTTATTTTGGTGTAATAGGAGTTGCCCCAGAACAGCAGAATTAATGATTCAGTATCTCAGGAAACATTCAAATTACATAGATGGTGCCTTATAAGCCAACAAAATTTTAAAGTAGTGATTTTTGAGGTAACTATTACCCTTAAGCATCTTCTCTCAAAATGGCAAAGTGTTGCAGGGGCTTAGTTCTATTCTCATTGTAGTCAAAAGTAAATGTGCATTACTTCACCTGTTCAGTATCTGTTTATTGGTTACCACCTAATTCTGGGCTGTAAACTTTGAAAAGGCACTGTAAAGCGAGAAATTCAGAAACTCGTGAACTTTTCAGTTTTAACTAAGTATGGCTCCTCTTTCCTATCAGGAAAGAATTCACAGCTGTGAACATGCTGACAGTTTGCAACAAAAACGATTCCAAATGCATGGTAATGTTAATTAGAAACTCTTTGATGTTGATAGTAAAATGTTATGTGGCAAACAACTTATCTACATATAAAGTAAACATAGTAGTGAAACGATTCAGCTTAAAATGAGTTTCATTGAAAGGAAAAGATTTCAAGTGAGCTCTGTAGTGAGGGAGAGGAAAATGTGCTGGGCTGGGAAGTGGATGAGCCAGTCTGCGATGAGGAGAGGCCGGGAAGGTGACTCACACATCCAGGTGCCCTTTCCGTCTCTGAGCTGCTGGAAGGCACATGAATTCCCAGTGCTGGCTGAGCCACCTGCTCCTCCTGCTCCTCGTGCAGCCGGGGAAGGAAGGCACCCTGCCCTTGGGCAGGTGCTCCAGGTTGCCTTGGAGGCAGGGCCATTCCTCTGTGGACTGTATGGCTGTGAGGCTCAAAGCTGAAGTTCAACAGCAAAGCAAACGCCAGAAAATTTGGGGTTCTCAGTCACAAACTGTAGAAGAAATGCTTTTTTTAAGAGCTTGCTTTTAGTCCTTGAAATTCACCACATTGTCCCACCTACCTGGCTAACTGGTGTTGACACAGCCTGGACAGGTACAGACACAGACTGAACCACAGCTGATGGTGTCTTGGAGGTTTCTTGATGCTTGGTTGCAGTTCTGACAGCAGGAGATGCTGCATTCACAGAGGTGTTGGCTGGCTTTGGTTTGCTGTGAAATATTAACCGAGAACAAATTCTCTAACTTGAAGCTAGAGCTCTGTGTGTGCCCCTAAATTATGTCTGTCTCAGTTACATGTCAACCCCAGCCTCACTTCTGGGATTGAATTCCTCTTGACCTAAGCTGATATGTACTCCTCCTAGGTAAAACTGCACTTTGTAAGTCACCCAGCTATCTGGCCACTCTAATATCTCATACTTAGTTCAGCCACACCAAATGCAATAAATGGCCTGGATCAATGCAATTGTGGCTGTTACCAGCTGAGAGTAGCATGAGAAAGCAGTGCTAGTTTCACAGAGGACACTGCTAGTTTCTATTCTGTGAAGAGTGGGCCTATAAGGTAATGAAAATACTATGGTTTGCTTGGATACAGATTCAAAAATTAATTGCTGAAAAATAAAAGAGACATGCTTTCTGACCAACATATCATCAAAGTTGCTATCATCAACTTTGCTAGAGATTGACAACTCTTCACTTTGTGGTTGTTTATATATGGAAATGTAAGAATTGACCCTTTTAAATTTTATTGCTAGGTGGAATAATGCAGACAGTGAAGAGCTGGTCTTTTTATTCAGTTTGAGGTCCCTCCAGGAAAGCTAGCCTTCAAAACAGAAGAAGCATTACTCAGAGTGAAGATACAACTATTGTGATCACTGATTTCTCTTTCAAACTTCTTTTAGCAGCTGTTCTCGTATTAACTCCCTTCAGTTACCAGTGTTCAGATTCATGTGATGACAACTGGAAGCCAAGCAAAAATGAAGACACACTTATCATACCCAAACCTGGTCTTTCGTAATGTGATTATTTGAAGACATCCTAGTGTGATGTCAAAGCAGCATTCTGAGAAAAAAATTACCTCACAGCTTAATGAGGTAAGTGATTTAAAGATGCCATCATGTGATCAGGATCCTGGTCAACCCTACATTGACACCTAATGACATGAATGTGAAAAAAAAATGCTTGTGACACTTGGACAAGTCTGAGCTAGAATGGAAAACTTCACAATTCATCCTAAAACAATTGGCAGTACATCCCCAGTTTGAGACCTTCTTGATCTTCAGTTTTATAAAAATCCTAACATTTATCAAAGTCCATAAACCAATTCAATCTGGAGTACTTTATGACTTTGAAGTTTAAATTACATACAACAGGTTTTGCTGTCAGCCTGAGGTCTTCAGTCAAATACACTGCAAATATCTTCTCTTTGCATTTTAAAAACTGACATTTGTAATGAGTATAATTCTCCTTAGTGATGGGAAAAAGCCAACAGGGTGCATAAGTCTGTCTAATTAAGGCCTCTTCTATGAAGCACTGGTTGCTTTTGATGTTGAATCTGTACATACAAAGGATTTCAAAATAAAAGACTGAGTATTTTAGCTTTTAACCATTCTGACTTCCTTTCTAATTAATAGAAGGACTTTAATTCTGAAAGAATTTTAACAGCATTGGATCAGGGTCTAAATTATCGGGGAAAAATAAATAAATATTTCCCAGATACCAGATCACATCTGACATTTTTTCTTTTTATAATTAAGTAGTCTTTTATACCATCATTTCAGTTCACTCTAGTACATGTCTATTAATTTCTTTATCTTAAATCTAAATAATCAGTCTCTACCTATATTCTGCCAAAAACCTTATGTATTTTCATGTGAGAAATTGTACTATATTTTTTGTCCAAGTCAGACACTTAAATCAGCATTTAAGTTGGATCTAGGCAAATGGTTTTTGTTTTAGTAAATTCATTTTAGAATTTCAGTCTTTATGGTAACATCTTCTTATATTAATATTTAATACTAAAATTTCAATTCTTAATCTAAAGTTGAGGACTCACAAGCAAACAAATGTGTGTTTGTTCCATCTGTAAAGCAAACAAATGAGCACACAAAATTCAACCCAACCAATCCCAACAAATCCTAAACAGAATAATAAAGTGTTGGAAGCTGCAAACTGAAATGTCTGCACTTGTGGGTTTTTTGACTGTAAGAAATACAGATGATGTAATTGATTTTAAACTTACTGATCCATTTCGTCTTTGATGATTTCACCTTCAGAGTCAGAAGAAGAGATGCCTATGAAAAAAAAATAATTTAGCAGAGGGGTTTTTGGAGTTTCTCTATGAATGATACAAACCTTTATTCGGATTTCTTCTAGACCACTCTATGGATATGTATTAGAAAGCTATGCCAAGACAAAAGATCACATTGCAGGGGAAATGAACCAGCATTCCATACTGTGCAAGATACAGAACTGCTGTTGAGATAAGGCAGATTTGGGAGGAGGTGCAACTGAAGTAAGGAAAACAACATCCAAGAGTGAATGAACATCTAGGTGTTCCTTGGTTCTCTTTAAAATGCCTCTATGATTTAATCCATATTTGGTGTTGTGAATCAAGTGAGAGTTTTCTTCTCTCAGATGCCTGATACTATCAGATTAAAAGAAAAAAGATAGAGACCTGGAATGACAGCTATTATTCTCCAGCTAGTGCCTTGTAGCACAGTATGGAGAAGATACTAGCTCGGTTTACTAACAGCTGTCAGTCACTGAGACATTTTACACTTCTGATTCAGCCTTCACTGTGCTTGGAATTTGCATTTTCTCTGCAGTTCCTGCCAGTGAGCATCTCCATCAGCCATGGCTCCCATCCAGCATCCACTGAGTTGGGTAAAAGCAGACCTTGGCCCCTGTTTCAAGAACTTGTAAATCCCTGCCAAGCACAGACATCTCCCATTAATGTCAGGGGCAGTGCAGATACTAAAAAAGGATTCGTCCTTTCACTGTCAGATTAGAGACAGGAAAGAAGAATAACAGCAGAACGAAATTCACCTTTAGGGCAGTGCTTTAATTTATGAATGGTCCCACTGTGGTCAGTGACGGTGCTCATAGCATATTTCTCTGAGAGAAATAGAAAAAAAATCCTATGTGTTTATTTTAAGTTTACAGTCCTGCTAGCACAATAATGGATTCAATCTAAAATCTTCTCCAAGAAAGTGTTAAAGACAAATATAATAAATAGATCACTCTTAGATATAGTAAAAGGCATAAGGAGAAAGAAAAGACACCTAAATCTGCAGGTGTATCTTCTGTTTGATTTACAGCATCTACTGGGCAAGTAGAACGTCAAATTGATGGCATATTTATTTTGGTTACAAGGTCCCAATAAAGGGTTAAGATGAAGCTGTCCTACATTCAATTTGTAGGGACTGTAGGGAAAAGGAAGAATAAGAATTAGACATAAATTTTAGTTTCTTATACTTCTGTAGAGTTCCACATACAAAAAATACAAGGTGGCTTCAGAATTGGAATATTTTTAGACTTGGATCTTGCAGTGAGATATATAAAATCTCTGGGAAGTAACACAATAAAATTACATGTAAGTGCTGGTCCCTTGTCTGAAGAGTGTTTTACAGGAAAATAATAAAGGTATTAGTAATGATGAAGAGTGTTGACTCCTGCTATATATTTTTTGTGACAAAACGATGACAGTTAGCAAGCAAGATACATAATTGTATCTTAATCCCATATGACCAATTTCAACAATCAGTTTCTGCAGCACTTCTAAGAGTACCTTCTATGTAAATCTCTGCAGAAGTGGAGTCTGTTCCATAGATGTTGGAAGCAAAGCACGAGTAGCGCCCTGTGTCCTCCTCAAAAGCTTCAACAATAATCAAAGAGTGTCGATCACCTGTCTGGATAATTTGAATGTCTGGTGAGTTTTCAAGCTCCTTCCCTTCACAGTACCACCTACAAGGCAAAAAGAAATTGTTTTTCAATGCAAACTACTTGATAACTAGGATGATAATGTTTGAAGTCTTTCTGATGATAAAATTGGTATGTTTAGCCTGAAGATTCTGACAGAGTACTGCAGGCAAGTATTGAATCAGCAGTCATAGGAATAAAATATTGATAATTTTCATAATATTCAATAAAGAGTAAAAGAGCTCTAAATTTGGAACACTGTCAATCCAGCTCTGATTTTCTCTTTAGGTACAATCAGATCTGTGTAGTGGCTTAAAGTGCAGCAAAAAAACCCAGCCCTAAGTTAACAAATTTCCCCCAAACTTGTGTTTCCTAAGTTCATGTTAATTCAAAATATGACTGAAATTTGTCCTTATTTTGTCATATACTTAACAAAATCTGTTTTTTATAGAAAATGGCATAAGTCTATCCTGAGGTAAGAAAGTTGATCTATTACAATACAGAGGTATTTCCATACAGAAACAGCCAGTGAGACAGCTGCACCAGCAATTCTTTTCTGCACGATATTGCTGTGTTCCTCTTTAAACACTGCTGCATAGCCAAGAATCTACTAGGCTCTTGAGAGCTTTCACACTCCTATCTCAGGCATTCCTAAGTCCCTCAGTATTCAGAAGGGTTGTTTCAGTGGAAAATGCAGGAATGCACACAAAAGGAAAAGCAGCACCTTCACAGACAGCTCTATAGGATGTGTTACTGGCAGTAACCACCAGCTCACTCAGAGCTGGTAGGAGGGGAGAGCAGGCCCATGGCTCTTCCTTGTTACAAGGCAGAACAGAAGCATAAAAAGCAGGTGGGTCTGCAGAAACAGAGTCAAATTAAATCTAGGCTTTATGAAGAAGAAGCAGCACTATGTATCAAGATCCAGAGTTAAATGTTTGAGATAATACTCAGAAATAACTGTAATTATAGATAACTAGCGAAATTTGAAAAGCCAAACTTAAGCGCATTCATTTTCACTGTAACTTTTCTCATAAAGATAGATAGATGGATAGATAGATATAAAATGTCACAAAAATATTTGTGTTTTCTTACTGTGACTTTCTTAATTACATGTGATTAGCTAATGCATCTTCTGCATGTGAGGGTGGTTGCTGTCATACTTATTTTTTATTCAATTGATTTAAAAAAAAATTATTAATTGTTTCATCCATCTTATATGGTAACTTGGTAAAAGAACCTGCCAACATTTGAGTGGTACTGCAGAAAATATGATTGTTATGGAAAGTATAAGGATATGCTTTTAAGTAATAAATTGTAATAATTAGTATTTCCTGTCTTACTTCAATACATTTCCATCTCAGATATTTTGGAAAAACATGAATAAATAAATTTGTTTGACCGCTCAATTGCACAACTTTGTAACAACAGTTTGTGCTACAAATTAAGCATGAAGAAAACCCCAAATATATTGAAAAAGAAAAACTCTCTAAACAGTCCATACCAACAGAAACCCAGAGTATAACAGAAGTATAATACAGAATTGAGAAAGGAGCCTCAAGGGGTCTCTGAGGTATGAAGGAGTACAGATCTAGCACTTAAATGCTGATTCTGTAGCTAAGCAGAAGACCAGGCCCTGTTTGTGCCCCTCAGTCCAAGCCATCCAACGTGGCTTTCTCAAAACCAACAGGGTATTCCCTGTGTTTCATTCACACCAGAGATGCCCTGAGCTATGTTCTGTCAGTAGACACTCTGCCTAGGACTGCACTTTACTCCAGCTAGCTTTCAGCAGCCATTCATGCTCCTTCTCAAAGCTCAGTGGAACTTGTTTAAGATGCAAACAGCATTCTGGCCACTAACCAAGCCCATAGAGCATGCAGCACCTTTGGAAATTGGAGAGCCAGCTGTGCTCATACAAAAGGGAGCAGTAACAGCAGCACATATCCAAGGATGCCAGGTGAGCTGGCACATGTGGAAGGATAAGGAAGAACTCCCTGGGTGTTCTGGCTCAGATTACAGATCTGCCTAACCCATCGTGCTCTCCTGACAGTGGCCAAAAGCAGACACTGAGGGGAGGGTGTAAGAACAGACTGAATGTATGCATGTGTGTATATTTACTTATTGCTCTGGAGTGTGTAACCCTCCTCTTTAACTTCTCTCCCAAGGCATGAAGCAGCACTTAAAAATAGTTTTAAAAATGTGAAATCCCTGGTCTTAAATCATTACTTATAAACTACTTTTCTCTTAAAGGATTTCATGATCACAGTACCATTACCATTGTTTTCCATAGATTAGAATGTATGGTTCCTTGCTAACATTTATTTTGAAAATACTACTTTTTATTTATGTTATCTTTATTTTTAAACTGTTGGTTTGTGCTTCCATTCAAAATACATTTCCTTTAAAAATAATTATCTTTCTAACTTCTTCTGATTGACTTTTAGTTTTCATATTCTGTCATAGTCCTGTCAGAACATCTAAAACAAAACCTCTTCAAACAGAAGGAACAGCTACATCTATTTTAAACTTTGCCCATAATGGCTTGCCCAAATCTGGAGTTTTCCCCACTAATACTTGGATACAAAGGGGGTTTTTTTGACTGGTTTCCCGGAAGTATCACATTCTCTTTTCTGTTCAGTGCTGTCCTTGCACACATGTAGGGACAGACACCATAGCTCGTAGCTGGCATCCGGAACACAAACATCCAATGTCTGGGATAGATAACAACTCTACCAGGAGCAAATAGAGGAAATGTTTAGCAGTCCCAAGGGAGAGGTATGGTAATGTGCATTACCGGGTTGATTGAAAATGTCCTTTGACAATTATTAGTGCCTTTTCAAATTCTAGACAAGGGAATTATATAGGATTCCTGCAAGACTGAAAGGAGACATATAAAAAATTCTATCTACAATATGGTTTATTCTACTGTTGTTCTCAAGATCTGCAGTTGGTGATAACTGAAAATGGTCACATTATCAGGAGAGACGGTTCATGCAGTTGTGTGAGTACAGGCACAAATTTGGTATATGAATGTACAAGTTGCCTTTTAGGTGTGTAATTCATGTAGACAACTGTGTACTTTAGGACATGAGTCATGGCACTTACTCATGTCTTTTTATATACCTACCCCATGCCTCTTCCTTATATTGTAGCCTTGTTTTAGCATGTTAGCCTTAGCAGATATGAATAAGGATTAAAGAGAATACCCATGTTCTAGAATTTGATTTCATTTTCAGCAGCATCTTTTCAGAACATTAAAATAACTTGTATAGTACAGTGATATTATATTTTCGTGTCCACTTATATGTGTTTCCTTACTGAAGTGGCACATCGAGCAAAACACATTACACAAAATGCTCTGATACAACTGCCATTAAGGTAGAACTCATTGTGTTACTGATCAGCTTTTCGAATTAACCTGTTTTGTTTGTGCAGAGATACGTCTGTATCACATGCTTTTGTGAGGCACAGTTTAATTTTCCTACAAGCAAATTTAAAAACACCATGTAAGCTAATTTTTATGTTTCTTTTATTAGTATATAAGCAATTTATTCCTTTAGTAGACTCAAAGAGTGAAGCAGGATTGAGTTAATTGTTTTCTTTGCAGTTATTTTTTTCTTTGGTTAGTCCCAAATTTGCAGCAGATTTGCAGCAAATTTGCAGATTTAAAACTTCAGGAATAAACTCCTGTTTCAAACCTGTGTTTAGTTCTCTATGCAGTGTGTTCTGTAGTCAGTATTTTCAGCATAATGTTCAAGTATTTTGAGATTAAGTTGAAAAAAGGAGCATGTTGTGTGAATGTTGTCTCTCTGCAATGCTTATAAATCAAAACCAGTTGTCTCCTGTGAAGTTAAGCTTCATGGAAAACTTTGGTATGGCCATATCTACTCCTTGCTTATTAACATTTGATTTTATACTTACTGTGAAAACGTTGTACATGGTAGCAATGAAATGTCAGTTCCAGGGGGAGTTCTGACATTGAGATATGTGGAATGACTGAAGTAGCAATACTCTCTGTCACTGACATTTCATTCCTGCCATGGATTGCAACGATAGCTTCCTCATGCAAGGGAGGTTCACATTAAGGCAGTGTCATCCCCTGTGCCAAATTCATCCTAGATCTTAATCCATTGACTTGACTGGAGTTGCATGTAAGAGAAGTTTGGCTCTAGACGTTGAGCACTAAAACAGAGAAGTGCTTTCATTGGCAGCCAGGAAGAAAAATCCTGAATAACCTTGCATGGCTTCGGAGTTTCTAAAAATCTCTGATTAGTCGCAGGTCTGGTCTCCTCAAGCAAAGCAGCATAAAATGCACCTTTTGAGCTTTGTATGCCTATGTTAAAGAATGTTTTCATGGAAACCTTATGACATACAGCCTGTTTTTAGAACATTAAATCCTCATGACACTTCCAGGATAGCTGTGTATGCCAAACCATGCAATGTGATTCATCAGTAAAATTAACCTAGGAGTGATGTGCCAAGCAGTTTGGAAAAATGTAGGCACCTCTGAACTTGAGGGAAAAAGGAGTGCTCTCCTCACAGAGAGGAGTGAATGTCACACCTACCATTACTCATACAGAAATGGAGCTGTAGAAGGGAGCTTGAGAAGGAGGTCATCAAACACTTTGGAAATAAGCTACACATTTCTCTCAAAGGCTTATTTCTAACCCGCAGTACAGAGTAAAGCAATCAGCAGTAAATGTACTAGTGCTCTTTAATAGCGAGCTAAGGTTTGAGCTAGCTGGAAGCACACATCCTGTGGTCTCAGTCCTTGTCTCTTCTGTGACACTGCATTCAGCTGATGATACTGAAAAATGGGTAACTTTTCACCCAAAATTCTAGATAGGTTGGCTTCACGAGCTTCCTCTGAGTTGTGGGCTTCTTACGTTAAGGCTTAAGTTACCTTACAAAGCAATTGGACAGGTCTTTCTGTATTCAGCCAAGAGGACTTAGCTTTCCATATACTGGTATTTCAAATCTGTTCCTCATTCTTCTCTGGCTCCACCATCCAGTTTTCTGTCCCTCAGTGAGCCCTCATGCTTGACAGTTACCTACCACACCTGTAATGCTTTATCACTGCCATGATTTGGTAATTTGATAAGTAATCAAAATGGTATTTTGACCCTGATCCATCATGAATGTCATTTACACCACCTTTAACATCAATTTGGTTTAGTACTATCTTGCTTTCAAACGTGGTATCTGCCCTTCATATTTTCCAGTCCTTTCTATCCCTGTGATCAGCTTCTTTCTAAATATCCTGTCTCTAATTTCTCTCTTATAATCCCCATTACATCAGTTTAACCATCGGATTGCTCCTAGTGTTGACTGATTAACTACGCTACAGAGCTTGCTGAATCTTGTTCTTGTTTCACAATGCTCTTGGTTCCCACAGTACAACTTCCACTTTGTAATTTTATTTAATATATGCATTTATAAGTCACTTGGGATCCCTTTCTGTGGTTAGGAAGTCCATTTTAAGTCAAAGGTCATTAAGCTTTCATTCATCAGTTGCTACCTTGCCAGTCAGTCCTTTCCTGGGAGTGCTGATTTTTTTATTTCTCTAACCTATCTATTAGAATCCTTCTCTCCTTGCCCAGCTCCACAGACGTTGAACTAACTCACCATAAACTTTGGAAAACTCGTACCCTCCAAGCAAGATGTTTGCCAGTTCTGAGTACAGTTCTGCTCACAGTTCCACAACTATGGTCAACAGGATGCCTCCTTCACTCTTTTGGAAGCTTTGCACAGCAGATCAAAGGTAGGGATTATTTTTAGGGAAAAAATGCTGTGTTCTTCTGGTCCTCGTGATTAATGGAACACAAACCCCAAAGTACATTCTGTTTTCTGGTTTCCTTGTGCTGTACCAGTGACTAACAAGGCCATGATCACTGGAAGCATGTGAATATTTATCACTCAGTCAAGTGACAATTTTTACACCCTCTTAGTGTTACTTCTACACATTGGTGGAGTTGAAAGAATCTTGGATGAACATGACAAAGCTTTGTTAATAAATAATTATGATCAGAAAACTGTTCAAGGAGCTAACATTCCCAGCTTTCTCCTTCATATAGCACGTACATACACACACAAACACAAGGGAGAGAGAGTCCAGAGTTCCTCCCTTGTGACTTACCTTCTATTTTTCAGTTTAAATGGGAAACTGGAAGCTGAGCCTGATCTTTTTCTTGAGCTTGGGACTAATTTTCCCTAGGGGACTTCTTTCTCCCTATCCCTAATTCCCTATATCTGATGGATGCTTATTCTATAGAAGTGTAGCAGCTCCTGTATTGAATGGCATTCACATAAGTAGCTTATTTAATTAATCAAAATGAACAAAATCAAATGTTGCAATAGAAATTTCAGTTAAAAAGCATCAGTTTTGTTGGGACAAAAATTAACCCAAGTTATAAAGATATCTGTCATCCATTTCTGTGGAATCAAGTGATTCCTGAATTGGGTGTACAGGCATTCTGCTCATCCCTGGATACTCTGTAGGATGAGCCATCATTCCTGGGTTCTCCAATCTGCCCTTGCGAGGGTTCTGTGACTTTATAGTATCAGCTTCTAATTCTGACTTAGAACTTTAGATGATTGTTAAACACCTAAACTTGGATGGCA
This sequence comes from Corvus hawaiiensis, assembly GCF_020740725.1. Taxonomy (NCBI): domain Eukaryota; kingdom Metazoa; phylum Chordata; class Aves; order Passeriformes; family Corvidae; genus Corvus; species Corvus hawaiiensis. Next base: position 32,966,473 of record NC_063220.1, on the reverse strand, counting down.
TGAACACCTTGTCACTTTTAAGCATGTCAACAGCACGAACATGACTGCTGGTATAAGGACAGTGCTGTGGCCTTCTGGAGAAATACCTAAACTGAACATTGTGTGTTGGAGTACGGTCTATAAACAATCATTTCAGTGTTCACCTGTTCTGAATACAAAGAAAACCAGATTGAGTTTGTGTACAGGTCCAGATACATAAGAGAAGATGATTTCACTTGTTGTCTTTGCATTATAAGCTATGAATGATGAAAGGGGAAAAAATATTTCTCATGTCCAGGGATCCTACTGACATTTTTATTATCCAAAGGATTTATCAAGGCAAATGCCTGGAGAAATAAGTCTCAAAGCCTTTATAAGCAAGAGAAGTGTTCAGAGAGTGTTGCAAATATCTAGGGGATGATGATATTTCCTGTTTGTTTTCTGTAAAAAAAACCCTGAATTTCTGGCACTGTTTTCTATTTTAGTCAGACTCCTCTACAAGTTTAAGGGCTGAACACAATACAACATTTGTAATGGCATAAGCTTCACCAAGGGAATGCCTCAAAACTGTTAAATAAAGCAGTGGGTTTAGACATGAAGCATAGTAGAAATAATATTCTTCCCAAACAACGTATTTCCTGCCTGCACACACCTACCATGACAGAAATACAAAATGACAAGTGCAGAATATGTTTACCTGACTTCAGGTGCTGGGATTCCTACCACAATGCAGTCCAATTGCACTTTGGATCCTTCAGGAACTTCCCTGCTCTTCAATTTTTGAGTAAAGCGCGGTGGTTGTCCAATGGGCTCATCAGAATATACAGATGCAGATTCTGACTCTGTTTTCAGCTCTGCACTTGTTAATTGACTGATAGATTCCAGGTTTGCAGCCTGTTGATCATCTGTTTGTTCAAATGTTTTCTCTGCTTTGTTTTCCAAGTCTTGACGTGTTGGAATGGAAAGCCTTTCTCTGTTTTCTGACGTGAGAGACAGGCCAGAGCTACCTTTTTGAGCAGACTTATTCTTAGAATCAATTTTGCTCTTGTAGTTTTTGCATGTTCGGGGTCTTATTCTTTCAGAGTTGTGAGCTTTGAAAAGTGAGGAGAGCTCCTCAATGAAATCTGCTGCCTTGTTTAGGAATTCCTTTTTGGATTCTGATTCAGAAGGCAGGTGGTGTTTCTTTAGATCTTGAGAGCTCCCTTTGGACCCCTTTGTGTTTCTGACATGTTCCTGGCAAAAGTTGGAGTGCAGGCCATTGTCTGATGTTTTCAAAGCTGTAGACTGGGCCATTTGTTTGTGTTTTCCCGTGTTGTTCAGCTGATCTGGGGGGTGCTGTGAATGTGCCTGAAGCTCATCCTGTTTAGTTTCCAGCGGATTCTGACCAATAGCTTGTCTTGCCAGGTTTACACTTTCATCAAGCTCTTCTTGGCTCAAAAAGGCAGAGAGATCTGGAAGGTCATCTTGGGCAGCTACCTCATCTGAATCACCAGAAGCATTGCCATAGTGGAAATTATGAGAAACTGGCTCTGATATGCTTCTTTCACTCTTCCCTTGATGCTTAGTTTCTGCTAAATAACTCTCCCTCAGAAGCTGAGATATTGAAGTTGAGGTTTCTAAACTGTCGTCTTGCATGCTGCCAACAAAAAGGACAAATAGGACCACGCCTTATCAACAGCAATTTTTTTGACTGAACACAATAACAGGCTTCTGAACATTCTCAAACTGCATCTGTGTGCTGAATACTTGTAAGTACTTGTGATACTTGAAGCATAAGGATGGCCTAGTGTTAAAGGCCTGCTTCTGCACATCCTACCAGATACTGTTGTCTTTACCCAGTAAAGTTCATCTTTTATCACCTTCTACTGTCGATAGCCTCACATAAAGTAACTGCAAGTGTGGTATTTTCTACTCTGTTCTAGGCAAAACTTCAACTACAGAGCTATCAACTGAGTTTCAATGTCAAATCTTCATCATTGCTGATGTGCGTTTCTTAGCTAAGAAACAATCTCATCAGATGGATTAAGTGTTGGATATTACAGGGACTGAAAGTTGTTTGGAATAACTACTTTTAAATGAAGTAAATTTAGCTTGAAAAGCACTGAAGTAGTAAGTAAATGAACCCTCAAAATCATATGAGGGATGTGAGGAGGAAGGAGAAAGAACAAAAATATTCTATAATGACAATGTTTCATGCATTATAGGAAGTTATAATGGTGCTAAATGTTCCATAGCTTCATAAATTCAGCATTATTTCTAATAAGCTATTTAAGGTAAGTAGAGAACTATGTCATTATTTGATGCAAACATAATTGGTACTACAAGGCTTTCAGAATCATGATCTTAGGTCATCCTGATTCTGAAAAAATGTACCATATGAGATGAGAGTTACCAGAAAGCCCATACTTAACCTGCATGCCTGAAAAGCAAAGCTAAAGCATCCCTTTAGATCCTTAAGCAAGTATAACTGTGTGACGTTCTCCCTTTTATTTACACAAGAGCCATGATGAGTGCAGAGGGATTCAGACATCCTGTTAACACACTCATCTTCTGGTGGCCTAAATATGAAGACAAATAACTGGTCTTTACCCCATTCAGAGAGCTGATCCTCAGAGATACTGAGACAAGTGCGTGACTGTTTACTGGATCTGTCTCTCAGACTATGCAGTGCTCACTGTCTCCTTCCTACTTCATTTATGGTGTGGCAAATCTTGCTGCAGTGGTTTCAGGTATTCCTACCCCAAGGTGTCTGGTTTGTCACACTGCAGAAGGTTCGGTTCCTGTCATGGCATCAAGAGAAGAGAACATCCATGCCCTAGAGTTGGCCATCTCCATTCACAGCCTTGTGTAACAGCTGAAGCTGCCAGGGAAAGAAAAGTTAGAAAGGCATCTCTGCTGTGAAAGGCTTTGGGCTTTTCTAGTTCAATTGTTCCCGGAAAAGGGCTTGTGAAGAACAAATGAAGTGGTAATGTCTTGTACTACTGAAGTATTTCCTCCTGGAATGTGAGTGGCAGCCCTTATTCCTTATTTACAAAAAGGAAGGTTTCTATTTAAACTGTTTATATTCTTCTTCAATGAATGAACATACAGCTGCCATAATCTGATGTGCATTTTGAGATCCCTCTGCTTGAGGCAAAATTTGTTATACTGAAATCCTTTTTCTTACATAAATATTTGTAATTTTAGGTTTATTGATTTTGCTTTATTTTCATAATTTGAAACAAAGAAAATCACTTAACGCTACAGAGGCACCGAATCAAAATATTGCTAAGTTTGTGCCTGTACAAAGAATGAGAAATAAAATGCCATATAAATTGTAGGCTTCTAAGCACCCAGTCAAGTCCCTGCAGCTGAGCCAGGGTCTGTAATACTAATTGAACATTTGGCATTAAATTATCTGGCGCAGTGTTTCAGTGAAGCTGTGGCACATAGAGAACGCTGATTTGGGAAGCCCATGTGAGATAATATTGTGAGCTGTTTCATGACTGGGCAGAGTTTGTAATTTAACCTCTTAAGAGTACAAAGAGGTCTCCATGAGGCTTTAAGTTCCTGCTCAGTGGAAACTGCTTTTGCTTGCTCAGCTTTCACGTCTTGGGCAGCTGTGCCACCTTTGTGAAGCTGAACGTGTTTAAGGGGCTCTCTCCGCTTGTTTATGTGCTGATCGCATACTATGTGCAGTAAAGGTCACAGCTAAAGCTACAGTTTCAACTTCCAAGAGTTTAAATACATTCTAACATAAGGACTTTACAGACTGACAGACAGAGCTGTCCCGTGAATGAAGTGCAGCCCTTGGGCCTGCTCCCCACGGGCCACTTTCTATCTGCTTAAAAGCTGAAGGGGTGAGGCAGAGCCATCACCAGCTCCTTCCTCTGCCTCGGGAGGGTGACTGAGTCTGCAAAACCAGAGCCGTATGTGCCTCAGCAGGATGTCACAGCTCTGGAGGGATGCAGCTCCACACTGACCTCTCCACGGGTGGCTCTGGCTGAATTAGAACATCCAGCTCTTTGTAGCTTTACAGGACACAGTGGAAGGCTGGAGAAGTGTGTATTTTACAAGGTGGCAAAATTTAGCTTGCTGCATTTCTTGGCCACTCTTTCTGCAGCATTTCAGAATGGCACATCTTCATCTCAGTGACTCTAAAGGTCATCAGAGCTGAAAAAAGATGATGCAGCTCTTTAGAGAGCACTGGACACTCTAAGGAAGAAAGGCAAGTAGAGAAGGAATATAGTGTAATCAAAACCTGCTGAAGTCAAATGAACTTGAAGAACTCCTGTAATGATTTTGTCTAAAGAGTATATGAAATTATCTGACTGAGACTATTCAGGGTTTCATTTTCCTCTGTTGCACAGACATTGCTTGATTTTCTCATGTAAGTGCTGTTTGTTTCAACAGAAGTTGTTAATCACAGTGCAGCTTTTCTGCAGGAAACCATAGTAAAGCAACTGTGTGTTCAGTATGGTTATTTGAGACTGTTCTGGGTATATTTGAAACTTTGTTCTTGCATGTCTTCTATTCATCTTTTGATGAATTGAAAGCATTGAAACATGAAAGAAATAATTTCTGCTGATTTGCTTAAGGAGTATTACTGCAATATAAGGAGCTACTCTCAAAGATGTGTTTAGATTGGCACATAGTTTTATAATTCTAGCTTGAAAAACCCTAGTGAGGAAGGCACTGTCTGATAGTGAAAGGAGGAAAACAAACAGTTCCCCAGCAAAGGACCTGGAACAACTTCCTTCCTTCTGCCTATTGGAGCAGAAGAGGTAGAAGGGAGCAGAGTTCTCTTTCTGGAGTTGGGAAGCAAGATATTAATGAGAACGAATCTGATGCCAAATTCTTAATACTTAAGAGAGCCATCACCTTTCTTTAGAGCTCATCCAGGGTCAGAATTTTACCTAACTTTATCTAATTTTATCTAACTATTCTCTATTTTCAGCTTGTGTAGAAGATGACTTTTTAATCTATTTTTAGTAATGCAGTAGTTGGGTTCTAGTCAAATGTAGCACTTTGAGGCAGTGCTTGTCTACTGAAGTTTTAAAGTATTTTGAATTATGTGATATTTTTAATTTAACAGAAAATGTTAAGTTTCAGCAAATGTTGCTGTGAGGCTCCTGGGCAATCCCATTACAGTTATTAATTTTGCCTTTCTTATGCTTTGAGAGATGTCCAGTCTGTTGTGTTTGGTTTTTTGGTTTTTTTTTTCTGTGAAGAACTGTGCTAATTGTATTGTAGTTGCAGATGTCTCTGTTGAGCAGATAAGTGCAGATAACTCTGCAGATAACTCTGTTGAGCCGGCAGTAAGAAGGACAAACTGAAAGCACAGTAGGCAGCAATCTGTGGTGGCAATGAAAGCACCAATAATTTTGCTGACTGAAAAAGTGTTGTAATGAACCTGTATCAAGGGCAGGAATTGCATTGCTGGTTACAAATAATGTCTCTAAACTGGTGTTATTTAGGGGGGAAATGGGGTGACTGATGCCAGCAGCCTGCAGTTCTCTACTCTTGACTGGTTCATTACCTACAGCACCAAACCAGAGTGCCAAGGGCAACATCTTTGGCTTTCCTGGGACACCAACAGCAGTGACCTTGGGCACCTGCTAGCTTGAAAGGCACCGGAGGATGCCATGAACAAAACTGACTCCATTAATTCCTTCACTCTGCTAATTCAGTTTCCATTAACCAACTAATTGAACAAGCTTTGAGTTTCCAAGAGCCTATGGCTATGGCAATGTTCTCTTATTAGCCAAGTGATCTTTAGGATTAAATATTCACAAAGGTAGAATTAGTTTCCACAGTTTTGGCAGTGGCTTGAAAATCTTTACATGGAAGGGAGGAAGATTGCACCACAGAGGTCTTGCATAGTGTGACAGCAAACACTTTCATTTCCTCTTGTTGAAGGTTTGTTAGATTCATTCCTGAGTCACCACTGAAAGAATCTGATCTTTTCCTACAGAAACAGCAGTAGTGAAATCTCAGCAAAGTTGAAGGGAATCCCAGATATATCTGATATAGCTCTGTTTTATTTGTTGAGAACAGCTTCTAATACTTGATGCCCTAGAGATAATTTTTGAAACTCTCCTTCTCTGTCAGAATAAACAATTAGCAGATTCAATGCAAAAAGCATTTGAACATATTCTTTGGCTTTCAAAACTTAAAAAGAGAAATTGTAATCAGTAAATGTTATTTCTGTCTTATCTTTTCAAGCTCCTATTACTTCTGTTGCGAGTGCTTTTTCGTGAAACCCCAGCATCAGAGCAGCAAGTAAACTGCTGCTTCTGTTCTGCAGAGAGGCACCTTTGTGGCCTTTACACAGCAAGACTCTGCATACCCAGCACCTCAGTGTGGAAACTGGAAAATTTAGACATTGTTAGAGGCTATATCCACTTCATGATGAATTTAATTGCACATAAATGGCATTTACCCATGGACTGTTGAACACTAACATTTATGGGGGGTGTTCCAACTGTATGATTGCAGCTATGAAAAACAAGGTAAGAGTTGACACAAGCGATCTGTCTTGCAGACGTTGGAGGATCACAGTCACATTCTCGTGTGCTTGCAGGAATTCTCACTTAGCAGTTGCCATTGTCACCGTTTCTGGTACTGCCTGTTGACAAGCTGTGGCTGCTGCAAGACAGACGTTGAGACTCCAGATACAGGAAAGGTTAGGCTGGAGTAGAGGACTGAGGTTAGCAGTTCTGTGTGTTTGGGGTGTGTGTATGCAATATTTTTAAAATAGTGTTTAGAAAACTGTGTACAAGAAGGCGGTTTACTTTCCTGTTTTAGACACATTAGTGACTTTGAATTCCATTCCTTGTAACGAGTCAGATAACTAAACTCCCATTTCCAAGTAATGTAATTAAATATAGAAAATAGAGGCTCAGGGGTATAACAAATTCTCATGGAAACAAAATCCCTCAGAAATGGGATGGGATAAATCCTCTCTCCAAGTTATTCTGCAGCAGAGACTGCAAGAGCCCTCTGTGTACTTGGAGTCATGCCCTGGCCCATGACCTCACTGTTACAGTATTAGACACCCTAAGCAGGAGGAAATACTCTGCTTCAAGGGAAAAGCACATTAAGAGCTCTCCAACTTTTTCAACATTTCCTTCATACTCTCATATAATGAAAAGACCTTTTATTCTTCACTCTGATCACAAAAAGTCTTCATTTTTTCATAATTAATATTGTCCCTTAGTAGTTCTCAAAATGAGAACCAAGACCCTTTATCCCATGTCTCAAGTTCTCTTTTCCTCCTCAGTGCATCTCCTTGAACTGCAAGCCAACAATATCTTGAAGAAACAACATCAATTGGAAACAAATAAATTTCAGCTGATTTTTAAATTAGGCGGTCAGAAAGGAAGAGAGGTGATGGCTGTCTTTGAGGCCTGCCTGGGGTGCTTCTCCATCCTCCTCTCCTAATGATCTCTGCAGCCAGATATCAGGACAAGTTCCGAGTGTACTTCAAGCGCTCACAATGTAGAACAAGTTTTTATTGATTCAAGTAATGTATATGGTCCTCTTTCCTTCAAGGATTGCCCATATGAGAAGAAGTTTATATGAAAGGCCAAAAAAAGATGCAGCAGAGATCCACAATCTGATGCTGAATGCACATATGGAAGTCCTCAATGAAAATATAACTAACAGGCAATAATATTCATTTGTCCTGGTGCAAACACAGACACACCACTCTGCATACCTTTTTTCATGGCTAAAACGGCAAATATGTTTTCATGGATTGTGGACCAAATGATTTAAACTCAGTCATTTCTGTGAGTCCTGCTGGCAGTACGTGTGAGCAGTGCAGAAATCCACAAATGCGTGTGCTTGAGGACTACTGTGGTGTTTTAGCTTGGGACTGAACCTACAGCTTAGCTCTCAGTGTTCAAAGGTATTGGACGGGCTCAGTCTAGACTGACAAATTACAGCACTGCACTGGAACTGTAATGAGAATTTGCACAACTTAAAATGCTGAGCAAAAGTCTCTATTCTACCCCTGTGTGTGTAAGTGGCACCAGTGTGAGGGACTCACACACGAGTATCAATGACTGCACAACTGACAGCTTGTGTAGCCAGACTGAACAAGTGCAAACTGCCTGAAAAGTGGGGCCGTGCATTTGCACATCTCTTTGTCTGGAAATTTCAAATCTATGGGCTGTTTTGTTTTAAAATGAGATTCAGTTTTCCTACAAATACAGGTTCCCAATGGAAAAGGGAACTTAAATTAGACACAAAAGAAATCTGGATTGCATTTGCCACCTCTTGTCCACTGTTCTGTGTTTTTTATGTTTTTTCATAAAAAGCCTTCATATTTTTAGTCATAATTTCAAACTGCAATGTTTACATGAGATTTATATTCTAGAGGAATAATTTGCCCATTCCTGTACAATATTCCTTTTTATGAAAGCAAGCACTAAACCAGTTAAACAGAGGATGAAACTGATTTTTTTTTCCTTTTCCCCCACACCCCATGGTTTAGTTTACAATTGAGGTTGCATTGCCCAATTGCCATTATGGTATTGTGTACATTTTAAACAAACTATCTTAATGTCTTATTTATGTGCAAATATTCCTAGACTACTAATTTTTATCAGCTGTTGATAAAAAAAGATTCCTTCAGTACCATAGCAAGACCTGCTGTAAAATCTCTAAAGAATGCACAGGAATAAAAACCAGCACAGAGCACACAGTTCCCCTTTGTGCTTGGTACTCTGTCATGTACAAGACCTAACTAACTCCTGAATTGACTATAAATATTTTTGATATGTAAATACCATTCTGCTTAGCTACAAGAACTACCACACTTGCTGTTTAATTTTGTTAGTTGCTTCTGAAAGCAAAAAAAAATTTAAAAGACAGACCAAACCAAAGAAATATCCTGACCTTAGGAACCTTCAGGAGATGTAAGAGAGGAGAAGAGCAGAGTTGAAATTTATGAAATTGTTCCATGAACACTTGCCGATTTTGTTTTCACTCTGAAACTCTAGAGCATCTTCACAAATGTAAACCTCATGGTTGAAACAAAACTGCTGATAAAGTAATCAGTGTCTTTAGCATGGCTTGTATAATGTTCTATTAACATATAGTCAGGAGCTACTCTGTTCTCTCGTCAACTGTTGATGTATTATTTGGTAAAACTTAAGATGGGCTTCTGATTACTGCTTTATGTTGCAATATATTGGGCCAAACATTTGCTACTGACAGTCAAATACTTTTCTGAGAGAGAGAAAGAGAGCAAAGGAGATAGTGAGAGCTCAAGGGTGAGAGCTATGCCCTTCTAGCAGGACTGTTTCTGCAGCTGTTGTGTACATTAATCCAGAGAGCAGATCTCCCTGCACTAAATATAGCCATGGGGGTCATTTTACATGACGGAATAAATAATTAAATAAATAGAAAGCATTTAACTATGGGGGTCGCATTAAATTAGGTTTGATTTTGCTTAAGAAGGAATTCCAAATTGTGGAATCTTGGTTTAAGGCTGAATACCAGAATGTGAATATTTCACTCCTCCATTATTTCATGAAGGGAAGATGAGCAGGAAGAGGAAAGAGTCCCAGCAAGGAACTTTTCAGGTCATTAGAATCTTGTTGACTCTTTAGTGGAGTCAGACGGGCTCCAAGGGATTTTGAGAACCCCACCAATGCTATTCAGGTCCTTTATAATGGCGCAGAACCCTGTTTCTCTTTCACTGCAATGCACGTACCTCAGCATAATCTAAGTCAGTTTAAAAATTATTTGTTCCCTGTATATGCCTTACCAGCTATAATTAGCATTCAGATATACATGCTTATCAAACCCTTCTGCTACACTCCGCAAAATCAAAATGTAGACGAATCTAAAATCGAGGGATTACCTTTTTTAATTCCTCCAGATGTTGCTGCCCAGCCCTGGCAGTTAGTAGCAATGACAGTTATCCAGAAGTGCGAGATTAAAGTTAAGGAAGCGAGGGGATTCTTCGAGTCCTCAGGAGCAGAAACAGCTAGGAGTCCATAGAGTGAAGGAAGTTAACCTTCGCTATTATGAGGATGGCTGTAAGGAGCTGGACAACCTGTCACCACCGGAGCAATAGCATTTGTCAGTTTGCAGGTCCCAAGTTATTTTGAGCAGCGTAAACCATGTGCCCGCGGAGCATTCCACCTCATTGGACAGGGAATCCACTGCTCCCACAGCACCTATGGGCACCGAATGCCTTCTCCTCGCTCATGGAACGGCCCCTATAGATGCATATGTGGGTTTTGCTGATTCATCCAAGAGGCTCTGTAGTGGCATTGTATCACTCTTGTCAGCTGCTTTACACTTCAGCCTTTTCAAATTACTAGTTATCGCTCTTTTGTTAAGTTTCAATCAGAACTTGAAGATTACAGTCACAGGGAAACCCATCAGCTGGTAACAACATAAAAGTTTTGCAGCTCCAAAGGCAAACTCAGCAACCATGTGTGATTTAAATAGTAAAATATTCCTGACTTCTTTGGAGTGTTCAGTGAAACATTGAAAAGTCAAACAGTGCAGAAAATCCTTCAGGATGACCTGCAACTACAGATCCTCATAAAACTAGAACTTCTAAATTTGTTATTGAATGCACAGAAATGAACTGTTGGAGGAAAAGTAATTAAAAGAGGCAATTGAAACTAAGCTGTAAATAAAATTAGAAATAAACAAAGGTGGAATAATTTCAACACGTTGAAATCACACTTGAATCAATACACAGAGAAACACTGTTATTATCTAGAATTTCATTGCCTAAAACCTTGACTGGCTGAAACCTACCACATCACTTGGTAAACACAGAGATGAGATTTTCATTTCTACTCTTCCTACACACCAGCAACAAAAAGTTGCCTGCAATTTTAAACAGTTCATCTTACCAAAAATGCTTCTCGATTGTTGATATATTATTTTATTAAAAATGCTTGTCACAATTCTGATTTTAAAAGATTACTAAAATGTTATGCATTTATGATGGGGAATTGATATTATAAGCCTTTTCATAGCTAATGATGTAATAGCTGGCTTCTTGACCTTCTCCCAGATCTCTCAAAACATTATCAAGTGAGCACCTGTGCTAGAAAAGAGATTCATCTGTAGTTCTTCAGAAAGTTATTTTATGAGTTGTAACAGTATAAAAAGTCAGAGGGAAAGGCAATTCTTTTATGTAAAATTTCCTGATGCATTGGAGATACTTTTCTATTATTTCCCTCTCTTTTTGTAAAATATTGTTGTGGTTTAACCCCAGCTGGCAACAAAACCCCACACAGCTGCTCACTCCCAGCCACTGGTGGGATGGGGGAGAGAATCGGAAGAGTAAAGTGAGGAAACTTATGGATTCAGATAAAGGTAGTTTAATAAATGAAACAAGAGCCATGCACACAAGCAAACAAAAGCAACCATTTCACACAGAATCACAGAGTAAGCTGAGTTGGAAGGGACCCATAAGGATCATCAAGTCCAACTCCTGCACAGGACCATTCCTAAGAGTCATGTGCCTGAGAGCGTTGTCCAAACACTTCTTGGGCTCTGTCAGGCTTGGGGCTCTGACCACTTTCCTGGGGAGTCTGTTCCAGTGCCCAGCCACCCTCTGGGTCAAGAACCTTTTCCTAAAATCCAACCTAAACCTCCCCTGACACAACTGCAGGCCATTTGCCCAGGTCCTCTCACTGGTCACCACAGAGAAGAGATAGTTGCCCCATCCCAGGTTCAGAACCCAGCACTTTCCCTTGTTGAACTTCATATGGTTGATGATTGCACAGTCCTCTAATCTGTCAAGGTCTCTCTGCAGGGCCTTCCTGCCTTCAGCAGCTCCTCCCAGCTTTATATCATCTGCAAACTTGCTTAGTATCCCTCCCAGTCCTACATCTATGTCATTTATGAAGATGTTGAAGAGCATAGGGCCGAGGATGGAGCCCTGTGGAACCCCACTGGTCTGATGTCCCCCTGTGCACTGTCACCCTTTGCACCTGACCCATGAGCCGGTTGTTCACCCATCCCATAATGTGTTTGTGGGACAGACATTTTGTCCAGAAGGAACTTGGGAGAGACTATCAAAATTTCAGATTCAGATTTATTGAAATCCAGAAAGATTACATCAAATGGCTTCTCTTGATCAACCTGGTGGGTTACCTTGTCATAAAAGGAAATCAGGTTTGATAAGCAGGACTTCTCTCTCATGAAGCCATGCTGGCTGTGACCAATGACTGCATTGTCTCAGGTGCTTTTCAATATCTCCCAGAATAATCTCCGTAACTTTGCCAGGCACTGAAATGACACTGACAGATTTAGTTTCCAGGGTCCTCCTTGCCCTTCTTGAAAACTGGGACAACATTTGCCAGCTTCCAGTTGGCTGGGACCTCTCTGGATTCCCAAGACAGCTCAAAAATCAGGGAGAGAGGCTTTACGATGACGTCAGCAGCTCTTTGTGGATTCTTGGATGAATCCCATCAGGCCCATGGATTTGTAGGAATCCAGCTGGAGCAGCAGATCCTGCAGAATTTCAGTGTCAGCTGGGAATTGATCGTTCTCTCAGTCATGGTCCTCCATGTCAGGGCACTTGAGACTCCTTTGGTCCATCATCCATGTTGAAGACAGAGGCAAAGAATGCATTAAACAGCTCTGCCTTGTCCATGTCTCTGTTTGTGAGGTGACCATCCTCATCCTGGAACGGGCTGATGTTATTTCTACACCGCCTCTTGCCATTATTATATTAAAAAAACTCTTTTTTACTGTCCCCTGCAGTTCTGTCAGCTTCAACTCTAGTTGAGTTTTGGCCACACAAATTTTATCCCTACAGTGGGATGAAAGCAACATATCTGTATTTTTCCTGTGTCTCCTGACCTTGCTTCCACTGGGCACACATCTTCCTTTTTTGCCTTATTTCCAAGAGAAGATTCCTGTTCGGCAAAGCTGGCCTTCTGCCTCACTTGACTTCCAACATTTGGGAATTGCTGCTCCTGTGCGCTTAGGAGGGAATGTTTAAACAGTGACCAGCACTGATGGACCCCAGCACCTGCAAAAATATATTCCCAGGGAACCTTGCTTACTAATTCCCTGAACAGCCTGAAGTCTGCTCTCCTCATGCCCAGGGCTGAAGTTCTGCTGGCACTTTTCCTCCTGTCAACAGAGATTTTAAACTCAATCACTTAATGGTTGCTGTGGCCAAGACAGCCCCAATCCCCGCTTTGCTGACAAGATCCACTTTGTTGACAAGCAGCACATCAATGAGGGCATCTTTCTGAGTCGGCTCCCTTAGGACCTGTTCCATAAAGTTGTCATTCAGGATTTTTAGGAATTTTCTGGCCTGGGTTGTTCCAGTTAATTTCTGGCAAGTAGAAGTCCCACATAAGGACACAGGCAGTTGACTTGGAAGTGTCCCTTAGATGCTCAAAGAAAAATTTGTCAGTGTCATTGTCCTGCATAGGAGGTCTATAGGAGATTCCCACAATGACATCCATGTTACTTGTTTGCCCCTTGATTTTATGCAGAGGCTCTCAACTGTGCCATTGCCAGCTGTGAGCTTCATACATTCTAACCCTTCTATTCCATACAGTGCCACCCCTCTGCCTCTTCTGACCTGTTTCTCCCTCCTGAAGAGCCTGTAACCATCCAACAGGGCATTCCAGGCGCAAGACTCATCCCACCAGGTTTCACTCATACAATGATGTCAAACTCTGGGACTGGGCCAAAGCCTGGAACTCCTCTTGTTTGTTCCTGGTACTGTGTGCATTAGTGTAGAAACATTTCAGGTGTGGTACTTTGTAGCCAACACCTTGTGAAGCAGATTGAGGGATCCATTAGTGCTCATTTCCTCAAGTTTCGGCACAGCATCCCATCCCTCAGCACTGGCGAGCCTGGTTATGTCCCTTTCCCTCTTCCAAGCTGGTTTAAAGCTCTGCCAGTGAGCCCAGTAGCTCCTGTGCAAGGGCTCCTTTTCCACTCTGAGACTGGTGCATCCAGTCAGGTGTCAGAGTAGACCAGCTGTTGAGTAGATCTTCCCATGGTCAACAACCCCCAAAATTTTCCACTGACACCAACCTTGGAGCCATGCATTGGCCTGATGGATCTGCCTATTCCTATTTCATTCCCCACTTCCCATGGGCAGGCAGGTGCCATCCCTAGGAGAGCAGGGCCCATCACATGTAATGGTGATGTGGGAAGACAAAACTCCATTACTCTGAATTTCCCTGGAATGTCCTTCTTCTTCTCCCAGCTCTGTGTGCTGAGCATGGCCTCACATGTCTGGGATATCCCTTGGGTCACTTGGGGTCAGCTGTCCTGGCTGTGTCCCCTCCCAAATCCTTATGCCCCCCTGCCCCCAGCCCCTTGCTGGTGGGGTGGGCTGAAAGATAGAAAATGGCTTGTGTAAGCCTTGGCTCTGTGTAAGCTCTGCTCAGCAGTAATGAAAACATCTCTGTGTTACCAACACTGCTTCCAGCACAAATCCAAAACACAGCCCCATACCAGCTACTGTGGAAAAAAACTTAACTCTACCCCAGCAAAAACCAGCACAAATACCATTGTCAGAACAGCTTGTGAGCATGAGTTTGTGGTGATGATATTGAAAGGTTGTGTAGTGAAGTCAGCCCTTCTTTTGGGCACAGGTGAGGCATTTTATGGCTGATGTCTAATGTAACTTTATACCTGGACTAGAGATCTAAGATATTCTTTATAGTATCTGTAACAGTAGATGTGAGCCATAGAGTGCTGGCAGGAACTGCCTGTTGATACTGTACCCCATGCTGCTGTGGTTGGGACAGTGTCTGTAGATGTGTAGGCTACAAAGTCTGTAGCCTGAAAATAAAGTCTGATCTGTCTGGTAATAATTGTGAATCTATAGGGAGTTCTGCTGAGATGCAATTATTACCATGGAGTTTGCTGTTTGTGTGCTGTTTGTGCATGATATGCAAAATTATTCAAGCTGATAAAAAAAATTCAAATAATTTCCACTTTAAGACAGAGTTTAGGATGTTGGAATTGCAAAATCATTGAATAATCTGAGTGACAAATAAGCTAAGGGTTATGTAGAAAGGGCAGCATTGAGAAACCACAAAAAGTTATGAACCTTTACTGTGGCAGACAGAGTGACCATTGTAATAGCAGATGATACAAGGCCAAAACTTCCAGGAACCACAAAAAGTTGGAGCATACACAATGAATGTGCCAGGTCTTGCAGAGCTGGCATTTTGATAGAGCAACACCAGAAAATTTCATATTCACTAGTTTGTAAGTAACAGTATAAAGCCCATAAAAATACTGTGGTTCTTCTGTCTAGTTACAGAAAACATTGAAATCAGGCTTTGCCTGCTGAGCACTAAAAAAAGCACTTCAAAGTATCATGACCTCCAGCTTTATGTCCTTTTGTCTTTGCTGGTTGGCAGAAGAATGAGGCATAGTGTCCTGGAATAAATTACATAAGCACTATTTCTCTCCCGAGCTTGGCTGTCAAAGCCCAAACTACCTTCACAAGCTCAAACAAGGCTCACAAGAAGGGAGTTTAAAATGGAACTTTGTACATGGCTGGTTGGCTGTTATTCCTCAGTAGGATTATCCGGTTGTATTTGTAAACCTACAGATTTATCATTAATGGAAAATTCTTGATTTTCTAGATACTAGGATGAAATTAATACTATTTTATTAATGGCATGTGCTGAACCATTAAATGAGAAATGAGACATGCCATTTCTTTGAAAGCTTCCTTAAGGCTCTTTGCAGTCAAGTTGCAGTGATTTTGCAGATCTCTCCAGAGCCCTGTGGAGCAAATGTTTACTACCCACTCTTGGTTTGCATCCTACCAACCACTGATCTTGCTCTTCCCAAGGCTGATCTGATTTCTTTTTAATGGGTAGTATGTAATAGTGCATTAGCCAAGTTTGTTCTAATGGGCTGAAGGAGTACCAGCAGAAGAGAGGCTTAGACTGTGACCATTCTGCTGGTAAAATATGAATGCTGACTCATAAAGTACCCACTTTGCCTTTTGTTAGACTAGGTTGTTCAAAGGGCAGTGGATTGCTCCGTACCTGTGCAGCTTTGGGCAAGAGCAGTGATGTCTTTTTTTGAAGCATCAGTGACTGTTGCTGCTTTAATAACTACAATGAAAGGCCTGGTAATTTGAACAGCAGTGGCAAGCACTCTTTCTCTTTTATAGACTTTAATGAATGATAATAATATCTTAAGGCCATTATTCCTTTGGTAAGAAAAGTGTTAACAGCAAATTTCTGGATGTTCCTGGAAAAGCTATTTCAATAATGATTTACAAACCTTGTGTAAGATGAGTTGGGTATTTTCTATTCATATCACTATGCAGCACATCTCTTATCATGAGTCTGCCAGGTATTGTGTAATTCTAATTTGGATTCTAATTTTAGAAGTGGAGACATATTAGAAGGATGATAGAAATTGTACCTCTTTTCTATAAAAAGTACAAATAATAATGTTAAAACATTCCTTGAGTGCCTATTTCTTTTGCACCCAGCCCAAAACAGGCTTTATCATTGCACAGGGTAGCTTCAATCCTCAACTCATCTGAGGATTGCCCAAGTGTTACTAGAGAATTTTTCAGTCTCATGCATTATTTAGATGAAATGTACTTGTGATTTAGGGGGCCTGATGCTGTTTCCAATGAAATCAGAGTTTGTTCTGTCACTATCATCAATAGGAGAGGAGTCAGACTTTTCCAGAAAGTTATAACCACAGTAATGAAAACAGTCTTCCAGTCATCCACACGAGCCACAATCTCTTGTACCCCAATGTTCCATCTTTTTGCTTTTCAAAATTATTCAATACGTTAAAATGTACCAGTAGTTTGCTTTGTTGCAGTAGACAAGGTACTGCTGAAAAATGTTATAGGTAATCCCCAGAACATGAAGTAATTGATGTTATGGGTGGCAATTGTAAAAGTGGATTTGTAAAATCCCTTTTTTGTAAAAAACTTTTACTCAGTTATGAAAGCATCACATTCTTTAAGGCAGGTTCCCTGTCTAAAAAACATGGAGGACACTGTGTCTTTATTTTAAATTACAACATTTTTTTGTCCATTATTAGCCATTGTACAATATTATCTTATATAATATCAGCCTTTCAAAAATGCCTGTGACTAAAGAGTTAGCAAGAAGTGTTCACAGGCATTTCACTGTTTCCTGTACAGTTAATATTTCATTAGCTTCCTCCTACATTCTTCCTTTTCTAAGGGAAATTACTTTTTTTTTTTAATGTTGGGATATCTAACCAACATTTTACAAGCTGCTAGCATTGAGATTTTAAAGTGGATAGTTTCCCCTTATGGTTCAAATAGAACATGCATGAGCTCTCCCTGGAAAGGCTCGTGTGGCTGAGTAGGATCTCCTGGAAGTTACCATGCAGAGTTTGGCTCACACCAGTCTTCCTCCTGTGGTCAGCACCCTCAGACCTCAATGGTTTGTAGAGCACACGGCAAATACCAACACACAGAGACTGGCAGTTGCCCAAAGAAGCAAAAGCTGATGCAACCTCTTATATCAGATCGGCTTTAAAAATCAGTTAGAAATTGTGATAAAACTAATGGGGACTCCTATCTATACTACCCAGTGTCTTGGAGACTATGTCTGGTAATTGACAGAAACATAGGATCAGAAATCAATGATGAAAATTAATAACCCAGAAGCTGGGTTTGATTGCTGGGTGTGTGCTCTTCCATTCATGACTTTCTTTGGGCAAGTGAAGCAGGAGGAAGCTTGATTTGACACTGATGCCGAAGAAGCAGATTGATTGAAAAGTGTGAGATCTACAGTCAGGGCTATTGCTCCCAGCATCACCAGGGACTATGGGATCCATTTTTACACTACAGGATTTCACTGTCCCAATTGCAAGGCATGATTAGACCAAAACAGACCATAAAAGGGGATCTGATAATGCCAGTTCTAGTGTCTTCACCTAATTTGGGACACTTTGTGATATGTGAGGTTTGCCTTCTACTATGACCCCTCTCCTTCCCTGTCTGCTTTTACTTCCTCACTTTATTTCTTTCTTTCATGTCTTTCCTTCTCTCGTTTTTGATAAGAACCTGGCATAGCAGACAAGGCTAATTTTGCTGTGTTGTTTCAGGTCTCCAACTGAGACAGCCCCAGCCTGGGGCCCGCTGCCTCAGCCTGATGCTGGTACAGGTGTGCAACATCTCGCTGGAGCTGACACACCAATGAACTTGTTTTCCTGGGATTTCATGTAAGAGAGGGCACTAAGCCAAACACTGTTTGTACTTTTGCTTTTCCTTTATGGGTTTTGCTCTCCTCTCTCTCATGGCTTATCTAAATTGTTCTTCAGATAAAGCAGGATTAGATCCTAGAAGCTACAGAACCATCACTTTCAATTTGTTTTCCCTTTCTTCAGAACACTGATCTCCAAAACGTATAATAAAGGATATTCATAGCCATAATTAATACCAACTGAACATGTTGTCAGAGTGGCTGGTACAAAGAGTGGAGGAATCTGCCTACCTAAAACTAAAGGAAAAAGAAATACAGGAATATTGCTACAGTGAAAGCCATATTATGTACTTTATACTTTGATTATTTGAACTTCTTGTGTTACTTGTAGAAAAGTTTAATTTTTTTCTCCTGGTAGCTATTTCTATGGTTGATATTAAGTTGATATTAAGTAGATCTGACATCTACAGTGCCTGTCTTTGTTAACGGCTTGCTGTTGTCCAGAGACAGGAACATGAATGCTTTTGACTTGGGGTTGAGATTAACACAACAACATGTTGTGAATTGTATTTTTAAAAGTGGATTAAGAGTCAGTCCAGGGAGGCGTATTTTGTAACCACAGTCTCTATTTCCAATTACACATTTGTCAAACAGAGATTTACAGTTCACTCCTTATTCTTATCACTTAAATGGCTTCATACATCTAGAACAGAGAGCAGAATTTAACCCAGGCTACTTGCAAAGAAATTCCCAAACCCTGAAAAATCAGGGAGATTTCACTGAGAGTCTATTTGCAAGTGGTTTTAACATAAAAGAACAAAACAAAGTGAGGCTATTATTTGTGGAAACCTGATTAATGTGAGTTGCATGGTAATGAGGAAAATAAACTCAAAGATTCCTGACTTCTGTGGGAGCTAAAAACATATGTACCCTATATATAAAATATAGGTCTCTTCAGTAGCTTTTTTCTGCTTAGGGGTAGTATCTTTCCAGTGTTGTTTGGTCTGTATTAGAGGCCCTGAGGCCTACAGCAAATTAACCCTAAAGGGCTGGGCAGGTGGCAGGAGGCTGAGGCAGCTCAGGGTGGTGGCAGTGTAGATCAGGACCCTTCAGATTTTAGAGAACCCAAACCCAGAATGAATGACTGGTGTTTTGAGCATCAGAGGCTTTTGAACCTGTTCTAGACAACCAAAACTGTACAAAATACCTGCTCGAGTCAGATGTTTAATAGGATAAAACATTCAATAATGCAGTTGCCAAAATTGTACTTCACAAGATACACCCCTAATTAGAATGTCTTAAATTGTTGGTAGATGAAAATAAGGAGAGGGCATTCATTTATAGTCTGCATTTAAAAAATAATTTCTTGAGACCTCTTGCTTTCCAGGCACATTCAGATAAGAGTGTTAGTGTTTATCAGTAGTGGCATGACAATCAGCCCATCTCTGAACCTGGCGGTCATGGGATCACCTCAGCTAGGTAGACCTCAGATAAATAGTCTGGAGAACAGCAACATGATTGTTCAGAGAGGTGACTAGAAGAACTGGCTAGAGGTAAGAGCTTGGTTAGGTAGATTCCATAGAAATGCATGGCTTAGGTAGCAGGAGAGCATGGTCTGAGAACAGTTTGCTAAAATATGACAAAAGCAAACAAACTCCATGGAATGGAGAGCCTGTGTATAGTGGATTGCAGTGGTGCAACAGTATGAGCTGAGGGAAGGGGACAGAGCTGGGCAAGACAGGTTATATCCACACCTCCAGGGAACCTCTCATCTCGACACATGGGGGCAGCAGAAAAGCGTGCCAGTCTTTGTGCCAACAAATAAAAGGCAGGAATGGCTCCTCGTGTGCGGGAATGGCGTTGCCAGGTTGTACCCAGAAGAGTGCCGCTGAGTGCTCTGTGCACAGCGGCCTGCCTGGCTCTGACTGCACTGACAAGGGGAAAAGACTCCTTGGCAGGAGTCCTAGGGCTTTGAAAATTTTCCTCCTTTGAATTAAAATAGGGTCATTTTGATATGAAAACATAGCTAGGATATCATCCCCAAACTCTGACTCCCATTAGGTGGCTGGAGTTCCTGTTTTCCCAGCACTTTAGTGTGTCACCTCACTGGGCACACTTGAGATCGGTTTACCGGCCCCTCCCGGTGATTCTGGTACTCTTTCCCTTACGATGCCTCATCTCTCTGGAACGCCTTCCCTCAGGCCACTGAGTCACCTTTCCACTTTAAATGTTGCATTGTAACACTAAACTGACTTGCATTATAACATAAATTGTAAAAAGGTATATGACACGATGCACTGCGAAATTTTATCTATAGGTACTGATGAAGCTTCAGAACACTAGGGGGTTTTAAGGATACAGCACTACTGGCAGATTTAATAGATTTAATTTTTAAAAAAGGTCTTTCATGTCAAAACACAAGCAAACTTTCAGAAGCAACAGAGATGAGAATTAAAGGAAATTGTTAGTACCAGCTTATGAAACACCATCAGTACCAGAACCATTCTGTTTAGCTGAAGAACAAATAGCATTCAGGTAATGTAAGCTCACTTACATGATCATGACCCAGAAAATTCCCTCAGAGCAACAACAGTGGGAAGCACTGGCCATTCTGACTAGACAAGCAGATGGTTAGCTATGCCAAAGGTGACTTTTTCACACGTATGTAAGACAGACAAAGAGTGAGGGTAAAACAGAGAAAGGAGGATATGACTTTTCTTTTAGGAACTTAAATAGGACCTCTAATTTATTTCAAATAAATCACCTTGTAATCAGAAATATCAATGAATACTTTCCCGGGCCAGCGGTTCTGCTTTTTCAGTTGTCAGTCTCCAGAACTATCTGATTTTGTACCAGTCAAAACATTATTTACTCAGTGGAAGGAGTCAAAAGATCTCTCACAGAATTTAAAATACATTGTGATCTGATAAACCATGCATATTACATGCCAAGTTTAGATCAACTGATACATCAGTGACATATATTAATGCCTTGTGCTATGCCACCAGTTATAAAAAGGAATTCTCTTTCTGGCTAGGGTGCCTTTGAAAATCCTTTTTTAAATGTCTCACTTTTTTTTGCTTTAGAAAAGGAAGAATATTGGAAGACTTCAAACTGTGATACTTAGAAAGAAAATGCAAATATGGTAAGTGTTTTTCATGTAATCTGATTAGCAGAGGCCTTTTAAAGCACAACAAAACCTTTTTGGCACGCTTTATTGTTGATGTGGGGCTGTGGAAATTCAACATTTGAACTAAATTTTAGATGTAATACTCTTAATGTTAAGTGAGGACAACATGGTAAATCAAAACATCTATTTTGTGAAGAAATATTTACTAGTTTGGAAAGTCAAAGACAGGATATGAAGAACAAGACTATGTTTTCATTAAATAGTTAAAAATATATGGTTTAAATTTTATTAATTTTTTGTTGAAAATTTAAGGACTTGCCTGTGGAGATCCACTTGTGTATTCCCATTTGAGGTGTTTACATACCTTCACATTGGCCAAGAGTTTGATGTTAGAATGGCTAGAGGCAGTCACCTAAATCTTAACTCACCATTTTTTGAAAATGACAATACACATTTTGAAAGCACATAGTTCAGAAAGTCTCAACCTCAATGTTTATAACCTGTGGGTATGAAAACTATTCCTGCTGTGTGGAGTGGATTTATCGTGCATTTTGCTGCTGAACAGGATTGAAAGGTGTTACAGAGAAGTGTAAGTGGGGGCTGGAGCTGGAAGGGGAGCCAGAAGTGCTGCTCTCGTGCAGTGCTGGATAGAGTTCACGTGAAATGCAAGGAATAGAAACGTGGGGTTTCATACTTGACATACTCAGTTGTGGGGTTTTGAGCTGTGATATAAACCCATCAAGACTCAGCTAGTTTAAATTGGCCATTGGCTTCCACTGAGCAATAATTGACCTATCTCAGGGTTTGACTCAGAGGAAAGGGAAGCAGGGAAAATGATGGCTTTGAGTGGCTGGGGAGCATGAAGAGGAAGAACTCAGTGGGAAGAACTTCCCGAGTTTTCCCAGCTGTAGTCAATATAATAATAAAGTTGAAAATCCAAGAACCAATGGATAATTTGACTCCCAAGAATGAGCACTCTAAGAACAGTCTCTTGCAGATACAATGACTTTCTGTGCGCTCCCACAGGCTCCTTTCAATTGTGCTACTGGAAGTATTAAGGAGGAATAACAGGATTGTTTCCTGGGTTTGGAAGACTCAGGAAAGAAACTCTTTATATACTGCATGCTTCCTAATCCTGAAATACTTAGTGTCTATTTCTGTGGCACAAGAGAAAACCTTTGGATCTTTTGGAGAGATGTGAAGATCTCTCTGGCCTAGATCCCGAGATGCAGGATTTGATGGAGCCACAGTTTTACATCAGAAAATAGTTGATGAGGAATATATTACTAGCTTGTAGTTTTATTCTCTTTATGTTGATCAGTATATGTCCAAAGGAAGTATGGTGGAGTCAAGCATGCTATTTGAATTTTTAATGTCTCAAAAATTAATGTACAAAAATTATAAGTTTCTTGAAATATGGCTATAAACATAAATTTATTTGATAAGTCTTGAGCTTTTAAATTTCACTTCAAAATATATATACTTAAATTATATTTTTAAATCCATTTAATTCTACTTATCAAATGGTATTTCTTTTAACTTGCTGTGGGCTTTTTAGAAAACATCAGAAAATCATTATAATAACAGTATCTGTTTTGTTGTTACTTGGGCAAATAGTTCTATATCCAGTCAAAATTAGCTGTAAAACTAATGGTGTGGGAAGTTTCAAAATGAAGATTTTAAAACTGTATGTGTTGCTATTAACTATCCTAAACTAAAACTTTGCCAAAAGATAACATTGTTCCTAAATTTGACTTGAAAATGTGCAGACACTTTAATCCCAAATACTGAATTCTTAAGGGGTCATTGCTGATACAATGCACTGGAAATTACAACTGTTTGTAATGGCTATAAATGGAACATTTCTGAGTTCTTGCCTATTAGAATTCTGCAGGAAAGTGAGTAGGGATTATTATAGTTATGAACAGACTATTTTGATACTTATGGTTATTATAAACACAGAAGACAACACAAACAGGTTTATTATGGTGATGAGCTATTTAGAGGCTCAAACTTGAAGAAGAGGTCAGGGAAAATTATAAAGATAACATAATTTGCCTCTCAGAAAAGTGATTTTTAATCCTAATGCTGCTTACTACAAAGCAACTTGTTCATGAGACAAATAAGCATTCCTTTCCTTCATTAAAAAAAAAAATTATACTCAAAGGAATTTAATTGGTAATATTGATACCGTCCGTTAAAGAGCCAGTTTGCCTGGCTGAGTTTGCTACAAGCTATAAGCACCTAATAGTGTTTGTATTGAATTGTTTGTATTTGCAGAAGTTATATCACATTTGGGCACAATATTTTTTGACAAGTCTACTGGCTAAAATATTGTGTGTAACTGTTTTCTGCTGAAATTGGTGTTCCAAGCTGACTCTCCTGTAATCTGTCTGGCTTTGGATGTCTCCATTGGGTCATGCAGTGAACAGAAGCTGCTGTGTCAGTTGGATACTCTTGAAATGTCTTTTCCTGAGACAGTCTCAGGAACAATCTCACTTAAATCTTCGGGGTCCCAAGCTCTAGGACTACTCTGAAATTCTATGTGAAATTCTCTGAAGGTCTGTGTATGTTTAGGAGTAATTTTGCTACTCTAGAACCTTGCCCAGAAGCTGAAAATAACTCTGTATTATTCTTCTAGGAAAGCAAATATGTATGTGTAAAGTGGGGAGTATCCAGTACTCCTGAAATTATCATTTCTAACTGGGACCAGTGATCGTATTTAGTGGTGTCCTAGTGACTTGCTGACATTAACGACAAGAAAGCCTTCATCAGGCAGACATAGGTGATGAATCACTGCTACCTCCTTCCTATCCAAGAAAAAAACACAGCTAAATGCAATGGAGGCTTGGCACAAGTGGCTGCTCTACTGTTTCTGCTTCCAAAAGATATACAGTTGCTTTGGCTTCCCCTTTCAAGCTTGAACTTTTAAATGGAAGCAGTTTGTTCTACACTGGTAGACCAAATAAACAAAGAAACATTATCCCAAAAACACTGACCCGAAGTCTTCTGCAGTGAAATAGGAGCATCCAAATCACTCATACTAAAAAGTCAACAACAAAATTGGCAGCACTTTGCACCACTCCAGTGTCAGTAAACAGAAACAAAACATTACAAATCTGTGGCAATTTTTCTTTCCTAAATAAATACTGACTCAGGAGACCTCTGGGAACATAAGGAGTTACTGGGTTTCTCTATATAGGAATCGTGTTGATAGCAGCAGTGATTCTATTTTTCATACAGTTATGAAGATTTGATTGCTCAGCTCATACAGGTCACTTACCTTCTGTCTCCAAATTTTTTTTTTTTTTAATTTTTCTAGTGCCAAGGTTGAGACTTACAGGAAATTAAGAGTTACAGCCCTTTAAGGACTCCAAGCTCTGACTGCTCACATACAAATTCTGTGCAAGAGAAATTTAATTTTCCATCTGTCCAAGACTCTTTGACCACTGTAAATATTTAATCCCCTTTATGAACACAGATGTCCTGTACTGTAGTTGATACAAATGTCATAGATTCACTCCCACTTTGACACCACACTTCAGTCCATGCTCTACCAAATATCTGTTGGTTGCTAACAGCACAGAAGAGATCTTATAGAATCATGCCTCTCTGGGCTTCAGTAATACATGTGAAATCATGAATGTTGTCCCAAATTAAATCAGAAGAGCTGCAGAATACTGTCCAATCATCTTTACTGAACAAAAATATCTGTGTTGTAAAATAGTCCCATATTTCTGAGTGATAACTAATAGCAGAAACAGCTCTATGTAGTTTGAATGTACCAGTCATGGTTTATGCCTCAGTGTTACTTTCTTCCCAGCTATTCTTCTCAGAGTGCTACCCCAGGAACAGAGAAAACAGCATGTACTGACAATTGTTTAGGCACAGGGCCACAGGCTGTCACACCCAGCTGATGGCGGGGTCCTCTGCTTCCTAGAGAGGTGTGCTGTGCCTCCTTCCCTCCTAGCAATGAGTGCTCACATCCCTTTCATGGCATGCCTCTTGTGCCCTCTGATATTCAAATGTTTCCTCACAGTTTCTCTTTTCTCCTCATCTGCAAGCGTTACTCTGGTCTAGGGTCTTTTCCTTCACTATTTCTGTTCTGATACGTAAACACATCCATGCCTGTCTTCCTACTGCCTGGAAGTTGGATTTGGTTTTTTGCTCTCAAATCTTACTCCTTGTAAAGCCAAGGACTTTATCACCCAATAAGTGGGGTAGAGATAGAACTGAGTATCAGGAAAAAATCAGTCTGGCTTAATAGAAAGGGACTTTATCATGTTGTTTCTGATTTTCATATCAGCCCATTTTTTTCTTCCATTCCCAGTTCTATTCCAGTAACAACAAACCTAGTTCTGTGAATTAAATGCCAGCTCCCACCACACCCCTAAGAAAAGAGACCATCCATGTAATTTTCACAGTTAGTTTTCCCTTCTGCTGAATCCCAAGCCCCCTGAGAGAACAGGTCCCTCCTGTCCACCTCTGTTTACACGAGCACCTTTCTTTCTTCACAATCAGGTCACCCTGTGCTTGGGATAAGAAATTACACTAAACAATCCAACATGGAAATTTGCAAAGAAGCCAAGAGTGCTCACCATGAAGTGTTGTGACCAGGCTGTGTGTGAGCCTCAGTTCTGGTCCTCTCCTGTGCCTCTTTGTTCTCCTGAGTGCAGGCTGCTACCTTTCTGCCTGCTCTTTACGAAATAGTAAGAAGGCTAATTTTAGGGTGCTTCATCATGCTGCCATGCAAAGACACAGTGTCATGTCAGAATCAGCAGCATGTGGCACCCCTTGGAGCTATTTTATAAGCTGAGGTTCAGTGTGTTACCAAATTGGTCTCTGCAGGGCACAACCTGCTCAATTATTGATATTGTATTCCTGTAGGATCACATCTTAAAAATCAAAGGTCAGTTTTGGCCTGACCAAAAGCCCAGTTTAATGACATGAGAACTGGTGTCTCAGCATCCAGCTCTTAAACCAAAAAACCCAAAAGATTACATGGGAATTTCCTGGTGCTCAGTTAGCACCTGGCCTGCTGATCTATTTATAACAGAAAAATTCATGTAATAGTGTGAAACATCCCTTCAATAGGAAGAAAATGTGCCACATGTGGGAAGGGGCTGCACTCCCAACCCTCTGTGTAGGATGCTCAAAAATGTTCAGCATCTTCAGCCCCAACCTGCAAGTTGCCTGGGCACTTGTGTGGCTTCTGCCATAATGCCAGGGCACAGGGGAGTCACTCAGTGCCAGCTTGTGTGGGCTTGGGGACACTGGATCCACGCAAGGGTTTGTGAGTGCAAGAGCTTCATCCCTAACACAAAGGTCAGCTTGTTTGCTTCATTATAGACTCCGTGTCCAGGGTTCATCCTTGTCCTTCACTGCTTTTTCATTTTTTTTGCATTCATCATCCTATGAATAGCATTCCTTTGGCTATTTCAGCTATAGTTTGTTGCCTGAGAGGATGAGGGGAGTGGGAGGTTGCAGGTTTTTGGTTTTGCTTATCTTAATTTGAAGGTATGTCTCCCCAGTTTTCCCTTACCCAGCCCCCTTTATCAGATGCCTCGAGTTAACCACAGAACTTGCAATGTTATCAGTTTAGTATTTCTATAGTGATTTATGTTCACAATCAGGTCAAAAACTGTTCAAGTTGTTTCAGCATGTTGCCATCAGTTAATAAATAATTGGTTGTAATAATTGGTAAGCACACTTGCATTTGAGCTAACCAGAATTGTTTGTGAGCAGGGTGGGCAGGCAGAGAACTACAACATGCTCAGCTATAAAGTGGCAGAGCATATAAAACACATACTCTGTGTATGTGTGAGTTGTCTACATGGATACTGTGAAGAATCTAAGGATGAATTGTAAAACAGAAACGGCATAAAAGGGTCTGACCATCCCTTGTTTGTAAGGCTATTTGCATTCTAAAGCCTTTTCTTTGTCTTAATCAAGAATATTCTACACAAAGGCTTCACACAAAGGTTGGCAATTTCTCACAGCAAAATGCTGACATCTCTAATTTCATGTTATCAGCTGTTCTGGACACCCATTTCTATTTTCTATAGTCTGTGACACATCAAAGTATAAAGCAAAGGGGTTTGAAATGTAGAATTAAAGTTTATAAAGTATGTCCTGGCTGTTGCCAGAAGAAAATGGAGGCAGAGAGCAGAGTCCATCTCTGTTATTAACTATACAGAAAGTTTTGTGCCATAACACTGTAGCCTTCAAAAACATGTATATTAACTGAAAGATGTTTTCTAGTAATTAAGCATAAAGTACATATTAGTTAACCCTATATATGATTATTTCCCCATTTTTGTATTATCTCAGTGGGGGATTAACTGGGGTACAATTTAAAAACCACAATTATGCTGACAGCTATCACCAGGCAGTAGCCAAGCATTGCTATTTTAATAATGGCAGGGGAACTGAAAATAGTTTCCTTCTTGTTGTGACCATCAGTAAGAAGACTGTGCAATGGTAATAGGAAACCCTCAGTGCTAAGGCATTTACAAGGAAATAAATTCCACCCCCGAAGTTAAGCAGATTTACATTTCTTGTTTTCACTGGATTTTGTATCTCTGAGGGTTTTTTGCAAGTGCTAGAATGGACATTGGGAACTTTGGGGTGCAAGCAACCCCCAGTTCTCTTGAGCACTGCAGCTCCAGAACCCCACTGTGGCAGGTTTAGTGGCAGTGGGTGCAGCATGGGTTGTGCCGAGTGGCGCGGAGCCCAAGCAGTGCTGTGGCACCAGAGCATGTACTCCCTTTCCCCCACTGCCTGTGGGTCTTTAGCCCCAGGAAGGGGGGATCCCCTTAGGTACTAAGACAGGTACAATATGGTTGCTCTGGCAGAGAAAAGAAAATTTGCTAAGATAGGTGATAAGTAGAATAAAAATATGGCTTACACTTTCTTTGAAGACACATTTGAATTATTCAATTTACAGTATTACAATTTAGGATTAGAATAATTCTTTTAAATAAAATAGCTGCGTCTGTTATGGAGGGAAGTTGAGATTTGGGCAGCACTGTATGTTGTTTCATCTTTATATATTTTTTATTTCATGTGTTAAGGCAGTTATACCAAGTGACTTTTCCTTGTATAAAATTGCAGTGGGCATATAATATTCTCTTCAAGTACATGGGCATATCCCCACATGCTGGTCAGAGGACACATTGCACAATGAATGCCAATATTTAAAATCCACTTCACAGTGTAGTTATTCAGTTACTACTCCTTTGAGCTCACAAATAAAAGGAAAAGAAAGTTTAGAAGATAACTGAAATGTTTTCCTCCATTTGCTCTGTGCCACAGCTCCTGCTAACCTTCCAGTCTTAGATGCAGAATGGCAAAAGGCAAATCACTCACATTTCTCCTTTAAATAGCAAAACTGGGTATTTGCTACCCTGAAAAGTGCTGCATCATTTAGCTTGTGTCAGCTACGCAGCAATCTCATTTTCTCTAGGTATGAATTTAGTATTTCTGGTTTGAATCTTTACTGATAAATCTACAACCACAAATCCTGAGAAGCCCTGTAGGATTGTACCTATTTACATATACAAAGGAGTGTTTAATGGCTGGACCAAGACATCCCATCTGTTGGGATGTTGTTAAATGATTTCCATTTAACAAAGGGCAAAAGGACACCAAACACAGAACTTTCCTTACCCACAGTTTGCAAAATCACTTGCTGTGAAGTATGCCTGGTCCTGGCCTTTTTTCACTTCCTGACCTACATAAAGGTGGATCCTACTATAAAGAGGCTGCTAAATAAGGAAATCTCATTTGGATTCCCAACCGGATCCAATTACATAAATTCCAGTGGATTTTCCTCCCAGTACCAAGCGAAATACCGGGGGGAAAAAAAAAAAAAAGTTAAAAAATGCGTCTGGCATGTAAACTTTTCTTTTAGTGGTTCCACTAGAGACACGTGTTCAGTGAAAAAAAAGCGTTTTACCATGCCCACCTTGGGTATGCTCTGACACGGAGAAAAGCTTGTAGCCAGACTAGAGGATTCAGAAAACTGCATTCCTTTGTGCGGGAGGGACAGAGCAAAGCCCCAGAGCCACGCCGTTCCCTGGAGCAGGAAGGCCATGGAGGGCTGGAGTTCACACCGCTGCCTCCCGCTGCAGCAGCACCAGCGATCACCCGCGGGGAACGACTCCGTGCTCTCACAAGTTAATGACGCGTAATTGGAGTATGAAGAACAGTTTGTTCCTGCTTCTCCCTGGCGGATCCAGTTCCTTCCCACTCACTGATCTCATTCTTTTCGTGCCCTCAGAGATCAAGCAGAGGCTTCTGCAGATCTCCGTAGATCTGGGTAAGGAACAGCAACACGCGCCCAAGTGTCTGAAGAACTCTGCAAGGCAGGCGAAACACGCCATAAGAAGACCTCTTCTCAGGGAGCTATTTGCCCCAGGACACACGTTTTTTTATTCTCAGTTTAAAAACCGTGATGTAACACAACGACGGCTCTGTATTTTGCGCTCACATGTGTTCCCATGCCAAGAACGCGTACAGCTGCAGTCACCACCGGAGGGAACACCCGAGCTCCGTGCCCAACCCTGCGCTTCCCCGAGCACACCACGAG
This sequence comes from Corvus hawaiiensis, assembly GCF_020740725.1. Classification (NCBI taxonomy): domain Eukaryota; kingdom Metazoa; phylum Chordata; class Aves; order Passeriformes; family Corvidae; genus Corvus; species Corvus hawaiiensis. The sequence continues at coordinate 32,936,607 of NC_063220.1, read as the reverse complement.
TACGAAAACATCACTCCGGCGCTCCTCACTTCTTGGGCCTCTCCTACGACTCATTTTTGCTATCAACTCCTCGCTCCTCCCAACGGCGGGAACCGAACCACGCGGTGACTCCCATACCAACGTCCCTTTCGGAGCTCCGCCGAGCCCGGGTGACGGCACCGCACCGCATCCCCGCCCCTGACCACGAGACCGGGCCGGCGGGAGGCGGGCGGTGGAGCGGGCGCTGCGGTCCCGCCCGCCGAGCCGGCGCCTGCGCGGCAGCGGCGGCCGGGCCCTGTCACCGCGCCCGGGGCTGCTCACGCTGCTCACGCCCCGGCGGTGGCCGGCGAGCGCCTGCGGTGGGCAGGCTGCGGAGGGGAGCGGAGCGGAGCGCTTCGCTACCACCGGTGAGTCCCGCGGGCCTTAGCGGAGCCGGACGGTGCCGCCCTCGGGCCCCGCGGGGCGGACGAAAAAGCGGCCGGGGCCGCACTCGGGCTGTGGCGCCCCGCGGCAGGACTCGGCCGGAGGAGCGGGGCGGGCCGGGCGGCGGTGCCGTGGGGCAGGTGCGGGCGGGCCGGGGCAGTTGGGACTGGGCTGGGCGGCGCCGCTGAGCAGCTGCGGGGCACGGAGGGGTCCGGCCGCCGCCCGTCTCCGCCGCCGGGCCGCGCCCGCCGCTCCCTCCGCATCTCAGCGCGGCGGGCCCGGGGAGCCGAGCCGCGGCGAGCGCTGGGGCGGGCGGAGTCCCCTCACGGGGCACGGCCTGAGCGCGCGTCAGCGCTCAGACGGCGGCCACAGCCTGCGCGAAGTGTCCAGGCGCTTCCCTACCGCCGCCCCGCGCTCCCCGGCGGCACAGGGCGAGTGCGGTGCTTTTCCCCCGTCCGTGGTGGCTGTCGGCACCGGGCCGCTCCCGACGTCACGCGCGGGAGTATCCAGCCGCTGACGGCGCGAGTTGGCTCTCATGACCACCCACACACAGGGGTGAAAGAGTGCCGTGATTTGAGATCAAAGTTCAGCACTTTGGCTACTGACTCTTAAATGATACAGAACAAAACAACCCCGCCTTCCGTGGAAACACTTATACAGTTCAATAGAAAGGAGAACTTTTCTTTTTTTTTTTTCCTGCTGGAGATGGAGATAAATCTTGACTACAGAAATCGCAAAGAACTATAATCATACATCTTTTCTAACTTCTTGTGTTGCAGGTTGAAGCAAGTCACTGCTACAGATGTGTGACATGTGCTGTTGCATAGCTATGTCTTAACTGAAGACGTCTTTGTTTTGATGTCCCCTTCTGAATGTGGTAGGATATAGCTAGGGAAATATTTGATCATGCCTCACCTCCTGAGATAGGTAAACAGAATGCAATGTATTTTAAGTTTTTTGGCTGTTTTGGTTTGGTGTTGCGTTTGGGGTTTTTTATGCAGTCACAAAAATAAGTGTCTTGTTTACTGCGTTTTGACTTATGCAGAGAAAGTAGCTTATCCCGTTGTGCTGGCAAGAATTCTGCCCTTTGATGTATGTAACACTTAGATGTTAAGTGTTGGCTTGCTTCTTTGAGCAGTTTGGGATTTAGGTAGTTTATACATGTTATGACCCTGCAGAATGTCTTCTAAATAATGGTCACAGATGAAAATTTATAGAAATTTCACTTTGGTTTACACTGACTTTTAAACTGCTGTGAAAATACAGGGAAACTTACTATCATGGAAATGTAGTATAAGTAGTAGTGAAAACATTGTCGAGAATTCTTAGTTGTATGCACTACTGCAAATGAAAGAGAATGGTAGCTTTAGCTTTGAATCCTTTCCAAAAAGGTACAGAGTCTGTCAGCACATATACCGGTAATTGTAATTTAGGGATTAGGGGTGTGGGCTTGCTGGGGGAGTTGGTGTGTGTGGCCTCCTGTTACTGCAGAGTAACTGAAGCTGTAGCTGATGTTGAATGCAGTGCAAGATTGTGGACTTGAGTTTCAGCTATTTATTTTCTTTTAAATTGTAAGTTCAGTTGACTCATAGTTGTCTAAATGTAAGGACTGACACAGCATATTGTACTTGCTATTGCATAACTGGATTGATCAGAGCTGACCAATTTTTTCCAAGCTATGAGTCAAGTGTTTTTCTTGATGATCTTGAGGCACTACACAGTGCTTGCTGGAGTCATGCAGCTCCTCAAATAAAGAAAGTAGCCTGTGCTATTTCCTTGGAAGATAGTTGAGGTCATTTCCACTGGCTGGAATTGGTTGCAACTGCAAGTTTGTATAAATTTGGATTAGTGATTAAAGAAGTTGTACAAAGAATGATATTTTAAGTTTTTGAAACAAAGTTTTATCAAACCAGGGAGCTGCACATCTTAAAAGTTGTATATGAAATGGGAAAGAACGCATTTTCCTGCAGAGTTAACGCAAATCGTGTCCAAGAAAGCAAATCATGCTCTTAAAAAATTGTTCAGGGTTTTAATACATTGGTATAGAGAAAGTGAGCTCATGGATTACATGCTGTATAGAAAATAATGTAAATGTTGAGGACAATACTAAAGATGTGCATTTTCCTTTTTTCTTAACAGCTACGCAGAAGGAATATTCTAGAAAGTGAAGTTGGAAGATCTCTGATAAAAAGAAGTGTAAACATGTTGTGCTGGGGCAATGCATCTTTTGGACAGCTTGGATTGGGTGGAATTGATGAAGAGATTGTTTTAGAACCCAGAAAAAGTGACTTTTTCCTAAATAAAAGGGTCAGAGATGTAGGATGTGGACTGAGACATACTGTTTTTGTCCTGGATGATGGGACTGTTTATACGTGTGGATGCAACGATCTAGGACAACTAGGGCACGAAAAAGCCAGGAAAAGACCTGGTAAGTTTAGAAGTGGTGAATTGTGGAGATTCTGTGCGGTGGTGTGTGTGGCTTTCGTTTTATTGTGCTTCATCAAAGTCAAGATTGCCAGTGTCCGTGCATGTGCCAAATTCATGCACAGTAGCTCTTCCAAGAATGGACATATTTTTGACTGGAAAAGCATTGCTTTGCTTGGATGGGTTCTTGTGACAGTTGGAAACAACCAGCTGTGAAACATGGCAGTCCCTCCATATTTTTGCCTGCTGTGCAGCTGGACAGTGCCACTATTTTTTATTTCAAGCATGGAATCACTTTGCCTAAGGCCGTGGGAGACTCGGTGCCTGCTTTTAATCTCAAGGGGAGTTGACCTGCTGCAATGCATGGATTAGCACTGTCCTTTTATGTATGGGTTTGGCTGTTGGAAAATGGTGGAAATGAGTATTTGGCATATCACAGTTGAGAAACATGCAGTGTGTTTTTAGTTGTCTAATATGTGATCTACAGCAGGTCTGATTAAAGCAATGTTCTCTTTTTGTAAGAGCTAAAAATAAAACTTTTGATAAAAGACTTATGAGCATATGCAGTGCTACGGGGAGAGGATTTGGAGAAGCCTAAAGGACGCTGTGTAACGCTTCTCTGGGCTTTTTCTTCTTCCCACCTATGTTCTGTGTGTGTTTCTGCTCCTTCCTAGTGCGGTTCTGGAGCAGAAGTGGGTAAACATCTTGCAGGGACTGCAGAGGAGTGTGCACATGGGCTCCCTTCAGAGCTTGCATGTGAGTCATAGCTGGTGCTGCTGAGAGCCAGGGAAGAGTGCTGCTCACACTGCTTACAGCAGAATGTAACAAACTGGAAAGGCTTACTAAGACTTCATTCTAATCACTCCTAGAGCAGTTTTACAACTTGCTTGGCTCAATATTTGCTACAAATTTTTCAAATGGAAATGAGGTGTCATTTGGTATTTTAGTAGTTCTCCTTTACTCAGTTTTGGTTTTGGTGCCAGTTAAAGATTTTTTTTTTTTTTTTTTTTTTTTTTGAGATGTAGCTTTTTAAAACTAATTTAGACTTCTATTGGAAATCAGTATGTGGATATTAAATTGATAAACTGAAACTTTAATCCTGTGCAAACATCTGCTTCCTGAATGTGAAGAGAAATTCGGCATGTTAAACTTACTCTGACTACTTGTTGCTGACTTTGAAAATTATGCTGAATTGTCTTTTAAATCTAAAGGTTACAATGAAAATATCTGACTTTTAATTTGTATGACCTTTCATATATAGTCGACCTGCTATAATTTTTTCTTTAACATGCTCAGACACATGAGCATTGTAATTTCCTCTGTAATTTCCATTTCACCTAGAGGTTACTGATAATACTGCTGAGTGTTGTCATATGAAGTCAGAGCATTGGGATAACTCACTTGCACAGTCTAAAGAGGCTTGGTATCTTTACAGATGGGTGGATGCTCTCTTTTGAATGTATTTCTGTTTACTGAAGATAATTTTGTTGCTGACTGTGTGTCTTTTCTACCTCTGTGTCCCCACTGCCTTTCCTCTTTCTGCCTCCTAGAGCTCTGTTTGCCATAGGGACTACATGAATGTTCCTTAATCCATATTAGGCAGAGTCAGACTGGCTGGTTCAGCAGCTGGGGAAGATTGCCTGAGCTAATCTGTGTGCTGGTGCCCCAACTGGAGAGTGCTTCCATGACCTCTCCTACTGGCAGAGCTGTGGGAGGCTCTGATGAGTGAATAGGGGTGGTAACCTCTTTAGTCAGACCAGCTGTATATAATAAAAAGAACTTATATCTGCTGCCTGTGTTGGTTTATTTTGGAAGCTGAGTGCCTGTCATGCTGCAGATAATGTTAGCTACTGTTTTGAAGTTGACTTGGGCTGTGCTAGGCTGTGTTTAGAGAGCCCGTAACATTGACGATACACAGGCTTTTTCAGTACTGTGCCATTCTTAGGCTGGAATAGAATTTGTGTTTAAAAACTGGGAGTAAAATGTTTAAGCAGTCCCTTATTTAAGGGAACTACTAAAAATTCCAACCTTTATGACAGGTGCTGATGGTATTTCTCAGCTTTACTTATTGCTGAAATGGAAACGTTACACTTCTGACCACAAATCATAAGCCCAGAACCAGAGTTTGAGTGTTTCCAAAGGTATTGGTGCAAGCTACTGGAAAAAAAAAAAAATCACAGATATGTTAGTGTGTGCTTTTCAGAGGCATGCACTGTATGTCTAGAAAAGTTACTCTTTAGGATCTGTTTCTACAGTATTTTACATTATAGAGATGATGTTGTGTAGCTGATTGCAAAATCAGTAGTTTCAGTCTGTAATTTGCCCTGCCTTGTTTTGCAGGCTTTTTCTTAATAATGAATAGGTGAATTTAATTTGCTGTGGTGGAATGTTTTCCTCTTACATAATGTCTACACATGTAGTCATTTGACAGTAATCTATTTGACCTTACTGTTAATTGAGTTCCTGCACGTTTTCAGATAGCAAGATTAGAAGGATCCATTATGATCAAGCTGCAGGTTTTGTGCACTTCTGTATATTGCTCCAGACACAGTCATTATTTGGTTACTTTGGGGTGTCAAATTTAACATATTTCTCCTAAAATTGAATGTTCATAATTTTAAATAAAATGTGTTTCAGCAGAACTTAATGGGCTCAGTTGAACATCACTTCAGTTGATGTCTTAGTACTGTGTAAAACTGTTTGGAACAACCCTAGCTTGTTAGTAGCTTTTTTTTTTTTTAACAACTTATTTTATTTATTTATTTTTTTAGAGCACGTTGGTGCACTGGATGCCCAAAATATTGTAGCTGTATCATGTGGAGAAGCCCACACTCTTGCATTAAATGACAAAGGTCAGGTATATGCTTGGGGTCTGGCTACTGATGGACAGCTTGGCTTGCCTGGAACAGAGGAATGCATCAGAGTACCCAGGTTAAAAATAGTACATAATAAGTTGCCTTTTTGTTTAATAATGTGCTTAAATCACATTGGTTAAGCTATTCTACTGTTATAGGTAAAACCATATAAATATAGAAAATGTATATTAGCTATGACACTTGAATGCTGTGTGTAGACAGTTTCTCAAAAAGTCATCTTATGTGAGAAATGTGTTACAGGTGTGTTTGGTTTGATTTGTTGCTTTTTGGGGTGTTTTTGTTTGGTTTTTTTTTAATAGTCTTCCACTAAGAATGAGACTTACTTTGGAAAAGTAGGATCGGTATTTTAAGAGTATGAATGCCATTTAAGAGAAGTTAAGGAGAAGTAGTGTTAAACTTTCAGTTTGAAGAAGGTACATTTGCTGTCTGATCTTTGTACTTCAGTTTTTACCCTAAAGCTTTTCAACTGTCATCAAATAATACACCTTCTAGTTAAAAAAATTAATGTTGGGCAGGGTCACGTGCTTGTTTTCAGAATGCCTTAAGCATTCCAGCTACCTGAAGTCCACACACAAACGTAACAATTCTTTGGAACCTTAGTAATTCATGGGTACAATATTCAAGATGTTATTTCTGCATCAAATCTAAAAGCCCACAGGTCCTTTAGAAACTTTTTTCCTCATCCAAAGTTTAAAGCGTTATTAGTTTTAATGTACATGTGGGTGTATTTGCAACTTCTTTATAGTATTGTGCACTGTGTATTAGCTCTGTAAACTGAAATTTTGGAAACTAGAAAGAATCAGTTTATTCTTGCATTCTGTGTTCGTTCCTCCATTCAGCTGTGTGAGATCGCCTTCCCAGCACATGAACCTTCCTAATTCTTCATTATGGTCTTTACAGACTTTATCTATTTGAAAATAAGGCAGAACCTGACCTTAAAAGTTATAGAAAAGAAGCAGTTTTGACTTCAGGTTTTATTAAATAGTGGCTAATTAAAGTTAGGATGTTTAATATACTTCAATGAAAAGGATTCACATTTTGTATATAACCCTTTATTTCATACCATGATCTGATAGCTTAATTCTTTCTCTGTTTTCTTACCCCAATAGAAATATTAAAAGCTTATCAGAGATCCAAATTGTTCAAGTTGCTTGTGGTTATTATCACTCGCTAGCACTATCAAAAGGTAAGCCAAATTCTTCTTAAGTTTTGTGTAATTTCTTACCAGGGAATTAAAAAGTTTTCGACATTTATTTTATTTTTTTTTAAAAAGCAATGTGTTTATAAAACATGCTGCCACTTAACACAGGTGGGATTTCAGGTTGGTAGGAGCACTGTAACTTAATGATGGAAGCTTGAGTTTGAAAAACAAACGTACAAATGGATGTTGAGTTGTGCTTTTATTTCTTTGAGGAGGGATGTGTGGGGTTTTTTTCAAATTCTATCATCTGGCTTTCATGTAACTTCCTTTTTATTTTGTTTCTTTTTCTTGGTCCTGTATCTTTCTCATCCTGCTGGCACGCTGCTCTGTCCCTTGTCTGTTTTAACCTGTGACCTCAAGTTACTGAGGCTTGCAGGAATGACTTCCTTGTCTGCTTTACTATGGCAAAGCCTCTGTTTTTTGGTGCTTCCATAGTTAAAATGCCGTGTCACGTATTAGCCACCTTTTGGAAGTTTAAATATCTCTTCAAATTTCTGCTGGGGCTGTGACCCCACACTTAGTTGGCCTCACTTGTGCTGCATGTCTGGTTAGTGCAGCTCTCCGGAAATGAACATGAGTTTAAATTTGCTGTTTGCTTGTCTTATCATGATATAGGAGAGTTGTGGCCAAAACTTCCACTTGGACAAAGTGGCTGCTGAAAAGGGTTAATGGAAACTTACTCTAAACAAAAATTCCAGAAAGATTGTAGTTTGTCAGTGTTTCTTAATAATGTATGATTAAAATATGAAGCAAGTAACTGTGGGGAGGTAGGTGTTCATTGTATGCAGATTGATATTTTTTTTTCTTTAAATACAGTAGTTTATACTGATTATGTGTGCGTGGATTGTGTATGTGACTCTTCATGGCCTCATATTGGGTGTTTTCCATGCCATTATGTAATTGCCATGCCCAGGTGTAATTACCATTATAACCCAAAGAAATGCCTTTGTTTTCAGGGCAGGCAGGCAGAGCTTCACAAGTAACCCTTTGCCTGAGTTAAAATCAGCAGTAGAATGTGGGGAGTAGCAGAGTTGTGTTGTTAAGTGTTCTGTTGGTCAAAGGTGCAAGAATGTCATAGGAATTTGTGATTTAAAATTCACTCAGTGTTTTAAATAGTTACAGGCTTCAAGTACAGCATCACTATTTTCTTGCCAGTTCATGGATTTGCAGCTCAGTTTCTGTTCTTGACATGCACTGTCGGGTTTTCTGGGTTTAGTTGTTCATATAAATAAATAAAATCTGAGATACCAGTACTCCAGAGGATGGGTTTCATTGTTTTCCCATCTTGATAAAACTGTCATTGGTAAGGTGGAGATGGGAGAGACATAGGAAGCATTTTGAAGGTAACATAGCTCTTGAAAACATACCATGTCAGCAAAAGTAAATTATTTTGTGTTTGGGTGTTAATCTTTAGGATAGTAAATACCTTGGCAAAACACTGGTTGTTCAAGAGAGTATTTTATTTTGGAAGCAGTCTTAACATAAATAGGTCTTTGATTGTCATTCTTTTTTTGTTTTTTTCTTTATAAGGCGTTGAAAGACATTATAAACCTTGTGCTTCATTATCGTATAATGAAGACAGTATTTTAAAATATGTCTCTTAAACTGTGTGTAAAAATTAAGTATCTTACCTTAGAAAATCTTAGATGAGGCTTTTGATTGGTAATCGGAAAATTTTGCATGTTCAGGGTGCAACTTTGGCAGATCCCTGCATAAACATCTGTGCAGTAGTGGAACTTCCCATGGAGCAGTGTCTTGTTTTGTAATAAGCAAACGCAGTTGACAGGAATGTTAAGAGCAGTTTTGGGAGGGTGGGGGGGGGGATGGTGAATGCAATTTAAATACTTCCAGTCTGATTAAATGTTTGAGTTGAATGCCTGCAAATTACACAAGAATGCTTAGCTTGAGAAGTCAGCAATTTGTATGCATTTTCAAACTCAAAAATATATGAAGAGTAGTGGTCTAACCTTAAGTTTTTCTTACAGTGGATAAACATTGTTTTATTAAACTATATTAATTTTATTTCTTGGTTGTGTATTTTTTCCTTCAAACAGGAAGTGAAGTGTTTTCCTGGGGACAAAACAAATATGGCCAGCTGGGCTTAGGTTATGAGTATAAGAAACAAACCTCACCACAAATGATTAAATCTCTGCTGGGAATCCCTTTTGCACAGATTGCTGCAGGAGGAGCTCATAGTTTTGTACTAACTCTTTCTGGAGCCATCTTTGGATGGGGACGCAACAAATTTGGGCAGCTGGGTCTTAATGATGATAATGGTAAGTAAGCATTGCTTCAGGACAGTTTCATGCTGAAGGCATTGGGTTGTGAATCCAAAGAGAGCAGTATTCCTAGGAAAGGAGCAGACAGAACAAACCTTGTTTGGTACTGTTGGAGTGTGCCAGTGCCACGTGAGATTGCATGAAGAAGACACAGAGGTGTTTTCCTCAGCTGTTTTGTAGTGAGAATTCTGACAGTGTTATGTTGAGATCCTTGTCTGCTTGACTTGTTTTCTTTCCCTGTTCTACGTCTTCCTGTGACTTAATGGGATTGAATTAAAATACTGTGCAGTAGTTACGGATTGAACTGAATTTTGTGTGGATGAAATTGCTTGGCAAAAGCAGTAATTTATCAAAACTAATTGGTTGTCCGTAGTAGTCACATTTAAGCCATCTTCATTTTTTACTGCCAATTACTTTTACATTTCTTTCTCAGGCCACTTTTGATAATCATTCAAAATTTTTGGCTAACATTTCCGAAACTTCCTCTGCTAGGGGGATGGCCCTCAATGATTTTTAGCACGTGGTTAGGTTAGACAGAAAGTTGTTTCTTTGTTGTTTGTATTGTGTTACATGCATAGTATCTGCTCACAGGGCTCCAAGATGGCAGTTTTTGCTGTCAGGCTCCTGTAATACACAGTTTAGTAATGGATAATTTGTAGATGGTTTCATGAGTTCAGATTTTCTTACTGGTTCGTTGTTGTCAACCATTTAAAATAGGAAAAATGTGTTGTAAATAAAATGCACATCCGAATGCCTTAAAAATTGTCGCATTCATGTAATAAGAAAATTACAAGTATTTTTCAGAAATCACAGGAGACTTCAGTTGCTTCTGCATAGTCTTTGGAATGTGTGTAACCCCAGGCTTTTATGTAGCATCACTTCTCAGTAAAATCCCTTTTTAATGTCTTCATAGGGTTTCTTGCAGACATGTTAGCATGCCTGACGGGTTTTAAGACATTAGCACTGACATTTTAAAAAATTGCCTTTGTTCAAAGTTGACGCGTTGTAGTGATGGAGGGAAGTTAGTTTTGCTTCCTGTTTGTTCAGTGCTCCATTCTGTTATGCAGTTAGTAATATATAAATTACTCTGTGCATCAATAGACTTTCCAAAGAAGACCAACTGACACAAAAACCTGAAGCACATAAACAAAAACAATGTTTTGTTTTGGTTTTTTTTTTTTTCTTTTCTCATGGCCAGTGCCAGGTCTAATGTACTGTTTGTATTTAGTGATCTCTGTATTGACATATGATCCTGTGCTAGTGAAAGTGAGACCATGGGCTACAAAGTTTTTTCAGGGTAGTAGTCACTGTTTTTCCTGTAGTAACACTTCCATCTCCAAGATCCATAAACTCAGTCAAAGGGATTGCGTTATGGTAAGAAATTTAAAGTGCTTGCTTGATTAGAACCAAATTAGAATAAATGAGCAAAACTATTTGGGTTTTGATTTTTATTGTCAAAATAAGTGACCTTTTTTTATTCTTTATTAAACCTTTCAGACAGGTATGTTCCTACACTGCTGAAGTCCCTGAGAAGTCAGAAGGTTGTTCATATATGTTGTGGAGAAGATCATACTGCTGCCCTTACGAAGGTACAGGACTTAAAAGATCTGTTTATGTTTAGATATGCATATGTTTATGCTCCAATTTTTTTTATGTTTTCAGGAGATGATGCTACCTGAACAGAAAATAAACTGAATTCTAAATAAAATTTCTTCTAAATTTATGGGATTAAGTTGAGGAAAGATTGGAAGAGTGGTTAAATATTTGAAAAAAATTACCAAATACAAGAAATCTTGCATTCTAAATGCTTATTTTCCTTTTTCATGCATAGAAGTTAACTTCAAACTTGCTTTAAAGCTGATGGGCTCGGTTGAGATGCTGAATGTACTGTGAGTGTTTGTACAGATTGTCACCCATATGTATGGCTGCATTGTCCCTTGCAGAGCCAGGGGCTGGTACACCTTTTGTAGGCAGTACTGTGTTTATGTGTGAGCATTTCCCAAGTCCTTCTGAAGTTCAGGAAAACCTGGCACTGTTTGCTATCCTGACTCAGTGACTGAGGCTGTTGGGTTTTCTCAGCGGATGCTGCAATTTTAGTGATGAATTTTCAGCTGAGGACCAAGCTGATGCAGAGCAGAGTTGAAAGGAACAGATTTACATTTTCAAAGCATCTGAAAATGGCAAGTTTCGGAGTTGTTGTAAGGTAAGGTGTATAACTTCTGCAAATGTTTCTGATTAAAACATTGAAGGTTTTGGTTAATTTCTTGATTAATCAAGAACACTTAAAAAAATTACTTGCCTTACAACAATGTTGAAATTTTCTGGTTTCTTATGCTTTCAAAGGCTGTTTCAGTCATACTGTGTATCATCTGCTGAGCAGGGCAGCTTCTTGTTTGCTAATCACTTTATAATTTGTATTCAGAGTTTCAAAGCCCAAGTATACTTTTTAGTAGTGTGAGTATGTATACTGGTGAAGTTCATCAAGAAAACTGGAAAAGAGGAAAAGTGAGGATTAGTATCTATAAATGACACAAGTTAATGGCAGGACTGTTGAATGATAATAAGGAAATTAGATGAGTGTGATCTAACACAGGTAAGGTAATACTTCATAGCTGTGCCACATTTTCATAACTCCAATTAACTTGTCACTCTTCTGTGTCTCAGGACCCTGTTGTGCCATGTATATTTTCTGTCCTTTCCCTGCAATGCCAAGATCATCAGAAAAAGATTTATTAAAACCCTATTTCTGTGAAGTTTCTTGTTCTGAGGTATACAATCATCTTAATTTAAAAAATTTATTTGTTTAGGAAGGTGGGGTTTTTACATTTGGAGCTGGAGGCTATGGTCAGTTGGGTCATAACTCTACCAGCCATGAGATAAATCCAAGGAAAGTTTTTGAGCTTATGGGAAGTGTTGTCACGCAAATCACCTGTGGCAGGTAAGGTCTATTCTGTGCTAACACTGTGAATCTTACAGATAATTTGTTTTGTATAAAACTTCATATCTATTGCAGTATGAAGCAGGGGGTTTCTTACCCTTTGTGGTCAGGGAAGACAAGATGACCCCTAACAAAAGATAGCTAGAGATATTTTTGGGATTTCAAAAGCATTCATAGAAGAACCAAAGGAAGTTATATATTTGAGAGGTTCTGATTTTCTAAACTGGCAGTGTGAGCAATAGTATGAAGTGTGAAAGTGTTTGTTGCTGTCATTTCATTTCATATTGAAGAACAAGTGTGTTTGGGAAAGTACAAAATAGTTTACACAAATTCCCAACTGGTTCTTCACAGGCCTGCGAAAGGAGAGGGGACATCCAGAGTTGAGCGGGATAAGGGAAAGGAGATGCAGGCAGTCTCTAGACATTCGTTTCTGATATGCTCTGAAGGTCAGACAGGGGCTAAGCACTGGCAGCTCCATTCTGGGAATTTTTCCATAAAAATGGAGGATTGCCTACTGGAGTATAAGTGGAATATTGCCAGTGGCAGTGCATTGCCAGTAGAGCAGTGGAGCGTTGGGTCCGACAGGACCTTTAATGCATTGTTTGGCACAATTCCTGGACAGGCCTGCACAAAGCATGTTCCAGTGATTAGGTTTGCGTTACTGAATTCTGTTTGCCCTAGGCAGCACACCACTGCATTCGTCCCTTCTTCTGGAAGAATTTATTCTTTTGGACTCGGAGGTAATGGGCAATTAGGTACTGGGACCACCAGTAACAGGAAAAGTCCCTTCACAGTGAAAGGAAACTGGATTCCCTATAGTACTCAATGCCCAATGAGCACAGGTAAGCAGCATCTGGTGTATTTACTTTGTGGTTACCTGTTCCTTTATAGTAGCTTAGAATTCTTGAGATTTAAACTAAATATGGGCCAAAATCACTTTTTCCAAACACTTTAATTCCACTGTGCTCTGTTTTCGTGGTGTAGGAGTTACATGCCTGTGCTGCTGGGTTAGGGCCTCTGGTAGCACTAGACCTAGAACTTACCTCAGGGAAAGATGGTCTTAACTATTGTATCGAGATTCTGCAACAAGGGAACCTTTTTGTAACTGAGTGTTGATCGCAGCATCTTAATAATTTTTCAATTTCACATTTTCATGGTGGCCTGTTTTTTATTCCTGTTGCAGACAATGAGGAGTGCTACTGTGTAAAGAGAATTTTCTCTGGTGGGGACCAAAGTTTTGCACACTACTTTTATCCACAGGTAACAAATTAAGTATAATTTGGTTCCAAAGCTTGCCAAAGTTAGATTTTAGGGGTTTTGATGCATTTTAAAGGATTTTGATGTTGAAGGTGCATGTGACTGTATTGTAAAGTTTGTTGGAGCAGTGTGGAAGCAAAAGGCACTAAGTCATGGTAGCAGTTGGAGGACTTGGATCCAGTTGGTGAGTGTTAGCTGTCAGGAAGCTCTTGAGACTTTTTGGCATCAGCTTTTTTCTTGATGGATGAATGCACTTCTTTTCATGTCATAAGGGAAGAATTGATTGAATATTTGAGAACTTCACTCCTTGCCCAGTCCTCCTCATAGCTCATGACAGCAGCAGCCTTGATGTCTTCTGCTCTGTAGTCATTTTAACATGCCACAGTGGTAAGGAAACAAATGGAGCTTTTTGCTAAAAATTACGTAGTTTGTTATGTCAGTTTTATACTAGTCTTAAAGCTTAAGTGTTAGAATAACAAGAATTCATCTGTTTAAATGCTACGTAAAGAAGTCTAGAAGGACTTTACAGTAAAAATGGCAGTGTGGAAGTGTGATGGAAAGAAAATGCTATTGAAGGGTGAGTTGGGAGATAAAAACAAGATGAAGATTCATGGGACTGTTTCCAGTACAGCTCAGCAGATATTAAACCATGGGGATTAATGAAGCATCAAGAGTTGAGTGTATAGGGTGAAAACTAATTTGGACACAAGGGAAAATGGATTTTAGTGGGGACACGTTTGTCAGGAAAAAGTGAGTACAGGTCACACTTGCAGCAGTGCTCTGTGCTCAGAGCCTGTTCTGGTGGTACAGACTCAGCAGTTTTTCTAGGATTGTTTTGTTGGGTTCTTTTTTCTAAATTCTGACAGAGTTTTAACCATTGCTGTATTTGAGAGAAACTTGCTTAGCAGGTGTAAACTGGAAAATTGCTTATAATATAGGCTCAAAACTTGTCTATTAAAACATCCTTAAGAACTTTCTTATGTGCAATTTTCCTAATTACTGGAGTCGTTTCTGACTTACTAATTGAGGTGAACTGGAGACTGAATGCAGTTATTGTGGCTTGTTCTGTACAAAAAGTACTAGCAATAGATGAACATTGATGCTGCAAAAATATCCCTTTTAGTACTCTTTAGTTTGGTAATTTGTATTGAATTATTCCAAAGTTCTGTGTGTACTGTACCCCTGGGGGTTGTGTGTCCCTGCCAGTTAAGGGGGCCCGGCCAAAATCTGTTTTCTCAAATCAGTTTTTGGGCAGCTCAGTTCCCTGAGTTGTTTTCTTTGGCTGGACACAAGGGAAATGGCAAAAGTGTTCCTCGTCCTGATGCTGTAGGATGGGATCAGAAGTGCTGATTTTTGGCAGCAGACAGTCACTGTCATACTGAGTCAGCTCAGTGTTGTCAGATGGCACCCTCAGGAGGAATGTTTTCTTTCACCGATTTAATCTTATTTTTGGTGCTATTTGCCATCTCTTTTTGAACCAATGCTCCTACTCAAAACAATGATCTTGGTTCTCCTCTTCTTTACTATTACAGCTTTTAGTGGAATTCATTTTATATGAGCAGCACTTCCAAATGCAGCTCCTCTGATGATGCAGGGCATGTTCACAGAAGCATAATTCATTCTCAGAGGAGCTTGATGGAAGTGGGGTGGAAGAACATCTGTCTAAAAAATTGAATGGCTCCTTTTCTGTGTGCTCAGAGCTTGGCAGTGAGCTAAGTGGCTCCTAGTGGCTGGAGAGGAGGTGCTTGCTGCTCACATCTAAAGCTTGGTTAGTGTTCATCGTAGAGACAAGTAATGTTTAAGGTGTTGGCCATAGGCGAGGTGTGTGAATTAACACTTAATGGAGATGGTTTTAGTGTATGCTCTGCTTTCATGGTGAATGCAGAACTGTTAGAACACAGAGTATTTCACAGCAGTAGTCGGGGTAGGCAAATTGTCAGCTAAGACAGCTCAACTAGAGGGCTGATTGTTCTGGAAATCAATTTTGTGTGCCTGATTCTTTACGCTTTCTTTAAAATTTTTTAGAACATGGTGCCACCAGATGATTTTAGGTATCCTGACCTTTTGAAGCAGATCTGGACTGTGAATGAAATGTTTATTCAAAGATTGCTGAGTTTCCCATCTGGAAGACTTCCTGTAGAGATAGCTAAGTAAGTGATGTAAGGGAAAGAAGTTGTCTCTGGTAATTCTGCTTCTGAATTGAGTGTTAATGGGGCTTTGGGCATACGTAGCAGAGCTATTTTTAATTACTGATTTTGTGACGTGCCGAGCTCTTGCTGTGCTTTCATTGTTGCCCTTGTTGAGTAGTTTAGATCCTTGAGACTGTGTCATCTCTGCTTCAGTTGAGATGACTATACAAGATTAAATTAAGTATCTAATTGCACATTGAAAATTAGCAATACATGTAAAGGAATATGAGAACAACTCAAAGATTATTGCTTCTATTTTAATAAAAGAGGATGCAAAGCAATTAAGTTGCAAGACTGGCTGTGATTCGAGCTGTCTTCAGCATTGAGTTTTGAATGAAGGTTTTATCTAGTATTGTTTAGTCACGTTTGAGTCAGAGTCCCTTCCTTTGTACAATGTAATTTGTTACGGATTAAATACAGGCTTTTTTATCGCAAATGCTAATTTGTAAAAGGAAAACCAAATATAACATTTAATGTGAACAATTTCAGTGAAATTGATGGAACGTTCTCCTCAGCTGGGTGCCTGAATGGGAGCTTTTTGGCATTGAGGTAAGTGGGCAGGTTTTTAACAAGTGTTCCTGTGGACAGCGTTAATGGTAGCCGCCTTCCTGATGTCCCTTGTGTCAGCTGGGACACCTTCCCAGGGTTTTCTTGTCTCACTGGTGCTCTGATGCCCACAGTTTAAACTCCTGCTCCTTTCCTGCCCTGTGTTTTGTCAGCTGCCCCAGTGCAGAATGGCTCCTGCCTCTCTTTGCTGCTGGCACGTCAGCCAGCAAAGCTCATTACATTTGTCAGCCACAGGTTGTTTATAATTCAAGGGGAATTCATTGCATGGGCTGTTTTACATCCTAGTCTTTTTGCATTATTTTCTTGCAGTTAGAGAAGATTTTTTCCAGTTGTTTCTAAGGCCATATAAAACACAGAAGTCTGATGTATTTTAAGTCCTTGGTCAGTAGGTCTAAAATTCATGGGGCGAGGGGAAATCTTGAGTTGCTGAGAATACAGGATTCAGTCTTTCTGTTTGGTTTTTTTTTTCCTGCAGCAATGATGATCATTACAAAACCAGCACTAGATTCTCAGGGGTTGATATGAATGCTGCTAGACTACTCTTTCACAAACTCATACAGCCTGAGCATACTCACATATCACAACAGGTTTGTGCTGCGTATTTTCCTTAAGTTTGGGATTATCTTTGTGTTACAGCTCTGCAGAAATACTACTACTGTTATGCTTGGTCCAACCCTATAAATAGATTTCTTTACTCAGTAATATATGGACTGCAAATGTGTGAAACTGTATTTTGTTGTGACAATTAGGTAACACATCAGTATATTCTATTTTAATATTTACTGTAATTTTTAAAATGTATAGTAGTCTTCACTGAAGCTCTTAATTATTGTTTTCTAGATTAGTTTTCATGTACGTAGGCATTTATTTAAAATCTCAATTGCATTAAAATAAACAGAATTTTCTGATGTGCTGTAGGTGGCAGCTAGTTTGGAAAAGAACCTTATTCCCAAATTGACCAGCTCCTTACCAGATGTTGAAGCTTTGAGGCTGTATCTCACTCTACCAGAGTGCCCACTGATGAGTGATGAAAACAATTTCACAACGTTAGCTATTCCTTTTGGAGCAGCTATTCTGAACCTAGAAAAAGCTCCTCTGAAAGTTCTTGGTAAGAAACTGAATATTTACTGTTAAAACTAAGGATCTCCAGATGAAAACGTAGAGAAATTCCATCAGTGAAGACTTGGTCTCGGCAGCACCTGCTGTGTGTTTACAGTTTTGTACAATTCCCCAGTGAGAAAGTTAAGGCTTAACATTGCTTGGTGTAAGAAAACACTTACTGTGTTGCTTCAGGGTGAGTTAACAGGCCATCCCTGTGAATTCATCTGGTATTGTAGTTTTTGGACTGATTCCATTTGGGAGGAATTAAACTGTGTAGTTCAGTGTAATTGATATGTGTCTTTGCGCTTTAAAGTGAAAATTATGTGGTCAGACAGCTAACAAGCTCTAAGCAATTTACAGAAGTGTTGCAAAGCAGATGTTAAATTGTCTTGGTTGTGACTACAGCACCTGTTCTGAGCTTCTGAGGCAGTTGATCTTTTCTCACTGGTGCCAAGATGTGGTCTTCAAAAATGTGGCTGAGAATAGCTCTGTTTTTTTAACTCTACTTCCTTACATCTTCTTATTGTGATTCCTGTCACCTGAAATTCCGCTTAAAGAATTGTTTTCAGAATATTTCACCTTTAATTGGATTCTTTTTGAGAAGGTACTTGCATCTTCCTGAGTTACGTTTTGCCTTGTAACCTGTCTCTTGTGTTTTTTCAGTAGTTTTGGTGAGAGTAAAGAGCTTGTCTGCTATAAAGAAAAGCACACTGATAGTTTTTTGAACTCCAGATCTTTTTCCATTGTTTTCTATTGCTCTCACGACTGTTTTCTTAAGATTTCAGGTTTTGAGACATGTATTTTTTTCAAATGTTATTTTGTGGTACTGTCATTTAGTCTGGATGAACAGACTTCAAGAGACTTAAAGATTTGATGTGTAACAATAGAGCATTTGTTGTGTTACAACTTTTTTTTCAGAGTCTTTAGTAACTGGTGATTGTGCTTTCTGGCCAAACATGTTTCTTAGTTAAGAGGATAACATAACGTAGTGCTGCAGTGGCAAGTACTAAATTTGTGTTCACCATGTGTTGACAGAAAATTGGTGGTCTCTACTTGAACCTCCCTTGTTCCTCAAGATAGTGGAACTCTACAAGGATGTTGTAGTGCACCTTTTGAAGTTGTGCAAGATGGGCCTTCCACCTGCTGACAGAAGAATACTTACCAATTTCCTACACACAGCCTTCAGAGTTCTGGAAATACTGCACAGAGTACGTTTGTGTCTTTTCTAAAGTTCCTTGGCTGCTTGGCTTTGTCAGCATCTCTGTGCTGGGTACTTGGTAGAAGCTAAGTTACTGATGGGTTTTAAAGATCAGAATTGCATCTACAGAAATATTTGTAGTTGTTCCATCTGGACCTATGAATCATTGGGATTCTGGATTCCAATCTGACATGGTGATGGAATTAACTATTTTTTGGGAACACAGAGTGACCTGTCATTTGCATCTGTGAGGGTATGGATTAAGGTGACAGGGAAAAGCAGAGTGACAGATCTGGGATATTTTGGAGATTGAATATCTGGTGGTTTGGAGGGGGATGTGAGAGATATTTGTGAAAAGTAGGCTTGGATTATAAAGGTTATAAAGGCAGGATCTCTGTAACTATCTTGCTGCTTTGACAGTCAGCAGTGCTTAGCAGCCCTTGGGAAAAGAAGTGTGTATTAGGAAAATGTGGATGCTTCTGGATTAAAGTGATACTGTAGAGACAAGCCTGTGTATAAAGTTATTTTTCCATGTCTCTCTTTTTTTAAGCTTAGTGTTTTTAAATGGAAACTGTTCCTCTGCTCACATGTGTAATAGTTTTCATACTATAGTTAAGACTAGAGTTATTGAATCATAGCTCTTAAACCTGTGCAAATACAGGAACAAGTATTTATTCCATTGTATACATGAACATGTGTATCATCACTGTTCCTGTGAGATCATATGCTGTTCCAAAGTGGCAGCCCTGTTATGTGATACTGTGTGTGCAGTTAATTGTATTTTCCTTGAATCTTTGATGGGATTTTGAATAATCCATGTATCCATGTCTTTAACATTGTTTTTTGCTTTCTCGTAGGCACTGTTGTTTTTCTAGAATTTTTTTAGTAGCGGGTATCTGTGGCTGGTGTATCAAATGCTTGAAAAACATGGAAAATATCCCTTTGAAAGCTAATAAAAAAATAAATTGCATTTCCTTAGGTAAATGAAAGAGGACAAGTTATACAGTATGACAGATTTTACATTCATGAGATACAAGATTTGATAGATATCAGAAATGACTATGCCAACTGGTTCCAGCAGCAGGTACTGGGAATGGTAAGTTGTGTTGATTTTATTTGGGTTTTTGGGGGTGTTTTCCTCCCATGTTTTGTGTTTGTTTTAGCCCTTTGAAGAATTCCATAGATTCTCTAAATATGGGCACTTTTTTTCATAGAAATACCTTTCACAGATGACCAATGCTGAACAGACTCATGTCAGGTACTGTGGCTAAGGAAGAATTGTTAAGAAGGTGTGTTTCTTCTAGGGTGTCATTCTTAGGACTGACATTGCTCAATATTTGAACCTGTCAGTTGAAAAGTGGTTTAGAATGCTGTCACTGGAGACTTGCCATGTCAAAAAAGTTAGGAATGTAATAATCCACAAAAGGAAAACATCCAGAGTAATCTGAATTGCTGTATAAGACAGGTCCAGGCAATGCAAAAGCTGCAGCTGTCTTGACTAATGAGTCAGGAAGCGTAGTAGGGAGTTACAGGGGCAGATAACTGATGGAATTTTCTACTTTGAGTTTAGCAACCACAGCTGAGATAATTAATTCCTGATCTGTAAACAGAAGAGTGATAAGTGGGAGTAAATTAATGACTGTGCAGAGAATTAGTGAGTTGGATAGGTTTTTGCCACAGTTCCTTGACTTCAGCTTTGAAAGAATATTGAGCAAGTTAGTAAGTTTTCTCTAGCTCTCTAGCCACCCTTTTTTTTTTTCTTTTTTTTTTTTTTTTTTGCAACAGTACCAGCAGATGTCATTAATGAATTTGTGGAAGTAAACATTTAAAGTGTGTAGTTTTTTTGCATCCAAGCAAACATGATACTTTAACAGCCCTGTTTTTAAAGACTGATAAACAGGGTGTTGAAAGGCAAGCTTGTAGTTAAGAGATGAATTAGAATGTTTATGGTTATTTCTCAGTAAACCTTCTCTGGGGGGAAGCAGTAAATAAATATTTTTTAAATTCTTCATCAGAGATGAGTAATTAATGCAGACACTAATGCTGCTTTTTCATCTTAATTGTTGCTACCTTTGTGCAAATGCTGTCATAGGATGTCAACCATGGATTAACTGAGGTAAGATTGGTTGCAGTCTGATTTCTTTTGAAGAATGTAAGGAAATCAGAAATGTGAATGTCAAGGACTGTTTGCTGTGTTCTATTGGGTGTAAAGCTTTAAGTTAGCCATGGCTGTAATCTGAAAAAAATCTTTGTGATGCAAAAATATGTAATTGTCTATATTGCAAATTTGGAGCAGCAGTTGGAAAAAAAGGGCTACTTTTATACCCATTAGCTGCAATAACAGTTCAGAAATTAAAATGTGTTAAGTGAGAGTGTCGTTTGTGTCTGGCTTGGCTTGGTTTGGTTTGGCTTGATTGAGTTCTGTTAGATTTTTTTTGTTTGTTTTTGGCTGAAGTACTAAACAATTAAAAATCTACTTAATGTTCCTAAGATGCTTTGGGTTCTGCATTGATAATAAGTCAAGATTGAAGTCTCTTTCCATTAAAATAGATGTATTAAATGAGTGCTATTGCAAAGGTTCTTTTAACCATAATTGTGACTTTTGAATAAGCTGAGCTGTGACATGGTTCTTTTCATTCCAGTTAACAGATATTCCTGTTATAATTTGCACATACCCATTTGTATTTGATGCCCAGGCAAAGACAACTCTCTTGCAAACAGATGCAATCATACAGATGCAGGTAGGAGTCTCAGTTTTTAATGTTAGGAATTTATTGGTTTTTCCCTGATCTGGGGATCTTGGGAGTTCCTGTTGGTTTTTTGGTTTGGCTGGTTGGTTATTTTGCTTTTTCTTTTTCTTCAAATTCTGTTAAATCTCTCCCCCATAAAAATGGAGGCTCTAGTTTTAATCTTGGGGTATGTACATGATAGAGGGTAGTGGGTTTGGGACCACATTGAAATTCGACTGTTTTGTAGTTGCATACATTTCCAATGAACTTCTTTTCATTTCAGTAGTGAGATGGCTTTTTTATGTGTTCACAGCCCGTAGTACTGGTAGAAAAACCCCAAACCCCAACAAACAAACAGACAAAAAACCCAAAAAACACAACCCCACCTCCCATATGAGCAGACTTAGAATATTACCTGGCTCATTGATCTGAGTCTGAAAAGAAACAGATGTTGTAAGTCATACTCAAGTAATGGGCTTCTGTAGGAAAATACAACCTTGCTCTTCTAATTAATAATAAATGTAGTTTCATATGCCTTTAAAAATGTATATGTACAGTCAATACCAACATTTGATGGATTCAGAGGAATGTTCACATTAAATGTTTCTATTAACAATATTAAATAGTACTAAAACACACAAACTCTCAAGAGTTCTCTGCCATACTCAGAACATTTGCAAAAGCATTTTGTTTTACAAACAATTTTAATACAGAAATTATCATACACGTTAAATAAATTGCTTTACCTGCTGTGAATTAGTTTTTAATGTATGTTTGTTTTCATGCCAGATTAATATTAAACACCTTACTCTTCATTAGATGAAATGCAGGATTTTTTTGCTTCCTTTTGTTATCCAAGGTATTTTGACTGGAATATCAAAACCTGGGTTCTAATTCTCTCCAAACATTAGCACTGGTGAGAGCAATGGGTAAAGGAAAAATATTTCTGAAATCAAATAATTCCTTAGATAAAAGGAATACAAAGGAAACTTGGGCAAATTCAGTAGTTCTTGTAGTAGCTATTCCCATCTGCTCTTTTGCAGACAAGACTGATGGACAATTAATATTGACAGGAATTTTTCCTACCTACTGACACTCTCACTTTGTTTTTCTCCAGATGGCTGTCGATCAGGCCCACAGGCAGAACTTGTCTTCTCTTTTCCTGCCAGTATTTGAATCTGTCAATCCATGCCTGATACTAATGGTCCGGAGGGACAACATTGTAGGGGACGCTGTGGAGGTCCTAAGGAAAACAAAGAATGTAGACTACAAGAAGCCACTCAAGGTATTACAAGTGCCTACAAGTGCCACAGTAATTGAGAATGTTTCTGGACAAACCTTGCTTTACAACCTGTTTGCAGTTCAGTGCTCACTGAGTTGTGTGTTTCAGGTTATATTTGTAGGGGAGGAAGCTGTTGATGCTGGAGGTGTTCGCAAAGAATTTTTTTTGCTCATCATGAGGGAGTTGCTAGATCCCAAATATGGAATGTTCAGGTATTATGAGGAGTCCAGGCTGATCTGGTTCTCTGATAAGGTAGGGTGTGATCTATATTCAGTCATTTCATTTTAACTTACAGTATTTGTATTAATAATATATGAACATAGTAGTTTGTGGTCGTTTTATTTCAAGAGTAGAAGCTGAAGCAAGTATTCTCAAAAAAGTTTATTTTTGTCATTATTAGAGCAAAACTTTCCTCATTCCTTGCTGTTTCCCTTTTGCTTTCCCCATTCCTTGTTTACTCCTTACTGGTTGTCCCCAGCCCAGCCAGGTTTTTTAGGAACAAGTACTAGCCAGAACAAACTGATTCCAAGGGTAGAATCAGTAAATCAAGGTGCCAGAGGCAAAGTCTTGACTGGCCTGTTAGGCAGGTCTTCCTGTGTTCAATTGCATTTGTGGGTGATGGGTGGTCATGGAGTTGTACTTTCTTGGAAGGTTTGATCCCTGATCTTTCAGTCCTCCTTCAGAGAACACTGACTGGGGAGGCTGGATTCCAAACACCTGAATATTTACATTTCCACAGGTGTATTTTAAGCCTTGGTAATTAATTCTGAGGGGGTCAATAGTGAGGTCTTCCCTCTTCTCCCCGAAGTAATTTTTTAAAAAATTGACATATTTAATCACTGAATAGTGCAATAGGAAATCACTGACAAAACCAGAATCTTAATGCAGTATGTGTCCCCTGTAACAGAGTACGTTGCAGCTCAGCCTTTTTAAGTGGAAAGGATTCTATTCTCTTGGATTTCAGTCTCAGCTGGTTAGACTTTATCCTGTTTTTCTTGGTACTTACAGATACATACATATTTAAAGAAAATGTAAATTAAATCCACTCAGATTATACTGCACTGTACACTTCTTCCTGGACTCTGCAAGATTAAAATAACTTCTTTATTTTAAACCATCTTGTCTGTTTTCTGTTCTTAGACCTTTGAAGACAGTGACTTGTTTCATTTGATTGGTGTTGTCTGTGGGCTAGCAATATATAATTTTACTATTGTAGACCTTCATTTTCCTCTGGCTTTGTACAAAAAGCTATTGAATAAGAAACCATCCCTGGATGACTTAAAAGAATTGATGCCAGATGTTGGCAGGTAAGCAAGAAGGAAAAACGTGTGTTGTTAGAAATTAATTTTGAGGTCAGCATTTTCCTCTAAGAACATAACGTTTCTTTTCCACACTAACTGGATAAGTAAATTGCAGTCATTATGTCATCTGGCACATTTGACATTGTTGTTAAACACCTGCTTCTCACTGCTTGGTGTTAATGTTTTATGATCCTACAAGCATTTTAGGGGGAAAAAGTATTTGGAATTCAAACCCCTTGAGTTTTAGCCATTAATTTTATAAGCCTAAGTACAAGCATAGTTTCAGTTCTGAGTTATTTAAGTCCATCAAGAAAGTATTTTTGCTTATTTCAGGAACAAATACATGCTAAGTATTTACTTTTGACTAGGGATTTGAATAGGACTAACAGGTAGGAGGTTCAAATGAGCAGAAAAGGATGCTTGACTGCCTCAATGATGTAGATGCCAAAGTTCTCATCGATTTAAGGAGAAATCAAAGATGTTAATGGAAGAGCCAGTCAATGGTTTTTAAGTACTAACTGCCTCTGCTTTGGGAATCCCTTACCTGAAGTCTTAAGATAGGAATGTTCTCTCTTCACCACATGGGGTAATCAAAAGGAAATGATTGCTTGGGGTTTCCCAGCACTACACAAGGTGCAAGTTGGATAAGATAATAAATGAAATAACAGTAGAAAGATGCTTCTAAAACTTGAATTATCAAAGCCTAAAGAACACTTCAGGAAAATAAATTAATCTTTCTTTCCCCTGGTGCAAGTATTTTGTAACTTATTTTGCAGGGGAATGCAACAGCTACTGGACTATCCAGAGGATGACATAGAAGAAGCATTTTGTCTTAATTTTACTGTAAGTTGTATATAGTGTTTGAAGTATGTCTTGCCAAGCTCACGCCATCTATTTTAATTGTCTCTGATGGAGTGTTTGAACGAAAGCATCAGCAGCTGATTCCCATGAGTTTTAGCTCCTGTGTCTGCCTTTCATGGTGCTGTTAACTAAGTGGGAAGAAGTACTTTATGCAGTAAATAAGATTTGTACTATTTTTGTTTGTTTCAAATAGATCACTGTGGAAAATTTTGGTACAACAGAAATTAAGGAGCTTGTTCCTAAAGGTGCTGACATTCCTGTAGTCAAACAGAATAGGTGAGTTCTGTGGATTACAGGGTAGTTCAGCGTTGCTGTCTGCCTTGGGAGTGTTACTGGGCTGTTGGAAATACCCTTTGCCAAGTTCTGACACTGCTGTTGGAGGCAAAACTACTTGGGCTCTTTTCCCAAGCTCTTCTCATGTGTATTGTTAAAATAGCTGTTGTCTTGTATTGACACAGACAAGCTGTGGCTGCCCCATCCCTGGGAGTGCTCAAGGCCAGGTTGGACAGGGCTTGGGGCAACCTGGTCTGGTTGAAGATGTCTCTGCCCATGGCAGGGCAGTTGGACTAGATCTTCAGAGGTCCCCTCCAACCCCAATCGAGAGCATTTTATAAGATTAAAAATGATTGGTGGCTCTGCAGGAAGCTACATACCATTGAAATTCAGTGAGTAATGTTGAGAACTTTGATGACCTAAGCGCCATTATTACAACTATTCATTCATACATGAATGTTATTTCAGTGAAGTCTTCCCTTTGTAGGGCAGATAATGTTAGATGGGTTAATCCAGTGTTATTGTCAGAAGAGTGGGTGATGGGTGGGGTTTTTTCCTTGGTCAAGGATTCTGTAACTTGCACTTATAAAAGCAGCTTTTCCCACCCTTTGTTCCCTTTCTGCTCCTGGAGGATAGGCAGAATATACCTGGTGGTGCTTTTGTCCCCTTTTTGCAGAGTACTACCATTTTCTAGTCTATTCTTTAATCTTTATGAATTCTCTGTGCTTCTACTTCTCCCAGGGTAAAGGGAGAATTGAATGGAAAGAGAACTGAATGCACATGTAGAACACCATAGCTTTGCAGTTTTCTGGTATAGGTTTGATGTTCTGTCACTAAGTGACTGTAAAATTGGAGTTGAATTATGGGAAAAGTTTCAAGGTGCCTGTGGAGTGCCTGCTGCATTGTTACCACAATTGTCTTGCAGCAATGAAGAATTCCTCTTTCTCAAGATCTAAATATGCCATGATGCTTCAATTAATTTTAATAATTATTAACATAGAGTGTAATATAACTTAGTTACAGCTATGACTTCTCTCTGGAGCAGCCTTGCACTGTTAGTGTTACTTTCCCCTCTGTAATTACACAGCATGGATAAGATGGAGATCTAATTGAGTGCTGAAGGGGAGGAGTGTGGTTCACCACTTTGGTCATCTCCAGCATTTTCAATGCAACAGCTTTAATAAACGTATCATCCAAATGTGTTTATATGATTCTTTAAATTACTGGTGATGTTACTCAAAGACTGGGGGCGGTGTTGAAATGCATTCTCTCTTTCCACAGAGAATGTGTGTTGGTAGGATAGCTGTAATGTGGAACTGAAGTCACTGCCAGTGCAGAAATTAAACAGTTTTCACTGGGATGGATTTCAAAAAAATTACCATAAATGTTGTATCACATCAAGAAGTTTTAGATCTCCCCTAAATGCTGCCAAAGATGTTTCCAGCAAGATCCAAGAACTCCTTGTACCAAAGCACACAGATAGCAGGCCATCTGTTTCTGTGAATCCCAGCTCCTTGGCACTGGTCTTTTTACTGTGTAAGACTCAGATGTCCATTTGAAGTTGATTTGCATTTTTAGTGCAAATATGGTAATCTTTTTAATTTAAAAAAATAGAACAGTGAGTTTGATTAGTGGTTTTCAGGACACTCCCTGGAATCCAGGCCTTTCAGCTTGTTGCCGTTCAGTCCAGTCCACTGCAATGCACACAAATAAGGGAGATGTTTGTAGTGCCTGAAAGAAATAAGATTAAATGATCCTGCTTTTCTGTTGCACACTGGAGACTTTGCCTTCAGGGGTGTGGTGGGGAAATAGATTCATGTGCCATTTTATCTTCACTGTGGTTGTAACATAAAGCAGAGAATACAATATATTGGCCTCCTCTTTGCTTCATTTTCTATGCTGTTCTATACAGAAATGGCCACTGGTTTATTGGTAGAAGGATGACATGTGCTGTTTCCTCTTTATTTCCTCAACATGATTGTTTCTTTCTCTTTGTACAGGCAAGATTTTGTAGATGCATATGTGGATTACATCTTCAATAGATCTGTGGCTTCCTTATACAGTGCATTCCATGAAGGCTTCCACAAAGTGTGTGGAGGTAAAGTTCTTCAGCTCTTCCAGCCCAGTGAGTTGCAGGCAATGGTGATTGGGAACACAAATTATGACTGGAAAGAGCTGGAGAAGGTAAGAAACATAGTTAGCTATTGCTTTCATATAGTTTTCATTTCAGGGTGCCAAAGCAGCTAGGTGTCCTCTTGAGTTCTGTTTTATTTAACATGATTCCTTTTATTTATTGATGTCTTAAAACATCAGTGAATGAAGATCCTAAAATATTATTTACCTTCCTGCTTTAACTTTTTCCATCTATTTCTGAAGGAAATCAGACTTAGAAGAGAGAAGCAGAAAAATTCACAGAACCCAGAGGCAGCTGTATACAATCTATCATACTAGACATGGGAAAGTGAAGTCATTGCACACAGTTATTAAAAGTAAATATTCTTGATTGCCAGAGCTCAGTGAGTCTTGGCCTGTGTTGGGATTGAAAATGCTTTGCAGTACAGGCATCTGTCCCTGTATTGAATTCAGACTGAACAGCTGAAGAAAAGAGAGTGAGGAAAGTAGTAGTAGTAGTATGTCACTTGCTGTGTCTCTTTACACAGACTGCATTCATTCTGCCTCAGTGTCAGCTTATCCTACTGTTCTGTGAGCGAGCAATAACCTCATTTCCTGCTCATTTTAGAATACAGAATACAAAGGAGAATACTGGGCAGACCATCCTACAATTAAAATATTCTGGGAGGTTTTTCATGAGTTGTCTTTGGAGAAGAAAAAACAGTTTTTGTGTAAGTATTTGAAATTATTTCACAGAAGTTACTAACTGAACAGGATCACTGGGATTCCAGGCTCTTGGTATAAGAGGGCAGATGTAAGTGTTTGTAATGATGTGATTAACTACTTGGAAAAAAAATCATAGTAGAAGAAATTGATTATGAACTTGTCTCTGATTTTTTTGGGGGTTGTTTTGAGTCATTGTGGGTGATGGCTAGTTACAGATCACTGTAGCTCAGAGCAGCATTAAAAAAAAAGAAAACCCAAACCCCCAAAACACCAACAACCTAAACTGCTGGCGTCATTTATCTGGTAACTAGGATATTTTTTCCTGTGCTTTGACATAGAATTCACATCTTCCAGGTTTTTTCACTGCACAGAGATGGAAATTCGGAGTTGTAACTGATTGTAAATATGTCAAGGTACTGATAAGTGGAAATGTATAGATAACAAAGTGATCAAAGCTGGCTGTGAGTGAGGTTTTGCTTAGAACAGATCACAGATTAGTTTCCAATTCAGATAAATTAGTTTTTGAAGAAACCAATTCTTTGTTTACAAGATACTTGGAAATGCTCCATAAAGATACTGCCAATGGATTTTAAATTAGAAGTTCTGTTGCATGAAAAGCTTTATAGTATTTTTAAGGACAGTTTGGTTTCATATGCAGAAATGGAATACTTTACGTATCACTTGTAATAAGTCATTATTTCCTGTTTTCCGAACTCCAGAGAACTTCAGTGTGAAAAGCTGACCATTGCTGGAATGATTAAAAAATGCCAGCAGTGATCAGAACTGCATATGTGACATAGACAGTGTTAGTCTTCAACTAGTTACAAGCTTTTGGTTTTTTCTCGACAGTGTTTCTGACAGGCAGTGATCGGATTCCAATTCTTGGAATGAAGTGTCTCAAACTGGTCATCCAGCCAACAGGAGGAGGAGAAGATTATCTGCCGGTAGCTCACACTTGCTTTAATCTTCTTGATCTTCCAAAATACACAGATAAAGAAACCCTAAAATCTAAGTTGATCCAGGCTATAGACCACTATGAAGGTTTCAGTTTAGTATAACTTGAGAAATGAAAGTTCTGTGTAACGTGGGATCATTAAGTTTTTGTGTCTTTTTTGTGGTGGTAACTTCAGTGGATTAAGTGATGCAGTTGATAATATAACTGATTATTTGCAAAAAATGTTCAGTAGTCTGGATATTCATGGGAGCCAAAAAAACATTTCCAAAACTGAGGAACTGTCTTAATAAGTACCTTCTTGTACAGAGCCATGTGGATTTTGCCATCTTACAATAAAAACGAGAGTATTGTGAATGGGAGTCAAGTTTCACTAACAAGAATTAACATTTCACCTTATGCAAACAATTTGGCGTGTGAGTGCATGAGAGACTTGCTTCAGTTTTTCAAATCACTTAGTAAGAACATTTAACTTTTTCCCTGATAAATTCACTTGGTAACTTTTCATTTTGTAAATAATAGATTTTTTGTGATAAAATAATTCTGTTCCAATAGCAGTATGGTTTCTATTGCTTGTAATTGAATATGAGCTTATTTTATGGCTTTTAACAAAAAAAGTGACTACTCTGATTTCTGAAGATATCTATTTTTCTGGTTTGTTTTAAGAACCTTAATAATGAAGGTGATTGTTTAAGAGACATTCATCTTCACAATGTACAATCCATGAAGCAGTCACTTAGTGCCGATACAAAACCGCATCCAATGGCATTTTTAATATGTGGATGGACAAGCTGACTTTAGACACTGTTTTATTTTTAAGAACCGATTCTGTAAGTAAGTGGACACAATTATAAAAGAGGTTAACTTATCATTTGAAACCTCTGCAGTCATGTGTCAAGAATACAGCTTAAAAGAAAAAGATGCACCAGCCAATTGTTGCTGTCAAGAGGTTAAACGTTTATTTTTAAATGCTGAAAGCGTAGTTTATGGTTTCTAATAGAATTTTCACTTTTTTCCAGATAAATGCATTTGAAATAACCTTTAACACCCCTCTCCCCTTTTCTTAAGATTTTATTTTTAGTATAATTGCCCTGAGACGATTGTGCTTAGCTGGACACTTTTGGATTTGACTTTTCCTTCTCTGGTTAAATTCCAGATTTTGTGGTGTTAATGCATATGTGACTTGCAGCTGTGAAACAAATATTTATTTTTTTTAGATTTTTAAATGCAGTGAAAAAATTCAAGCTATAATAAAAGACTTGAATGAAAACCTTTGTTGGTTGATGTGTACGGATGCTTGCAGCATGCAGAGTTCTTCAAATGGAGAGCAACTTCCAGTGCATTCAATTGGAGAGTACAGCTAGAAAAAGCAGGGAAATGCAGTCATTGTAATAAATTATATAACATCCAATTTCTGTGCTGGCAGTACATATTGTTAACATACAAAAAAAGGTCAGTACAGTTAAAATTAGTCTTTTCCCTTAACACTGTTTTTACACCTTTCTGACGCAGTGTAACCTCTTAGTAATTTCTTTGTATGCAGCCCATATTCCATCTTTTCCAACATTTGTTACTTGGCTGGGAAATTCTCCCTCTTGTGAAAAACAAGAAACCAACAAATACTAAAGCAGCTTAATTTTATTATACATGGAAGAAGGAAAAGGAGAAAAAAAAGAAGGGAAAAAGTATTATGCAGTCATTTTACCAGGTAATAGTAAAACACCATTTTTAATTGTGAAACACCAAGATTGCAAAGGTAGATATTAAAAAATTAGGAAGTGGCTAATGTAAAACTCTTTCTCCCTTGTGTATTATTGCATGTCCAAGTGCTGGGCTTTTTCTTACGGGAGTCTTGTTTCTTTTGATGCACACAGTTGGTGTTCACTGAATAAGAGGAGGTTTATCTGCAGTTATGCAGGTCCAATTTAATTTAGTGCATATCATCCAAATCTAGTGGTACATGTATGTACTTCATTTCCCTGTGAGACATTCTCTGGGTTTTGGTGTCTCGGATGTTTAGTCAATGTCAGTATTAACCTGAAGAGCCTTATTCTGTAGGTGAGGGCTCAGAGGCAGAATCCAAGCTGTAATTCACTTGCCTGTTTTTGGTGTCCAATTTAGGATGCACTAGACATCATAGATGTCCTTCATTTTTGAAGTGCAGTTCTTGCTGACTAAACTGCTGTGGCAAGTGCTTCGTGTTGCTGCAAAGTTTCTCCAGCATGAGCCAGACACATTTCTTACTCTCTTGAAACACGAGTGGACATGAGTAAGTGTTGGGAAGAGGGTGGGGAGTCTGGAATGGTTGGTTTAACATCACCTTAAGAGCCCACTGGCAGAGCAGGGCTAAAGTCACTTTCCTCTGGACAGTGTTCACCTGAGAATTCTCTCTGCAGTTCTGGGCTCGGTTTTACACACTTCTGCAAGAAATGGAGTTGGGTCCTACAGTACTAAGTGCTCCTGATTATCTTACCGATGTCAGTTCATTCTGTGCGGGGAGGCAGTGCCCAGTCGTAACGATTGTGTGCATAACAAGGTAAAGGACTTTTATGTAGTATTAGAACAATTAATAGTCATGGCATTACTTGTGGCAAGCAGTTCAGTGCTTTCTGCAATGCTTGTGTTGCCCTTAATTCCTTTGACAGTCACAACAGCTATGGGAAACAGCTCTACTGAAGTTGTGCCCTTAAGCTGCCTCAGCCTGGAAAAAGGTGGGCAGCAGGAACTGCTTTCTCTTGCTTGGATCAAGTATAATTTTGCATACAATATTTGCTACTGTGCAGCATGTAAGAAAGCGGGGGGAAAAACCATTTTATGTGTAGCTGAAATAGCCATGATGTTAATGAAGAAAGCCTAGAGCCTTCCTTTTCCTCAAACCTTCAGTTATTCAGGAAAACTTGGGTACCAGTGTTTAAAAGGGTAATGCAAACAACTGGGAAATGACAGTAGTTTGGGCTTCAGTGGGAGCATTTTACAATAATTAATTTTTTTTACAGTATTTTTATTTGATAATTAGATTAGCATTTGATAAAGATTCAAAATTATCACCGGAGGAGACCAGTTGCATGTCAGACTTGTATCCATCTCCATCAAGACTACTGAAGGAGACTTGCTATTGTCAGAGCAGTGCAGTCATGGATTTATTGCACTTGCCACTTTAGTACGGGGATGAAGATTGAATTTGCATGGCAGAACTACCCAGGCTACTTGAACTACAGGTACAGCAGATGTTTGTCCCTTGTTTTCCACGGCAAAAGTAAGAGCACAGTGTAGAACTGGTAAAGCAGTGAGCCCTGCTTAAGCATAGATTTGTCTCCTTTGGCACTTTATGGGAGTTACTATTATTGAGGTTGTTACTAATCATACTTAGAGCTCCAAGCCATGGTATTCCCTTTAAGAATGTTTATAAACTACTCTGAAGAAGATTTTAATTCATTGCCCTGCTCTCTGCTGCAATAAACTTGATTTATCAGTAATAAATGAAGCTTAATGTAATCAAATGTAAATCACTATCAAAGAGAGCTCCTTAAAGGCACATGAGGTTCTGCAGTTAAGATAAATGCAGATATAAGCTTTCATTTAATAATAAAGTTTTCAGCACAGGTATGGAGTTGAGCACCTTAAGACTGGCTGTGTTGACCTTCTGTGTGCAACCAGAACTATGTACTTGTATATACTGTGGGAAGTGGCCTTACTCAGTTTTCGAAGAGGAGAAAAAAGAATAGGAAAAACAAAATGTTTGTTTCTCCTGACAAGTAACAAGGTCCTGTTGCTTACCAAGTGGGTATTTCTAAATTGCCAGGTCAGAGTGGGGTTTGGGTGCACTAATCATTAACTTACTGTTTTGGTCCTTCAATCTGCTGTTCGTTTTTGTGTTGGTCAAGTCTGGAACAATGACTTCAAAAACCTTACCTAGACCTTGAAAGGTGTAGAGCATCTTCTGTCACCTGCCATCACCAGATTAATACAGCTCCAGGAAATCCCCTTGACTGTTTACCTGCTCTGTGTGCAGAATTAATCAACAAAGTAACTCCAACAGCTATCATTTCTGTACACTTGAGTTCCCTGACCGTGTGACTGAGTGTTTTTATTTTCTTGGGGAAAGGAGCCTGTTCCTGCCTATACACGTAATTTTTCTCTGTGCTACTACCTCTTACACTGACTTGCTTTCTGTGAGTATGCTAAAACTTTGTAACATCCTACCTTTGCCTGCCCATTTCTGTGGGTGAAGGAGAAAGATGTGTTATCTTCTAACCACAAGACAGCTGGGGCTGGGGAAAGCACCTAAACCAAACTGACAATAACATGGGCGCACTAGAACTGTGCTAAAGTACCGTATCAGCAGCCCTGCTGGACTAAACAGTCTGAGTTCCTGCATATTCCCTGGGTTTGAACACAACTACTGACTTTACAAAACAACAAAATAAGGTGTTGCAGGTGCCGTGAGTGTCCTCAGAGCCCCCTTACATTAGCTAGGACAGTACTCAGCATTATTATTTTTCTCCAACCAAAGGCACATCAGTTTCAGATCAGGAAAATGAGGTTTGGGAATCTTGTTCCACATAGGAACTACCAAGTTAGTAATTTCAGTGTAGTTGGTGTGTACAGTGCTGGTAGGGATCTCTATCTCGCCAATGCTCCAGGCTGGTCTTCCCAGCAGGTCATGAATCCTACACTGTGCAGTGAATGTCTGTAGGTGTTCACTGCTTTCCTCCATGTGCCTGATTACGTGAGGAAACAAAAGATTCATGTTACACGAAGACTTAAGTTTGAGTAGAGGGCAAAAGTCAAGTTTCCTTCCCTTTTTCAAGCAAATAGAGCAGCTTGTCTGGGATAAAGAACAGAGCTGGCAGACTGTAGCTAAAAACCAGCTTCCACTGAAAATTGTATCTGCTGTCTTTGAAAATTTTCAAAGGTAAAACCAGTTTAATTGTGACCTAAGCCTGCACAGAGGTTCTTTGGGTGCACCTTGCAGCAGCAGTGCTTGAGTACTCTGGGGTGCAGCATCTCAAGCAGTCTGAGGCTGTCCACTGGCAAGGTATCCTAATGAGATGCAAAGATTACATTAGGAATAACCAAAGGGGGAGGGTAATTGAGATAAGGAAGATCTGCGGTATCTTTAGATGAGGGAGTGGCCCTACAACAGCAGGGCGGAGTTCTCTGGCTCATGGGCTGATGTGTTATTGCCCTGGTCAGGCCCTGCAGGGAATTGGGGATTTCTGTCAGTGTCCAGTAGGGAATGCTCAGAGTTTTAAAGTCTGGAGCAGGAGGGTAGTGATGCTCCACGGGGTCTAAGGCCAATTCTCCATAGCATTCAGCGTTACTGGGGTGGCCGCTGTGGAGCCCAGTGTGGGGAGCTTCTGTAGGATCCAGGGCTCCCTGTAAGGTACCCACCTGCAGTGGGAAGCAGGGTCCCCCTCAGCTGAGGGTTCTTCTTCTGAACAGGGCTCTGCCATTGAAAGGGATAGTGAGTAATAATTGTACAGAGTTAAAAACCCCATAGCCAAACAGCTAAATCCCACTGAAATGTGTTTGTGTTTTGTTTCTAAGGACTCTCGAATTTCGTTTCTTTGTGGCTTTCAAATTAACTTAATTGGTAGTTTGCAAGTGTTTGCTTTGTCGGGGGCTCTGTCACAGGTGATACTGGTGCCGGAGCTGCTCAGAGGGAGCCTGGGCTGTCACTCCAGGGCACATGGGCGTGGGGTTTGCAGGGAAACAGTTTCTCTTGCTCTGTGAGAGTAAAAGTAACAGTCCAGTGGTCAGACAGCACTGGGATTGTGTCCCTTAAGAAATTTAGTCCTTTAAAGACCTGTGGTCGTGTACCTGCTTCCACCATCCCCAAGGCAGGACAGATGGAGGCTTTGGGTGTGCCTTGCTGGGGTTTGCTTGGGCTGTTGTTTCCAGGGTTGCTAGGAACAGTTACAGCTCAGCTCTTGGAACTGCTCTGACTGTGCTGAGCCTGAGAACTGCTGTGCTGGGTTCATCTGAGGCACCAACCAACCCTCTCCACCTGTAGCTAGCCCAGGTGCTTCCAGGAGGGTATAAGGAGAGGGAAGTAGGCCTCCAGGAGCTCTGGGAGTCCTGTTCCACCTGAATTTGCCCAGCTCCTTTCCAAGGTCCCCGAGCAGGGATCTGCACTGTTGGTGGGTGGTGCTTTATTTCAGTGCCTCTGCTTTTCTGAGCCTTGGGCCTCATGCTGGAGGAGTAACTAGCAACTCTCTTCCCTTGGTGCTCTGCTATTAGGATTATTATTACTACTGTTTTCCTACTGAGTCCTAACAGTCTGAGCATCTTCTTGAAACTGCCTAGCCAAGAGTAACTCATGGTACAACTCCATGACTTCTTGAGGATTTACAGTTAGCTTAGAACCCACTGTTACCTAGACATGACCAGTTGTTTAGCCTGAAATCCAGCATTTTGCACTGGGTTTTATTCTCCAGTCACTTTGTAGGTAAGTGTATCATGCAAATAAATGCATCTGCTTTTCAGTTTGACTGTTCTGGTTCAGTATTTAAGCATATCTTACTGAGCGTGAGGTACTCACTGGGTCTTCCTTTTCTCACTTATTTCAGTTTGCTTCTGAATGCTGGTTTCATTAGAATTTTGTGCTCTTACAGCCCCTCCTAATAGGATGTTGTCTGTCCCTTTGTTGTCATGCATTTAAAATAGATTTTCCATAATCAAATCACTAATTAAAAATGTACTGGATCAAGCCTGATCTGTAGAAAATACATGGCCATTTAGAAGAAATTATGACAAGATGTTTAAACATGTGCTTCTTTTCCATCACTTCAAATACTTTTGCAAGGTCATTATTGTGTCTAATGTAGCAAAATAGGCCAGAAGGTAGCTAGGGAATGGCAGACAAATGGTTTTACTTTGCTTTTTTTTCAGTGCAGCTATTTAATATAAATACTAAGGGCTAAGATGCTTTCATAGGGTAGTTCTCCAAATTATGAGAACACTAAATGATCTCGTTTTTTGAGATTGTACAAATTACAGCTGGACCTGGACATGCTCTGCCCTGCTTCCAGACAAATTTCATGCAAGTTGCTGAGTATTTAGGAATAACAAAAGGCTGTGATAGCAAATGTTTCCTCATGCCCACCATTTGCCTCATCATTGTTTTAAATACTCTTGAAAGACATCCTCACTATGGGTAAAGGGCAGTGTGCAAAATGGAGGAGTAAGAGAACATATCATGGTTTGGGGTTCATCTTCTGTTCAAATAATATTATCAAAGACACGAGAAAGAACAAAATGCAGAACTTGTTCATCTAGGTGCAGAAAAAGGTGCAGCCGTTCTGTTCAAGAGGAAAAATGTTTTCAAGTCTTTCAGAGTAATAACTAATTGATAGGGAAGCATCTGGGTGTGTTAGAGTCTAACTGTTTTTAATATTTTGTGTCTCAAGTGTGTGAGTTTTATCATCTTTTTTTTTTTCTAATACAAATTAATTTCTATTAGAGAGATGGTGGTTCAGAAGTACAGTGGAATCATTCACACAGTAAGGTGTTACATAGTGGGAAACTAATTAAACTGGGCCCTGGCCCTTGAGGGCCAAAGGAAGGGCTCAGCACAGCTGCAGTGCCCAGGGAGCCATGGGATAAACCCAGAACAATGCAGGGCAGCTTCATTCAGGCTTTGCTTTTTTCCCAGGGGCAGGTGGTAAAAAAGCCATTTCCTATGTAATGCCTTCCATTAGCCAGGGTATACCTTGACTTTATAGGGCATCTTAGGTAAGTTTCTATGGTATAGCTAGAAATTAACAGAAACCAGAAATCAAATGACAATTTTAATAGACTTTAGAACAGAGTGTACGAGTATAAAACACTGGTTTTGTATTTCAAAAGTTGCAGGAAGATAGCCAGTCATTTTAAACAGTCTTCTACAAAACATATGCCAGTAGATTACATAAAAGACACTATATACAATATAAAAGAGCAGAAAACAATCCTCACTGTAAAAATAATTTAAAACAAAGTATTTCAATTTAAAATATCTCCTATAGCACAAACTAATACATTGTGACATGCAAGTGAAAACTAAACATATTGCATTCTTTAGTGTAGCCAAATAAGAGCTGTATTAAATTTGGACAACATGCCAACATTTCCCGATGAATACAGGAGGCTGTTCTTAAATATTTATTAACTGTTGTATTATGTTCAAAGAACAGCTACTATACATCTTCCAAAATGTAATAAATATTAAAGCAAAGTATATGAATAATCTACATCGTAGAGTTCATTTGGGCCAATGTTGAAAAAGTGGTTTATAGAAAAATGCTGTTTCACTTACTACTGCACTGTGCAATTGTACAAAATAGTTCTAAAGGCTTGGAAACAATCTGCACTTGAGCATCTGCAACATCCAGTTTTAAGGCAGCCTAGCACTTGAGACGGCAGAGTGGGAGAAGCTGCTTTGCTTTTTGTATCCAAGGTGGAGCTGGCAGTGGGAGAAGGTTTCCCAGCTGAAATGGGACCTCAGCCCAGCAGGTTGTTAATCCGTGTGGAGCCGCTCGGCAGCGTAAACGGAAGCTCCCACCATTGGAGTCTCTCCTGGGGTTGGTGCATCAATAAGTACAAAGGAAGAGCTTCATTTCTGCGCCTTCTTACACGCCGGGAGGAACACTCTTCTGAACTCTGCTTCCACACTGGAGCCTTGGCAATTCCTCAAATGCTATTTATAAAGCAAGCTGCTCTAGATGTGACCTCTGGATACAGAGTGACAGACTCCTACTGGGGGGGATCCTTTCTGTTTAAAATGCCAGAGGAGCCAATGTCAACATCGCTTCATGTCCACAGGAAGTAATACACTCAGCAACCTAAGCATTTTCACAGCACTTCTTGATGAGTCTAATAACCATAGGGTTCCTCAAGTGCTGCTGTCTTGTTTCCATTTTACTGTCTGCTCGCAATTAAGTATGTCTCAAACATACAAAGTAACTGTTAAAGCAAAAAAAATTAGCTGCCACAGTAGGTCTTAGAAAATGCCAGTGTTTAATGACAGACTAGGTGTGAATGAAAGGTTTAGCAGAAGCAGAAGGTTTTAAATAAACCAAAGTGTTACAAAGCAAGAGGTGTGAAAATACCATTCTTTGGTCTAAATTAGCTGTTCCCTTTATATTAGTTTAACATTCCAATGGCTTTTTCAAATCTGTTTAAAAATAATATAAACTGAAATTTATTAAGCAAAAATATGTATTATATACATGGATGCCTGATCAGACAGATGAACTTAAAAGTGAACATTGTGACAATTGTTTAGATAATCCTGGTACCTTAAAAAAAAGATGAGTTAGTGTTGAGTGCTCAGTAATAGATTTTTATTGAAAAAGGTAAAAAACTAAGCATGAAAATCTGTTTTAGTTATTTATAAACACTACGTCCTTATGGTTTTGTTGCTCTAAATTCAGACGTAAACATTCATTCTGACATGCCAAAGCTCCTAATGCTGGTGGGAAGTTCCTGTAACCAGTCAGCGATCACTTTACAGCGCATTGCTCGGATGTTCAGTCTCTGCAGCTTCATTTGTATCAGCTGATTCCTCAGCTGCCCATTCCTCCCGTTCGGCTCCATCCTCTCCGAATCCAGGCTCCTCTTCCTGCTCGGGAGCATCCTCATCTATGCCATTGTAAAACTCCTCCATCTCACTCTCGTCCTCTACATCTAAGCTCTGACTGCGGCACGAGCCGCTCTCACTACTGCTGCCACAAGAGCTGGAAGATATGATATCGTCTTCAGAATCCGAGTAAACCTCAGCACCATGGAAGATATAGCGATTGGGTGGCAAAAACAGATACTGAGTACCTAGAACAGAATTTCAACAGTCAGTGACAGGCTGAAGTAAATGATTCATGCAAGGTCTGGCAGACTGGTGGTTAGAAGATACCTGCATGTATCTGTTTTCAACAGTGACTCTTAACTGACAAATCAGATGACATGAAAATGCATTTATGTTCGTGTATGCATATTTATTATGAAGGACAAAAGAAATGCTTCACTGGAAAGCTCAGTGTTCCTCCTCCCCCTCCCTTTGACACCAAAGAGAATTGATGCTGATTGTTCAGCAGCTTTTTTCACGGGAACACATACTCACAGCTAGAATTCCTCCACCTGTGACAGAATGGGAGCCCCCTGCATGGAGTATCAGACAAAGTCTAAACCCAGCCTTTCCGATGGAAAATGGCAATTTAATTCCTGACTCCTTACATCAGCTACAAGACTGCACACTTGGAGGGCTTCCTTGGAAAGTCTAAAGTTTCCTTCATAACATGCCTCACTCCAGCTGTGAGATTTTTAAGTCCTGTCATGACTTTGTCTTCCAGCTCTACTGCCATACCAAATCAGGCTCTACTATGACCAGCTTCCACACACCTCAGGATCAAACTAATTTTTCTGAAAATGCATTTGAAAATGTTACAAAGGGATTTATTTTTTGATACCTACCTTCAGCCTCCTAAACTTTGATCTTTTAGGTGAGGATGTGATCACTGATTTTAAAACCTACTATGAAATACAAAAAATATTTCCTGCTGACTTCTCCAAAAGAAATGGTTCAATGAGAGTTATGTAGACAATTGTCTGAACAAAAATAGCCTCTGAAACCCACTGACTGCCTCAAGAGTAACTTATTTATCACTTTAAAGTAAAGTCTAGCATAAACGTATCAGCCAAAAGGAAGCAAAATACTGAAAAGCATTAACACTTACCATCCAGCCTTTTGCTAATCTGTTCTTTCGCAGATCTGTTTACCCAGCACTTCTTCAGTATTTCACTCTTTTCTTTATTTTCTCCATCATTAGATCCATTTTCCTTCATTGTTTCAGAATTCATTAGCTCACTAGCAGGATTTTCAGGGTTTTCTGATGCCAGCTCTGTGTCCTGAAGCGTCTCGTCTGAGCAGGTCCCTTTAGTCTCTGAGGCAGGCTCACAGTTTTCTACCTTACATTCAGGTGGGTGTTCTGAAGACACCACTGCAGTATCAGGTGGGGTCATTCTTTCTGGTGAACTGGAGCCTTCTGAAATGTTCAGAGGGGTTGGTGGGAGCTCAGCTGAGAGCACTTCGAGCTCCTTGTGCGGCCGTGGAGGCTTTTCTGTGATTTCTGAAAGTTTTACTGAGTTGTAGCAAAGTTTTGTGTATTCGCTACCTAACCTCTGACATAATTCATTAATAATAACATCACAGTCTCCGAGAAGCTCCACGTCAAAGTGTAGATGAGGCAAAGGTTCCCTATTAATTAAGATCTGAGGCACTTCATGGGGGATGGAACCTATATATGGAAAAGAGAATTCAAAGGTAGTTGTCACTTGGGTTTTACTTTCATCAGAGATCTACTGAGAAAGCTCAGGCTTCTCTTCATGCCTTCACTCGCAACAAGACAAAAACAAGCCAGATCAGGAAGAAACCAAGCCAGTCCCAAATTTAACAACAGCAGTTTGAGGTGCTGTGCCTACTGTAGCCTGGTTAAATGGTTTTTTCCCCCCATTTTTTTACAGTAAAAAACATTCCTCAATCACTGAGAAACATGCACAGAAATATTGGCTACATTAATGTTTGGTCAAATGTTAAAAATATTAAAATTAGTACTATAATCTCTTTCAGTTATGTTGATTTAGTGCACTTGCTTTATGTACTTAAATGCACATGAGGAATATACTGCTTTTGAGATGCTTCTGTTCTAATGCCTTCAGGTAACTTTGAAAGCATATCGGAAGCAGGGAGAGAAATGACTCTTAGAACAGTCATTCCGGTTTAAGAGTAGTTTTGAGATTATAATTGAATTACCTTGAGATCTTCCTGGAGTGTAGAAAAAGCACTTAGAATTTGTTGCTTTCTCAATTTTGCATTTCAGCTTTACATAGGCAAGCAGCTTTCATATTAGAAAATGTGGTGCTCACTGAATTGAGCCAAGGGTGTTTCTTAGAGCTTGGAGTTTCTAAACTGAGAATTCCACTTTTGATCCAAATTTTTTAAAGAAAGTATTACCAGAGACAGTCACTTACTTGGGATCAATGCTACTGGTCTTACTTTGAGTGAAGACCCAATGACAATAAGGAGATCCACTTCATTTTTGTCATACTTCATGGCACGGTGGAACTGCTCAGGCAGGTTCTCCCCAAAGAACACAATGTCCGGCTTCATGATAGCCAGCGGCTCCTCGGGGGGGCAGCGGGGACACCGGGGCACCACCTGCACACAACACCTCCTGTTACTGCAGTGCAGGGCTGGGCCTCTGAAAAACTCACACTTTGATATTTCACAGGCACTTATTTTGGCAGAGACAGGGAAGTTTCAGTGATATTTCCTCATGTCATTGTTCTGTGGATGTACAGACAACTACAGTTTTTACTCCTGCCTGCAGCGACTGCACAGGGAAATAAAGCTACAGCAGGAATAAAGAGGGAGAAACCAGGCAGGTCTACACCACTAAGGCAAAGCCTAGCAGTCATGCTCAGCACCAACTGAGCACACCTCCCATTTGACAGGAAAGTATTTTTCTTAGTTTAATCAGAGCAAAAACTTAGATGTCACTGTCAGGTTCCAGTCGAGCATCTGATACAAGCCCTTTCCTAATCCAAGAGTCTTTTGCAGAGCTTTACCTGGAGCTTCTCTCCTCCAAAGGACTACGTGTGTTACACACACAAAGCTACAGAGCACTTTACAGAGCACTTCGGCAGGCAGCTGGCTAAGAGCATATACAGCAAGAACAGAGACCAAAACTTCTGCTTGGTGTCCATTCTGAACTTTTCTAAATCCTCCAGAAACAGAGCAGAATCCTGTTTCACTAACAAAAGTGGACACGAGTTTGTGGAGAAGTAGATTCCCTTTTCTCCTGAAACCAGAGAGTTTCTGATCTTTGGGACCTCTTTCAACTCTTTCCTATCTTAGGACTTTTTAAGAGAGAAGAAAAGCAAGAAGGTGAGTGATAGATCTACAGACAATACTGAGCAATTTTCCTTCTAATAGTTCAAGTCTTCTCAGTTGTAGTGTTAAAATATAATGCTTCACAATAAATCCAAGTAGCTGCAATCATATAGAAACCATCACAAGCTACAAAATAGAGCTATAAAGGTGTAAAGATACGTATATTACCTATTGCAATAGAAAAACATCTGAAAACTGTCTTTTAAATGCATAACAAGTCCATCCTATACAGAGAATAGCTGCAGAAAAAAATAATATAGAATGTAGAAAGTTTAAGTCAAAGAATTAGTTTTATGGATGCCTGCAGTGGGACAGAAGACAATACTCTCCAAATTAGAAAACATCAAAAGTAGAAGGCCTTCCTCTAGTGTCAAAGGATCTTTCCCAAAAATTTAAAGTCTTTGAACAAAGAAAAACCTTGTGGGAAGGATGCCTAAGAAGCTATTTGGTACAAGATCTAGGAACTGGTGTGGCAGAAACCCTGCACCCGAGCAAGAG
Organism: Corvus hawaiiensis; assembly: GCF_020740725.1. NCBI lineage: Eukaryota > Metazoa > Chordata > Aves > Passeriformes > Corvidae > Corvus > Corvus hawaiiensis. Next base: position 32,894,513 of record NC_063220.1, on the reverse strand, counting down.
AGCACCCAATAATCCCACAGTCAAGGGAAACCAACTAAAGAATTCCCCAAAAAGGAGCAGATGACTAGAATGAGTCTTGAACTTTTTCCTCAGATCTTTATATACCAGAGAGAGAAATTCTAACTCCAGCCAGCTGGCTCTGGAGGTAAAGGAGCAAAAAATATCTGTAGGATGTTCTCAAAAATAATATTCTTAATAGCAAAGTAAACCAGATATCACATTCAGTATTTCAGTGTTACAAGGCTTCAGGCTTACAAAATTCCCATTTCTTAAAGCTTTAACTAAAACATCTCTTCTTGAAAGGCTTTCATTGATTTCTATTTCAGATGTAATGCCTGAAGGATTTACATTCCTTCCATGTTTCTTGTCTGAAGTTGCAACTATGGACTCTGAGGCATTTATCAAAAAAACCAATGAGCCTGCAGAAAGAGTCCCCTTTCATTTGCATAAAGAAGATCTTTTTGATCACAGAATCATCACCTCTGTTCCTTCAAAAGAAGGGGAAGAAAGGCAAAGGCAGAGAGGGTCTCTCCAAGTCAAAGGTTCATCTGCTCTGACAGAGCAGAACCAACTCCTGCCTTGGTCCCAGGTCACTTGACACCCAGACATGGGGAGTTTGGACGATGGAATAGTTCAGGAGTCCTAGAAAGCAACACGCACATTCCATTTGATCCTTGCTCAGAGCCTGCTCTGTGGTTAGCAATTTCTCCATATATCAGCTGCTGTTTGAAACACATTTTTAATACAGGTAAATGCTCAAAGAGCAGCCAACATTATAGAAGACTAAGAACACTTTCTCAGTATGACTCTAAATTCAGATAAACACAAACCAGGTACAAATCCAACTTTCCACTTACCATTTAACCTCTACTTTTTCTCAGAGGAGCCACTAAAAATGGACTCTTAAGGTTTTGTTCTGATTTTTGCCATTACCAAATTTTTGCAGTACAGTATTTGAGTATACTTTTAAATACCAGGGGAAATGCTATAATACAGAGAGGCACTTTTATGAAATACATGCAGAGATATGGAGGCTTTTAAAAGCAGATCTTGTAAGCAATCCCAGTGTGGTGTTTCAGGGTTTGGTTTTCTGAGAGAATTACTTATTAGAAAGCTGCAGTGAGTTAAAGTAGATTTTTTACCTGATTGAAAATATCTCCTCGAACAACTTCACAATCAACTTTGTATTTACAGATCAGGCAGGAAGCTGTTGCAAAGGAACCTGAGGGGAAAAAGCCGTATGGTAGCATCAGGATTTTCAGTCATTCAGATTTGGTCTTATGCCCAAGCTGTTTTGACAAAAAGGCTGTTATGTTGCAGTGCTACAGAAATCAGGCATTTAAAAAGGTAATGTAAAATTAAGAGGAGATAGTTGTAATACTATAAGTTGTTCTTCTAGGTGTTAGTCAGCAGAAATCTTGTTTTAGGAGTAGCAATATACCACGTGCATGTCAACACAAATGATTCTGTGTCCTCTCATTCCCCTGACCTGTACAAGCACAGACAAGGAGCAGAGAACAGGGACTGCCCTTCTCGTTACACAACAGTGGTGCTGCGAACAGCATCAGCAGCACAGGAACCCACAGCAACTCAACAAACGGTAGTACAGAATAACTAAGAAAATGCATTAGTAAAGACAATATGCTTTCAGGGTGCTGTATCTGGGTAAGACAAAGAGAGTGAAAGCACAGAAAAACCTGGAGCAAATCAGTTATGAGCAACTGGCAGCTCAGGTCTGCTGATGACTGCTGGCCTGCAAACTGCACAGCTTCTGAAACCTTGCTCAGCATTGCAGCTCCCCCAGCATGAGGGATTCCAAGGACTATGGGAGATAAGACAGTTATTTGCTCGTTCTGATTAGCTGATAGTAATAATTCAGAGTTTCATACAGCACGTTAGGGACATGTCCGTCAGGCTCGCAAACCCAACTCTGAGGCATCTGCTGCTACCTCCCTGCAACTCTATTATGTGAATTATTTTTCACCATCAGAAGTTTGGTGCCCATGTATGAGCCATTCCCAGCCAGCAGGCCACGGCCTCTGTTCACTCAGCTCCAGCAACAGCAAGGAATACAATCTAATTCCAGACGCATTGGTTGAATGCAAGAGCATTTTAAATACAGCAGAATGCATCTCAGACACCATAGTTTTCATAGCAGGAACTGTACTGTAGGTCTGCAGTGACAAATGGGCCTGAAGGTTCACATATGAACTCCCCAAATCACTGCACGGTTCTTTGTTAACTGCCCATGATTAACTTGCCATTGCCCCAGCCAGAGGAAAAAGTAGAATAAATACAGCACTGTGAACCCCCCCCCAGAAGAGTTATGGTTTCTCTTTAGCCACCACCATTAGGCAACAACCATTTGGTAAAGAACAGCAGCTGTAGGTCAGATGAAGGTTGATGTGCTCAAAACAACCTTTGCTAATTTCCAAAGGCCTCAAAATCTCCAAGTGCACAGCATGTTACTAAAGAATGTTTCATTTAGAATCACCTTACACAGGACGTACACTGAAGATCGTCTGTGATCCCATCCCTGGAGCGTGCAACTGGAAAAATGGGGAGCTTGAGCAGAGCAGTTATGTGCAAAAACCCATCCATGTAAGAGGTTTGTGATAAATGCCTCAGATGGAATACCAACCGAAAGAAAACGTGTAACACACTAAGCACAGATGGAAACCAGCACTGGGGTTGGGGAGCTGACAGGCAGATGCTGCTGTGTGCTGCCTGGGCCCCATTCAGAGCACTGTGCTTGCTCTGTCTGGAGAATGAAAACCTATGGATCTGGCACTGAGCTAAGCTTTGTAGGTATGGAAACCGTATGAGTTTGGCCCCTGGCAAAGGTGCAATTAGATGGATGGGCCTTACAAACATGCCACACTGTTTTTAGACAATTTATTTGTCTGAAGTTTACTAAATGATCCAAACATGCATTTAAGAACTAATTTTCTGCATACTTTTCTTGAAAATTAATCCTTGGACTTTCAGCTTGACATGTGCAAGTCCTTGGAAATGGAAAACATATCAAGCAATTAAAGCAATTCCACTTAATTAGGCATCATAATTATAAAATGTGTATGACACTGAAGGTGTAACAAGATGATCTTCAGCTCAACTGAACTGGTGATTAATCCTCAGTGTTTTGTACATAAGGTGGAGTCACTGAAGTATCAGAATGTTGTAAGATTTCAGCAGAATATAACCTAAATAGTCAGATAACACCTAGACTCCCATTCCATTGTTGGGCAGTGATTGGGACCTATGGCAATATCGGTTTCCATGTTATGTTCTCACACAGATCAAGAAGCACCAAATGCATTTTGGAGGTTACAGTCTAAGCTTGTGCCAACAGGGTGTGGATCTTCACTGATACATGGAGACTTCATCAAGCTCAATTCCTGAAAGGAGTTATTTCCACTTGAAACACCTCTGATTTAAATATGTAAGCTGTCTGCAACAAAATTTCAACATTTAAAAAGCAGAATATTTGGTGGCAAGAGACAGGAATTCAAGGAAAGAAGGTTTAATTCCAATAGCAATTACCTTGTCACATGCACCAGTAAGAATTCCCACAAGGAAAGTAAGTGAAACTAAACCCACTAACCATGACATTGTATTATCCTTTGGATTCCTGCAACCTGTTCCAGTGTGTCTATGTTCTGAGTATAGTTGCGAAGTAGTTTTCCTTCTTTATCCATCAAAGCGATGAACTTGTGGCACAGAGATGGCTGGAATTGTCCCGGGTAGATTTCCTAGGGAATTCAGAAGCACGTTAGACAGTGGAAGTGGATACAGTCTTTAACTGAGCTGAACCCTGTCCCCAGCAATCACAGCAGCTGTTACCGTGGTCCCTCCCTGTGCCCTTTGCCACTGCTGTGGCATCCAACTCCTCTTCCCACAGCTCAGCTTCTCATCGTGGCAGGATGAACTGCTCTGTGCAAGCTGGGATTTTGTTCTTTTCACAGCATAAAAGCAATGTTTAGATCTTTTTCTGGTTTTGAGAATTATGAAATAGGAAAGCTTTTTATCCTTTGTAAGTGTCAAGTGACCTCAATATTTGTTACTAGAAACATATATTCTGATGGACAGAAAGGGAAAAGGAGAAGTGAAAAAGAATAAAAAGTATCAGCTAAATTTGATTTGGATTTTTCTGGTAAAACCTGTGTATAGACAGGCTTCAAGTAAGTTGTTTTTACTTGCTGTGGTGTTTTTTGGTTTGGGGTGTGTTTTTTGGGAGTAAGGTAGTTTTTTTTAATATTAAAACCCAAAGGAACTGGGTATACTAGTAACCATCAAAATTTGTTAATATCTGGATAGGAAGCTGTCAGAGAAAGCCAAGCAGACAAAGAATGGATTGACTTTTCTTTTCCAATCTTTGTAACATGACAGAGCAGTAGTATAAATTGTGAGCAAAGGGAAGAAAGAGTGAGCACAACCAGTAGTGACTGATTTTCACAAGTCCTTCCTGGTCCTGTAGAAGTTCTTATATCTTGGGTTTGATTTTTTTTGTTCTAAGAAAATTGAAGAATAAATGCAATTGGGGTTTTTTTTGTTTCTCCATATGTCTACAGCTTCTACAATTCCTTTTTGTCTAAGAGATGTAATTGCTGCTTTTGAAACTGTTAATATCACTGAGATATTTTCAACCATCTGAAATGGTTTTGTGTATCCTGAACTTACAACAGGAACAGTAAAATAAGCTTAAAAAAAAGAGAGAGAGAGAGAGAATGTTGCTTAACATTTCTAGTTTTTATCTGAGTTACACATTTTAATATTGTTATCTCTCTGAACTGACCAAGACAAGAACTGTTGGAAAACCATACCTTTGCGAACTTAAAAAACGGCCTGGGATCCTTTCTGAAGTATTCTATATCAAACATTGCTTGAGGATCTGGAAGGTCTGGGAAGTCTACAGCAAGGCGTGCATAGATGCCATCCCTGGATCTAAAGTCAGGTATTCCACAAGACACAGACACCTGAAATACATATTTGCAATCTGAAATAAGTGAAACGACATACTGGACTATAAAGAGTTGCTATGATAAAAACTCTGGGAAACCACTTTTTGTATGCGCAGTGCTCAGAAACATTAAGAACAAAATCAGTCTGGGTTCTCTGTATTTATTTTTCTTTCCTTTATTTTTTTCCCCCGTTTTTTTTGATCCAATGTAACAATTCTCAAATCACAAGCAGAAGAAACAGCACAGAAACAAAATCTGACAAGTGGATAAAAAACCCTTTAGTACAATAACAGGATACCAGAACTTGCTTTTACCACTGGAAGTTTTGTAAGATATGAACAAAAATGTAGATTATTACTGCATTAAATTTAATTAATAAGTGTTTACTGATCTGCAAACTCAGGCTTAGATATGGTGGTTGATATTTTTATTTTTTTTTACACACTAACATAGTAACAGAATAGTCTTACTTCTGAAAAATATATTCTTACTTTTGAAGAATAAACCCCTTTTGATAAAGTTGTTTATTGATATACATTGCTTATCACAGCATTGTAGTAGTCAATAAGGGCTAAAATTATTGTCTCAGATTATCCCAAAATAGGATGGGAAGAGGAGGAGAAACAGGTGTATGAAAGTATGGAAAGAGCAAAACTGGGAATAGCAGTGCTCTTCTAAAAGCTGATTTGAATTACTCATCTGCTCTGAATCGTGTCACACCATCTGTGTGTGAACAGAAGCAAGAATTGATCTGGTGCACAGGTACAGAGTTGAAAATGTGCAGCAGTTCAGAGATGTTCTTTAGTCAAACAGTGAGTAGCCTTATCACCATCACAGAGCAGCACGTGCCGAAAGTAACATCCAGTCTGCTGAAATCCGCTCAGACTGTCCTTATGATCATCCTCCTCCTCTGTCCCCCAACTCTTTTCCTTTTCAAATCCTATTCTTCTAGTCCCTCAAGCTCCATCTGGTATTTTAAGAGATCCGGTGAGATTTTGTTTTAAAAAGTCATCACCTTTGTCTGAAGACTAGGATAGAAAATGTTCTGGACAGGTAATGTGTTGTTATTCCATAACTATTTTGCATGGAAGCAGCTGTCTACGAGTTTCTATGTCTAAGAATATTTTGGTATGAGAAGAGAGATGGTGTCTCCCCTCCAGTCCTTGCAGGGGACTGGACTCTTCCTCCCCAGCACAGTGATTTGGTCCCATCCCCTGCATGCTCTACTGAAGTATTGAACCAACCTGTCTCCGTATTTTCACACTTGTTGCAGCAATACCTACCCCAGCTCCAGTCAAGACCATGATCTTCTTGCATTCCTGCAAAAGTTTCACAGCATCATCAATGGTGTTAATATCTTTCCTCTTCTTCCTTTTTGGTGGCTCTGAAAGGATGTTTATCACAATTTGCCACAGAGTCATGTCATCCAGTTCAGGTGGGGGGATCGTTTCTGGCAGCAGGTCCTTCAGAATCGTCCGTGGGTCTGTGCCTAACATGAGATGCTGCTGAACAAAAGTGTAGGGACCTAAGAAAATTTAAAAAATACAGATATTTAAAAGAGAGTCAAGTACTGCAGATGATCATGGTCATTGTTCCATTTATTAATGATTGCTACTACAGTTTCATGAATCCGATTTAATGCTCCATCCATCAAACCCCCTGTATTTTGGTCTAAACTCTGAAGTGACAGCTGGGAATTTTATTTATTTATCATGATTTTATGTTAACCCATGAAGGATTTCATAGAAAGTCAATCAAGGTTGAAATCCCAGTTCACACCAAACTTAATGGCTTTTAGAGGTGCAACAGGATCTTCACAATATGTCTCCACCTGTATTTTCCCAGCACTTGGTATCTACAGGAATGAGCTGAAGAGACAAAAAATATACATATACCTTCTAGTGGTATTATAAACCATCACTCTAAATAGACGCACAGAGCCCAGTAATCCATGGATTTTTGTTGTTCTTTTGGTCATCTAACACGAATTATTTCAGACATAACCTTCTAAAGCCATTAAATCAACCTTTCCAGAAACACTTGAGATTAGGGCTCACTGTCCTAAAATCATACAGGGATCATCTTCTTGTTCCTTAAAGAATTAATATTAAGTAGAAATATGCCATAAATCAGTTCAATTTAGTGAGTCTGTATGTATGCTTTTAATAGGGATTGTGGCAGGATTTCTACACAAGGAAAGAAAAGACATTGGCAATTTTAATCAAAATACAGCAAGTTTGAAAGGCTTCATTTTTAAACCCTTAAATAACATACAGAATACAGCCAACACCTCTGAGCTGTTCAGAAGAACTAATTGCCAATATTTTTGCAATAGGAAAAATCATTTGAAGACTGGGGAAAATTAAGTGACTGTTTGAAGGCAAAGAGCATCCAAGAACATGCTCCAGGCTTCTACCTATACGTGGTCTTGGGGTCCAGTCACTGGAACTTGCATGTGAGGCTCTGTCTTCTTCATCACTGTCACAGGAGTGAAAACCATTGGCTATGATTTCATCGCTGAAGAGGAAGTTTTCTGCAAGACAGCACAACCAGGGGGTTACACTCCAGCCCAAGGGCACAGGTATATCTTCAAATATATCACAAAAACTAAAATCACATGCTCAATAGGCAGTTTTGTCACTTAGGCATAGAAAATGTCTATTTTTCTTCACACTTATAGAAACACTTTCAAGCTGTAGGTAGATTTACTGCAGGGCTTGCTACCTTAATGCTGAGCTTCGGGGGGCTGGATGCTGACCTTGATGAAAGGTCATTCTTCAAAGTGTTGGGCATTATAGATATTGCACTATAGAAAAAATCCAAATATTTTTAAAGTATAATTAAAAATGTCTTTCCCTTACAATTCTCACTGCATTCAGCTCATTAAAAAACTGGGTAAAATGAAAACATCACCATAGCAGACAGATTTTTGACTAGGTTTTAAGAGCATTTTAATAGCATTTTCAAAGAAACCCACAAATGCACATTTGCTACAACGAATTTTGTGAAGATGCTGTTGTGAGCAGCTGAGCTGTACTGGTGACCACATACACACTTTATGATATTTCAGCTGTGACACAAAACACGCTTCCTTGAACCACCTTCACTAAGTTTCTCTGTCCATTTGCCGCTGCAGCTGGGTTTGGCTCAGAGTGCCAGCGTCACCTTGGCTCAGCCTGTGGCCTTAAGCCAGAGTAACTCAATCTGACTTCATCTCAGACCTTGATGAACGAGTCCAGAGGGAGAACAAGACACTTGTGAGCTCACACTGAAGGGGAAATCTAAATTCCAACCTGAGCAGCTTATTAGATCTTAGATTACTAAACCTTTTCTATTGGCTTTATTAGAAATAGCCTCAGCACCTGTAGCTTCATTTGTTGAAAATCTAAGATAGGAACAAAGAACAAATTTAGTTGTGCTCTCTAAAGCAAAGAATCACTATAATAGTTCTCAGTCTCTATCTGAAGAACTGAGGAATCCCCTACATTGTTTTAGCTGTTACTCCACTCGAATCTCAAAGAACACCACAAAACACCATCATTTTTTTTTTTATTTAGAAGTTGTGTTGTTCTTTCCCTTCTTGGCATAAATACTTTATTTTTGATTAGAACAGAAAGAGGTCAATGACAGAAAATTGCTGTTGGTTCTTCCTGTCTTGTTCTTCTGAGGCCACAGGTGCTCATGGACATTACTATTTCCTATTAATCTATGTATTTACAGCATTTCAGTTCCATCTCGTTACGCATGAAGTGAACATATTCAGAATTTTGGAGAAGGAAAAAGTGTATTAGTACACATCAGTAACTGTGAGGTGCAAGTTTAACTGAAACGACCTATATGGCTTCAGTATCAAGAACCAAAGCTTACATTGTGAAAGACTGCTCACACACAGGTCAGGGTGTCTGGGATTTAAGAAACAGTGACAGATACAAGCAGGATAAAGTAACAGTTTAAATTGTAACACTCCCTGTGTATTCCGCAAAGGATCACAGGGAGTAATGCTTGCCAGAACTAAGCCAGCCACAGCAAACACACCTGGGGATCTGAGGGACTTGAGCAAAAGGCTTCATGTAAGGCACTGGTAAGAGATCATTAGCTTTGCTCTGAGCTGTTCCAATGGAGTTTTTAAGTACTGAGGCTGATCCAGGTTTATCCTATACCTCTGTTCCTTTTGGATTGCTTTTGCACAGGCAGAAATTTTCTGTAGACTTTTACTATGGAGTTAAAGTATCTTTAACTGCATTCTGGGATAAAATGTAAAGGCTGTACTGGCAGAATGCAATGTCTGATACATTTTAATAAGTCTTTCCACTGCTTAAAAAAAAGGGCAAAATTAACTCCAGCAAGAAACAACTCAAACGTGATCTGTTTGTACTGTGAGGTACTTTCAGTGATGCTGGCCACCAGTACACTTCAAATATGATCTGAAAGAAACTTTTTAAAAAGATTAGTTTAGTTTTGTGCTGCAGTTGCTGAAATCTTAACCAAGACTGTCACTTGAAGTAATTTAAAGAACTGGTCAAGACTGCTGCTCCTGAGCTTTATGTGCAAGTTTCTAAGGATCAGAAAAAATTAACACGGTAGAGATTATGAAAAGGAAACCGGGCTTATGATTTTTCATTTTTAATAACTTGTTGCCAGCAACATAGCAGAATAAATGCTTTCAGGGCTGAGAGCCGAGCCACTGTCCCTGTGCGCCGCCCGGCACAAGATGCCTTGACAGGGACGGCTCGGAGCTGCCTTGGATCGGGGAGCCGCGGGGCAGCGCTCGCTGGCATTCGCACCCTGCGCGGGGCTGGGGCAGTCGGGGCGCAGGGCCCGCGCTCACCGCGGCCCGGGCCGGTGACACCGCGCCCCGTGCGACACCCGGGACTGGCGCTGTGCGGGGAGGAGGGACCCGCGGAGGAGGGGAGGGAGGGGAGAAGGGAGGGGTCGGTCCTCACCGGGATGCGGGGCCGGCGCCGCGGCCGCCCCGTTCGAACACTGCGCCCTCCCGCAGCCCGGGGCCGCCTCCGCCGCGTCTTCGCCGGGCGCCGCCTCCGCGCCCTCCCCCTGGTCCCGCCGCGGAGGCGGCTCCGTCCGGGGCAGGCCCCGCAGCCCGGCCCCGCTGTCCGCGCCGCTCCGCGCCGCCGCCGCCTCGCCGCCGTCCTCCCGCTCCGCCCGGCCGCCATCGGTCGCCGCGGCCGCCGCCTCCCCCGGCGGCTCCGCAGGCACAGCGGCGGCGGGCGCGGGCGGTGGCTCCGCGGCGCGGTCGGGGCGCGGTGCGGGCGGAGCGCTCCCCGATCCGCGGCGGTGCCGCTTGGCCGCGGGCTCGGCGCTGTCGCTGCCGGGGCCGGCGGGGCCGCGCGGGCGGAGCGGCGCAGCGTCCCCGTCCGCCATCTTGGCGCCGCCGCAGCCGCCGCCCCCCTCGCGCCCGGCCCCCCCCGCCCACCGCGGGCAGCGCTGCCGCACGTGACCACGGCACGTGACCGGGCAACAACAAACCAGGGCACGTGACCGGGGGCGCTGCCGGTGTCACGTGGCGCTCGTGCCGCCTCACGCCCGCCTCCCTTAGCTGGCTTCGCAATGGCGGCGTGAAGACCCTGAGGAAACGCTGAGGGGCGCGACCGGCCCGGCCCGGCCCGGCCGCCCGGAGTTGCCCCCGTGCCCTCCCTTCCCGTACCTGCCGCGTGCCGCTCACAGCCCGCCCGCTGCGGAGCGCTGACGGCGCGCGGCTCCTCTGCGCTCCCCGGCCGGCGGCTCCCGGCAAATGGCGGCTCCGGTGTTCGCTCCTCGCCAGCCGCGTGAGAAGCCCTCAGGGCTCGCTCTCCGTCAGGGTATCGGATAGACAGTGCCTCTTCCCGGGAGCGAGCTCCCCGCTGCAGAGCCCTTTGCTAGGCTGTGCGGCCCCTTGGCCGGGGGAAGCTGCCCGATAGGGCGGCCCCCTGAGCCCGTTCCCAGCCGCAGAGCGAGGCCAGGGGACTCGGAGCGGCTTCTCTGAGCACCCTGAGCTGAGGGTGAGGGTGTTCACAGGGCACGGCCGCTGCCTGTCTGCTAAGGGAGCTCAGCGGCACCGCGGGCTCTTGGCAGGGATGCTCTAAGGTATTGCCCCTTATTCTCCGGGATAACACATTGGCCCCACCTGGGATTCTACATGGCGGTACTTGAGCTCCTGGGATGCAGGAGCTTTTTTGGGGGGGGCCAGCACCCGTCTAAACCACTGCTGCTGTAGGAATGGAGCCTGCGTGGTGTAGGAGAGACCTGCCGGTAAGCGGCGAGAGTTGGGATTTGCTCGAGGAACTACCCCAAGTTCATTGTGTTTCCCGTGCCCTGCAGGGGTGTGCGCGGCTGGTCTGCCTGGCTTCCCAGTGATCTCTTTTGTTATGTGGAGTGTAGGAGCAGTCCTTAGTGTCCCACCTGGGCGCTGGAGCGGGACCATCACTGCACAGCGAACAGGAGGTGCCACGCGTGGATTTTCCATGGCGTAGTTTCTTTCCACCTGGGAGTTTGGACTGGGTAGAACTTGGCCTTTCACCCGGGACTGCCACCAACAGAGAATTTTGGTCTAAACTTCGAGGATATAAATTTAAATATTGGTTTTTTGTTACTGTTCAACATCACAAGCTATTTGCAGAATAGTTTTAGTGGGTTTAATACAATGGAATTCCTAAATTTAGTCATAAGACCCAAGTTAGACGGGTAGAATGTCCCCCTTGCAGGCCTTGATAACCAACAGCTTTAAAAAAAACCCTTGGAGTTAAAAGTTTTGATACGTATGGGTTCAAAAGGGATTACTTTATGGATAATTAACTTTATAGGTAGTCTTTGTAGGGGGAAGGAGGTGGGTTTTTTTTCTGGTTCTTTCAGGTATTAACAACCCTGAAAAATAAGTACATACTTTTTTTCACGCTACCTGCTTCTTGAAACAAGCTGCAGAGTAACCAGATGTGAATCAGAAAGTTTTTATTATTCTATGCAACTTTGTATACAAGCATTGTTTTTCCTTCTGGAAGCTAAGGCAAGATTTATAATTCTTAAAAAGCACTTGCAAGATGCTTTTGTCAGCATATAATGGGGAGGTGGGGCTTTTTGTTTTGGTGGTTGTGTGAAGACTGTGTCCTAAGGACGAAATTATCCAAGTGATGTAGATGTAGGATGTGAGGCTTTCCGTGAAGATATCGATGAGGGAGTGACTCAGGGATCCTAAAGCTACCTCTGATACTGCAGAAGTTTCTCCGTGTTGCAGTTTCTCCACTGCAACGATGGTGTTGCAGGAGTTACCCTTATTTTGGGCAGTCAGTTTGGCAGTGCTTGGGCCCTCTTCTGTTTCTGCAGCTCTGAGCTTATGTGAGGACAAGGATGGGGCAAAACATGCAAAACTTGAATGAGGTATATTGTATCTTGGACTTCTTGTAAATGTGTTCTCTCCCCTCAGGAAGCAAAACCCCTCAAGTCAGTTGAGAAGAACTGGTCCCGGAAGATTTGATGTATTTTACAGGAATAAATTCAAATAGAGATTTCCAGATCTTACTGTTTCATTTAAAGGGCCATTTATGACTTTTACAAGTTGTTAGTAAATGTCCTGCTACATTGGAGCAGAATTTCATTTTGCTCTTGACTCAAACAGAATTGTCAATATGTGTTAGGACTGAGAGACACCTTTTGTTGGTGACTGGGTACAGAGAACAAATATGAGACTTCCTCACTTCCAGAACAGTTTGTACATCCTGAGCAACACTAGCCACAGCATGCGTAGGCAATAATCTGTGGCATCTCCTGTGCTGCAATTCCCTTTTAAATGAACTTTATGTCCTGGGGCTAATATTTGTATTTTTTCCATATATTTCATATGGGTGCTCTTGCTCTCCTTTTTGATGATGCTTTGGGAGTCAGTAGGAGCACTAAAAGCCTGAATTATTATTCAGTGTATTTTGTGTCCTCCAGACACAAACCTGCAGCCGGTGCTGTGGGAGCCTTTGTGCCCCAAGCACCGGGATCTCGAGGGGCAGGGGCACTGCTGCGCTTTGGATCAGAGCCCTGGTTTGTGTGGCCCGACCAGATGAGTACAGGAAGGACTGAGGCTCACAGGGAGCACATTCCCGTGGAACACACAGTTGGGAGGTCTCATGTTTGTCACTGGAGTGCAGCCCTTGGATGTGCAGCTGCCTGGCAGCACAGAAATAGCCACTGAAGGCTGGAGGGGAAAAGGGTTAAAGAGCTTCCCTTTCACCTTATGCAAATACGAAAGGCATACAAGGGAAAAGGAAGGGATATCAGGAATGCTGTTGGGAGGAGGGACAGCTGTTTGTTTTTTGTCCTCCCCCAGAGTACAACCTATTTAAATATTTACATGTTCTCTTGTTAAAAGACTTTTTTTCTTTCCAATACTTCTCTGGTTATAAAGTTATGAATGATGGAGATAGATTTGTAATTGCTAATTCTTCCACTTGTAGTGATGTTTAAAAAGAATTTCTATTGTTTTATTTACTCAGAAAAATATGGTGGTAGAGTTTTCTATCAGATTTAAATGGTTTCACCAAGGCTTGTGCTTTTTCTTGTAATATTATTCCTTCTTTTATCTACTTTATGTATTTTATAATCTTAGTAGGCTATCTGAACATGCAGTAAAAGTAGAAAATTTCAGACAATGTGGCCTTGAAGAGAAAGTGGTGGAAGATTAATATTAAATGTCATTGCAGAACATTAATAATGCAGATAATAAAGCACTTGTGGATGCAAAAATTCTTTATTTGTTATTCATAAATAGCTCTGAATGACCACTGGGTCCTTCCTTGATTGACACATGGCGTGTTCCAGCCTTGGTCGCATCCTGGGAATCTGTTCTCCTACAAGATCACTGCATCTAGAAATGTATAATTACTCACAGCATCTATTTGTAATTGTTAAAGAATCATCAGGATTTAATGACATGAAATGTCTTGGGTTACAGAGATCTTGCAGGGGTGGGAAAAGTAAAATCAGAACTCCTGAGGCTCCAGGGGAAAGACTTCAGCACATGGTTATATTACACTTAGGAAATAATCTTTTGAAATCAACAGGTCATGGGTGACACCAAACATGTCCAGAGTCTCTGCTGGGCAGAGGCCGTGGTACCTTAAAGGTATTTCACCTCAATGTAAAATGAGGAACATGTTTTGCACACAGTACAGACCTTCAATATGCAGTCTGAAAGTACTTTAGCTTGAGGAGGAGTTTTTAATTTGGTAGTAGACAGTGAGTATTTCGTGTCTATGGGTAGTTTTATTTTGTCAGACATGCTAATGATGTACAGATGCTGTTTTTGTTTTGAGGAGTAGTGTGTATGTGCCCAAGGAAGCCTTCAGAGAGTGAAGGTTACCCCCTTTTCGTTGAGCTGACTGGTAGAACTCTGACAGACCTTGGCAAGTTGGTACTTTGTTCTCCAAACTTTGCACCCTGTAATAGTTATTTTGGAGGTAATCCTTACTCTTTTCTATAATTACCCATTTAATCATCTGGTCAAAGATGGTGGCAAAAGTTGCAAATAAGAATTGAGCAACAAATGGCTCAGGTGCAGGGAAGTCTCTCGGTGTGTGCCTGGTTTGCAGGGGCTGCATAGGTAATGGCGTGAGCGAAGTCTCTGCCACATTTCAGTGTCCAGAACTCTGCGGTCTGGCCGGGAGCCACGCGGGAGTTTAACGCTGTGGTGACTCTGGTAACTACAAATCCCAGGCAGCATTGCCGAGAGCCGGTCTGTGCGGGCGGGTTGGCATCGTGCGGGGACCAATGGCAGCGGGGAGCTCCCCAGATCCGTGCGTGTCAGCTGCCAGCGTTCAAAAGCGCCGCACGGAGCTGTGCACCGGACTGGGAACTGCCTGTTGCCCTGGGCTATTTCAAACTCCTGCGTGAGCTCTGACTTGACGCTGTATTCCGCAGCCTCCGTTGCCGGCTGGAAAAAGCCCGCTGGACCGGTGCCGATGGATGCGATCCTGAACTGCAACCCGGAGGACCTGGAGGATTACTACAACTTGCTGGGATGCGATGAGCTAGCGACGGTAAGAGCCTCTCCCTCCCCGCCAGCTTATTCACAGTTTGAACGTGCTCGTGTGTCTGCAGGGAATTTGCAGTTATTTCTCTGCGGGCACGAATATTTGAAATGGCTTGGGAATGTTCTTTATTGCCACTTGTAGGCTCTCCCTTGCGAAGCGCAATTTTCTCCTTTGTGTACAGACATTAAGAGCCTGGAGTGAGGCTTAGATTTTAAGTGCCATGTAGAACTGGATTGTGGAGAGAGCTGAAGTAGCGGGTTATTTATCAGTGTAGATCAACATGTGAGATTGTTATGAGTCGGGAGCCAACTGCATGTGTTTGACAGCATCCAAATAATAGTTTGGAATATGTATTATTGGTTTTGAAAATTGAATAGGAGCTATTTATGTATAAGTAATACAATGAAAGTTCATAGCTTTAGGGCACTGATAATGCTGCTGAGTTTCTTGAGCTTTATACATATTACAATATTTTTTAAAATGTATTCACTGGTTCAGATGAATACAAAAACAATATCTCTATCATTTACCATATTAATGTCTTTTAAAGGCTGTTTTAATGACATTCAAATACTAATTTTACTAATTTGTTTTGGTAGCAGATGCATGCTTTATAATGAGATTTAGCTAAGCAATTTTTGAGTGATTTGCAGTCAAAACAAGTGTGCATCATGTTAGAAGTGTCCATATAACTTTTTTTTCTTTGCTAGTCTGGTATGCTAATTTTTTTTTTTTTTAAACTTAGCTGTTCTGTTGACTGGAATTGTGTTTCTGATTTGGAAGAGGAGTTTTGATTACTCTGCTGTAATGAGGGATGTATTCAGTGGAGATAAAAGCTGTCTTTTGCTCAGTAAATTTAGTCAGACACTCTCACTTGTCCTAGTGGTCAAGTACAAAGATCAGGTGTAACATTTTCGGTGTGTCACAGAAGGAAATGTAAAGCTTTTCCTGAAGAAACTCTTAGAAATGATCCCAGCAGAGGGCAGTGCTCAAGTCTCCACGCAGCCTTGTTTCGCAGATGCTATTTCTTGTTTTCTACCTCACGCTAATTCCTTAAGGGCTTAGCAATTAATGAACAGTTCAGGTACATCTGATAATGATTTTTCAAATTGCTTAAAAATGAAATTAAAAAGCTGGAATAAATCCTAATGGGTCCTGAAAAACAAGCTGTCAGGTATTATTTGTTGGGAGAAGCAGCAGATGTTGCTGCACTGTTTTTTGACTTGAGAGAAAGAACTCCGAGATCCCAGGCTGACTGAGCCCCAGGATCACCTCCCCTCAGGACCCTGCACAGCTCTTCTGGGGTCTCACAGAAATTTGGAGCATTACAGGGATTTTGCAATCTCACTACTTTGTACAGGAGTCAAGTACTTGGCACAGGCTGCTTTAGGCATACACAGCACACTCCCTGCTGCAGCACTTTATCTAAGCTGCTGAATATCCTGGTCTTGGTTGGACCTGGTTAAATTTAAGCAGAAATACTCTCCATTTCTACAGATTCTTTGCTGTACTCAAAAACACAAACCAGGTTCATTGTTGGTTTCTGGTAGAATTGAGCTCACAGACACCTACTTCATCTTCAGATGTGGCAGGAAGAGGGGAGATTTAATCTACATCCTTCTTTAAGAGCAATGCTATTTGTATACAGTGGGTATTGAATACCTTTCTTGGTAAAACACCTCACTATATATTTTATATAAATTTCATGTGTGTTGTATAAACTTCCTATAAACTTTTCTTTCTACTGGTTTTTCTTTTAAGCTGAAGACTTCCATGCTACCCCTCTGCTACATTTTACCCCATTTTATAGTTTACATATTTTAACTTTAAAGTTCCCCTTTAAGTAACTATATTTTGAAGATGGTAGCTGGCTATACAGTAACCAGTCTCACTAAGTTCTCTGTACACTCTATGTGTTTTTAAGTGTCTTACTGACTGTAAATACACCATGTTACATCTTCTCTGGAAGAAGCTACTGAGTAGAGTGAAAAGTGTAGAATTCTTGAGATACCACCGTAGACCACATTTTTTCCCAGAATATGCCAACAAAATTTGGTCAGCTAGTTGAGTGTAATTTTATTCTAAAGAAAAAATGTTACAAGACTTAACTTCGAAAGAAATAATTTAAATTGTATGTGGCTCTCATGGTTTGACAATGAGGAATTTGTATAAACAGCCTTTGTAGTATGGGAAAGAATAGTAATTATTTGATACCTTAGGGCAAATTGTGAAAGGTTAAGCTGAACTGGAATGACATAAAGAAGTTTTGGCTTCTGAACTATGATAACCAGCAAGATACTTGGAAAAGCACTAAATATTTGAAAATCTAAGCTGATGCCCAGTCCAGTAGCCTCCTGTATTTTAACTGTTACTATGTCTTAGTTTTTCCAGTGGTTATAACACTTTATGGTTTTACAATCTGTGTGGGAATTTGTAATTAACTGATAAACTAATACATGCCAATATTATAATATTGATTATAAATCTATTCTACTGCAAGCCAACCTTTTTGCACAGAAAATTAATTTGACAGAAAGAATGTGAACTGCTGGTTATGTAGCGAGTTATCTTGGGGTATCCAAGATGGAAAACTCATGTGGTGCTGGCTGAATTTCCTATGAAGAGGATATGAAGGA
The DNA here is from genome assembly GCF_020740725.1 of Corvus hawaiiensis. NCBI lineage: Eukaryota > Metazoa > Chordata > Aves > Passeriformes > Corvidae > Corvus > Corvus hawaiiensis. The sequence goes on along the minus strand of NC_063220.1, from coordinate 32,876,909 downwards.
AGCCACCTAATCCCACAAATTGATCTTCAGCAATACAGAGGGCCTTTGCTTTCTGCTGTGAGACTCTGTTGAAAGTTAGAGTTGATGAAGCAAAGTAAAGAGCAACTGAAGTGATGCATTTTCCCTCTGTGGTCAAATGTCTTTGCACATTTTTCTAGAGCCACATGGGATGACTGAGTCTCACAAAAACAAGACTAAGGATGAATGCGTGGAAATGAAATTAAATAAGCAGTGTCAATGGCAGATGGTTGTTGTTACCTACTTTGCTTGTACTAATGCTTGTATAATTGAATTGGACAAAATCTTTCAGTGTTCTTTGTTGTTCTTCCCATCCTCTTTCAAAAAGAAAATTTGCAAATATTTTCTGTGTTTACTCACTTTGTCTCAATATTTTGTTTAGGTTGAACAAATTCTTGCAGAATATAAGATTAAAGCCCTTGAATGTCATCCTGACAAGCATCCTGGAAACCCCAAAGCAGGTATGTATTCTTTCCTATTTAGAAACGATTTTTTTCTTCTATCAGCATGGCCAAGATACTAAATTCAGCCTTAAAACTTTATTTCCCCTCAATATATTTTAATCATCATGTGCATTAGCACATTCTATTTAAATAGCAAGCTTGTAATATTCTTTCTAAGACTTGCACGCTTGTCTGTGATAGAGCAGGAAGACACTTGTTGGATTTTTTTTGTTTTCTAGGACCTTGAATTTTTTTCCTTTCTTCAATAGGACATCTTTTAATACAGAATTTATTTCTAGAGTGTGTCCCTTCCTAGACCTATGCAGTTTGTGCACGTCCATGCTCAGTGGCATTCAAGTGCCACACTTGCATCAATGAGTTAATTTTCTTCCAGGAACAAGCCCGTGAGGAACCATGAAATGTGCTTTAGTTTCTTTTGATGTAATTTAATGACTGGAAATGAAGAGAAGCCAGCCCCACGAGGAGCCTCTGTTTGCAGAACAGCAGCTGACGTTTGTGCTGATGAAAGGGTGCAGCTCCTCAGAGATGGGAGGGCTGAGCAGCACCTGAGTTATTTGGAGCCAATGTTACCCATTCATCACCATAGATAGCCCTGGGTAGAGCTCACCACAGCTGAGTAACAAAAAACAGGAGCCAAGTGCCAAATATCAGAGTGGCTTTGTTTGTCACGAAGAGATGTTTTATGCTCTCTTTACCTGAACATGTCTTATTTACTTTAAATACCTTTTTACAGTACTAGTGAGAGTTTACTGTATGTTTTTTATTTCATCAGCTTAAAGCTTAATAAAGAGTAAATAAAGCAGACCTTTTATTTGTTGAAAACTAGTAACTCTAGAATAAGGAAACCTAGTACAATTGTTCTCTCAGCCTGTTGTCTCTTGTTTGATTTATAGTTATCAATTTTGATTAGTGTTTCAGTGTAGTGTATTTCAGAAGAAATCTCTCTAATTTGTAAATTGTAATAAATGACTAATAGTAATAATAATAGATCACTGTAACATAGGTGAGTCATAGATGAAGTGTAAATCTTTATAACCCTTCCACAAATAGTAACATGCAGCTGCATCCTTAGTAACCATTCCATGAAAAATTACCCTTTAAGGAAAAATGAGAGCTCTCATTCATGCAGTCTGGGTAACATTTTAGCATATGTAGGAAACACACCTAATAAAATGCACAAGTTAATTAATCTGAACTATATATAGATTATTCTTCTTGTTTGTCAGTTCCTGCTCATCTTTTTTTCTCCCTGCTCAAGGTTCTTGTTGCTGTGCTCTGCTCTGACTCCTGTGCTGCTGTAGATCTCAGTGTGTTCCTTCGAAGCACTGTTGCTCTAATTTCCCTTTTTAAGGGGTCTGCAGGGGCTGACTTGTGCCTTTCACCTGTGTACTCTGTAAGTTTCTCTCAAATTTAGGAGCTTTTGAAGCTGGTAGACAAAGGAACATTTTAGTCCTGATTTGCAAGGGTGTCAGTCCACCAGTGGTGCTGTGATCCTAAGGCCAGCCAGAACTGTGCAAGCTGGAAGCAGAACCACATCCCTTGGTTGCTTGCTTCTCCTTCTGCCTTCTCCTCTACTTAGTTTGCTCTGAGCTGTTGCTGGCAGGTCCTTTTTTGCATCTGAATTCATTTCTTTGCTGAACAAGCGTTGTCTCTAGTATCCTTTTGGTTTGTGTCCTAGTGGAGAATTTCCAGAAGCTGCAGCAAGCCAAGGAGACTCTCACTAATGAAGAAAGCCGGGCACGCTATGATTACTGGCGCCGAAGCAAAGTCACCATCCCCTTCCAGCAGTGGGAGGCCCTGAGCAGCTCTGTGAAAACGGTTGGTGGTGGCTGAGTTTGGGCCCTCAGGAGGAGGGGAGGTAGGGCTGGCCCAGACAAAAAATTGCAGAGAGTGAGGGGGTGAGTTACAGCACTTCTGCTGCAGTGCCAGGATTTGGGAAGAGTGGAGAGCAATTCTTGCACTATGGATGTTAAGGAAATTCAGGAAAAATTGGAGGGCTTCAGAAGCCCATTCACAGAAGGGTGTTAGGCCAGTAGTTTTAGAGTGAATTTATCAAGTTGCTGCTTTTATATGTGCTATAGAAAGCTTAAGTAACTTTAGGGGTGTTATCAAATGCTCCAGCACACTTTGCTTTCGTAGGAAACTTTTATTTCTTTTCAAAGTTAAGTTAAAGCTGGGGCCTTTTTATAATATATTCTCCTTTTGGTATATTGCTTATCAGATAGGTTTTCACACTATCTGATTAAATAAAGATCTCATTGAAAAACTCCAGAAGATAGTTCCTTGGAACCCTGGGCTTGCCACAGAGCTTTGGAGGGGCCCTGCTAGGCTAGGGGGGTGACCTGTGACAGAGGCAGGGGTTCTTAGGGTGTTTTCCCTCCTGATTTTGCTATTGAGATTTGGTAGCATGTCCCTAGTAGATCTCAATTCCATAATATAGAATTATTTTTTCCTGCCTTATTAGAGTGAATGATAGTTAAAAGGCTACATGGTCATATTTTAAGGCAGGTGAATAAAAGTTTCCAATGTCAATTCTGCCTGTCTCAGTTCTGCTTAGGAGAGAAGTCAGAGACTCTTCAACTACAGCATTATGCCTGAGCTTAAATGTTTACTGGAAATATCCAATTAAGCTTAGTTCAGTTCCAAACAGATGTTATTTGACAGACTTTTAATATTAAATCTTTTTTAATTGCCTTGCTTTCAAAGGGTACTTTGAAGTTAAAGACAGATTTGAAAATGAACATTTCTGAAGTCACTCAAGCCCTCTTGAAAAGCCTTCTTCATGACAGAAGAAACTGGACAAAAGGCCCTTAGAGTTCTGATGACTTGTACATTTTGTTCTTCAGCCCCACCTGACATAAAGTGTCCTTTCCAATGCTGTTTGTGACATGTAACAATGCTTTCCCCTATCCTATTGACCTGCAGGCTTCTCACTGTGCTTTGTTTAACCATTTATTACAGCAATATAAGAAAGAAAAAGTAATTTAAAAACCCTTTAAAGCATAGGGCTTAGTTCTTTGTTACTTTTTCGTTCCTTCAGTCAATGCACTGGGCTGTCCAAGGTAAGAAGGACCAAATGCTGGAAGCTCCTGACTTTGGTAATACCAACAACATAACTAATGAGATGTGGACCCAACAGACTGAAAACAATGAAGATGGATTGTTGGAAGGGAGCAGGGAGCAAGAAGATGTTGCAATTCCTGATGTGAAACCACAGTCTTCAAAGAATCCAGAGTCCCCAAGTAAGTAAAAACAGCAGTTACAGAAAATTGCGGTATGCAAGGATTGGCCTGAAATGGGGACTTTCAGTCATGAGAAATTCTTCTCTGGAACAGTGTGTTCAACTTGGAGCTTTTTTAATGTGGTTTTAGGTTGGGATTTTGGTTTGGGTTTTATGCTTTTGGTTATTTATTTAATTTTGAAGTTTCCAGATGCTTCTTTCTCCCTATACCAAGTTGCCTTGTTTGTTTGCTAGTAAAACCAGAAACGGGAGAAGAAGAAGAAAAAAAATGCTTCAACCAAAATGGAAATATTAGTTTTCCTGATATATAAAAATACAAAGTAAGAAGAGAAGGGAGCTATTTTCAATGACTTTTTTAAAAATAAAGCTTAAAAATGTTAAGAAAAATATTTAGGTTTGGGGTTTTTTATCCATTATTCAGTACTTTTGCACAGTTTGCATCTGATGAGTTAACGAGGTCTAAAATTTGAGACTTGAAGGTTTCTTTTGTATTCAAACAGTTTTGTTTTTTTTTTAAATAGTGTATGCACCAGAATAAATGTGTATTTCAGAAGTGCCACCGACCAGTCAGCACTTCCTGGCTCTGGTTTAGGTCATTGTGCCTGATCAAAGCTTCCTTAATACCATGGCCATCCTCTGTTCTGCCTGATCCTTCAGGAGTTTCATAATCTTAGGCCTATGTTAGCAGAGAACTATTGTTAAACAAAGTCCTGTCATTTCTCCCCCGTTTGATTCAACAGGAAATTAGGGTGAACTGTGAGGGTAGCAAAACCTAATGTAATCCCAAACATTTGTGGAATGCAGAAAATAGATAAGAACATTCTACAAAGAAGTGTATGCCAGGCATAACTGAAAATTTGATTTAGAAAAATTATGATCTATAACTTCATACTCTTTGCTCTTTTTTTTTGGTTGTTAAATCATCACTGCATCCTCTGTAGAACAGTAAAATTTTGAAGTAAAGAAAACATCATTTGTTCCTTATAATGGTGAATTTTCTTTGCAGACATCTTTCTCAATTTTTTTTTTTTAAGTTTTAATTTAATTTTCAGGTGTTTGAATGGGAAAAACAAACTTATCAAGTGCCTACTTCATTTATCCAGTGGCATGTATTTACATTAATAAATGTTAATATTGTGATATATTTGACAGGGTCTGTATGCACTTCAGTCTTTATACTTGATGTTAAGATGTTGATAATGCTTCTTTTTTTTGTCCAGCAAAAATTATTAAATTGGGTTCCACTTTGAAACTGTGGCATTGTCTGTTCCTGTCTGCTGGCCTGGATTAATTCTGGGCTACCACCCTACATGGCTATTTCAGCCCAAATAAGAGATTTGAACACTAATTCTGCTCATAGGATTCAGTTTCCTGTAAAAGGAAGGTGACATTTTAGTATTAAAAGGCCCCAGGTCACGTACTTGCAGATTTATCATATCACCATCTATCTCTTCTTCCTTAGATTAAGCCAATGTAATTTGTTCAGTTTTCCTTTGTGAGTCCTCTTTAGGGACTGCCATGGTTCTTGCTGTTCTCCTTTGGACCCTTCCCAGCCGATCTCTATCCTGAAGGTTTGAGTTCTTGTTCCAACATGCCAAGAATTCAGGGTGCTCCTATTTGTCAGTGCTTAGTCAAGGGCACTGGAAGTGACCACTTTTTTGCTTACTTTTTTTGGGAAGACTATCAAGGATTATTTCAGAAAATTTAATTTTATGCATGTTTATAATAATTTAGTTGTCTTTCTCTTTTTTTTTTTTTCCCCTCAGGGTTTTCAGAGGGGAATTACTGGCACTTGCGTTTCCGCTGGTCGGGTGATGCTCCATCAGACCTCCTGAGGAAATTCAGAAACTATGAGATCTAAAACGAGAAACACACAAGAGCATGAGATCATCTGTTCAACAGTTCAGTATTTTTTTTTGCTAGCAGTTATAAGTTATTTGTATTTTGTATTTTTTGATTGTAGTGTGTTGTTCCAGTCAATGTCTAAATACTGATTTATCACACATGCTGTGAGCATTACAGATGGAAGTTTTTCTGTTTAATAAGCAAAGCCCTTTTCAGTATTAACATAAAGTGATTTTGTGAAATTATTTAACATCTTATATATTGTTTCCTGTATTCTCAAATATTTTGTAGTGATTAATATTTCTCTCAATAGTGTGATGTTATAAAAAATATACTCTCAGTAGAACCCTGGACTCCAGGGTATCCTATTCAGCAAGGATCTTTCAAAAGCTGTATGACAATGAACTGTAAACAGAACTGTGCTTATCTCTCAACACTGTGTTCTGCTTCACTTCTCCATTGCATTGTACTCACTGCAGTGATTTATAATGTACTCATTACAAACTTAACTTGTAGGAGAATTGTGATCTTATGCTATAGATGAAATAAGAAGGTTATTTGTGAAGAAGGATCTGTGACAGATCAAGCGCTCCTTAAAATCACTTGTTTACTACCTTAACAAGAACACTTTTTGCACCAGCTATTTATTTTGTAAGGCAGTTCCAGAACTTTACTTCTCCAGATAGCAATTTTTGTTTTAAGATGTATTGGTGGAAAACTGATCCCCTGTGTATGTGTGCCAGCATTTTCCTGTGGCTTCATAGTAATTTCCCTCCTTGCTCAGGTGTGCTAGACATGGTTTTATCAGGGTTTTGTACAGGGAGGAATGAAAAATAAGACTAGTCAGCACTAATGTGTACAAAATCTCATATGAAAAGTTTTTGATACCTTGGGCAACTTTTCAAATTCCACATTGTTGTTTATTTGTGTTTGTTTTCTTCTTTGCAAACATGGCTAATATGTCAGGTAATTGACAGTGTGGTTTTGTGCAGGCAGATAATTCCATCAGCAGCAAATAAAACTGCATGCATACAGAAAAGGGGTTGCTTTCATCTTTTAATTAAATCCTCCACCCACCACAGCGATTCCTTTGGAATTTCTTGTTATTTGTCACCTCAGGGGGTAAAAGTTTGAGGAATCCAGTTATGAATCCTGGGCAGTGCAATGGAAAGTGTAACCTGGAAAGTCCAGTGTTGTCCCCACATGGAAACAATCTGATGTCTCTCTCCCTGGAGTGATGTGTGTGGCTTGGCCATGCTGTGCTGCCTGAGTTACTTACTGTTCTGCTTTTTTTTGGGGCCTGTTTGCCACAGACTGTGACCCAGGTGCTGCAAATGGAACCTGGTAACACCTCTATCGTAGTGACCTCAGGGGCGTCTGTATCCTGGAGCCAGCCTGCCCCACAGGGGCTGCTGCCAGTGTTAATGCTGCTTGTGCTCGTCCCAGTTTGTTACAGCTCAGAGTGCTGGTGGTGTGCTGATACAGCTATGCTGACCCTAGAGTGGATGGCATTGGTACCAATAGCCAGATTTATAGCACATCATCTTTAATTTTACATACTTTTCCCTTGCATATTTTGCAGCTGAAAACATTATAGAGATGAGATTAATAATTTTCTGTGACATTTTTAAAATGTAACTACTGGTTTGTTTTTCTTCTAGTGCATTTGATACTTTATTTCATACAAAGTATTTGCTCAAGAAAGACTTTTCATCCATTTTTTAAAGAGGGACTGTAAACAATGTCAAACAGTAGTAACAGAAGAAGCTCTTACCTTATGTGAAGGTTACTAAGTAATAGGGAACAATTTTCCCTCCAACAAGAAGATGGGAATGCAGCCAGCTGGAGCACTTTGAATCAGATGGCAGCCCAGATTGTTGTCTCCCCATTTCACTTGCGGGTAAAGGTAAAAGGGAGTAGTTGGATGGATGATTTAGCACCTAAGGAGCTGGTTTGCCTTGAGAAGTGAACATACAATAGACCTTTGAACAGCAAACTAATAGTTTGTGTCATTAAATCTGATGTCATTATTAGCCAGTTACTGCGTGGTTGGTTTTGGCAAAGAACCTTTGGATGTTTGTTCTGGATAAATAATTGCAGATATTTGGAAGGCTCTTAGCCCAGTGAAAGCTCATGGCAAAACTTGTGTTTTGCAACAAGCTGCTCGAGATCAGTCCTGGAATTTGTATTTGCCCTCCTGAGGAAGGCAGGTTGTAACTGGTGCTCCAGTACACCAATTCCACCAATACAGACTTTTTTGTACTTCTGTATATGTTAAACTTGAAATGGTCTGGTTTTCTGTATTTCTTGAGTTGAATTAACCTATTCCTAGCAGAGCAAACCCAGATGTATTGGAAAACAAGAGGAGCCTGTGTAGCCTGTTTTGCTTTTTATTCCCCAAAATCAGGTGGGACCTGACTTGTTGGCCAGTAATGACAACTAGCTGGAATAAGCCCAGTTCTCCCTCATGTTAGAAAGTAAAGGAACAAGCACCTGACAAGTTAGTCAGTGTTAGATCATTCAGGGTCCACACCCCAAGCATAAACTGCTTATCTGTTTCTTTAAATATATAGTATTTTTAGAAGTTTTTTGCTAGTAGCATGAAAAGATCCAGTAAATGTCCCACCTGATATTTCATCAGCAATAATGTAGTGCTTTGGGCCCTGCACTGGTGAGCACATAACGTACTTCACATGCTGGAATTTGAACTGGGGCAGGGGTTGTGAGGTGGCTCTCAGGCTCTGTGAAGGTGTGATTAAGGCAATAGGGTATGGTGTATGTGGTTTTCAGCGGCCCACAGAGATTTTTAACTCTCTTTGCAAAGTGAAAACAGCTGCAAAGGGTTGTCTGTGGGGGTGGGGAACAACAGCAAAAAACCCAGACACTATTTATTAGATTAGGGCCTGCGAGTCTCAGGTTTAAGGAGGGCAGTTCTCTACAAGACGTGGTAAGCTCCCATTTTCTTTAGCTTCCCCTTGTGAGTTGCTTAGGTGGTCAGTAAAGGGTCCTGAATGTTTTGGGTACCTGAGGGCTCTGATTTACGTGCTTTGTTATAGCGCTGGATGATTTGGTATGAAAATAAATGGAGTTGTGAGGTGAGCTCAGATCCTCTGGAGTCCAGTTAAAAGTGTTGATAAAACCTGGCCATTACTGGACTCGTCAGGGCTGAAGAGTTTTCCTCTGGAAAGTATGAGATAGTGGATGGGGTACAGGTGTATGGTGATAATGATGATAAAATATAGAGAATAGGGCATATTGTTTAATGCTGTGTTTCTAGGGCTTTGGAACTATTTCAAACAAAATTTAAGCAACTATTTAGCCAGTTATTTACAGTGAAACTGAACAGCTTGGTGAGATTCTTGAATTATACAAAACTATTATATAGTTTTATATATTTTTTTTATATAGTAAAAATATATATTTAGATATATTTTATATATTATATCTATAGTATTATATTTATTTACTGCTGTTACACTTGTGCAAGTGCAGAATATATAAGATTGTCAAGAACTAGAACATTCTCAACCTTCTTGTTTTGCCAGTCTTTGCCATGTTGCTTTGCCAACATTTGCCAAGTGAGAGTGTAAGAGTTAAAGTTTGGATGATGAATACAGACAGTGTATGACTTAAAATGTCAGGCTGAGTAATGTTAAATGATAGGTAAGGTCATTTCTTGATTGTTTGTTTTCCTCTTTGAATGAGATTTTTTAAAAAGGCATTTTATATGTTCTATAATAGAAGCAAATATCCTGATTATTAAAAGAGATACACAATATCTTTAATTTCCTGAGCATGAACATTGCTATCTTACCTTCCCAGCAGGCTCATCTCTCATTTCAGGATATGAAAGTGTAAGCAGTGAGGCTGTTGTAAAGCTGATGAAATTACACAGCAAAAGATAAAGGAACTCAGTAGGTTGTTGGGCTCTGTCGCTGTCAGATGGGCAGATGCTTATCAGTTAGTTTATGCTGGATATTTTTATTGCAACCCAGTGCACACACTCACCTGGCTTTGGGAGAGTTGCCAAGCCCCACCGGTGATGGCAGGCACTGGGTGTGTTTGTGCTTTCACCTTTGCTGTCTTAATCTCATCTCCCTCCCTTGTTAACGAAGATTAGACTCTGCATGTGCTCTGTTTGTCCCAGCTTTGAAGGGCTTGTGTCTGAGTCATTACAGTGGTGCACAGTATAAACTGGGAACTCTTACACACTTTAGGTCTCTGATGGATATCCTAACCTGTCACACCTGATGGATGCTGGAGAAAATGAATTTTCTTTCCTCCATTCCATCTTCACAGTCGTTTGCTCTTTCTCTGTCCTTCTGGTGGAGCAGTAAGGGAGAGGGGTTACTTCTAGAAAGTGAAGTTTGCTGCCAGAGTTCAAAAAATTTCCAGTCTTGACATGTGTTGTGGTTCTCAACATTTTCAACAAAATGATTTGCTTGCTGCTTTGTCGAAAGTGCTTCTCTTGGCACCAAGGACAGACAGCTTTTTTAGGGAGATGCAGTTTGACTTCTGGGCATCAGTCCTTGCATAAACTACATTTACTTTGTTAAGATTGTCAGAGCTGCTCATTCACTAGCTGAGAATTTCCTCAGGCCTCAGATTTTTGCTGGCTAGAGGACTGTGAGCTCCTCTTCTTCCTCACAGAGTTTGTGTGACTGATATCCATGGGTGGGGGTGGGCAGGAGAATGAGCAGGAATGGCTAGAGAACTAAGAGACTGTTGCAGCTGGTTGGGTCTGGTTGCCTTTGGTGCCTTCTGCTGCTCAAGGTCCTTGCTTTCAAGGGATCTGAGCCTTCCCCAGGATTTCCGTGTCCACCCTTGGCTTGCCACTGCCAAAGCTCTTGCATGTGCCCTAACAGAAACAAACACCCAAACCTGGAATCCCTGGAAGCCTTGCTAGGAAGTACTTTGAAATGTTCATTTTGCTGCCAGCTTAAACAATTATTTGTTTGTTCCCTTTTTTAAAATTTTGTTCTCAGCAGAGATAATTCAGTGTTTCCTCTTCTTTCCTTGCATCTGTTTCTTGATTAAATTAAGTTGCACTAGCAAAATATGCTAGAAGAAATGGGTTTGCATGTGTGTTTGTGTTGAGTTTTTCTCTTGTCTTTAAGAGAGAGGAGTGAAAGGTGGTTGTTTCTGCTCTGGCCTATCTGACCCTCTGTGGAAGGTAAAGCTTTTTTCATAGTTACAGCTTTTTCTTTCTTGACTTTGCAAATTTGTCAGCCCTTTGCTAATGCTGGGGCCACACATAGGAGGAGTTTGACACATCTGAGTGCTGAGAGCTCAGTTTAAGCTAATCACAGATGACTGGGAGGGAATGCTGCCTTATTTTGTTTTTCCTTGTTAGTAGTGGGATAATAACTTTGGTGGGTTTTTTCCTCCCTCATCACCATATTGTGAGTGTGTGCATCATGCATGTGAAAAGAAGGTCATAAAAGGCAGGAAAAGATGATCAAGAGCCCCCCTCACTGAGGTCCAGGAGGAATCAGAGCAGCTTCCTTCGGGAAAGAGAAGGTTTGATGGAGCAAGTCCATTCCTTATGAAGAAGCCTGCTGCTGACAGCATTTAGTTTATTTTGTATGAGCTGTAGGATGAGGCAGAACAATAGTCCTTTAGGCAAAGCAGGACACTGTGTGTAAGCCATTGGATGAATCCTGAGCTTTGCAGTTGGATACTGCCTGTCCCATCTACAGGCCTGGAAGGTGAGCTGTTGAAAGAACACGGAATCCCTGGTGCTCTTCTCTCACCTCCATCGAGGGCTCTTATCACTGGCTGTAGGTGCAATGCCAGAAACTTGCTCTGGGACCTTTGGCTGCTTTGATACTACTGTTCTTCCTGGCCAGGGTAGGGGGAGGGGCAGGTAGGCATGGCCTGATGAGTTGCAATAGGATAAATAGCATAGGGCAACAAAGATGATGAAGGGACTGGAGCATCTCTCATGAGAAAAGGCTGAGGGAGCTGGGCCTGTTCAGTGTCAAGAAGAGATGGCTGAGAGGGGACCTCTTTAATGTGTATAAATATCTAAGGGAGGGTGTCAAGAGGGTGGAGCCAGACTCTGCTCCCTGGTGCACAGCAATGGGAGAAGAGGCAATGGCCAGAAACTGATGCACAGAAATTTCCACCTGAACGTGAGGAAGAGCTTCTTTCCTGTGCAGTCACCGAGCACTGGAACAGCCCCCCCCGAGAGGCTGTAGAGTCTCCCTCACGGGGGATATTCCAGAGCCATCGGGTGTGATCCTGTGCCATGGGCTCTGGGGTCACCCTGCACAAGCAGGTGATCCACTGTATCCTTTCCAACCTGCCCCATCTGGTGCCATCCCACATAATCGCTCTTGTTGCTGCGGAGGGCTGTAGCCAAAAGAGGAGACGCGAGTAGTAAAACTTACACACGACAAGGAATAGGATTGGGCCAAGAAAAGAAGAGAAAAGTGTAAGCCCTCCGGGCCGCAGCGAGCAGGGTTCGAACCTGCGCGGGGAGACCCCATTGGATTTCAAGTCCAACGCCTTAACCACTCGGCCATCGCTGCTGACACACGTCCCCATCCCGGGCTACAGCCTTATAGCGCGTTCCGGCTGCCGCAAGCCCCGCCCCGGCCCCGCGTAGCCAATGGGCGCCGCCCCTGCCCCCCGCAGCAATGGCGGCCGCGCCCCGGCAGCGCCGGTGCAGGAGGAGTAAAGGACAATGCACACGTGAGCGATTTTCGGCCTGAACACAGAGGCCGTGTCTGCTCCTGCGCATTAAACCTGTACAGCTGAGTCTGATAGGGAGGAGGCAGCCAGGAGCTACTACAGGAGACAGTAACCATTAGGTGTTGCATTAGCTTCTCCAGTGCGTTAGTATTTTTCCTGGTTTTACTCTTTCTTTCAGTTATTACAAAATGTCTCTATCATATGACTTTTATATGTATTTAAATTCGCTGTAAATAATTTTTTTTTAACCTTAGCAACAGTTAATTGTGCCAGCAGTAGTACAGTGGAAATTAAATTTCACCTGACTTTCTACCTGCGCTGCAATGGGTAAAAATAATAATTTAACCTGATTTTTCATTCCTATAGTCAGAGCTTTTGTTTATTTTTTTGTTTTAAGTAGCTGGAGTGATATTGATGACTCTGCTTCCCTCCCTCCTTTTTTTTTTTTTTTTTTTTGGGTATGATCAAGAAGCATTCTTAATAATTGTTTAACTTGCCTCAGCACCAAAAATATTGCTGGATTAGTAATGGTCTTAAAATAGGCTTATGAAAGTCGTCTGTTAGGACTTTTCTCTGGAACCTGACCCAGGGAATGTAGAGGACAGACGGACATTGGAAAGCACCAGGTGTTGCTATACTTTTCAGAGTGCTTTCAGTGCACCACGTTATGGCTGATGGGAAATTCTTAAAGAAAGGAAGATTGTCAGATCGTGTTTGTTGGCGAAGAGACACGGGTCTGGCCTGGGTTCTCTGGGTTCTGGTGCCGTGTCCTTTGGAGCACCGGATACTTACACAGAGTTTTGTGTCGTGACACAGACGGAGGGGTCATTTGTGTATTATCCACCTGGAAACCTCTGAATGGCTGATGCCTACACAGGAATAACCAATCCACCTGTGAAACCGCTGAGGGTTGGGATCTGGAGCTTGAGGGAGCACTCCAGTTCCATTTTCTCCACCAGATCTTGTTGGAAGGTGAAAGCCTAGAGCCCAACCATTCCAGGCCCATGGGCTTCTGCCAGGTTGCAGTGAACAGTCAAACCACACATGCAACATCCTGAACCACTGAAGCCTTGAAATAGACTGTGCTCCTTTTGTCTCACAGTTTGCAATGTCTAACTTCGATGTTCTGAATTTCAGAGCCTTACAGCTCTGAAATAGTTTCCTATTTCCTAGCAGAACTAAGGAAAAACTTTTTTTTCTTTAAACAATAATTGCTTTGTGTTCATGTAGGACTCGAGATAAAATGTGCAATTTCAGTAAAACATAAATCCCGAGGTGGCCGAGAGTTGTTTGACAGGCACACAGTGTTATATTTAACCAACTCCATTCAATTGAACACTGAGAGAGAAACTCGGTGTCTGTCTCTTTGGAGGAAGTCGTTGATTGAGCAATGCTGGAGTGACCTCCAGTGTTCTCAGCGCAAGCTGCAAGTGCAGAGCAGAATGAGTGTGCGGGGACCAGGTGCAGAAAGAGCAGCTCTTTGATGTATCAATCCTCGCAGAGGAGCAGTGACAAAAGGGATTAGGGACAGAATGCAGAGTGCTACTGGAAAAAGTGTATTTTGAAAGTAAATTTATCTCCCAAAGGAATCTTAAAAGTTTTATTTCTTAATCACTTAAGACTAGCAAGATCTTGACACTGGAATAGGTAACAGAGGTCAGTCTGGTCTAGGACTGTTAAAGGTGCTAGGATAGAATTGTCTACATTTTTACATGTTTTTAATTTCTTCAGGTAAAGAGGACAGATACTGAAGAATCTTCAATAGCACATGGACAGATTAACTGACCAGTAGCAAAAATGCACAAGGAAATCTTTAGAAATACAGGACTGAGCCCCAAGCACTTCAGTCCTTCAGGTTTCTTGTCTTTGTTGACCTTAAGTGCAATGTCAATTTTGTAATGCTTGTTCCATCCCTTCTCCACCATTTGCTCTGTGGCCTTTTATTTAATCCATCTCTATCACTTTTACAAATTCAATAGTTTCAGCGTTTATTCCTATTAGCAATCTATGATGCCTGCAACAGAAAAAATAGATTTGATCCTGCCTAAGCTAACAAATATTTACAGCCATGTTGGTAGAACAGCAACTTTGTGCCTATGCATAACTTAGAATATTCAAGAGCAAATTTTACATCTCCCTTGAAGAATGTGAATGAAATAATGGCTCCAACATAAACTGTATTACAACAGATAATGCTTGCACCACTAAAACTACAGAATTTCATATTTTCTCCCTGAAAAAACTAATAATTAACAGTAGGAAAACTAATGCTGCATACTGAAGTACATTTCTTCTGTATTCCTCCTCTTTCTCTATTAGCTTGGTAGATCATTTAATAAAGCTGAAAGCATACAGACAATGAAAACAAGAATTTACTATAGAAAATTCTGTATGGCTAGAATTTCCCATTCCGTGAATACCTAAGAATGGATTTGGGAACAAGTTTCAGGTAGAGAATCAAAAGTGGCTTCATTCATTTAGTTAGGACATGTCAAACTTTCCCTTGTTTGCTTGTCGATGATGACAACATTTGTTGTGATATAATAGCTACTGGGCACCTTCCATGAAATTAATTGATGTCCCATGGTATTTTTTATGAACATTATCTAGAGGAACAATAAAATTTTCTGCTAGTTAGGTAAACCAAAGTGTTGTTCTACTGCTGGTCCTTTCTGCTCAAGGATTTGAGGCTGCTGGCAAGGTAATGTTGGGAAAGTGCTGATGCTTTGTACTGATGTGTTCATTGAAGGCAAACAGCTGCAGCTTCCTGTGCATCTGTCTGGCTCTGCTTGCAGATGCTTAATCAACTTATTTAAAGCAACATTTTAAATGAAAGCAGCATGACAGCTGTCAACACAAGTGTGTGAATAAACATGGACTGTTTGCTAATCCTGCTTATGCAGCTAAATATTAATTAAGGTGTCTAAACAGCCATGCATATGCAAAAAGAGGCATACAATTTTATCCTGAAGCTTTCATTTTACTATTGAAAACGTGGCTCTTAAAGTGAACAGACTGTAGAATCTGCTTTTGCCTCTAATCCTCTCATATGTTCAGTAATAGATCGTTTTTGGAAAAATGCTATTAGTTCTACTTAAATTTTAATGAAATTACAGGCTCAGTGTTACAAGATTATCAAATATCACTGAATGTTGTAGGTGTCAGTGCAGCCAAATGTTTTGTTGCATTCTTATTTTTAATAAATAATCTTAGCAAATTTAGGCACACGTGTGCTACTGGATTGGAACCTTTTTCCTTAATATATTTTTACCAAATTTACTGGGTTTTAAACAAAAAGCATGTTCCTATTTGCAACTGGTTTACCCACACATTTCCTACATTTTTATGAAAACAGAAGTTAAAATATGCTTTCAAAATCCAGTGATGCTGAATATCTTACGAAAATGCTCCTCTGGGCCAAAAATACCCTCATGATAGGTTTATTAATGAGACTTGGCTTTCATAATGCATCAGCAACATCATAAAGAGTAACATTCTTAGCACCTGTGTGAAAGTAAAATGTGCTTCTGACTCCCATTCTGTATTGCTTGACTTTTGTCCCTGTTCTGAGCACAGAGATCTGCGTGGATATGGAGACCCTGATTTATTCACCTTTTGTATGCTTCAAATCTTAAAATACATGATTTTTTGTTTAATTTATTTTTCATTTAATCATATTTTTCACTTTGTTGGGTTTTTCCCCCCCCCCATAAAAATAATATATGCAGTCTGTTTTAAATAGTTGTGATTAAAAACTGTGATTTTGCTGAGTTTTACAGGCTATATTTTCACACTGTCACTACAGAGAGGAATTATGTTATTAGGCAGAGTCAGCAGGTGCGCCTTGTGTTAGTACCTGCAACTAGCAGAAGCTTTAGAAACTAAATCAGATAGTGGTCAATTATGAAAAATACCCTTCATCAGAAAATCTCTGTTGGTTAGTGGTTGGCTTAGTCATATCTGTGTGTAAACTTTAAATCTGTTTGTAGTATTGGCTGGTTGCAACTATCCTGGGTAAATGACCACTTTAGTTGCTATTATGCCTCAGAGATAGATCACAGCAATAAACCTTCCCAATTCTTGAAAATTAAATACTTTGTACATTTTGAATTGCAAGACCTTGAATGAAGGAAAGCTAAAACTCGGTAACAAATAGAATAAAACCAACTTTAATTATCCTTCAGAGGCAATTTACCATGGGTCTCTCAGTTCAATGTCCCCTTTTTTTGAATCGAGCTACTACAGATATGTTATTTTACAATATTAAAGATGTACTAATTACACACCTTCTGTTAGCATTGTATTTGTGCAGAAATCTGTGGTGTACAGTATTAGGACTCATGGTTGAAAGTTTGATTTTTTTATAGGTGTATGTTGGCGCTGATTTCTGTCACTGATGGGCTGCACATGGAGAAACAGTGATAGTGTGCTTTTGTTGAATTGTCTGAGAACCTTGGGATCTTCATAAATAATCCTTTTTAGTCTTTGGTTATTCTCACCTTAACAGCCTATACTTCCTACTCAAGAAAAATATTCCTGGTGAAAATTCCAGAAGATAGTTTTGGAATGGAGCAGTGGAGGTCTTGAGATTTGTGTAAATCCCAAGAAGAGCTAAGCACAAGTTTATGAACTTCAGGCACTGCTGTTTCATTTCTGACACTTTCAGTGATATAACATTTTGCAATTTAAGCTCCCAAATGGCTAATTTCATACTGCATGGTTTCTCAGTAGGAGTGGGTTATTAGTGCCTGGTAAGCAGGCTGTTTTTCAAGAGTCATACCTTTAAATAACATTATTTATTGTTTGTATAAAACCATGTCTTATGGATTCAATATAGTTTTGACAAGCTTGATTAAATAATAAGGTACAAATGTGAAATATATTAACTTAATGTTTCTATTAGAAATAAATAAATTTGTAAACAACTGAAAATAGAAAGAAATTACTAATTACTGGATTTACTTACAGATAATAGCTGAAGGCAAATGGAGAGTCAAAATACTGGAATGTGCTCTCTGTAAAAAAAATAGATTTATTTCTGAACTGTTTCAAGTGACAGCTAATATCAAAAGTTATTGCAGGAGAGTGAAATTTTGTTAAAGAATCTGATGATAAAATTTTCTTTGGCTTATCTTAATCTAATTAATTTAAGAAAATACGATGACAGCTATACTGGTGGGCACAGGGCTGAGTGTAAGGTCCCATGACTGGTCTCAGACAGTCTGTCCGTGCCCTGATGCCATTCTGGAGCTAGATTTAGCCACTCACCAGTTATGAATTTTTGATTTGCCTCCTGTGGGAATGAAATCCCAAGGTACATGAGACGCAGAAATGTGAACCAGCCAGGTTCCTTACCTGGATGATCACTGGCCAAGACTGGGATTATCTTCATCCCATGCAGATACGGATACTTTGTTTGATTTAAAATTTGCTTTGTTTTTATGGGTACCTTATCTGTTTCAGTTTTCAACGTGGTTGCCAGAAATGCAGTGTCTGAATGGGTCTAGCTCCCATTTACAGCTGCAAAATCCTACCCAGTCTTACAGCAGAACATAAAAAAGCAGAACCTTGTCTGGTGAACCAACTGGAGGGGGAATAATGGAGGACTGGAACAACCTACTAACCAAAAAATAGGGTATGTCAGAAGGGAGGATACGTGAACACTGACATAAAATGATTTTAAATCAACCCCAACAAATAGGCTTAGTGCTCAGGTTCCCTCCCTGAACTACCTGTCACGGGGCGAAGGGAGAGCAGCGGGCCCGTCCCCTCAGCGCGGGGCAGGGGCTGGCCCCTCCTCACATGCGACCCCTCCCGTCGTGTCCGGTCCTCCTCGGGTCCCCACAGGTCGGACCCGTCCGGCCTCTCTCCTAAGGTCAGACCCCTCCCTTCGCGTCCCCTCAGGTCAGGACCCCTCCCCAAAAGTCAGGGTTACGCCCGGGTCCCCAGGTCAGACGCCTCCGCTCAGGTCAAGCCCGCCTCTCAGGGTCGCGCGCTTTCCCCCTCAGGTCAGGCCGTGGTCTGGGTGTGTTGCCGAGCCCGCCCCAAGGAATGAGGGAAAAGCACCTGTGTCCTGTGGGGAGGAGAAGGAGCGAAGGGAAGTGGGAACAGGGCGTGTTGGAAAGCAAGTGCATGTGTCTTCAGCAGGTTGATGAGGCAGGCGGCCCCTTTAGTGTAGAAACTGAGGAGGATCTCGGGGCAAAAAGGCGTTATCAGTGTCCCCCCATCGCTGAGGAGAGAATGCGGCTCAGAGAGGCGTTTCTGGATACTCTGGTGTATCCTGGACCTGGCTGTCTTTTGCTCAGAGCTTTCAGCATTTCAAACTGACTTCTGTGGCATGAATGGTATGAGCATGTAAGTAGGCAAAACCAAATTTTGTACAGGGGTTTTGGGAGGTCTCTTCTAGTGTAGTGCCTTCTGCTTTCGTCCATCTTGCCAGGGAAATGAATGTAGTTGCTCCTGCTGCCCCATTTCTGGCATATTAGTACGAACTCTCCTCTCAGCCTTGCTAGCAGCTGCCTCAGCAACACTTGAAAATGCTTTCAAGGTCTTTTGTAAGAAGGTGCTTATTTTTACTGGTCTGGGATGGCAAGAACCTTGTTCAAACCCTGCCAATTCTGACTGCTGCCCTGAAGGTAACCCAGCTTTTGAAGTAATCCCTCTTAATAAGCACCAGGAATTGGAAAGAGTTGTCTCTCCAGTTGTGAGAGGTGCCTGAACATAGGTGTCTGGCACCATTTTAGGCCCTTTTGGCCTTTTAAAGCATCCTCACGTCCAGCCCTTGCATATGTGGTTGAAGGCTGTGGGAGACCTGGGATGTCCAAGAGGCTTTTATGGTGGATTCTACAGTATGTAAAATGGTACTAGGTGCTTACCTTAAGCAGCTGAATCTTCATTTGATAACTCAAAATGATGGGACAAAAAGAGGAATAATTTGCTTAATAGGTAAAACACTGATGCAGTTACAGAGATCGAATTATTTAAAAAGTGTAATAGGGATCATTTACATAACTCCACTTGTCTATATTGAACTTTGCAGTGAAGTGAATTGCATTTTGGTTTTTTCAAATAACATTCATGAGGTAAATGAGAGAGCTCAGAAATGCTGAGAAGTACTAACTGCAGATGGTGAGATTCATACTTGCATTGTGTGATATAGTTTTTAATATAGTACTCAGAAAATTTAATTTTACTCCAGCAGCTTTCTTATCTGTCTGTTGTTGTTAATGTCTTCTAAATTAACGAGTGGCAGGTGAGAAAAGGACTTTTTTTCAGGGTTAAAGTTTCAAATATAAACCTGAGAGGAATGAATTATGAATAAAATTGTAAGCTTAATATGGCAATACCAAGTACATTTCCCCATAATAAATCACTGTATAATCTAGGAAAGTCTGCTTAGTTTATATGAATAATATTTGATGCTTTTGCATCCATAATCCTTTTTGCTGCATTCCTTCTATGCATCTTTAAGTGCAGAAGACACTATTGAAATCAGTTGGCCATTGCATGACAGGGCTTAAATGTGATTGATTTTTTTTTCTTCCCCGTTCCTTGCAACTGTTTCAGTACTGTCTGTTATGTATGTCCAAGACATTTTTCTTCTCTCTTCTGTGTAGTCAGAGTATGTGCTCCTTCCTTAGGTTTGGGGGTTTTTCCCTTATTCCTTGTTGAGTCTCCACAGTGCTGTTAGGTGGTGTTAGGTTACCTCAACCTTTAGGCTGTCTGTGCCCTTTTAACCTCTAAATCAACTAAAAATAGCCAAACTGCTTTGGTTGAAATTTTCCAAAATGAAAATTCAGCCTGACACGTGGACCTCGTTCAAATTTTCAGACTGAATGATTTAAGACCTTCAGTCTTTAGCAGAATAGATGCAAATATTGAGCAGCCTCTGCCTTTTGGGAGTTTTAGGACGTTTTTCTTGTTCTACGTGTATTGTAAACTGCACTTCAGGATACTCTAGTTTCTATGTTAGCAGATTAGCTAAACTTCACTCATATCCATTTTTTAAATGGCTGCGTTGGTGGAAAATCTTACAAATGTGGGATTATCAGTCCGGAAGTGTGTTTTGAGTGTTTTGTGAAGGCAAATGGAGGAGATGTACACTGCATCTATATTTGAGTGGGGATTTACAGTAATGGCCTTTGCTTTCCTTCTTCCCCTTTCCCTTCTGATGTTCAGCCTAAACTTCACTGATTTTTAAGGAGACTTTGCCACTGGCTTCCCTGGTGCCTGATCTAGGTTCTAAAAGCCCTGTGTCAAACCTAGTTTGCAAGGCTGGGAATGGGCTTGGGTGTCTCTCAAGTGGTGTTTTCAGTAGCAAGTTGTCAGTGAAGTCAGGCATTGCCACTTTGGGAGGAGTTCCAGTTGAGTGCTGCCCTCCCATTTTGTTTCTTACAAACTGGGACTGACAGGCAGCCGTTTGCAGCCTTGCTGTTGGTGCCCGTGGAGTCCAGCTGCATCAAGAGGAGTTCTTCACAGAGCTGTTTCTAGGAACTCGTTTAGTTAGAGTCGTGATTCAAAAGGTAAGATTGAAGAAGAATCTAGGCAATTTTCCTCTTAGTGGAAGTACATGAAGCTATAAATGGAACTATAGCTGCTTAAAAAAATAATCACTTCAAAAGTTTAAGAAAAGTTAAAAGGCTGGGTTTCTTAGCCAACTTTCTGAAAAATGAACTTTTAAACATGATTTAAAATATCTGAATATTAAAAAAAGATTCTGAATATTTTAAATCATCATGGTCTTATCACTTTAAGCCAGTAGCCGAAGTTGTGCAGTGTGTTTGCATATTTTCCAAATATGAGAAGCCATTTTGGAATATTGGAAGAGGAAGAGTGAAATGTTGCATGGATGCTATTATTTTAAAAAGTTTAGTTTACCTCTTAGTACTTTGCTGGATGTTGCACCTAACTGAAGGAAGTTTTGTGTAAATGTATGTTTTTCACACCTCGGTGTGAAAATAATGACTTACTGCACAATATTATACCATTTGAAAAATTTTCTAAAGATAAAAGATTTATTATAATAGAGGGCTAAAGGAGGGCTGTTATATTCAGTGTAGCATTCTGCATATTTCAAAACCCTTATGGCACACTTTTCTATTAAGTAAAATCAAAGGCAGGAGCCATGTTCAGACCTAGTGAAGCCCCAAAGGTACCCAACAGCAAAGAATTAGGCCTCGTGACAGGCATGCAGGAAAAAACCATAATGAATTCTTACTCTTTTTGCCTAGTTCAAATCCATTGATTAATGTTGGGAAATTAATTCACCTTGGAACAAAGTTTGGTTGGTTTTGGTTTTTTTCCTTATGGTTGCTCTTCAGCCGGATTGCTTTGAGTTGGAATGTAAGCGGAGGTTAGAATGGGCTGGAATGTCCTTAGGCTTTATTTCTGAAGCTGTTTGACCAGAAGTGCTCTATCAGCTGTCTAGGGGTTTTTTTGCTGAGCCATGGTGTGATTTGAAACTGGTTGCATGAGTTAATAAATAGGGTGCTGTGCAGCACTGGGAAGCCCACTGGAGGAATTAATCTCCATGTTGAGGTCTCCCTGTGTTTGCAGGCATGGCATGGTGGGATTGTGGCTTTGCTTAAATACTGTTTTCTGTCCCTTTTCATTAGATTGTGCTTTTGTATGTGCTAGGAAGCTGCTTGCTAGCATCCAAAGTGAGGCAGTTTCTAAGAATCACTTTTATTTTCATGCATATCTCAGAGTCAACACATTTTATTTATATATATATCTATATATATATATATAAAAGTATCAGTCACATTTGCTACCCTTAATTTTGGGGTTGTTTTGGGCATGTCTGTAAGCAGTGGGGAAGAAGAATACTATTCCAGAATCCTAAAACACTATCTGGATCACTGGACAAAACAAATAATGCAAACCTTTATATCAATTTGAAAACAGTTACATAAAATGGTACATGATGGTGAAGCATCCAGGGGTAGTGCATGGGTATGAAACAACCAAATCTGTTGGCAAAATCAGTAGCAGCTCTGCAAAGAGAAGAAAGAACCCTGTTTTTTACCTCACTGCAGCTGAGACAGACATTTTTTAAGCAAAAACCAGAGTGTAATGTTGTAATAGATAACTGTCAGCAAGGAACAAAAAGGGGAAATGGGGAATTGCATTTAACGTAAGTAAAATTTAAGCCCTTTCAGTAGCACATAGTGGAATTTTTGTTGTCTGTTATTTTAATGAGTTGAACAATACCCTATTTTTAGTGGAAGGTCAACTCGAACTTTGTTTGAACAGAGTCTCTGGTTCTGAACAGAGATAGGAACACTTTAAATGTGATAACAAAAGGGAGGGCTTGGAGCCAGACCTTCTTAACCTATCGTTAGGAGCTCAGATAGCCATCCATGTAAGAACTGTGTGCCACTTAAATAGACAGGAGTTGTTGTTCTGGGCTCAAACTGCATGCAGTGAAAATAGCACTGAGACTCATGTGAAAGGATTTTGGTTTCTTTTTCAAAAATTTAAAATCGGTCCAAAAAGTATTAATGGATTTTTTTTTTTTTTTTTTAGTGAAATGCTGCCATCTAATGTCACTCCACTTTCTTTTGTGTGGGTTTTTTTTTTTGTTTGTTTTTTTTAAAGTAAATGCCTTTTAATTTCCTTAAATATTAGAACTCTAGTATTGAGACCAGAAACTCCAGTACTTGCAAAAATGTACATGGAAGAAATGTTACAAACATAACATTCTTAAAGTATTTCTAGCCTAAGCAGTATTATTTTAATGCTGCTGTCACCCATAATGGTATATATCTAATAGAACTCCACTGATGAGTGAAATTATTTAGTTTACTGGTAATGTAGTGAAATACTGTCAGGGTCACAAGTTTCCATGTTCTTCTTCACTGTGGAAGATTTTTCTTGCAGTGGCTGTAGGCTCAGGACAGTCATACATTTTTTGGATAGCTGTTGGTTGAGAAACAGTCCAGCATGCCAGTACAAAGCCAAAAGCTGTGGCGCTGCTCAGCCTGTAGGATTCACACTTCTGCTGGAACATCTCCTGGAATTTGTTGGTGTCGCAGCTGGCTGGAATTGTGTGCATTCACCAAAGGAAGGATTCTGATAGGATGTTTAAGGGAGATTTCTGACCTTCCTAGGAATAAGCAATACTAGTATCAGCGAACCCTTGACATAGGAGTATGGAAGAAAAGATTATGTTCTGTAGATTTATAGTGTAAATAGTTTCTGAAAATGTTTTACTCTCCTCAGCCTGCTTTTTGGCCTCAGTTAAAGAAAGTGTGAGTAAGGTGCTTCAGTGTCTATTACAGTTTTATTCCAGTACTCTGCCACTGGCATTCTCTGTGATCTTGAGTAAATCATTTTTCCTCTGTGATTCTGTTTCCTTATGTGATACCAGAATACAACCTCTGCTTGAAACAGTGCTTTGATAGAAAACATGGTAGGAAAAGTAAACATGATTACTAAACAAGGAGAAGAGAGCTTGTTCTGAATGTTATAAACCTAGGAAAAATCTCAGTTTTTTATCTCACTAGATATAAGAAAGTTTTCATGAGACAAGTTCGTTGAGGTGTAATGCTTTACCCCACCTCAAAAGGTTTTTTTCATAAACCTTAGTTAAACCTTTTCATGCCACTAGGTCAGTCATGAACCATTGCTTGCCATGGGGGTTCTCCAATATCCATAAAGAACTAGGCTTAGGCTGTTTTCCTTGGTAGATTGATTGTATGGTATGATGTGTGACATTGTTTAAGCTGAGAACTATGTTGAAGAACTTGGTGGAAATCTTAAGTTCTTGGGAATTTTAACTGCTCTTCAGATGTGGATTGAAAAAGTGCTCTAGGGAGGAAGTAAACACAGACAGAACTGAAAGGAAATGTAAAAAGAATTGCTGTGGTTTTTTGGTTTTAATTTTTAGAGCTGAGATTAAAAAAATCTTCCAGTTACTTCATTGCAAGCCTACACCTAAATGCAAAGCCTGTTTAAATAAAGCAGCTTTCAGTAAATAAATGTTATTAAATTAATGGGTCTGAATCTTGCCACCTTCTCCAGCTGTCCTTTGTGAAGTCTGTGCATTAATGGACATGTTTCTTGTTGCTAGTGGTAAGAAGTGATGAAATCTGAGATGGTTAGAGAGTAGCCTGACTTTGTCTGGAAATGTAAATAATTTAGCAGGTGTGTTATAGGTTTTCCCTGGTGTTAAATGGGCCAGATCCTTCCCAGGTGTCGGAGATGTTGCTCCATTCCAGAGCATGCTCTGGCCTACAAAGTACAGGAGGTCCTCTGTTTGCAGTACAACAGCATGGACTTTGCCTAAGCTAGAACATTTTAGCATCCTGAATATCTTATTTCATGTGTCAGCTAGAGGATTAAAGAAAAATGCAGTAGTTGTTTTTGTGGTTTCTATGAAGTCTGATTTGCACTCGCTGTATTGGCTCTGTAGCAAAAAGGCTAACAAATTTTACTGCCAGAGTGATGTTGGTACCAATTAGTGAAGCTGTATAGGAAATACTGAAATTAAGAACAAATAATAAAAAAACTCTATTACATGTTCTCAGCAATGGTTCATATCTTGGAAATCCTCAGGTGCCCTGTCCATGTGTATCGTGATAAAAAATACAAATCCTGACTACTTTTTTTAACATCATTTTTTAGAAGGCAATAGGCCTTTGCATTTTCTGAAATTGCTAGGATAGATTATTTTATGTCATTGTAGAGTACCATACAATAGAAAAAAACAACAGAGAAAACAAATTTGGTGCCAAGTTCCTGGATGAGAGCCTTATGAATCCCTTTGCTGTCCAGTTCAGGAGTCTGAGTGTGAGTCATTGCCTCCAGACTGAAGCTGGCATACAATCAGAATGCATGGCAAAACAGTTGCTGAGCTGAAAATTCCAAGAATAATCACTAGAAGTATAAGTAATTTCATGCTTCATGTCATCTAATTGTTCAAAACATTTTAAACTCTAAATTTTTTGGACATGCTTATGCTCTACTATATAGCTTTAAGGATGCCCATCCCCCTGCCGCCCCTCCAGCAGCCACTGTGTCCTGTCAGTCATCCTGAAATACACTGGAGAGCTTGTCAGGCAGTCCCTTGCAGATGCCTCAGAAGCCCAACAGTGAGCCAAAGCAGTTGCACTGAAGTTCCTAACACAAGAAAATTACATAGACAATTGCTTTAGTGCTGAATATGGACCATATATTTTCTAGGATAGGTGAGTGATACACTGTTGGCTTTCTAACAATCTAGCAGGAAATGGATTCTAAAGTAAAGGTTTTCTAATTTATGCAGAATGTCTTTGGCTCTGCTTTCTGACACTTATTAGTTTATGTCTGTATACAGTGTACTTATAGATAGCTTAGAAGCTGCAGGTACTGTGTTCACATTGCATTGCAGACGGATATAGACCTCAGCTGTTTTTCCAGTATCTTTTTCTTCTTACACCAAAAGACTCAGTAGTTCGGACATCTGACGAAAAGACAAAATTTTCATTATCTTGAGGTTGGCAACACTTGGTAGGAATGTGCAGGTGGTTGCTTTTCTGGCTGTTCTGGGACACAACTGTATCTGGTAACACATGCTTAACATCCTAAGTGTTGTAAGAGCTGCTGGTGTACAGTGCTGAGAATGCCTCCTGTAAAGGTTAATCTAACTGAGTGTGAGGTTATACAGCCTTTTACCAAAATGTCTTGCAGTCAAAGCCCCTGCTGTAATTAGGGGGATGTTATATTGAAGTAGACAAATGCATAAAAAAATAAAAAAGAAAATGAAGGTGGACTGTTGATTTTAATTTTCTTCCTGAGGCAAACATCAGATTTTTTCATCTTAATGAATATTATCTGGAAGGACAGAGGTTCGCTTACTAACTAAGTGGAAATGCCAGAGAAAATCCCAGGATGATTTTTACTGTGTGTGTATTTTTCTTTCTATCACCTCTTATCCTTGCCTTAATTAAAAAAAAAAAATTAAAGAATCCAATTTAAGTTTTGATTAACCAGTATGGTATCTAGCAGTAAGGAGAACCTGGTAAGCTACAAATATGTAGTCAGAGTATCAAACTAATTTAAGATCTTGTCGTTTTCACTGCATTGGCTTGCAAAACTGTTTTCATCTTTTGCCTGCTTTAAGGAAGTTTTGGGAAGCATTAGAATTTTACTTAAAAAATATTGCTGGAATCAGCAAGTGAGCCTTTAAGTGAGTTATTTATACCTTAGAATATAATTGAAATTTTCAGAGACAATATTTTTTGCAATTGACTTTCAGTTGATGTTTCGTTATGGGCCTGACTCAAGGCTAAAAGCTATTATTGGCTTGACTGGCTTTTGAACTCAGGGCTCGAACAAAGAATAAAAACGCTGATGTTAGACAATATGCTAAGGGTAAGAAACAAACAAGCAAAAACACAGAACAACCCAGAAAGAGAAAGTCATGACACATGGATTCACAAATGGGGTTGGATTTGTAACAACTTGTAACAATTTGAGAGTGCTCTGTGGTGGGATTCTGGTCACAGTGATCCTCTAGAAACAGGAATTGACTTTAATTAAAGCTGCATGTTTATCTGCCAAAATTTGGAAAAGGCCTGATTACTGCAGATAACGTGCAGCATACAAAATTGTGCTGTGAGAATGGAGAGCAAGCAGCGAAGGTTTTATTTCTCCATTTTGAGTAAAGCAGTTGCTGACACCCTCCTATCTAGGAATTGAGAGGAAGCCACTGCAAGGTTAAAGCATGAGGGTATCTGCAAAAGAATAACCTGAGTCATCTAGCAATTTCTTTAGATCTTAGTAGAAGCACAAAGGGCTGTCTCCATCTGGTTTACCTGTCCCCTTGCAGCTGATGTATGTTTGACTGGAAAAAAATTCACAGCACAATTGATACCATCTGTTTGCAACTGTTGTGATGGATTTCAACAAGTGCCCGTATTTTGGGAGACTTGTGAAAACGTCAAAGATAAGGGTTGGTAACCAGCAACATCATAAAGATTTATTTTTTCTAAAGTGAATAAAAAGCAGATTCATTGAAATACTGGCCAAAGATTTAGAAAACCAGTGAAGTGCAGATGGTAAAAAAGGGTCTGTCTTTTGCAGAGTGCGAAATGATGTGCTTTGATGCAATCCCAGTGAAGCTGGAGGCCAATATCTTGTGGAATTAAAAGGCTTTTTGAATCAGGGGTAGACACAGCAAAAGCATTGCAGGAGCTTCTCTGCTGTGTGTTCACAGACTGCACCAACAGGCACAGCCAGGAGCCAGTGTTTGCAGCACTGCAGGGCAGCCAGAGGTGCAGGCACTGTGGTGTTGGGAGCAGGTAAATGGCAATGTGCTTTGGGACTGAAGCTCACTGAGGGCAGCAAGTGTGAGAATGACAGACCTTAGTGGCTTTGAGAGCAAATTATTAGTATTGGGCAGAAAGAACCACTGACGCTTCCAATTTTGGGAGTCTCAAATTTTATTTCCCTGGAGCTTGTTAAAAGCATCTAAATGTTAAATGCGTAAAACATGGGCAGATAATTTGCTTTGACATTTCTGGACTTCTCTTTCCATTATTAATTTCTGTGGAAGGAAAGGTTTTATTCTGGTCAGTCTGATGTCAAGTTTCTCTTTTCTTTATCTTTTGGCTTGGAACTAAAACTAAAAAATCAGTTCTTTACATTTGCTATCACCTGGCTGGATGCAGCTGAATTTGTGGGAACTTAGGTCTGCCACTAGTATAGTTTGTAATAAAAGAAAAACTTGGTGCTTGTGTAACATTTAATAAGAATGGCAAAACCCTAAATTACTTTATACCATAATTCTTTAGTTATTGCTCATATTATCTTGGCTTGTAAGTGAAATGTGGATAACTCTCCAGATCCATTTCTACACAACTTGCTATAGAAACCCTAGACCTCCTGTGTTGTATTAAATCAATGCTAGGTTCACTGGAAGGTGACGGTATATCTCTTCAGCCTGCACAATTGCAGTACCTTATTACTTTATTATGCAGCAGCAATGGTTGTAGTAAGTCTTGCTTAAAAAGGACAGATATCCATTATTTGTGTATTTGAAGTCTTTATTGGCTAAAAAGGTTTTGCCAAGCTGTGTTTTATGGGATGTTAAGTTACTGCAAAATTTAAAATGTCTTTTATTTTGGGACAGTAATCGGTTGCATTCCAACTAAAGCAGTTATAATTCTTTGTTGACACACACACATTTCAGGCTAATGGCCTGAGCCATGGCCCAGTGAACTCAGTGAAAACTATTAATTCACATCAGTAGATTTTTCATCAAGTTCCTAATGAATGATATATTCACTTTAAAGACCTTGCTTAGCTTTACTTCCATCTTATTGAATTCAGTAATAGGCTTTCTCAACTTACTCTGTCTCGACACTTAGAAAATATTTGTTATTGCAGGGTATAAAATAACAAAATGCTTCACTTTTCCCTGCTATTAATTTCCAGAAATTTTAAGGGCTGTTGTATGTTTTTTGTGCTTAAGGTGTTTATTATAACCCCTGTAATTTGGTACATGGAGTAAGATGCAGATATTGTGCACATAGCATTAATGTTTTTGTTTTGTGATAAATTCAGTAATGGAATTTAATATTTTTGCTTTAAAGCTCCTTTTTAGACTACTAGAGAACTTATATTCAGTGGTATTCTAATGCAATTATTCTTGTAGTTTAAACATGTGGTCAGTGTAGAAATCTGTGAGTGAAGATAAGGAGTTATATGTACTTTAAGTCTATGGTTTTACAGTTTATGTAAGTATCAGAATTTTTTTTTCACAATTTAGAAATAGGGAATTGGAAAAATTAATTTCTTGAAATCGTAAGCCTGTTATGCAACAAGTCTGTACTCACATAGACAGTCTCTGGGCTCTGACAGAACAAGTGAGACTTGTAGTCATGGTTAATATTGGCTTATTGCACTTTTCTTGTTTTGTACCCAGGTGAAATGTCAACAAAAGCGCCAAACATTAAACTGAAAATTGATCCTCGGAATCTACAGATCCAGACATTTACAGTGGAGAAATTACTGGAACCACTGATAATTCAGGTATTTTAGAGTTGCAGAAAGTAAACTGGATAACCATAGACGGAAGGGAATAACTCTGAAGAACTTCAACTAAGAACTCTGTTCTGAAAGTCACACCCACAGCTCTTCTGCATTTGTACTTTACTCTGGCTCAGGAGCTCTCCAGAGGCATCTGCCTTCTTCCAGATTTTGTCATTCACTTGGTCACTTCCAACTTTGCCACCCAGTCTGTCATAATAAATGTTGCATGTTCTAGCTAGTCTCTTCCACAGTGTTATGTAGGAGATGCTTAAATGTAGAATACACTGCAAATGGATTTCCAATGCATGAAATAAGTAATTCTTGAAAAGTTGTATTTTCCCCATTTGAAGCTTTGCCTCTCCCTAACTCACCTAATTTATTTTCTTTTATTAATTGTTCATTATCATATTTGAAATTTTTTGTGTGTTTTTTTTTTTGTTGTTGTTGCTGTTCTTTTCCTCCCTTACTCATTTTTCCTTTCTGGAAGGTTATTTTCTTCAGAAACCTTTTCTTTTTTATCATTATTTCATTTCCAGCTACTATTAACTGAGTTGCCTCTCTCTCATTTTGTCTGCCTTTGTTTATTTGTTTTTTGCCTGGATGATTGATGGTGTAAAACCCCTGGGTTAACAGGTCAGTGGTTTGTGGAAGTTGTCAAGCTGGAGCATAATATGTGGATCAGTTATAAAATTAGTTTCAAAGCTAGTTTCAAAGCAGTAAGAATAGATGTCTTGATAGACTGCATTAAAAAACCTCTAGACCACTAGGTCAGACTGCTCAGGCAGCTGCAACACTGGGGGTGTTTTTAGAAGAGGTAAAGAAAAGTAAATTTTGGCTTGAGTTTTGCAGGATCAAAGAAACCTGACAAAACAAAGAAAAGTGCAGTTCCAGAATAAAGCAAAGAAACCATCTAAGTCTTTTTTTTTTGTTTCCTCTCAGCTTTTCTAAACCATTGAAAAGCTTGAGGCTGTTCAATTGGAAATGCTTTGGTTTTAAGCAAATATAATTTTGACTGCCTTTTCCCTCTCTTAAGCTTCATGCTTTGCTTGTTTCAGACCTGTGGAAGGAAAACTTATGTTTTGAGTGGATCCTTCGACAGAAAATGTTGAAAATGTAAAAACAGGGATTAAAGCTAATACTCAATGGAGGGTGATTGAGAGGCTGGAAAGGTAATAAATGAAAACAAATCTGTGATTAGAAAGAGAATCAGACCAGTCACAGATAAAAATGTTGTTCTTGCCAGGTTAATTTTAGCAACTGATGCTTGGAACAGAGTTTAACTTTATTTTGAGATTTCTGTTGTAGTTTATTTATTTAATGGTCTTGTAATGCTGTAGCAGGAAAGAAACAATGGAAGTGTTTGAGGTTCTCTGAAGTCTGTCCTAGCCAGTTATGCTGAGTGTTAGGTTCACAGCATCAATATTGGAAAAAAATCAAGGCAAAACCAGCCTAGGAAGTAACTAGGAAGTAGTTGTGGAAATAGCTGCAGATTACTTGCTGGATTGACTGTTTTCCCTGCAATGTGCAGTTGACAGTGGTGATTACTATGAAACTCTGGAAACAGTATGGCAACTGTTTTGTGTAAAACCCTCTGTGAATTGGCAACTTCTCTATCCTTGGAATAAAACAATGCCCCTGAATTACCCTGGGGGTTTCCCTCTGTCTGTGGCCTTTATTTTATTCCAGGTACTTTGAGGATGTTAGTTTTGAAAGGAAAGCTTCTCGGTCTGGTTCTGAATCAATGCATCTGGCATATTAAGAAAGGTAGTTGTGAGTTAGCATGGTTCAGCTGACAAAATGTTAGAAACATCCCTGCATTTTGGAGTCCCTTGGATCACTGATGAAAAACAGTTATGATGAAAGGCTTGTGTCCCTACCTGTCATCCACACCACAGACATTTGCTCACAGGGAAAACACATGCTGTTGGTTTTAGTTCTACCTATGGTGAGTTTACCTTCTGCACACTGAGTGGGACTAGTTGGTATTTATTTGTGTGGACAGTACTTTGGATTTGAAACAGTGGGCAGGGGTTCTGCTGTTGTCTTTACGTCACTGAATTCACGTCTTGTTTTTCTTAAATGTCTAGGCATTGACATCTAATTACACTGAACTACATTTTAAACAAAAAAGAATGGTTTATGATTGATGCTTAAAAATATATTTTATGTTAAGATATTAAGATTTGTATATTAAGATAAAGGTGAACTAAATATTTTGATGCTCAAGGTACGAAGACATTGCTTCCTGAACTATTGCACTATTAGAAGATTGCCTCTAAGTGCTGCCTTTAACTGAATATAGCCTTGGAAGAACTGCTTCACAGTTTCCTGGAAACTTAGTATTTGGGATAACCATGACCTCGTAAGAAACCCCACTCCTTCAGCCTTATAAGTAATGGCAATAACAGGCAACAGCAGGGTGACTCAGCTTTGTATATATGTATGTATATGTGTGTGTGTGTATATATATATATATATATACATGTATATGTGTATATATATACATGTGTATGTATATATATGTATATATACACGTATGTATGTATATATGGGGGCATGTGGCCTAGAAAATGGCTTAGAAACCCCTTGTGCCTTTAGCACAACTGTGTTGCTCCTACCAGAGATAGGCTGGGGGACCTGCTGTGCGTGGCAACAAGGTGTTCATAACCAGGCAATGCAGCAGGATTAATGGGGATATGTTTTTCTTTTTCCTTATAATGATATCACTTTGACTGTCTATTCTGCCACTACAGTACAAGCTCTATTGGCAATGGCACACTGTATTAGTTCCTCTGTGGTTCAATTCTTTCTGTGTAGGATTGGATAAAGTTTTTACATCTGTGTTAGAGAATTCAGAGTAGTTTTTCTGTTTTCCACAGTCTCCATGGCAAAGAGCTATCTAACAAATTTTGAATTGTGTTTGAGATCAGCTGCTGCCTCCAATATTTCCTGATAGTGATGCTAAAGATGCAGGGTCTTAGAGTCAGGAGAGTTCAACTGCAGGAATGATTATTTTTTAATGCTTTTTCATTTATTTTATTTCCTTTCCTCCTCAACATATGAATGAACAGTACATAGAATGATATTTAAAAAAAAAAACTCTACAGTAAAAATATGAGAAGTAGAATATATTATTTTCTAGTGAAATAGTGAGTAAATACTTAAGACTTAAAAAATACCTTTTATTTGAAAATTTTTTAGGCTGCTTCTAATTTTTGATGGTGTTTTATGCCTTTCTTATTGGAAGTATCAGCCTGTAATCTCAAACTCATTCTTAAAGATATGATCATTGAAACGGCCTTAAATGTTCTAAAACTGACATTAGAGAGTGTAAAAATAAAATATAAAGATTTTTATTCCCAATGCATTCTCTACCAGCTGGATGATTTATGTGCAATAAATAATTCCATTTTCTTCCTTTGAGCAGTAGTCAGAAAAATACCCAAGCCTTCTTTAACAACCTTAGCTAGAGTTATTTATGTTGCCATCTCCCTTGTGACATGCCAAAGCAGTTGATGTCAAGCGGATGGTCCTTTTTCCCCCCCAAATTTCACAGGAATGGTATAGGGGTCAGGGCTTTTATGTTTCACAGATGTGTTTATAGAAATGTTACCCAGAGGATATTTGTCAGTTATGTTTAGAAGTAATGGTTCATGAAAAGCACTCAAGTGCATGAATTCATGGACAAGATCTGAAGGTGAGCTGAGGTCCATGTAGCACTGTACTACCCATGCTCTGGCAGAGAGAACAGGATAGGAGGATTAAAAAGTTCATTAGTGAACTCAATGAAAATAGAGTGTGCTTTGAAATATCTGTATAACAATTAACAAAAATGTTTCAGGAGTCTTTCCTCAGTGCAACAGCTTAAGCAATGCCTTAGAGAATAGTCTTTCAGAAACATTCTGTTGGAGTGTGGAGGCTGTACTCAGATCATGAGGAATGTGGAGTGGGATGGTTTATAAAAATAAGTTCTTTATGGATGCTGAAGTGGATTGTTAAACATACGATTTGGACAAAGCTGCAGTAAATCTAAATTCTGGGCAAATTGATGTACAGTTTTAATGTTGAGAGCACCCTGAAGAATTTGGCCGTGCTCTGGCCACGGTAAGAAGTGGCCAGATACTCCCTTGTAAGAAGAGAAGGCATTTTGAAAGGTGTTTGTAGTCATTTTGGGTATTTGTTCTGGGATACCTTGGAAGACTTAAGCAGGAAGTATAGGAAGATTCAGCACTTGGGGAGAGAAGGAACCTGGGAGGCGGGGTGTTGGTTGGCAGCAGCTGAACACGAGCCAGCATGTGCCCAGGTGGCCAAGAAGGCTGGTGAAATGCTGGCTTGTATCAGAAATGGTGTGGCCAGCAGGACCAGGGCGGTGATTGTGCAATGGTGAGGCCACACATTGAGTCCTGTGTTCAGTTTTGGGCCCCTCATGACAAGAGGGACATGGAGGTGTTGGAATGTGTCCAGAGAAGGGCAGAGGAGCTGGGGAAAGGGCTGGAGCACAAGTCTTATGAGGAACAGCGGAGGGAGCTGGATGATTTTCTCCTCTCAGCCTGCAGAAGAGGAGGCTCAGGGGCACCTTCTTGCTCGCTCCAGCTCCCTGAAAGGAGGTTGTGGCTAGGTGGGGGTCGGCCTCTTCTCCCAAGTAACAAGTGCTAGGCAAGTTGCACCGAGGAAAGTTTAGATTGAATATTAAGAAAAATTCTTTCCCTGAAAGGAGTGTTAAGCATTGGAACAGGCTGCCAAGGGACATGCTGGAGTCACCCTCCCTGAAGGATTCAAACAACAAGTGGATGTGGTGTTTTTAGGAACATGATTTAGTAGTGCACTTGGTAATGTTAGCTTGACAGCTGGACTTGATTTTGGAGGTCTTTTCCTACCTTAATCGTTCCATGATTCCTGCCTTGCTGAAACCTCCTCAGAGAGCTCTGGTATTTTTTTTAATTTTATTAAGAGCAGACTTTAAAATAAACTGTGGCAGGAGTTGGCATCAGGGTTAATGGAACAGTGACATTTCTGTTGGCTTTGCTTTGATCCTACAGAAGGAAGAACACGAAGATGACACATATTGAGTAAAATTGTCATATTGAATTCAATAGTTTTGCCCATTCTTGGTATTTATGCTGAGCTTGCCTGTCTTTCTCTAAAGCAGAGGAAATCTCTTTGCTTATTCTTAATTGTATTTTTTTATTTTGAGAACAATATAAATTCACCTGTAGAACTTAAACCATTATTGTCTCTTTTGTTTGTTTTAAATGTAGGTTACAACATTAGTGAACTGTCCACAGAATCCTTCTAGTAAGAAAAAAGGCCGTTCCAAAAGAGCTCGTGTCTTGCTTGCTTCTGTGGAAGAAGCCACTTGGAATCTATTGGACAAGGGAGAAAAAATTGCCAAGGAAGCAGTTGTGTTTAAAGAGGAACTCCATGCAGCTCTTGCTGATGTCCGGAAAGAGAGTAAGTACATGGCAAACAATTCAGGCACCACAAGGCGTTGTTTTAACCATGCCTGGTGTCAAAGTGAAGCTGGAATATATGTGGGAAATGTGTTCTGATGTGCAAATGTCTGAACTTGGAGCTGTCTAATTGTATATTCTGGGTTACCACCTATAAGGAGGTAAAGTGTGCAAGCTGGGCCCCATAGGAAAAAATACATATGTCAGTGGAAGTTTTGTTGTTTGGAATGTGTTGCTTTTTCTTTCAATGAGGACAGGATGCCTCTCGATCATTTTAGTGGCTGTTAAGCATGACTAAAAGTTAATGTGTATTTTAACTTTCTTCTTGAAAAGAACTGTTTACCTGAATCCCAGACTAAGACCTTTGAGTTAAAAATTTAAAACCTGCAATCTTCCCTCTTTTGTACAGTAGTAAGGATTTCATTTGGGAAGGTATAATAGTCCAGTGTGGAGGTATGTTTTGAGAGTAGGAGGAAGATGGATCCTTTAACCTACCGTAAGATTCATCCCCTCCTGATAGAGGAATTGTGTCATACTCTGTTTCCTCCTGACTCCTCTCCATTTTGAACCTGATTCCCAAAACTTGGCTAGTTTTTGTGATCTGCAGAGGATGTTGTATAGCCATTTTCTTGCTGGCTCTTTGTTGTTTTCTTGAGTTTTACTTTCCCCATGAAAACTGGGAATATTTGGGTGAACATGAAGGCCAGGCTGAAATAGTAGTAAGTTGGATGACCGACTTACAGAAATCACAAGTTAAAGTTCATGTATGTTTTAATTGTATCACCCTACCCTTACAGAAATCACAGGTTAAAGTTCATGTATGTTTTAATTATATCACACTACCCTTACTAAAGATGGAAATGATTCAGGTTTTTCTTTAAATTTATTTTATTTTATTTGGTCTTCTTGCACATGCAGCTGGGGTGGTTTCTGAGTCTCTGCTGTTGTTCACGGCAGTGATTACTTACTCTTGGCTTCCTCTGAATCCAGAGATGGCTGTGGTTTAGAGTTTGATCTATGCATGTGGTGTCTGAGATAGCTTAAGGTCCTTTGTGATTAAAGTGTTATGACCAGCAACTATCACTGTTATCTGTCACACTGAGCAGCTGAGGCTGTTGCAAAATCATTCATTTTGGAGTACTCTTAAAATGTTAGTCCATCCATTACAGGCTGATAACACAAGGTAAGAATAAAATATTTAGTTTTATATTGATTTTTATACATAGAGAAATTGAAAATGTGAAATATTTTTGTATTACTTATTGATTCTTGGCCCAGACCAGAGATAACTACAAAAATAAATAATACATAAAGTAGATTATATATACCCCATACATTTTAAAAGAAAGTTAAGTCCATGTTATCACCTATCATTATGCAATGATGAAGTGAGTGGTTGCAGCCCATCTCCCTTCAAGGATTTGCCAAACTGCACAGGTTAGTTTTAAGAAATTGTTGAAACAATTGTAAAAGAGATAGCAGTTTCTTAATTTTGCAGATACTTTTAACCTTTGAAGCTGTGTGCATTTTTGATTTGTGGTGTGCCACATCACATGTAACTTTATTGCCTATTATTCAGGCCACATTCTGCTGCTGTTAAATGTCTCAAGTTATTTACTTCAAGCTCTTTGAAAGGATATGGTCATCAGCCATGGTTGCATGCAGTCACCTGCCCTGCATGTCATAGCATATAGTATTTAATTTCCTGTGGGCATAATTTCCTGTGGTGACTGGCAGGTACTTTTATTAATACAGTCTTAGATTAATAAGAAGGTTTTGCACATGGCTACTGCTTGTATTTACTGGATAATGGAATTTAGAAGGAATGCTTTAGATAATTTCACTCACATCAACCAAACTCAGGTTTGCATGCTGAGATCTAGAAAGAATAAATACTGTCTCACTTCCTCTTGCATTTTGCCTTGTGTCACTTGCTGAGCTTGTTCAGTTGGAGATGCAACATGAGGATTAAACACTTACTCCTTTCGAATGTCAGTTGCCAGTGTGAAAATGCTGTTTCATTACTTTTGGAGCTCATTAATACCGAGCTCCTTTTGAAGGAGTGATAGACTTTTATCAATCTGCTTCTGATAATTCTATTCATAATAATGTTTTGGAGAATATAGGAGCAAATGAACGGGATAAAAATGAACAGCGATGATAATGTTTTGTATTTCATTCATCTGGTGTGTGCTTCACGGTGTTCAGAAATCATGACATGGGTATGGCTTCCCTGACTACAGCTTGCTCTTGACACTGTCACTAAATGAGATTTTGGAGTCTCATATTCAGTTGAATTCTGTTGGTGACCTCTGAAAGAAGGTGTTGCTTAATGGATGACAGAAATGTTACTTGGATAAATACAGTGTCTGCTTCCTTTGACATCCACGAACTTTGACCAAAGATTTATCGTTTTGGAGCCAGTCATTTTAATACAGAGGTTCTCCGTGTTTTTCTTCATTTCCTCTCAAGAAAGTACTTTTCAAGGCCTATCCACATCTTGATACATCTTCTTCTGGAACTCTGCTAAATGGGTCAGCAGGAAGGTGTGTGGATGGTGGACTTCATGTATCATCCAGAAATCCACTGGCCTAGTAGCTGAAGAACTGCCATGATTTCCTGTTGATCTGATTTGGTAAAGCTTTGTTAAAGGATACTCATGTCCAGAATTTTATTCTAAAATAGTATAATAAACCCCAAAGTAAGTGTACTGAAAAACTCTCACTTGAGATTTCATATGTATACAGCATATCAAAAGATTGCCTTCTGATAGAATGTACTGTGCAATAACTGACCCCTATGCAAAGGGTGTAAGAAGCATTGTTCAACCCTGAATGATTCTGACACTAAACATCAGCCTCTAATTCATGTCCTGATTCTGAGATTTAATCGATTTTTAAGACCAAACAATGATGTTGTTTATGTGGCGAAATGTTGCTGTAGAAATCTGAAGTCTCACGTTATCCTTAGGATAATGAGTTTTTGCATTTAACTCAAGGTGTGATGGCTTACAGTTCTCAAACAGTTGCATGGGCATAGCTGAAATGTTTGGTATTTACTGCCATTGCTGACTGACTATATATAGTCAGAAACATAACAGTTGTTGTCTGCCTTGTTTCTATCTATTGCAATGTCAGTGTTTCTTGTGTTTAGCTGTTATCATGTTCAAGTGTGTTCGCAGATAAGCCTGTCGTCACATAGAGCAGTGAATTGAAAGCAAGTTGCTTGCTTGAGTTATATTTTGAGTCTTAAGTTACTCTTTAAAAGGAAATTCTAACAAATACTTTGATGTTTTGAATGGCCATATTTAATGTCTTTTGAGATTAAACAGAGGAGGCAAGAGTTTGATGGCATGGCAAACACTATTGGTAAGAAATGGAGGGCTTACTTAAAAGGGCATGTACTAAAGGAAGGGTACAGGGATCTTTTGTATTATACTGTGTTCTTACTTGTCCTTTCCCTCATCTTAAAAGTAAACTTCACTTTCTTATCCTGCATTAAGAGGTACACGTGTGTGTTCTGCTTCTAAGGGACTTCCATTCTGGGAGGCAGAACTTGAATGGCTTAAAATAGTCTGTGCTGTACACTCCTTTCATCAAACCAAGAACAGATCCCCTGCAGAACAACTATTGGCATCAGCATCACTGGATCAGTATCCCTGAGTGGGAAAGGGGGAACGAAGAGGTGGGCGTAAGGCATGATGGGGATATGTGGTGGCTCTGGTTACACGTTAGGAAGAACTGGATGAGATGTGGAAGTGGAACTTCCTGGTATGCAGCGGTGAAATAGTTGCAATGCAACAGAATACAGTGGTATCTGAGTGGGGTAAGAGACTGTGTGGCAGGAGAGAAATGTCCTGTAACAGCTTCAGAAAGCTATTGTGAGAATCTGACTTATCAGGGTGTTGAATATTAGGAACATACAAGAGGTATCGATCTGCTGTGCCCTGACATTGATATTGTCACTTCAGCTGGCTGGCTGGAGCAGAATCCTATTATTTGCTGTAGCAGATGGAGATGGTATTTGTAGGAACAGAACAGGTCATTGTACTGCTGACTAGTATTGTTTAACCTTGTGTTTTTAGAAAGGGTAGGTTGTTTTGTGCTGTGATGTGACCTTGACTCCCAGCTTTCTCTGGTACTTACTCGGCGTAATGTGTTAGTTCATGCCTGCAGAATATGATGCTGCGCGTACTAGTGTAAGTAAGAGTTAATAAGTATTCTATTATTGGTGATACTCCATGTAGAATACTGTATTCAGCTCTGAGGCCCTCAACATAAGAAGGACATGGACCTGTTGGAGCCAGTCCAGAGAAGGCCACAAACATGAACACCTCTCCTGTTAAGACACATTGAGAGAGCTGGGCTTGTTCAGCCTGAAGAGAAGGCTCTGGGGAGACATTACTGGGGCCTTTCAGAACCCAAGGGGGACCTACAAGAGATCTGGAGATGGTCTTTCTACAAGTGGGAAAAGCTTTAAACAAACAGAGGGTGATGTACATTAGATATTAGGAAGAAATTCTTCCCTGTGAGGGTGCTGAGGCACTGGCACAGGTTGCCCAGAGGAGCTGTGGCCGCCCCATCCCTGGAAGTGTCCAAGGCCAGGCTGGATGAGGCTTGGAGCAACCTGGGATGGTGGTAAGTGTCCCTGCACATGGCAGGGGGATTGGAACTAGATGATCTTTAAGGTCCCTTCCAACCCAAATGATTCTAGGATTCTGTATTATAAACCACTGTGGGTTTTTTCTTTGTTTTTATTTCTGTTCTCTCAAGTTTGAGACTGAAATGTTTGAAATGCTCTCTTTTTACTTATTTTGGTATGCCTGTACCCCCCTTAGTAAATGAGCTCCTATTGACAACTGTGTTTCTCTGGAACTCTAAATCCATCAGCCTCTAATAGTGTAGTTCAGGAGTGGGTGACAGGACTTTCTTGGCAACAATACCTCCTTGTAGGAGGACACAAGAATGGCATAAAATTCACTGCATTCCATGTGCATTTCACACTGCTGCAGTTAAAAATAAAAAAATGAGAGGAGAAAGCCAGTTGTAAATACAAATAGAAGAGAGAAATATGTGATGCTTGGATGGGGTTTAGAAAGGAGAGAGAAAATCTATTCAAAGAAATAAAAGAAGAAAGCATAATTTTGTTGATCTTTCCCAAACCAGTGAAGAGCATTTGGCTGTTGTTAGTGTGATGCTGAGCACTGTCTCTGAGGGGCGCTCACTGCCTGCAGTTGGTGGCATTGTTGCAGTCTATACAGACACAGCCTGGCACAAGCTGTCAGCTAATCGCCAACAGGCTCACAGTTGACTTGTTTTTAAGGGAATTTTCATCTAAGTTTTTGAATATTTTTGGTGCTGGATAGAGTGCATGAATCCTCTAACTTTTTAAAAATTACCTGTGGCTGAAGAGTGTTTTTATGTCTTTCTGTGCATGAGCAGAGATTTTTGTAGGCGCATGTAACAGTCATTTGACACAGCAGTAGCTATCAGTGGCTGATCAGCTGATGGTAGAATACCATTTACATGGGAGTCATCTATCTGGGTGTGTTGAACAGAGTCTTGGAAGTATCTGCCTGACAGTAGTTGTGTAGTTATGATATATCCTGGCTTTGGTTTTTGGAATTGCTTTTTGTTTGATTGTCTAAAATAATTGAAATACTATGAATACTGCTGTCTGTCTGAATCCCTATTTGTGCCACTAAAAGGGCATTTTTTGTGTTTCATTGTTTGTGACAAATGTAATTATGGAAGAATAAGCCACTTGACGGGAATTACAATAAAACCAGATGAAATTGCATCAGACTATCATGCTGTCTACTGCAGTTTAAGAAAGTTTTAACATCATGTTGTTGTTGGAGCTGTCATTTTCTGCTGTTTGTACTTGTAGCTCCTATCTGTCTAGCCTGCATCTCATGGCTCTGTTTTAGGGTTATGATTTTATCCGTGTTCATCTGGCCACCCCAGCTTATGTCACGCTCATTTCTAAGGGCTCAGTCATAGTCAGACTTTTCTGAGGTGTGTTTGCTCACAGAATCAGAGGATGTTGGAGGGTGGAGGGGACCTCTGGAGGTGATCTAGTCTAATGCCCCAGCTCAGGCAGGGCCAGCAGTCTGCCCAGGACCATGTCCAGTCGGGTTTTTAATACCTCCCAGGATGGAGACTCCACAGCCTTCCTGGTCAGCCTGTGCCACCGCTGAGTCACTCTCGCAGTGAAAAAACATTTTCTGGTGCTTACGTGGAATTTCCCATGTGTTGGTTTGTGCCCATTGCTTCTGCCCCTGTTGCTGGGCACCACTGAGAACAGTCTGGCTCCATCTCCTTTTTGCCTCCCTTCAGGTATTTATGGTGTTTGTCACTGTTGTCTGTGTTGTTAAATTTCATTTACCAAACTTCACACTGAAGAGCAGTATATTGTTGTCTACTGGCAGTCACTAGCTCCATGGCACAGACTTCACTTTATGTCAGTGAGATGTTTGAGCGTATGAGGTTTTCATTCCATTAACTTCTATTTGTAATGAGAAGAGCAATATTTGATTCCATTCTGTGACCAGGAATTATTTAATAGCAAGGACACCAAAGTACATAGTAATATAACAAGTAGTGACTAGAAAAGTTTGACAGAGCCCCTGGCTTTGTTGTGTACAGTTAAGAGTAATAGTGTGATGAAGGGAATTATTTCAGAATTAAATGATGGAGTAGAGCAGAAAGGGAACATCACGGAAAATGTGGAACATTAACCTGCATGATCTGTAGTAATTGACCTTCATTTCAAGGCATTAGGGCAACAAAGAGATGCCAAATTTATCAGCAGTACTTGTGACTTGCCAAATAACTGACGGGGTCTTTTCCCCTGGGTGTTGTGATGCAGCCTAAGGGAATTTGTCTTCCTTTTGCAGGTCAGGCTTTGCGGGTGTCAGCAGAGGCGTTCACCAGTGATCCCTGCTCCCTGCCCAGGAGGCAGGCTGTTGTCCCAGCAGCTCGCTCCCTGCTGGCAGCTGTCACCAGGCTCCTCATTCTGGCCGACATGGTGGATGTGGCCTATCTGCTGCAGCACCTGACTGCGGTGAGTAACGCTCCCCTCGCCGCAGGCTCCTGTTAGCCACAGGTGTGACTGCTCAGGGCTCTTTCAGCATGGGAAACTCCTTCTGTGCTTGAGCCTTGCAGGTCTCATGCACATAACACCTGGGCAACTGGGGTAAGTGTAGATGAGATTTATAGAATGGACCAAAAAAGCTCATCTACTTGCAGCTCAGCATACGGGATCTATTTTTGGTTCCTTTTTTTCCCATAATACCTTCAGTAATTGACAAGAGACTGATAAACCCACAAAATTTCTGTTGACTTCCTAATATTTCAGGGCAGAGGTAATAATCAGTGCTACCTCTAATAATGCCTCATCCCCCAAGAGAGCACAGTGACTTAGAGGACTGTGTTGAAGCAAATTCAATTTGGTGAGGATGAGAGAATGAAAATTTGGCTCCAAATAAGAGTAGGAAAATTATTTTATAATAAAACGATGTGTGGGTTTCAATATTGGTTTGAAAGATCCACCACTGACAACTGTTTGAGATGCACCACAGGCTAACTGAACACTGACTTGCAGAAGCTTCAGTGTTGTACTATATGTTTAAATTTATCAGCTGTAGGAGGGGTGGCCTATGTCTTGTACTGTTTGTGGAAAATTTTCTTAAATGATGATATTTTTTATGGTAGACTATTACATTTTTAATACTTAGTTTCATATTCCTAGATGCTCTCTTCTGAGATGTATTGAGTATGTTTTACATGAGAGAACTAAAATTAGGTGATTTTCCTTGCTTGAGTTTCAGTATTTCTGAACAGCTGTCTAATTCACTTCATGTTTTCCATCTGAAAATTAAAACAAACAGTAACAGAAAATGGTGAAAGAATGCAAAGTATCATACAGGAAAAATTCTAGCACTGCAAAGAGTGCCATTACATTGTCATCTTCTTCCATACTTCCTCTTAATAGGAGTGAGAACTGAATTTGTAAATGAAACCTTAGAATAAATTAGTGTGGTATAACACTCTCTGTAATGCCTGTGCAAAAAGGCTCACCCTAGCTCTTAGAGGAGAGTGTTGCATATTTGTTTAGTCTCTGCCCTGGCTGTTGAACTTGCCAACAGTGGTATTAGCTGTAATAGTGTCTTTTTATGTTGACATCTAATTAGGAAATCGACTTAGTGTAATTTCAGCATACGCTATTGAACATCCCTTGGTTTCTAACAACTTTTGGTCACAGCTAACTGAGCCAGATTTAAATGCAATTAAATATTTTGATGAATTTCAACTTGGCTCTATTCTAAGTCTTAAACTATTATACTTCAAAACTCCCTGAGGAATTCAATTTCCCTTCAACATGGACTTGCTCCCACAAAAAGCCATTGTATTCACACAGTGTCAAAGCAGACCTTGTCTTTGCTGTATCAGCTCTAATATTCTTGGGTTTTGCATGTTCATATGCCTTGAAAATCAGCTCTTTAAAAGTCATTAGGTATTTTTCTTTGCACTTGTTCTAAAACCTTAATAATTCTACCGCATTGTCCTCTTCCTCACACATGGATGTTAACAGCTGTTATCATTTAAGAGATGAGAAATTTCATTGCTCTTTATTTCTATGTCTCTCAGGTCTATCTTTCATAGGGTAGAATGAAGACATTAGAAAGGACTAAGCCAAAATTAATTTGAAAAATTAAAAAAAAAAAAAGGTAGAATAAAAGACATAAAAATTCTAATCAAGGACCTTTTCTTTATTTGCATGTATAAAATGAAAGAAGTTGGTTCAGCATCATCAAAGATCTCTGTACAGTATTACTGAGATCGTGCTCAATATGGAAATATTTAATAGGGAATTACCTGTTTAAGTATCTAATAATTTTCAAACCTATTTATCAAAGACTGCTGAAAGTTTTTAGTCTTGGTCACTCACTAAAATCAGTGATCCAGCACTGACATTTAAAACTGTATCTTTTTCTACTGACAGAATATACTCTGGATCATTAAATTTTAATTTCCTCAGTAACCTGGGAATAAAAACAGAAAGAAAACAAAGACAATAGGACTGGCTGTCATAGAAAGCCTCATCTACTGTTACTGTCACATCTGCCTGTTGAAATATATCTAGGAAGAGAGGATGAACCTCAGCTACCTTCTTCCAGTTTATGTAGTCTCTAAGAATATTGTTTTCTGAACATTTTGCTTAGACGTAGGACTGTTTTTGAATTCTGTGTAATAATGTCTTCATATTAAACAGTGTGTGATGCTGAAAATACTGAATATTTTTGTCACAAAAATACTGAAATGTGCCTTTTTAAGAAATAACATGTTAGTGAGTTTGAAAGGATTTGATAATCCTGGCAGGAATTTCAAACCAAATGTTCAAAACCCAACTTTTTTGAACAGGAAATTAGCTTTTTAGAAGTTGCTAATAAAGCGGAGAGAATTTTGGTTGTGTA
The DNA here is from genome assembly GCF_020740725.1 of Corvus hawaiiensis. Classification (NCBI taxonomy): domain Eukaryota; kingdom Metazoa; phylum Chordata; class Aves; order Passeriformes; family Corvidae; genus Corvus; species Corvus hawaiiensis. Next base: position 32,832,701 of record NC_063220.1, on the reverse strand, counting down.
ATGAATTCTATTGGATCTTCACGAAGCAAAGTGTGAATAAATGTCTGTGTAAATAATGCATACTAGATGCCAGTACAAACTGTCAGTGACTGATCACATTCTGGCACAGAATACTTCTGGCCACTTGTGGGATTCACAGTTCTATGAGTGTGAGAGTGCAGTGCAAACAGGAAGATCCTTTTAGAGTTCACTGAGAAAAATAAAGTACATCACACCAAAAAGAAAAGCTTTCCTTCTTCAAGCAACTCTTTTTTTTTATTTTAACAGAGAAGAGTTTAAATAAATAGCTATCTCTGTCTGAATTTCCATGCTTCAAGTGTTTGAAATCACTGAAAAAACAACTGAGTTGTGAAAAATGTAGTCAGACAAAGGGCTGTCTTGTGTTTTGCACTCTGATTCAGAGCTGTGTTAGCAGCTCATCCATTATGGTTAGTAATGCTCGATATTATTTAATTAAGTGAATTAACAGACTAATGGAATTGCTTGAATTTATTGATCAGAAGAGAAGAGCAGGAAAGTAACAAGTTTGGAGAGTTTCATTCAAAGAGCATTGGCAGTTTGTCTTTCTCTAATCGGTTTCAGATCATGCTGAGCCAACATGTTTTATCTGCCTTTTCCCCCTTCTTGTCATGCTTGTAGATGAACTGTGTAAGTCTTCATATTTTTCATGAATGCCTCAGACAGCATGATCTTTATAGAATGCTCACTTAGAGTTATTTAAAACTCTTGCCAGGGAAAAAAAAGAGAATGGCTAGAGATAAGAAGCAACTGGTGAACTTGGGCCCTGTGAGTGTAGTGCTGTCTCTTCCTTTCCTGCGGAGTATTCATCAGCATTAAAAATGTTTTGAGCAGGGATGTGGTATGGTTACATGGACTGAAAGAGGAAAGTCATCTCAGGATGCCCTGTGCTTCACGTTTAGGGACTTGGTTCAACTCCCAGAACTGTGCTTAAGTGATCCAGGTCCCTACAGATCCTACCCTCCAGCAGATCACTTGGGCATGTGGACTTGGTTGAGTCTTAGATGGTGTAGCAGGTCACTAAACATTTCCCTTTGGATTGGGGGGGATTCCTTCTGCTCCCCATCCCTGTGCTCCACTTCAGGGAGTTGGGTACCAGGAAAACAACTGGTCCTGCTTCTAAAGGCTGAGACACAGAAGGTGTTAAGTACCTCAGACTTTTCCTCATTCTTTGTCACTGTGTTTCCCCCTGCATCCAGTAAAGGATGGAGATTGTCCTTAGCCCTCCATTTGCTCCTAAGGTGCTTATAGAAATCTTGTCTTCTACAGCAGCAGCCAGATTAAATTCTAACTTCTTACAACCTTCCCTTTGTTGGGCACGGGTCACTCCCCTGGCAAGGGAACTCCTGGAGCATAAGGAGTATTAAGGAGATTGCAGGAGTCTTTGAGAGAACATTTGGCTTCTCATTTGGTTCATACTCCTATTTATTTTCTCATCAATCAAACAGAGATTCTTGCTACCACTCAGAGGTTGGTCTGTGGTATGTGGGATGCAGTTGTTTGGAATCAGGGCTACAGTGTTTAACATCCCACTCTGCAAATTCCATGGCACTCTGTGATGTGCATTAAATAACAGAGGAAAAGCAGCTTCCAAAGAATTGCCTTTAGGAGTTGGCTTTTTCAAAGTGAGCATCCTTTTGAGTGCAACAAAATTATGAGATTATAAAATCTGGATCTGCTTCTGTGCTTGGTATAGGGACCTCTTGACTGCTCCTTTGTTACTTGTAAAAAGAAATAATTGTCAATCTGTGGGATGATAAATTCCAAATGGACTGAGTTAAGTTCTAAACATAAAGTATGGGGAGATCAGTAACGTAAAGGTGGCATGTAGCAGAGGTTAATGCAGAATGCTTGAAGTCATCAGAAATACAACTGAGTGTGGGAAATCCATATTGTGTCTGCTGATGAAGTTGGAAAATTATTTTGGGAAAGTTGGAAGGTGAGATATTAGAAAAGCAGAGGCGTATGTGAAATAATTATTTAGACTGTGCAGATGCCTGCATGCTCCAGTCAGTGACCAGGGCTCCATTGCAGCCAACTCTCTTTGAACCTATCAGGGAAAGAACCTTGCTAAAGGCTTGCTTTCAGAGTGTTCGTTACTGTCTTTGGCTTCTACAGCAGCATGCCCTTACCACCGAAGTGCAGTGCTTATAAGAGAATAATATGGAAGTGATGTTCTGAAATTTCCTTTTCTAGAGTGCTAATATGGGAAGGCAAATTCTAGGTTGGGAAAATAATCTTGGGAAATTGTTGGGGTCCCCCCCCACCATGTAGCCCTGGGAGAGGGGCCCTGGGGGGAGGCACGGAGTTTCCCAGCCCCTGCTCAGCCTCATTCCCCATTGGTTGTTTTGTGTTCCCCTGCGCGGGCAAGGACCCTCGGGTCCCGGGATTGAGCAGTTCCTGGGCAGATCCCGGCCATGCAGCTGGAGAAGTAAACATCTCTGAAACATCTACCAAGAATCTGTCCATAGATATTTTTTTTCTGCGGGCCTCGTTGTCTGATATGCGTGTTGCAGTATCACCGCTGTAACAGGAAATCATCTCCTGGCACATAATTTATTGGTAGTATAGTAACAAAGTTGGTGTAATGTAGAATGGCTTGTCTGATCAACAACTCAAGCATGCAGAGATCATTCTGATCTAGAAAAATTTATTTTATAACTCATTTGTGCTTTGAGAGTCAGAAAGGAGGAAATGCATGCAAAACAAACAGTTTCTGCTTTATCATCAGTGTATGTCTTCAGACCTTCTTAAAATGACAGTAAAAGCATCTGATATTTTCTGAATGGAAAAAGCTGTGAGCTGCTCTCCATAAACCTCTCCAAAAGAGGCACATTGCCCATTCCATTACAGCAAAATATAAGACGAGCAGCTTTTTTCTCATAAGTATGTGTGTTCAGTAATTGGAATTTAAGAGAGATCGTGAATGGTTTTTTCCCAACCATATCTCTGGGTAATTTAAAGTAGTACATTTAGTATAACTTAGTCTTTAAAGAACCAGTACCTTATTAAAACAGGAAGGTGTTTTTCAATGGACAGCTTCCTTATGTCAGAATAGAAGTAAAATTTGCTTCTTGTCTTTAATTCAACAGAGAAATATTTTACCAATGGAAAAAAATAGTTCATTGCTACTGTGCTGCCCTGTGCAGTGGAAGATGATTCTATTGATACTCTGAAATGCAAATACCCTTTAACGCATGGAGCTCTAGACAAATAAAAAAGAGCCATTTCTCCTAATCCCTGAATAGCAGAGTGGCTTTTTGCAGCACTGGCCCTAAATCTGAACCAACTGTGTAGAAGGAAACAAAGTAAAGGAAGTGCAGCAGGCCCGTTGATTACATCATCCTTACAATTTAGCTAGACTCCCAGGCAAGTGACATTAAAGATGTGGGGTTTGTCCAGTAGCATCATGCACAAACTGGAGAAGCAGGATCTGCTGCCCCCCATCCCTCTTCCTGTTTGTATGGAGATTGTAAGGTGGTTACCAGGAATATGACTTTGTACTCTGTATTTAATGATGTCCCTTCCCACATTTCTGAATTGTAAGCAATAAAGCACTTTGCACTGCATGTTTATAATCTCATAATTTTGTGTCCTGGCCTCCTGTTTAGCTGGTAAGCCATTAATTTTCATGGCTCATGTTGAAGATGAAACACGGTAAATTTTAGCTTAAGTAGTATCAAAATTTTAGTACCATTAGTGAGTTTAATATTATTTCCTTTTGATATATTCAGCTACTCTGTCTCAGCCTGTTTTCTTTGATCTCATTGCCTCATTTTCATTACATATGACAGCAGAGCAAAGTTCCAAGGCTCCTGAAAGTAAGTAGGATAATGGAGAAAAAGCTCAAAAATGCTACATTAGGAGCTCATAAAGACAGCAGAGGCTTGTCAGCTGTTAATCTGCTTTACTGCAGGAGAAACTTCAGTCAGAGCTCACCTCTCATCTTTGACGTTGCAATGTATAAGATGTGAGACCATAGGAAATTCAGTCCTGATGCTTACAGTCATACTTACTAATTCGATAAACCATGGTCATTATCTGAGAGGAGGACTTTACCTTCCCAGTCAGGAGCATCATACTTCTAAAGAGGCTGTGTTAATAACACTCTTCTGGCCTGTCCACATTTATGACCTTCATCACTTTCCAAGTTTTGATGGTGTTTGTTGCTTAGTGATACCTAAAGTGGGACTGTGAGAGTTGCTTCACTTAGTTGAAACATGCAGTGTGTGTTGGTTTCCAGTCGGATGAGCACGGAGTCTTCATTCACTCACATCTTGATGGTGCATGCTCAGGGCATTGGGGCTGCTGTGTTACCCACCCTGTGTTTTAGGGACAGGGTGCTGGGCTCTCTGGTGGGTTTTTTTGGTGAAAGGAATGCTGTGATATTAATGAATATAAAGTCACGTTCTTCTGCTTAAGTTACAAAGCTGTCTACGCAATATCTATGCTAGGAAGTTATCTATGGGAACTTGACAAACACAAGCAGCTCAGATAAAATCATAGAGATACGATTTTATCACAGAGGGAAAATCAGACCAGGTAGCTACCTCATAGTGCCACAGAGAGCAAAAGTAGTAAAGGAATGCTACTTCTCAGCTTCCAGAAACTGTTCAGAGCACTTCGAAAACATGAACAGGCAGAAAAGAGCTTTTGTGAATCTCGTATGATTATTTATATTTGGTTATTGGTGAGAGAAAAAAGAAGGTCAGGAATTCTAATACTTCTTTTCACCTCTAGACAAGGACATAAGAGAGAGGGTTTTTTACTACTCACCCCAAAATGCTGGTTCACACTGATAGAAGTATGTTGCAGAAAGATCCAGATGTAGTTTTAAGTTTAACACGTGTTGATAACCTTTGTGTGTCCAAGGCACATTTTTCCCATTTCCTGTTGATGGCAGTGGAAAGAGTGTATCTATGTTTCCTTAAAATTGCTTGGTTGGTTTTTTATTTACTTTTGAGTTAGATTTTTAAAAAGGGTTTCTCCCTTGCATCTAAAGACAGATGTGGATGTTCTGGCAATTACCCATCTATTTTATTGAAGCATGTTGCCCTTTCAGTTACACATTTGGTTTCTATTTGCTCATGCTCTCATGCTGCTTCTTATATCTCTTTCCAGAGAGACAAATGCATTATTGATGTTTAGGTTGCTTCAGGACATAAGGAAGTGAGTGATCTTGCTAGCAGAGCTCCTGCCAATGAAGAATTAAAGCTGTGGGATTAAGTACATCCTTAAAAGGATGATGATGATTCTACAACTGTATTGTAGTCTAACGTGTTGGTGATTATCTAAAAAAAATAGAAGACACCTCAAGAAAAGACTGTACCTTATGTTCATTTAGTGAGTTTGGGAATCATTAGAGGCCTTATCCCTGTATTATTCAATCCCACAACAGGGTGCAACAGTTTTAGGCTAAGTTCTGGAGAAATATGTCATGGTTTGAAGCAGAAGGTGTATGATGAGCTTGATAGAGACATTATGAGTAGTTTCTTACACTCTTGAAAAAAAGCAAGCACTATGGCATGCTTTTGGTCATCTTAAACTGAACTCAGGTCTCGTTTGCCAATGTTGTACTCAAGTTGCTTCCAGCTAAGGGGTTAGCTAGGAGTAGGAATTGATGAAAGCAAACATTGCAAATGCAAGGCTTTGAGATCAACTCTGGAGCAGAGATAAAATCTGAAAACACCAAATCATACAAAAAATGGAAGACTATGAAGTCAAACCGAAAAGAATACAGAGTATTGCTGTTCTGTCTTAGCATATGTGTCCTGTCAGCCGTGTTGGTACAGAATTCAGGAACGTATACTTTGGGTGAGAAAGTTTTATTTTATTTTTTGGTAGCAAATGTTTCAAATGCAACTAGAAAGTCTCCAGTTAACCTCTAGTGGTGCTGAATGAGGTAGAGGAAGATAAATTACAGATAGATATAAACACTGCCTTAACTTGCCTTTTGGTTATGAGAGCAGTGAGACTGAAATAAAGGCTGCAGAGTGGCAAACAAGAAGTACTAACTTGCCTGAAGGTTCTAGGCAAGTTGTTGTAAATTGTCAGTGGAAATCCACTGCAGCTGCTTATTATCCCCAACAAGAAATACCTGGGGGCTGTTCAGCATCAGGTACAGCTTGGGCTTGAGCTCAGTCAAATGCTCAGGAATGAGGGGCTCTGGAGCACTCCACATTCATGGTCAGCATTGGCTGTCAGTTATGTTGTCAGCTTCTTGAAGAGAGACAGAAGAGGAGTGGAGGTTTGGCTTTGGGTTTTTTTTTTTTTCCTTCTATGCTTGTGGTTCATTTTTCCAATTCAGTGGTTGTAGTTTAAGCAGAGGTATAGGGAAATGTATGCTATAGTTACTACTGAAGTGCTTGGTTTTCCAGAACTGACTGGAAAGCAGTCCTTTGCCTCATTCCCTGGACATAGGTACCATATGTGAGCTTAAAGTAGGTACTTCATCTACAGGGCCTGTAACTGTAGTAGGCTAAGTCAATATTTCAGAAGGATTTACAAGCATGTAGTTCTTCCTGATTATATCAGTGTAAATACATGTTTATAGACTTGCTTCTGATGGTAATCACAGTGATAAAGTATTACTGAACTCTACCTACAGCTTTGCAGCTGTCACGTGCTCAGGAGATGAAGAAGAATATTTACAGCTGGGAAAACAGAGGAAGTCAGAGGAGAAAGCTTGTGATCTCCTGAAAGTTGCAAGGAAGCTGGACCTCCCATTCTCCTCTCACACCTTTCTTACTCCTCTTTCACTCCTCTTAACCTTTTTGTTACAGTTCCTACAGCTGGGCTGGCATTGTGCATCTCTGAGAAATACCAGTCCTACTTTTAATAATAGTGTATGCATGAAAGAAGTTTTAAATTTAAAAGTAAGGTCTATAGTGAGGTATAATTGGAGTTGTCACAGTTTTCGTGCAGAATGTGAGCACATTGCCTAAGGTGATTATCCAGTCTTAAATTACTCTTAAGTCAATTAACTTGATAAGATGCACCCTGTGATTTCCAAGTTCTGCTGTTACGTTTGAAAGAATGAGTTCATGGCCTGTATAAAGTTGCATACACTTTTCTTAGTTGAAAAGAGAGTATTTAAATCTATGTGTATATATTACTTCCTGGAACTTGGCATAGAAAAAGAACTCAGCTTTAGAGATTGATTGCTTGTGTTTTGTCTGACCTATGAAGTTAGAGGACTTCATTTAATTGAGGAAGGCATATGTACAATGCTTTGAATTCCATGATTGGTTTCAAAACAAAGCTGTAGGAATATGTGGAAGGTTAGAGTGACACAGCTCAATAGCCTTAGCATTTAGTAGAAAAGAATAGTAATACAGATTGAAACACAGCAACTGTATGAATGATAATTTTTTGTTGGTTTTGTTTTTTTGACTCACAGTTTCAAAGAACATTTGAATCTTTAAGAAATGTATCCAGTAAATCTGATCTACAGAAAACCTACCAAAAGTTTCGAAAAGATCTGGAAAATCTTGATTATTTGGCGTACAAACGTCAGCAGGTAAGACCATGGAAGCTTGTAAGAAGACAGTGTGCTGGGCATAGACATGGTGGGTGGTAAAACTGCTGTGTTTGATGGAGTTATTGTTCTGTTAGTTGGGTTTTCTGCTCTGTACAGTGTCAGGTAAGGCAGCAGGAGAGGGGCCAAGTCTATTTAATGCATATGATGCTGGACTGCCTGGGTTTTGATTTCTCAGCAGAGAGGAGCACAGGCAAAACAAGTAAGTGAGACGTACCAAACTATTAAATGTTGCATTAACACATAATTTTCTAAATGGAAGTGTATAGAAGTACTATCTGCATTCCTTTACTTGAAAAATGAACCAAATTCCCATAAGTTAATGGAATCCAATACTTATGTGCATGAAAACCACTAATTTTTTCTTCTTTAGAAATGAATTTATGAGGTTAGTTTGCATAAAACTTTGAAGTGTACATAGTCTTTGACTTGTGTTTGCAAGATCAAGGTTAAATTGAATTGTTAACATGTGTTTAATGTTGGATATTCTGTCACTTATACATAACTTATGTGAAAATGTCATCTCTCATTATGGGTATTCACTGATTTTTTTTCTCTTGATAAAATAAGACTTTGCTTCTTCCAGAGCATGAGGGTAAGTAAAATGCTGTAACATTTTGATGTGGGGGTCCTTGTGATTTGTGTTTTCCTGAATTCTGTCACTTGGTGTCAGTGTTGTCAAACAATTCATGTGCTTGGGGCAGATCACTTGCAGCTGTTTATATCAGTTAATTGATTAGATTACTTGTGTTTTAGGTAATTTGCATTGCTTACCTGAGCAGTAGTTATGTGGTTATGGTGAGGAGTATTTTACCTGCTTGTTGATACTAAGATTTTCATTTCAATAGAACTTGCTGGAGAATCTGCAGTGAGGGATTTGAAAAGTGCATGCATATGTATGCAGTGTAGAAGATGCTTTGAATTTTGCCCTGCTTTAAAAAGAAAGTGATCTTTCTGTGAAAAGATTGAGAATTGGTTTAATTACCAAAATTACGCAAAAATCACTGACCTGGTTTGGGACTGAAGCTGTTGTGAGTTTGTGACATGTTTGTGGAGTGTGCACATTTAACTGATAAAAATCGACACTTACTTGTCTTAGGTTAAGTCCCGCTGGCAAAATGCTGAGTGACTGCATCTGTTTGGAGACAAACGTTTGTGTATAATATGAATGTGAATGCATTCATGCTAAAATAGGTGGTTTATGTGCTGAAAGCAAGGCATGTTGCTTTTGAAAGAAAGACATTTATTTGCTTCTGTCCTTTTTCTTCAGACATGAGCCATGAAGTGCAATACAGCAATGTACTTCTTCGGTGGTAAAGTTTACAGGACAGATGGGAAATCAAAACTGTGCTTTTTAAAGGATGTTCAAAATGTCCCACGATTGATTAATAAATATAGACCAAACTTCAGTGAGTGGTAGGAGTATACAAGAGGCAGATTTGTTTGGGGTGATGGTTGGGCTGCATCCATTAGAGAAATTCCTTTGGGTTGAGAATATCAGTTTATAGCCAGGCTGCCATTTTGAAGCCTGCCAGGAGCTACCTGTGTCTGAGAAATGTAGATTTTCTTTCTTGTCCAGGAGATAGTCTGGCAATTCCTTTGATTTAAAACAAGCTTTTAATTTCCTTGATACTGTCTCATCTCTGAAATTTGACTAAAAAGAATAGCTACATGCCACAATGAGTACTAAAACTTGTTCTCTTGCTCTGTGACTTCATGCAATGTTTCCATTAAAAGCTAAATAAACATTACATTGGTTTGTATCAACCTAAGTATTAACACCTTTTCAATATGAATATTTTCAGGGGAAATGAGAGGAAAAAATGTTAAAGGACTTGGGGATAAGATGGGCCTCAGTGATAGATCCCAGCTCTGCTGTTGGGATACTGTAGTAGGTGCATGCTTCCTTTTCTTTTACGTGTGTCTTTGTCCATATTGAAGGGAAGTTGTCCGTATATAGTTCAGCTGGAATGGCACTGGTTTAAGGCCATTTATTGTAATTATCTTACAGTAAGGTCATTTAAGGAGTGTTGGGCAATAGCTACAATAAAAATGGACTTATAATGAAGTTCAGTGGTATTTAGCACCTGTCAAACTGAAAAATTGCCAGTGTTGCCGCTGTTCTTAGTGCTAACAGTGCCTTTAGGATGCCTGCAGCAGTGCTGACTGTAATCCTAAAACATTCAGTTTTTGACTAGAAGCCTCCATGAATGTGGTCATCTTACAGTTGACACCAGCACGTTAGTATGTGCACACACACAAAAGCAGTATCCTGTTGTAAAGTATTCTAATTTCAGGTTTGCTTGTTTGATGTTGATCGTATGCCCTTAAGGAAATTGTGTGTTAAAGGACTGAATCTATGGGAAATCATTTTGGTTATTTCATTAAAAAAAATTTTCTTAGGATTTCTTTCTGATGATTGTGGTATTTAGAAATGTTGTAAAAAGTTGTGTTGGGAAGTAAAGGAGTTAAGGACTGTATCAAAGATATTTATGGGGCACACAGTAATTTATTTAGCTCATGGGAGATAGTGCTTCCAGTAGATGGAGCAGAGCCATTCCCTGTTGTTTTGTGCAGTCCCCCGTTATCAGTGCTGCAGATGGCTTCATGTTCATACAGGCCAAATTTGCATTTTGAAAGTTTTAATTTTGAGTGATGACTTGCTTCTTCAGTCAAATGGTATTTCTTTTTGTTAAAATGGATTAAATGCACTTTTTTCTTTGCCTTTGATTGTTCACGTTGGGAGGAGAGAATCAGAAGAGTGAAAGTGAGAAAACTTATGGGATTATGAAGTTATTTTAACAGATAAAGCAAAAGCCAAGCACACAAGGAAAGCAGAACAAGGAATCATTCCCCACTTCCCATGGCTGGGCAGATGTTCATCCATCCCCAGGAGAGCAGGGCCCCTCACTTGTGACAGTGACATGGGAAGACAAACAGCATCTGTCTGAATGTCCCTCCCTTCTTCCCTGAGCTTTGTGTGCTGAGCATGGCCCCACATGCTCTGGGATATCCCTTGGCACGACCCTCGCTGGTGGGGTGAGGGCCAGAAGAGGCCTCGGCTCTGTGTAAGCTTTGCTCAGCAGTAACCAAAACATCCCTGTGTTACCAACACCGATTCCAGCGCAACTCCAAAGCACAGCCCATACTGGTGTGTAGAAAATTAACTGTACTCCAGCCAAAGCCAGCACAGTATGAGATTTGTTCACCAAAGTGCTCCACTCCAGCAACTGGAGTCAAGTTTTCAAAAGACATTATCACTTATCTACTGGCAGGTTTATTTTGTGGCAAACCCTTTAAAAGTGTGCAGAAAATTGGAGGGAGTTCAGGGTGAATTATTTATTGTCAAGAAAACAAGCATGATGATAGGAAAGCTACGTGACTGAGCTCCTTAAGTTATCTGGAAAAGGTTATGGCTTAGAAATGTCAGAAACAGAGGTACTTAACTAAATCTTTATTCTAGTACACAGAAATATGACAATATCCAATGGATGGGAGTCAGACGAGTTCAAACCAGAAAATGAATGTTTTTGACAGTTAAGTACTGAGATGGCTTAGTTAAGAGGTGCAATACATTCATCACTGCTTGTAGTCTTTCTGTCCATTATTCATGCCTTTTGAAAAAAGGGGAGAGAACTGAAATGCAAATCAAAGGGCAGGAATTATGGATATTTTTATGGCTTGTACTATTGAATGAATTTGAATGAGATTTCACTTTTTTCCCTCCAGACTTAAAAATGACCGTACATTTGGCTGTGTTTGAGGGTAAAGGCAGAATTACTTCCTTTGAATTGCCATCCTGGATTAATAAATGGGTGAATTTGTTCACTTTTGTATTTACCACTCTACCACTGTCTAATCTTTCAGATTCTCAGGTTGAATGTGTTGAGATCTTGTTTAGGAATTTTCGAAGAAGCCTAGTACTTTACTCCAAAGTCATTTTAAGAACATATAGGCATTTGATTCCTGTTAGTTTTCTGAAAATGCCTTCTTTTGTTTTCTCCTTTAATATGTAGTCACACAGTATTAATTATAAAATGAGACTACAGGTTATATTTCCAGTATTCTAGCTGCTTATCTCCCCTTGACATAGGAACAACATCTATCATGTTGTTGTGTAATTAAAATAGTTGATTTATGCATTCATTTTTTTTTAAAAAGCCAACAACAAATTAGTCTCGGTAGCTAAGAGAGTGAAAAATTATGAGAATTCTGTTCTGAGCCACCTGAGTTGCTTTAGTTATTCCATGATTATAGCTCTGTCATCCAGTCATTGCTTCTGTCTGTCCTGTGTATCTCTATAGCTTGCTTAATGGGTGGAGAGGTTTTCCTTTTTCCTGCGCATCTGAAAGTGCTTGTATTCCCCGTGCTTGTAATTTTTTTGTCTCTTCAGAGTGGTAGGGGGAAGACTTTCAAATCCCCCATCAACATTTTAACAGCTTGGTTGTTCAGCTGGATTTGTGTGTCTGTCAGTGCCAGGCTTGAATGATTTTAATTTGTATCTCCATGTGTGCAATTGTTCTGTCTGTGCATGGATGCTAAATCTCTGAGGAAAAAAGTCATGCCTCCCCTCATCTTTCCAAAGTTCCAACTGTTGCTGTTTCTATGAAACTGAATTGGTTTGGCTGTGCCCAAAATGTCTTCAGTTTGGATAAAAGATTTCTAGTCTTGTCTCTGATAAATGTGGCTGAAATGTCTTGGGAGCCAAGGATGGATGATGCTTTAAGTTCAACCAAGAAGTCCCCGGTAACTTAACAAAAAACAAACAATACAAAATTGAGTGTAACAGTGGGAAGGAAATGAGATCTTCAGCTAGGAATTGAATTACAGAGACAATGAAGTAAGTAATGTTAAAAAGGCATGACTTTAAAAGCTGTAGAGAATTTTGAGTGCATTCCATGGGAGACTTGGAAACATCACTGATTTTGTACATGAAAATTTGCTATGGTACCATGTATGCCTCCTCTATGAAATTTGATGTGTTGCGTGGTTTATTTCAGTGGGAAGTAGTGCCTGAGATTAGAACTCTAGTCTTTCGGTAGACTAGAAACCAATTTATTTTTTCCTCTTAATGAAGTAGAATGATACTTCAGATGATATGTTTATTGTAATGTGGGAAAAAGCCAGAATTTGGGGATTGAAAATGGGGTCGGAGTCTAAGGAGAATGGTTCTTAATGAAGCAGTGATAACTGATAACATGACAATTGCAGTATTCTGTTAGGCAGCCGTGTCTCAAGGAAAAAACCAAAACTGCAGTTTTATACAGCAGGAGTGAGGTGACCCTTTTCACTTTCCTGTGAAGTGCTGCCTGTTTCGAGTCATGCATTGTGCAGCTGACTGTTCCTGCCTACGTGTGATGACTTGTGCTCATCCTTACTGTATCCTATCTGAGAGCAGCACACCTCTTTATGAACATTACTTTGAGTTCAAATCCTGCCCTACAGTGAATTAATGGTTCCTTGTCCTCCCTCCCCCTCAGGAAATCCCTTTCTCTTTTCTTATCAAAGTTATGGTCCATAGTGAGACAACCGAAACAGACCCCTGCAGAAAATGATTCAATGCATTTCTGTAGTTGCAGAGAATCATTGGTAACTGTTCTGAAGAAATTTCCATTGATTCCAGAGAAATTTTATCTTTTTTTTCCCCCCATTTATTTATGTTGAAGTCCCACGAGACTGTCATAATCTAGTCATATTATGAGGTATTTGCTAATAATCCTATGACTCCAAACCCAGACTGATTTGGCAAGCCTTGATCTGGACAAACCCATGGTGGCTATTACTCATTCCTGGATTTATTTCTAGATGAATAAAACAGTGTCCTTCATTATTTGCTGTAATTGTTTTTCCTCAGGAATCTAAGTGTAGCTGACTAAACTAATTGCTTGGTTTCTGTCTTTGAGAAAGGACTAGTCAAGTTTGCTTCCTTTCAGTCTCCCATTGTCATGCAGATCTCCATTCTCGAACATTGGATCATTGGGAGCAAGGAGTGTTCAGTAGCTTTGTCATCAATCCCTGAGTGCTCTGTCATCACAGGATGAGTTCATTCGACCCACTGCCATATGAAACACAATCCTGTTTACTGGGCAGGTTTTTGTCATGCCTCTCCTCTGCCATCATTAAACTGCAGTGGCTTTCAGAACTTCACATAGTTCCTCCTCCTTTGTTAAAATCAAATCTTATAAATGTTATAAAACATAACACTTTCATAGTTGTGCACAAAAAGCAATATTTATGTTTGGATGAGGTGTAAGTGCTGACTTTATATCTCTGGAAATAATTAAGGAACATTATTTTCAAAGACTCTGCCAGGTTCTTTGTCCATCTCTTAGATCTACAACTTTGTATATTTTTATTGGTTGAAATCATCACCGAGTAAATTGATATATGATTCTTAGCCATAATTGAAGTAGAAAATACATTTCCTAATTTTCTGGGAAGTAACATATCTGCATATTCTACAGAAAAAGCTAGATTTAGGGAGGATGCTTCCTCTGTTGAACACTATAAAAATGATGTGTGTGCTATTTTGATTTGACATTCTGTTCTTTCTTTTTTTAAAGTTAAATGGCTTGGAGCAGGAGGGAGTGGTGACTATAAAAAATTTCTTTACTGAGTCATAAAGGAAAACAAAGAGAAGAGGGAGATATGTATATAAATGTCTTGTAAACATTTTCAAATTGGCTTTCTCACAGCTTTCTTGTGTGACCTTGAGCAAGTACTCTTAGTACCAGATCTACCGGAAGACATCACTAAATGCCTCCATCCAAAAGTTAAAGATTTATAGGTGTATAAGCACTTGCCGGTAAGGTTCTGTGGATATTTGAAGTTCCTTTTGTCAGGCTATGACAGATTTATGTCAGACTAGGTAAAAAGTTCAGTCTGAGGACAACTGACATATTTTTACAGGCTCAGAGACAGTATATAGCTTATAGTCTGAGCTACTGTTTTTGTTTGTGGTCAGAGGTTTTTTTTTTGTTTGGGGGTTTGGGTTATTTTCTGTGCTTTTTTTTTTTTCTTAGTATGAGAAAAAACTGCTATTTAGATGCTGAAATATTGCAGGTTAGAAGTGCAATAACAGTTTGGAATGCAGAGCTCTGATTACTAAAGGGTGGCTAATGAATGATGTTATGTCCTGGTGAAAATGACAGTAATAGTAGTTTGTGAAAGAGTTATCTGAGGAGTATGTTATATTGTATTGATCCCAGCCTGACAGACATACACCAGCTTCTCACAGAAAAATAAATTCTCATATAAAATGTTTCTCTGCTTTGGCGCTTCATAAAAATCAGATTAGATGAAATGCAAAGCCTTGCAAAATGACTGAGCTGTGAAGGGAAAATGGTTTGAGAACATAATGCATGGGAATGATGAACAAATCCTGCAGGAATGCTGTTCCAGTAGCTCTTAGCAGGCAACAGCCAAAGCAGACTCTGCCAGGAGCAGTTGTGTCTTGCTGTCTTTTTCTGAAGGCTGATCTTGTGGTGTAGTTACTGTGTCCCTAAGTACTTGGCCCTACTTCAGTGCTTTACTAAATAGAACATTGATATTACGAAATGGAAAACTTGAATTTCTTGCACTCCTTAAGTTAATGCAGGATATAGTTGGTTTTTTTTTTTTCCTCAAGTGGTAGCAGGTTAGGAGGTAGAGGTGGGGATCTCTGTGTCTCCTGTGAAACTCAAGTTCTGTAACCAGTTAGGATTATGTACCAGGGGAGCTTCTCAGCTCTTTCCTGGCTCACAACCTTGTTTTGAGGGAAGAACTTGTTTGCTCTGTTTATGAGGGTTCTGACCCCTGATAATCATTCAGCCTTTGGATTCCAGCTGTTTTGGCTAAGCTGAAACAATGCTACACAGGGCTGAAACAAAAACCTAAGGAGAGAAATCACTGTTGTATACCCTGACAAATTGTGTTAGTGTTGTCTGGAAGCCAAAATAATATTTCTACTTTGTAGTCTCAGTGACCTTGTCAAGTTGGGCACTTAGTCCGTCTTTTTGTGTTGTCTTTCCTGCACACATCCCTACCCCTGCCCGAGTACGTTCTGCATCAAGTCACTTTCTGTATTTTGCATTTGTATAATCCCATATGCAGTTTCCCTCTAAAGCTCACTCCAGTCATTTAGCACTTAAATTTCTTATCCAGTCACTCTGCATCAATTTTTGCTTACTTTGTCTCCTTCCTCCAAGCCTTTGTCATCTGTCATCCACACCTCACTTCTATTGGTGCATTCTAAAGGTATTGACTCATTCATTTTGCTCACAGAAAGATCCTTACCGCATTAGTTTCAAGCAAACTTAACAATCCCATCCCCACAGATGCTGTCTCCTGTTTTCCTGTCTGTCCAGACACAAACACTATGCTGTCAGGGAGGTTTTTATGTGGGGTCTGAAGGATCACCAGGAAGAGTTGGAGCATGTGCATGTGTGGACAGACAGGTCACAGGGACATTGTGCATGCAGGAAGGAGGGTAGGGGATGGGTCATGACAGAAGGCATTGCCCCAACCTAATTTTGGCCTTCTCAACTTTGACTTTCTCCTTTCCATCCCCCTAGAATTCCAGGTTGTTGTCACAGCCCAGCCAAAATACATCTGATTGTCTGTGATATATAGGCCTGTCATCATTGGCTCTTCAGAGAGCACAGTTAGACCTTGGCCTTGCTTGATGGGGGTTACCAGGCTCTAATATTTTCCTTTATTTGCTATCTAGCTTTTTTTAGAATGAGTCTGTATTGTAAGTTCTTCAGGATTTGAGAGTGCTATAGCTAGTTACTTTTCAGCTATCAGTGGCTATTACTCAGCTGATCTATCTTGAAGTTTGCCTTCATGTGATTTAGTGAAATTGTGCCTCTATAGATGGTCATTATGGAACAAAACTTTCTTTGTAGGTAAGATTTTGAGACTTGTATCAGTGCTTTTATAGCTAATAACAATAAATTCTGCTGGCGGTGGGACAGTGAAAGCTTTCCTATGTCCGATTTAAATTTAGGTTTATTTCCTTGAGTAAGAATGTTTGGGTTTTTTCTGCATTAATTTAACCATGGATCTGACTTTGTAAGAACAAGAGATAGTATGTAATAAAATCTTACTTCAGTCAAGATTTACATATGAAACAACAGTTAAATTCATTTTAGCTGTAACTTGGTTGGTTAACACTGGAGGAAAGATGATCGTCTTTGGTTTGTGGGAGAGCGAAGTACAAACTGTACCACAGGACAAGTAGTTTATTTTAGCTAGATCACAAATGGTTGCAAAAAAAAAAAAAAAGCATTTATCACCTTATGTTATCTGCAGTTATGAAATTCGGCACTGGATTCACTAAGGTGGAGAAGGTTAAGAGACCTCATGGTCACAGAGTACAGTCATATATCTTTTTATATGATATCATATATCATATAAAGAGAGCTGGAGGCTACGATCTCCCAGTGATGACCCCCTCTTTTGGGTCTGGGAAGGATGTGTCTGAGCAGTTTCTGCAGAAGATGTGTCTGAAGTGCAAAGTTATTGTAGTAAAAAGATACATTTAATTTGCATGGGGAACATGGCCCAGAAATGGGGAATGAGGCCTGGAAGAATTGCTGGTAGGGATTCAGGGGGTCTGGTTTGCAGAGCGCGGGTTGGCCTTACATGAGCCTGACATAGTCTAGAAATGTACTGTGAGTACAGACTGAATATATGAAAAGTTACTATTATTGGGAAAGTACTTCAGATTGTACTAGAGTGCAATCACTACTAAATCTAGCTTAGAACAGCAAGTTCAGGCACAGTCAGTTCTGGAAAGATTTTAGAATAAAGTGGCTGTTGCAAGTGCTGATTGAATAGGAGCTAAAATCTTGGAGAAATCAGGGGTTTGAGGCATATTCAGGATTCAGTTTTAGTATATGACTTCTGATCAAGAACTGAAAAACCTTGTAAAAAGCTGAGAGGAGGCAGAACCTTTTTCCTGTCTTCCAGATCTTTCTGTGTGCTGCTGTATTGAGGAAATGCTAATCCTGAACATAGAGTGAGAAAGAGAAAGCAGTCCTGTTTACCAACAGCCATTTCACTGTTCAGCTGCATCCACAGTGCATTCTCTGCACGTGAGCTTTAGTGATCTTACAGGCTTGAATGAACTTTCACAATGGTAGAGTTATAAATGAGTGCCGTAGCCATGTTTGCTGGTGGTGGTGACTGGTATTCTCCAGTCTCTTCTGGAAGTAAGCAAACCTGCTGCTGAATGTCTTGTGTGCAGGAGCCTGGCTGTTCTCAGCCCAGTGCCTTGCTGTGCTTAGCAACACTGGTTGCTTTCCCTGAGCTGTTCATGTACTCACAAACCATTGCAGGAAGTGACAGAGGGAAAATATGAGGCACGACTTCTGGGGCATGATCATGTCAATAAAGTTGTTTTACATTTTGAGTGATAGATTGAATTTCTTTACTGACTGATACAGGTATTATATAGGCTCTAGAGAGAAGTACTATAACTTTATTCATTTGTTCAGATGAGTCAGTTAATGTTAAGTTAGTCTTTGCTTGAGCATCTTAAGAAAATACTGCAGCATTTTTCCTCTTCTGCTAGGTTAGTAGAGGTCTATAAATTATTTCGGGATCTGAAATAAAGCCTTACAATAAAGTTACTTACTGATTATTAGTTTGTAGACAAATAACAGATGTGCCAGGTCTCTGGGTAGAATTCCTGGCAAAAGTGGCATTTTCACTAAAAGCCAACATTTTTAGAGTGGTACTTTGTATGTCAAGGATCTGAACCTAAATGGAGAGCTGAATTCCCTGGAACTAAAATTTGACTGCAGACCAAAACCTTGGAGATGCTGATGATATTTTATTGCTGAATTAATAGATAGGATCAGAGAGGCTAGGTACAGAGACAATATAAGGAGTAATATTACTTCTCTATTTCCTGCCCCCCCCAAATTTACAGGTAGGTTATATTTTTTAAACACAAGGAAAATGACAGCCAAGTGTCCCGCTACA
The DNA here is from genome assembly GCF_020740725.1 of Corvus hawaiiensis. Lineage (NCBI taxonomy): Eukaryota > Metazoa > Chordata > Aves > Passeriformes > Corvidae > Corvus > Corvus hawaiiensis. The sequence goes on along the minus strand of NC_063220.1, from coordinate 32,814,178 downwards.
CTTGAGCGTTTCCCCTGTGAACTCAGTGGGAGTGCCTGTGGGAAAAGTGAACTGCATTTCATCATAGAAGGGTGGGTTTATTCCCTGCTGTGGTGTGAAGAGAGTTGAACCTGGGTGGTCAGGGAAGGGAGTTAGTGAGAACACAAATTGAACTAAAGAACTCTTGATCCTGGCTTTGGCCACTTTCTTGACTTACTGAAAATGAAATGGGAAGGTTTTTATTTGCTTTGGAAAATGATTCATTAGAATTGCGAAGAGCTAGCTGAGAAGCTGTTAAGAATCTTGAAAAGGTTAGAACAAATGAAGATGAATTGAAAGAAGTGTGTGTACCTGTGCCTGCGTACTGCATGAATCTTGCCTAATCTTTTTCCACCACTTATTGTCAGTAGTAAGGATAGTCCAGAAGGGCAATGTGCTCCCTTTCTAAGTGTCTTTCATAGTTTAGGGGAGAAATGACAGATGCTTCTGACATAGTTACAAAATTAAAACAGTTATCAAGGGAGGGAGAAAAGAAAACAATTCTGAAAATATAGACAGTAATAATGTAAAAAAAGATGTGAACAATATTGGAGTCCTCCAAAGAAAATGCAGAAGAGAAGCATTTTAAGATAATTCAAAATAACTTCAATAAATTCTCTCTGTATCCTTCATTCACTGCCTTTAGTAGCTCATTTCTTCACTGCTTTGTAGTAGTGTCAGTAAAACAGCTCTTAAAGTCCTTGTCCTTGTAAGTAGAGATAAACCTTAACCTATCTTACAGGAGTCTTGGAAGGGGTGTTACTCGGAATGAGATTCTAAAAAATTATGTTAGAGATGGCACTTTCAAGCAGTCCTGCAGGGAGCTGTCACCTTTCCACGGAGTGCTGGTACCCCTCCCTGTGGGAAGCAGGATCCCCAGAGGAAGCAGAGCTGAGGATACCGATCACCCACAAAGCTGTGCAGTGTGTGTGGCTCCTGGTGAGCAAGTGTGCCATAGGTGCCATTGTAGAGTGACCTGCCGGGCTGCTGCTCGCACACCTGTTCCTCCAGCCTGGATCACTGATTCCCCCAGTTCTACAGTAGCAAATACTCTAAAACCCCAAGCAGAAAACCCTGACCCTGGTGCATTCATCAATACTCTTGGAGGCAGCTGTGACTGACGTGCTCCTGTTCACATGTGAGAGGTATGATCATGGAATCACAGAAGGCTTTCGGTTGAAAGGGACCTTTAAAGGACATCTAGTCCAACTCCCCTGCAGTGAGCAGGGACATCTTCAGCTACATCAGGTTGCTCAGAGCCCCAGCCAACCTTACCATGAATGTTTCTAGGGATTGCTATCTGCTGCCTCTCTGGGCAACCTGTGCTGGGTGTTTCACTTTCTTTGTACAAAATTTCGTCCTTCTATCTACTCTTAAATCTACCCATCTACCCTCTTTTAGTTTAAAGCCATTACCTGTTGTCTTACTGCAACAGGCCCTGCTAAAATGTTTGTGTCTTTCTTGTTGGGCCTTTAAGAGGTGTTCCATCCTTCAAGGATGCTTTACTAAATATACATTGTCTGATCCATATAGGCTGTTTTCTTTTTTTTTTCCTTTATGGATATTGCATCGTGCATGTATCCTGTGAAGGTGAAGTGCTCTGCCAAGATGTTGTTGTTTCCAGTCTTTTCGGATACAGAGTTTGACAGATGTAGGAAATATGTATGTGTGAACACGACTGTGTGCTCTCAAAAAGCTGCCTCGGGGATGGAACTGCCCTATGTTTTGTGTAGTCAGATATAAAAACACTAAGGCACATCTCGCACCACTTAATAAAACAAAACCAAAATCAAAACAAAAAATCCAAAACACGAAAATCACGCAACAAAATACCCCTCTTCTGGTGGGTCTAGGTGAATTGAGGTTAGCCTTAATTTAAACAGGGTTTCAGGTTATTGCAGCATGTTTACTGTTCTGGTAGTTAAACTAGAATGATGGACATAGGGAGCAAAATGAAAAGTGCTCCTGGTCAAAGAATCTAGTTTGAATTACAGCTTTCTTTGAGATTGTTAATGTGAGTTCACTAGAGGCAGTGCTAGCACTGGTGGGAATTGTTCTGTAAAATTTTCTGGCACCTACAAAATTTATTTAGGTAGAAAATCAAAGTTAAAAGCTGAAGCATGTCCATTACTTAAATAATAAAATGCATAGTTGCCTTTTAGCAAGATGTACGTAATTGTAATACTTAATCCTCTTTTTTTCGAAAGAAGTAGTGCTAATAATATGTAACTAGTTAAATCTTACAGAAGTTTTAAATTAGACTTTTTACCATGCATACAAATTTTACTGTGTTTATGCATACTATAAGAATGGTTTATGGACCTTCATATAAAGACTTTATACCCTTGCATAATAATTTTGCTGGAATATTATTTTATATGTCACAAAAATGTCACAAAGATTTATTTATGACTATCAGTTCCTCTGCTTTCTCTTTGTAATTACAGAATTATGGAATAATTTCATTTTGAAGAGACCTGATGAGGGTCCTGGTACAACCTCCTGCTCAGCTTGGATCAGCTCGGGGGTCAGATGAGGTTACTCAGGGCTTTATCCAGGCATGTCTTGAAATTTTCTGAGGATGAGACTGCAGTCTCTCTGGGCAACCTGCTCCACTGCTGGGGTGTCCTTCCAGGGAAAAAGGTTTTGCTTTTATCTAACCTGTACCTTTCTTTTTTGATTTATGCCTGTTGTGTCTCGTTCTGCTACCATGCAGTGCTGTGCAGACCTTGACTCTGTCTTATTGCATGTCTCTCCTGTGCAAGATACATTTAAATAAAGTGCAGTACATAGACTTTATAAATTCTGTTCTCTAAATAGAATGGTGTATGTGTTTATGGTTCAGGGCTTGTTAAAGGCAGTATCATAAAGCTGTTTTTTGTATTTCTTTACACATGAAGAAACTTTTTTTACAACCCTGTACACTGCTTTCTTTTTGTAACTTGCAGCAGTGGCAGACCAAATGACTTAAAATTCAGTAGTTTGGTAGAATCAGTTGTCAGTCCAGCATATGGTTGTTTTGAGTGGAAAAGGCTTTAATCTTATTTAACAATTGTTTTTTAATTGTCTTAGAAGATGAATTATTTTCCAGTATGTCTAACCCATAGGTTTTTTGAATATAGAGTAGATTAGTATAGTTTGAAAGAACTGTAGAACTTACAGCTATGTAGTTGTAGATCTATTCACCCTGCACTAATGAATACCTTGTGAAAGTAATGGAGTTGTCATAAGACAAAATTTCTGCCACCTTCAGTATGAAATCCTTCTGTAGATGGTGGGTAGAGACTTGGAGAAGTTTTTTAATTGACAAGTTTTACCTTTACATTGTAATTCATTTAGACATTGATGGGAATTTTTATGTGGCACAGTGGAAAAGTTATTTTTGTAATAGAAAATTCAAAATTGTATTTTCATATCATGTCCATTCAGAGCAATGCTGTCATGACAGGAAGAGACAAATGGGGCTGCTGCATTGTAACCGAAGAATGAATGGCAATAATCTCCCTGCTACAGAGAATCATTCACTGTTCTTTTCAGTACAGTTTCTAAAGAAGAAATCAGAAATTTTAGGTGTGGTTTATGAACAGGATTTTGGGACAGTTCTAGTAGTCATCACACCTGTTTTCCGTAAGTTTTGTACTCCATAGAATGGGTAGTGGCTTAGTGAAATGACATTGTTGAGTACATTTTTACAATTACTTACTTTTGTGAGAGACAGACAGATGCTCTGTGATACACACATGCTGTTAATTCTAAATTTGAAGACAGAGAAATGTGTACCTTTTCTGTTTTGTCTTACACTGCCTGTCATGTACAATTATTTATTAGATTCATTTTTGTGGTATTGAATACTTCTGATCCCACAGAAAGGTCTCTTCAAATGCAGAATGTTAAAAAAAGGATATGTAACTACTTAACTGGACCATGTTAAGCCTTCTGATTTAAGAATTCCAGTCTAGCACTGGTTTGCTTCTATGAGCAGAATGCCCATACTCTGAATCAGTGAACTTAAGGAAGCAATCACCTATCTTTGTCAGTCCTTCTTACGGTGAAGCTGTCACTCTTGTGTTTCTTCTCGTGTCTGATTCTAGTGATCTGAATACTGTTAATGCTGAGGTGGGGCTGTGTGTGGGAGTGAGTCTGTAGGGTCTGCTCTGCTGGTACTGTGTGTGTAAACACCAGTTGTTTCCAGAGTGCCTGAGGAGGCTGCAGACCAAGCTGGGGCACTCCCCTTTTGCCACCATATGATTTAGCAAACTTTCCTTGCTGTTTCATTTTAGCAGCTTCAGTTTGCTGTGGGTAATGTTGCTGGAGTGTAAGGGGTGGAAGTACAACAGGGAACAGTAAACCTGGATAAATTTCCTGCAGACCCTGGTCTTTGAAAGCTTGTTGGATATATTGGGTGTCACTGTTGAAAACCAGCACGCACATCTCCTCCCCAACCCTACAAAAGGATTGTATTATGTTAACTTGTCAAATGCTGGGCATTGTTATGATTAGATTTAAAGATGTTGCATAAATGTTAAGCATACCCTATTCCTTTAAGCTCACAATATTTTAACTGTTCGGCTGTAGGGCTTTTTCCTTAAGATTAGGGTCTTTCTTCACTGTGAGTGGCTGGAAAATACTTTATTTTCATACCAAACCCCTAAGCCAGATGTCAGCTTGTTCCGGTTTGGCCAAATTTAGAAATATATATATATTCTGAGAGAAGGCACAACCACCCCTCCCCCCACCAGGTTCGGGAAAAAAAAAATAAATTTTCCTCAAAGGAAAGTGAAGAAGATAAAACTATTTATTTAACAAGCACACGGGAAAGGAAAATAATGTTAAATGGTAAAATCTTTCGCTGTAGAGGAAAAACCTGGGAAAGTGTTCGAGTCCTCCCTTTGGTCTCCTCGGAGCTGGGGCTTGGCCCAGGGCCAGGCCCTCTGTGCCCGGTGGAAAGTCCTCCCGATGTGCTCTGATGTTACAGCAATCAGGCAGTCCAGTAGAAAAGGGAGAAAATCCGAAATTCCAGAGAAGGAAAAGTTCAGCTCTCAGCCTCTCTCCAGAGAACAAGGAACTGGAAAAAAACTGGCCAAAAACTGACTGGAAAAGCTGCCAGCCGGGTGCTTCCTCGCTCCCCCCTGCCCCAGCTGGAAAAAAAACCCTGCTATCTTTATGTGACCTTGAACAAGCTGCAAACTGCTTTGAGAAAGTTTTGCTCAGTTTTTCTTCCCCCTCTCAGGCTCAGTTCAGAGGCATAGAAAGGCCAATAATTAATTTCTGGGCATAGGCAGCGATATGGGATACACATCATAAGGTCACCCCAAGACATTCCACCCCTTATCCCATATTGTTGGCTCAATGCCCAAACTAAGATATTCCAATTCTACACACACATTAATACATATATATATATATATGTATATACACAGCTATGTACGAACAGTGACAGTGACACTCAGCAAGCAAGGGTATACTGGCATTTCACACTACAGGTGGTTTTCACACAACAATCAGATCTCCCTGTGGTACACAACGTGTTGTGCCATCTTTCTGCATTACCCACCATGTGCAACCAGGTCCCTGAGCAAAGACAACCCCACGGATGGGTTTGTCTGTACTCGAGGCAGAATTTATCCACACAGTCTTTCCTAACAGACCTCTGACATGCACTACTGGGACCTTATCTCCATCTGTTGTATGCAGGGATTCAGATTGGGCTGGACCAGCTCTATTGGTGGAACCTCGGGTGTTAACTAACCAGGTGGCCTTTGCTAGATTCTGTTCCCAATTTTTGAAAGTTCCCCCACCCAGTGCCTTCAAAGTGGTTTTCAACAATCCATTGCACCGTTCCACTTTGCCTGCAGCTGGTGCATGGTAAGGGATGTGGTACACCCACTCTATGCCATGTTCTCTAGCCCAGGTATTAATAAGGCTATTCTTAAAATGAGTCCCATTGTCAGACTCGATTCTCTCAGGGGTGCCATGCCTCCAAAGGACTTGCTTTTCAAGGCCCAGGATGGTGTTTCGGGCAGTAGCGTGAGGCACAGGGTAGGTCTCCAGCCATCCTGTGGTGGCTTCTACCATTGTGAGCACATAGCGCTTGCCTTGGCGGGTTTGAGGCAGTGTGATGTAATCAATCTGCCAGGCCTCCCCATACTTGTATTTGGACCATCGCCCACCGTACCACAGGGGCTTCACCCGCTTGGCCTGCTTGATCGCAGCGCATGTCTCACAGTCATGGATCACCTGGGAGATACTGTCCATGGTTAGATCCACCCCTCGGTCTCGTGCCCACTTATAGGTGGCATCTCTGCCCTGATGGCCTGAGGCATCATGGGCCCATCGAGCTAGAAACAACTCTCCCTTGTGTTTCCAGTCCAAGTCTACCTGTGACACTTCTATCTTTGCAGCCTGATCTACCTGCTTGTTGTTTTGGTGTTCCTCATTAGCCCTACTCTTGGGGACGTGAGCATCCACATGGCGGACTCTCACAGCCAGCTTTCTTACTCGGGCAGCGATGTTTTTCCACTCTGCAGCAGCCCAGATTGGTTTTCCCCTACGCTGCCAATTAGCTTTTTCCCACTTTTCTAACCATCCCCACAGAGCATTGGCTACCATCCATGAATCAGTGTAGAGGTAGAGCTTTGGCCACTTCTCCCTTTCAGCAATGTCCAGGGCTAGTTGAACAGCTTTGAGTTCAACGAGTTGGCTTGATCCACCTTCTCCTTCAGTAGCTTCTGCAACCCGTCGTGTGGGGCTCTATACGGCTGCTTTCCACTTTCGTTTCATCCCTACGATGCGACAAGAACCATCGGTGAAAAGAGCGTAGCGTGTGTCTTCTGATGGCAGTTGGTTGTACGGTGGAGCTTCTTCAGCGCGTGTCACTTGTTCTTCATCAGCAAGACCAAAGTTTTCACCTTCAGGCCAGTTGGTAATTATTTCCAAAATCCCAGGGCGATTCAGTTTTCCGATTCGGGCGCGCTGTGTGATGAGAGCAATCCATTTGCTCCATATGGCATTGGTGGCATGGTGGGTAGAGGGAACCTCTGCTTTGAACATCCACCCCAGCACCGGTAGTCGGGGTGCCAGGAGGAGTTGTGCCTCAGTGCCAATTACCTCTGAGACGGCTTGGATTCCTTCATAGGCTGCCAAGATCTCCTTTTCTGTTGGGGTGTAGTTGGCCTCAGACCCTCTGTAGCTTCGGCTCCAGAATCCCAGTGGTCGACCTCGAGTCTCACCAGGCACCTTCTGCCAGAGGCTCCAGGACAAGCCATGGCTTCCGGCTGCAGAATAGAGCACGTTCTTCACTTCGGGTCCTGTCCTAACTGGGCCAAGGGCTACCGCATGAGCGATTTCCTGCTTGATCTGGGCAAAAGCTTGTTGCTGTTCAGGGCCCCAATGGAAATCGTTCTTCTTGCGGGTAACCAGGTAAAGAGGACTCACAATCTGGCTGTACTCGGGAATGTGCATCCTCCAGAAACCTATAGCACCTAGGAAAGCTTGTGTTTCCTTCTTGTTGGTCGGTGGAGACATTACTGTGATCTTATTGATGACCTCAGTGGGAATCTGACGCCGTCCATCTTGCCATTTCACTCCCAGGAACTGGATCTCTTGGGCAGGTCCCTTGACTTTGCTCTTCTTAATGGCGAAACCAGCTTCCAGGAGAATCCGGATAACTTTCTCTCCTTTCTCAAACACTTCTGTTGCAGTGTTCCCCCACACAATGATGTCATCAATGTACTGCAGATGTTCTGGAGCCTCACCCTTTTCTAGTGCAGTCTGGATCAGTCCATGACAGATGGTGGGACTGTGCTTCCACCCCTGGGGCAGTCGGTTCCAGGTGTACTGCACGCCCCTCCAGGTGAAGGCAAACTGAGGCCTGCACTCTGCTGCCAGAGGAATGGAGAAGAATGCATTAGCAATGTCAATAGTGGCGTACCACTTCGCTGCTTTGGACTCCAGCTCATACTGGAGCTCCAACATGTCTGGCACGGCAGCGCTCAGCGGTGGAGTCACTTCATTCAGGGCACGATAGTCCACAGTCAATCTCCATTCTCCTTCCGATTTGCGCACAGGCCAGATGGGGCTGTTGAAGGGTGAGTGGGTCTTGCTGACCACCCCTTGGCTCTCCAGCTCACGGATCATCTTGTGGATGGGAATCACAGCATCTCAAGTTGTCCGGTACTGTCGGCGATGCACTGTCAAGGTAGCAATTGGTACTCTTTGTTCTTCCACCTTCAGAAGGCCGACTGCAGACGGGTTCTCTGATAGCCCAGGCAAAGTGTTCAATTGCTTAATGCCCTCTGTCTCCACAGCAGCTATTCCAAAAGCCCACCTGAGTCCCTTTGGGTCTCTAAAATACCCGTTCCGGAGGAAGTCTATGCCCAAAATGCACGGGGCCTCTGGGCCAGTCACAATGAGATGTCTCTTCCACTCATTTCCAGTCAGGCTCACCTCAGCTTCCACCAAGGTCAAATTTTGTGATCCACCTGTTACACCAGAAATAGAAACAGATTCTACCCCCACATGCTGCGATGGAATTATTGTACACTGCGCACCAGTGTCAACCAAGGCATCATATTTTTGTGGTTCTGATGTACCAGGCCAACGAATCCACACAGTCCAAAAAACACGGTTTTCCCTGACCTCTACCTGGCTAGAGGCAGGGCCCCTCTATGCCTGGTTATCCTTCTTTCCCTGGGCCTGTATCTTAGAGGTTCCTTCATGGGAATTGGACATGCCGTCGTCTTTTCCATCATTTCCGGCAATTTGGCTACAGGCAACTGGAGCTACTTCCTTTTTGGTAGATCCTCCTTTCTGAGACTTGCGCTCCTTCAATTCACTCACTCGTGCTGCCAGAGCAGAAGTGGGTTGTCCACCCCACTTCCTCATGTTTTCCCCACTGTCACACAGGAAATTCCACAGCTCACTTCGTGGGATGTACCTTCTCTCTGGGGAACATCCACGGAGAAGGCACTCTTTAATCTCCTGGAGACTCTTTTTCATTTCATCTTCCATTTTCTGCATATGTGTTTCCACAGCTGCGATTCTTGCATGTGTTGGGCCATGCACAGGGTCTGCATATGCTCTGAGCTTCACTGCCATATCCCGCACGGTCTCATTCGCACCGTAGTCTGGTTTCATTATTGCTAAAGCAGAAGCGTATTCTGGTGGCCCAAGCTGTATGAGTTTTCGCCACATGTATGGAATAACTCTGGCCCGGTCTGGACTCCTCAATCCTGGGTCATGTGTGAAGACAACCTCTACCACCCCTAGTTCTCTCAGGCGTTGGATCCCTTGTTCTATGGTCTTCCACGGCGTTTGCTGCATGTAGAGATCATCTCCACACATATATCTTTCCATCACGCCTGTCAAAATCCGTCTCCAGAGACTGGTAGAGTTAGCCTCCCTTTTCATCTCTTGGTCGATCACTGGATCTTGTGACAGGGATCCCAAATGCCTCGCTTCAGCACCGTCCAGCATCACATCATCACCTGCCGCATCCCAAATACGGACCATCCAACTTATTATGGATTCATCGGACCGTCGGGTGTAATCCTTTCTTAGGCTGTGAAGGTCCTTTATGGACATGGACTCAGTAATGGTTTCTGTGCCTGAGTCCGTTGGTGGTTTTGAGGTTCCTTCCCCTGCATCATCATCATCTTTCACTGGGCGATCAGTTTTGGTTGTGTGCTTTTTCCTCGTGACAGGAGCCACTGTCAGTGGCTTAGACTCTCCATCTGTTTTGGGCTGGCTGTCTGGTTTATCTGCAGCCTGAGTGACTGGGGTGTCTGCAGGCTTTGCTGATTGATCTTCTTGCCTCTCTACCTTTGCTTGCTGCTGCAGTGTGCGATAGGCATATGCCAAAGCCCAACATATTGCAAGGAGCTTGTTCTCATTAGAATTGTCATTGTATCTCTCTTTCAGATATTTTCCCACCTCAGCTGGTTTCTGAATTTGTTCAGATGGGAAATCCCAAACTATCGGGTCAGAGAATTTCTTTAGGGTTTGGCCGATGTCCTCCCATTCCCCACACCACTCAGGATTTTCCACCTCTGGGTCAGGTGTCTCAGCAGTCACCCTGGAAATCTGAGCTCTTATTCTAGACAAGCTGTGAATCATATAGAGGAAGATTACCAGATTAAATACCAGGAGGGTGGTCTCTTTAACATCCAGGGGATACTGAACATTCTCAAAAGATAACCTATCAAATTTAAAGGGAAGGGAAACCCCATCTCCTCCTCCTCTAACAATCTGGGTGCAATTACTAATAAATTCCCAAAACAGGCTACTGAAGCTAGGACTGGGGTTAGGACGGAGAAACCACTTATCATACACACCTCGAACAGCTGCCTGTACCTCTATCAACTTCTTATAAATCATTATCACTGAGCACAGCAAAATAGAAATCCTGATTCGTCTCCCTTCTCTGTAAAATTTACATACCAGGGACAAGATTGGAGCAAGTTGTGGATAGGCAAACAACCCTAGGGACCAAAAAAGCACTAGTACCTCAATGAAGCCTAAGGACCAGAAAGACATGAGTACATCGAGCCAGAGAGACATTATGAACTCAACCAGCATGGTGACTACTTTACTCCAACACAGAATAAGTAAATTCAACCCAAAATGTAATTAGCACAAGTTTTTTCACTTTCCTTCGAGCCACACAGTTGGGCGCCACTAAATTTGTTCCGGTTTGGCCAAATTTAGAAATATATATATATTCTGAGAGAAGGCACAACCACCCCTCCTCCCACCAGGTTCGGGAAAAAAAAAATAAATTTTCCTCGAAGGAAAGTGAAGAAGATAAAACTATTTATTTAACAAGCACACGGGAAAGGAAAATAATGTTAAATGGTAAAATCTTTCGCTGTAGAGGAAAAACCTGGGAAAGTGTTCGAGTCCTCCCTTTGGTCTCCTCGGAGCTGGGGCTTGGCCCAGGGCCAGGCCCTCTGTGCCCGGTGGAAAGTCCTCCCGATGTGCTCTGATGTTACAGCAATCAGGCAGTCCAGTAGAAAAGGGAGAAAATCCGAAATTCCAGAGAAGGAAAAGTTCAGCTCTCAGCCTCTCTCCAGAGAACAAGGAACTGGAAAAAAACTGGCCAAAAACTGACTGGAAAAGCTGCCAGCCGGGTGCTTCCTCGCTCCCCCCTGCCCCAGCTGGAAAAAAAACCCTGCTATCTTTATGTGACCTTGAACAAGCTGCAAACTGCTTTGAGAAAGTTTTGCTCAGTTTTTCTTCCCCCTCTCAGGCTCAGTTCAGAGGCATAGAAAGGCCAATAATTAATTTCTGGGCATAGGCAGCGATATGGGATACACATCATAAGGTCACCCCAAGACACAGCTTTATCCTGTGATTGAAGATACAATGTAGTAACAGACACATTTCTATCTGGAGAAAACTAATTTTTCATCTGGAATAATTTGACTAGGATAAACTTTGTTCAAGTGACCTTTTTATGACTTGTATTTTTTTTTTTTTTTTTTTTTTTTTTTTTTTTTTTTTTTTTTTTTTTGCAATACTGGTAAAACTCAACAGAATTTACTGTGACTATTTAGCATGTTACAAATTCCTGTAATCGTATTTTAATGGTTTATGTATTCTTGGGAATTTAATTATATGGGTGGTGCTGTTGTAAGAAATTCAGAAAGGAATTAGAAGATAGTGGCAGAATAAATCTTAGATGGTAAGTGTTCTGTATTTTCAGATTATGTTCTTCCATCTGGGAAATAAGTTGTTTCAGTGGCCCCTAATTGCATTAAGTGGTATTAATAAACAAAACCCCAGTGTTTCAAGGGGATGAAGTGGAGCAGTTTTTCAGGTACTATAAAATCTGCCATTGAAAAAAAGGTAGTTTGCTGGGCTTACAGTTTTTCATCATTTGACTCTACAAAGATTTTATTAAGGAGTTGTAGGGGAAATCAAAATATGAAGAAGCAGTACATTTTGAAGGTAAAATATGAGCAGATGCTCTGGGCAGTAGGAGGGCTGCATAAGGCAGTCTGCAGGTGTACAGAGCAGCAGGAGGTTTACACAAATCAACATTCGTCTTCATTCTGAGAAATTCAGCAATGAAAACTGGAAGAACTACACTGTTGTAACAGGGCAGTCGTATTACCACTGAGTGACAGTGCACTGGGGAAGGCTGCTGTAGAAGTGAAGTGTGGGGCTTTTATAAGGTTGAATATTAGTGGGGATATAAATGATTCAGACTTATTTATGCTAGAACTAAGATCACCAGTTTAGAAATATGATCTGTTACGTTTGTTCTTCTCTGTCTGTGAAGCCTCTGGGCTGTTAATGGTTTGCTAATTAAAGCATTACTCACACAAGCAGTCTTATTGGGGTCCTGTGTTAAGCCACCTCAGCACTGTGGAACAGCTGACCTCCAAACTGGTTCTTTTCACGTCCCTGTCTAAATTTGTTGGTGTTGAGTTAGAATTTGATGGTCCTTGTGGGTCCCTTCCAACTTGGGATATTCTGTGATTCTGTGATAAAGAACACAAACCAAACCCATGTAAGCACATTATATATTGATATTGTAAATTATTTAACTATTCTTAACAGTTTTTACTGTTGGACTGAAGTCCAGTGCTTTACTTCAGAAACACTTGTGAAAGAACGGGCTTTGTGCTTTTAAAGAGTCAGCTCCTGCTTTTTGGGCACAAATATTTCCTTAGGGTACTTGTATTCCATGACTATGTTAATTCACCCTTGGGAGAGTAAAAAGACAATATTCTTATGATTCTGTAATCCAAGCCAAAAGGCCATATGGCTTTGGTTCTGCCATTTTTTAGTGGATAAATATCCTGTTGAGTCAAATGAGACTTCTGTGTGCAGAGAGAGACTTAAAGCATCAATCTTCATGGCCATAATCCAATAAAGCTGTTTAAATGTGTAAGGAGATTCACATGTGTGGAGTGGTGCATAAGCAGGAGCTCGCTAAAAGTTCATGACTTATTTTTACCTTGAAAAAACCTGGAAGATAATTTTGTTTTTAAAAGTGTGTTTCCATTGAAACTAGCTTACACAACATTATTTAAATTTTGTTAACAGTTCGTCTCTGAGAAACATTTTAGAAAAGGGGGAGGAAAAAAAAGGCAGGGGAGGAGAAGGGGAAGAGTTTTTTGACCAGGTAAAATTGCTGCATTTTGATGCTTGTTGTCAAGGAAATGTTAATCAGCTGCAGCAAGTTTTAAAGTTCTGTGCAGCACAGCTCAGTCACTTTCTGAACAAGACCAGAGTCAGCTGTTGAAAACAAGATTCCTTACTAAGTCCTTCCTGACATTCACAGGGGTGCTGTGATCTTCAGTCCTCTAGGTATTTTTTATTTTATGCACTGGAAGCAGATATGACCTTCTGTGGACTTAGGGATTCTTTGGGTCACTTAATTGATGTGTCTTGATACATCTGCTTTGAAACAAAGGAGAACAGAAAGAATGGAGGCTGCAGTACTTAAATACATGATAAATAATAAAACGACAGTAATAAAAGGTAAATGCAAACAGCCATGCTGACTGATCGATAATTAGTCTGTAAGATGAAAACAAGTCTAGCTAATCCATCCAATGGTAGCAACGTTTTGTGGAAGTGAGGTTCACAACACAGCTTCAGATTCTAGACCTGTTTTGTTAGAACACAAGTCCGTATCAAAGCATTTTGGACCATCATTTTCAACAGAGTGTTTTTGTTTAAAGCATCCTAATTCTTTATGTAGAGATTAACAATAGAAGAAAACAGAAAAAATTCAGAATTTTTTCTAGGGGATGAGGCAAGAAAGTTTTTTGAAATGCATTGCAAAATTATATTTCTTCTTCCATGATACTTCTGGCAACAAGTAATAGTGACACAGACAATATTCTTGCATCTCCTGCCTTGTGTATGCTGTGCTAAAAGCATTTTCCTCCTCTATTAATGTCCAGCAAGTGGCAAATAAACAAAATAGTCTGCCTCTTATCCCCACGTACCTGTCATTTGACAGTTGAACCCTGCTGTAACGTCCTTCTGGTGACCCTGCCTCAAAAGACCCATCGGAGTATCTCAATTATATAGTCCTAAAGAACTTCTGTAAGATTAGTAAGTTTAGTAGGAAATTACTACTGTCAGTGCACAGGCTTGCACAGAGTGACAACTTTGAGAAAATTCTTTTTAACTATTATAATCTTCCATTACAGGGAACAGGGAAATACTGTGCACTTCTATATTTAGTCAGACAAACAAAACCCTGGGTTGACAGTTGGTTAGATGGAGTAAATAGAGGTTACAACAGCTGTTAGATTTGCTAGACTTGCTTCTGACAAATGAAAGGGTATAAGATTGTGATAGAAATGCAGTGATATTGTTAGCATTTTTTATTGTTAAAATCAAAGCAAATTATTGTAGCAATAGTTCATAGTGTGTAGTGCTTGTAGGTTTTGTGCATGTTTTTGGGTTTTTTTCTGGTTTTTTAATTTTTTTATTTTTTTAAAGTTCATAAACTGTGACAAAACCTGATGTTGTTCTTTAGCACTTTTGTGGGGTTTTATCACAGGATGCCACTTTGAGCTGTCAAGGTACTCTGGAAAGGAGCTAAATCATACAGTGTGGTTCTCTGAGAAGTGATTTAATAACAGTAACAGGTACAGAACAGTACAGGTGTACATTTATCTCTGACTTCTGCGTTGAGTATTCTTACTGCAGAAGTAGAAAATTCACCAAAATAATCTCTAGTCTTAAAACTGGCATTTGGTTGGAACTTGGTGCTTTAGATGTTCACACAGTAATAAAAGCGCACTGCAGTGCAACAGACTGGTTTTAATCTGTAAGAGTTACATATGATTATAAAGCCAATGAATAATGGATCAGTAAGTAAAAGAACCAAAACCCTATGAACTTGTATCTCAAGAATCAGATTGGTTTTGTTTTGGTACCTGTAACTATACCATTAAATATGCTGAGGAGAACAACTTGCACAGAGGTGTTGGTTCTTTCTCTTTTCCGTCCCCCTCTGCTGCAGAGGGCTCTGAAAAGCCTTTGGGGACAGCCGTTCATTGGGTTCAGAGGAGTTCCAGAAGGCGTAATTCTGGTGATTGGCAATGAGTCCAGCTCTGAGATCGAAGACACTCTCTGACAGGACTCTTCTTGCAAGAGTTGTCAGGGAAAGGTGTTTTTTAGAAATAGGGGTGTTCCCTCCAGCCAGGGCATGGTGGCTGCAGCAGAGATTGTGCTCAGCGCTGAAGTCTGGCTTGTGTCTGAAACTATTTTTGAAGATACAACTACAGTAAAAACCTGTATTTGGTAAACTCCATCCATGCATTTAATTATGTATAAATTTTTGTAAGAACCAAGTGGCTTAGCACTTGTCAGTGCAAACAATGGAGCAAATGGTTTCTTTAAAACGCACATTGAAATGAAAAATATTTCACCTTTTTTTTTGATCTTCTCTTCCTGCAGATCATTCCTGAAAGAGCCTGAGCAGAAAGAGTTTTCACCATGTTTTTGTTTTTGATATATATATTGTACTTGTGTTGTATTTACCATCAGCAGTGAAATTGAAAACGTATATGAGGGAAATGTACGTAGGTAAATGTGTACACTGACTTTGTACTTGAGAAACTACAGCTTTAATTAGTCTTGGTTGGAAGATTCTGGTTCAATTTAATTGCAGCATTGGAATGGGACATAGTAATCCTGAACCAGTATGAGAAGGTTTTAACTAAATAGATAAATAAGTAAAATTATACTCTAGGTTTTTCAGTTTATTTCCTCATACAGAGTGAACTTTCAGGCTATAATCTTTAGAACAGAAAGTATGAGAGAGATTTCGTGGTCTTTGCTGGGGGTTGTTAAAAGAAAGTGCAAAACAGACAAGGATGTAACTCATTATAATTCTCTATGGGGAGAAGAAAGTTACCTACAGGCTATTAATATTAGTTCTGTAAATAAATTCTGTAATAACTGTACATATTTTTTCCTTATTGCATGCAGTTTATTTAGAAGAGGGGAATTAATATGTCCTTGATACAATTATTTAAACAAGAATATTTTATTTTCCAAAATGAGTGGCTTTTCAAGGGAAATAATTTCTTTTCAGTCACTACTTTTGGCAAGGAAAGAAAAAATTGCAGTAGCAGTAGAATATATTTCTCCTTCAAAGTTTGCTGGTTCAAAATGCCAGTCCGTGGTTTGAGTTGCAGTACTATTTTTCTTTTGGCATTCTATTTTATATGCTCAGAGCTTTCAAAATATTCATCCTTAAGGCTGGAATTTTTCACGGATGACCTGTTCTAAAAGGTGAACTTATTTTTGAATTCAGGAAAAAAACACTGTCTAGTCTCTTTATTCATAAAGTTACGGGGAAGGCCAAAATTTAATCTGCTCTGTGAGATTGTTAAAAGTTAGCTTTGAGGATGTCCTACACTCATTATAGAGTCATGATATCTGCTTTGGTGCTTTTAGGATTAAATTTTCCTTTTAAAATGGCAGACAATACATACCTTGCAATTCTGTATTACTCTTTCTGATATGATTTTAACCAATCCCTGAGTTCTTAAGGAACCATAACATCCACATTCGGGCATAATTTTAAGGTAACTTTTTTAAAGAATTGCCTGCTTCAGTATTCCCTCTCGACTGAGTCATGTAGTACTGGTGTCTTTATCACAGCAGCTTCTGCAGACAGACAGATAGAGTTTCCCTTTTCAATAAATTTCCCCAAAGCTAAAAAAAGGGCTCATTATTTATCTTTACAGTCCAGAAATGTGGAGACTGGTTAACATTTGTTTGTTTTTTGAAACTACTGGGATCCTGAATGAGTCAATCATCTGGGTACCTTTTTAACCACACACAGGTATTCCAGCTGATTCCTAAATTATGTCCTTCACAGGTTTGCTGCTGTAGACTGTGTCTGTGCAAAGCTAAAGAGCAGAAGGCAGGAGGTGCAGAAGGAACAACAATTTTTTTTTCCCCTCCCTTTCCACAGAACTGCAAGGGTGGGAAATGGTGATGAAGTAATTAACAAAAAATCAGTGGTAAAAGAAGAACATTTGGTAAAAACATACTTACAGAACTTACAGCTGTGTTACAGGAAGGTGGCTAAGGGGAAGGTGGGATTTTTTTAAAGTGGCTTTTAAAAAGCAGTGCTGAGTGACATCTGCATGGAGATAACTGTGTTATAAGGTGTTATCTGTGATGCTAATTGTAATGCTTTGCTGCACAAGTTCGCAATAAGATGATTTTTCATCCTTGGGGACCTGTTGTGCAGCCCTTTCTTGTGCTGAGCAGCAGTGCTGGATGCTGACATCCACACGTGGTGTAGCTGGTCCGCCTACTTTTGATGTGCTGGCCTACTTGCAATTACTGGAAAATTGTGGTGAGGAATCTGGATGTTTCAAATAGATGCAAATTTAAAACAGCCTGCAGGCTGTAAAATCAAAAGCTTTGATTTTACATGGTTCTTTAGTTTCTGGCTTGTTAGTGAAATCAGCAGAAACTTTATTAGCAATGTTAAAAGTTGCAGCAAAATGCAGTGAGTTTTGACTGACGGTGAGACTTGTGAACTGAATTTGTATTTTGGATATAAGGAGTTGTTTCCTTCTGTAGAATAAAATCAATGCATTGACCAACTGTTTCTGGTTTAGGTAAAAGAACACCATTGAAGTTTTGGCTTTAGCACCGTGTGGCACTGAAAAGATACTCTTCTACAAGTCCATTGCCATGTAGCTGTGCCAGCCTGGGACTAGCAGTGTGGGGAAGCAGTAAGTTGAGACAGAAATTTTTTCCCTTACATCCTACTTCTTCAGTTCCTTGAGTATTTCCCGCCATCCAAGACTGCAGATATTGTAGCAGTTCTCTTTAATACTCCATCACACACTATACTCATGATTGCTGCCCAATCCTGACCTACTCAGATACCCGTTAATGCTTCTCACACCAAAATCACTTTTCACTATGATCAGGGAGAATAAGACATCACTGAGTAGTTGTGACATTGTCCGTCTGCCAGCATTTTAATGCAGCCAATTCTAAATCTGAAGAGAAGGATCAAATGTGGACTTTTTCTTGTCATTGTTGCTTCTGGCTTATGTTGCCACAGACCTTTCAGGCACTGTGCTTTTCTCCTGGGAGTGGTGTGGAGACAAAATGAGTGCTCATGTACAAATGAAAGAGAATTAATAAATAATCTTCCTGCAAAAGATTTTGTGGTGCCTATCTAGAGCCACTTCATGTCTGAAAATAGCTAACAGCAGACAAACTGTTGCAGATTCTACTTCATTACTCCCAGTTAAAGAATAAACAATCAGGCGAAAATAGTGCAGCTCTGTTCTGCCAGTACCTGCCTTTTGCATCAACAGAATCAGACAGGAAGATTCCTTCAGGTGTTATAACCCAGAGTTTTTGGAACAGCACATGAAACATAAGAAGTAATCCAGAGATTTTATCTGCAGGTATGTTTGAAACATATGAATAAAGGTTTCCTTTATTTAATGTGTTTGGTAACTTCTCTAATTACAGTAATTTATGATTCCTAGTCTAAATGGTCATTGTCTCTTAGCACACACATTAAGCTGTTCTCGTTCTCCTGGATTTTTTGTTTCCTGAAACAGTAACCAGAAGAGAATATATGTGAAAGTTGCTGTGATTTTGTTTAGTAGTCCTCCAGGACCTTGATAAATCAGTACTACTGGAACAAATTTTAGAGCTTCTGTGTGACCTTGAGACATCCAGATCTTGTGCTTCCCTGCAGCAATTGAAGCTTTCTGGGTCTCTACTTCAGGCAGAGATATTTCAGCCATCCCAGTACCTTACACGAGGTGTTTGTCTGATCTCTCACTGTTGCAAGAATTGGACAGGGTTTTGCTCCAGCTCCGCTGTGTTCTCTGTAGGGTGAATGTGCCTCCCATTGAAGCCTTAATTCTCTTCTTTTGTTGGTGATATCCATCGAAGATGTGAGGGCAGAAAGCTTAGTTTTCTCTAGATAAAATAGATAGAGGAGTTTAGATAATGATGCTTCCACTTTACTTTTGTACTCACAGTGTTTTATTTAGGAAAGTAGTTTCGATGGAGAATTGGAGCGACATTATCTTTCAGTGACATTTGATGTAAGTATATTTCTAAATCTGCATAAATTCTCTTCTATTTTTTTTGCAGCATTTCTCCAGGGGTAGGTCCTCAGTTCATAGAATCTTTGAGTCACAGAATGGTTTGAGTTGGAAGGGACCTTTTGCGTTTAAAACAGACATGACAGCTGGGATCAGATGGAAGTAAGATCCTAAATCTAGGAACACAGATTCTGTTCAGTGCTAGCACTAATGGTTTTAATTGTTTGAAAGATGTGCTGGCTTGTGACAACAATTTTGAAAAAGAAATTGGAACTGTTCTTGGTTATGAAAATATTTCAGAGCTTCATGGGAGTTCACTCAGGAATGGCAGTAGTGCCTAGAACCCATGAATAAAGCTAAACCTGTTTGGAATAGCAGAGTGTAGAAGAAGTGTGGAAGAGGGCAGGCACCTGTGGTGAAAAAAGAACTGATTCTAATGCTTTTGGTGGTCATGTGATAATGAAAAATGAAGGGAATGGCATATCCTGGCAAGAATTCAGTAATCACTGAAGGGAGAGCTCAGTATGATGCCAAATGATATAGTTACGTGATAGTCTTCTACAAAGAGAAAAGATTTTTGAGATTTATAAACATTAGGACCTTTGACCTTCTCTGAAAAACCCATTTACTGTTAAAGGATGTCATGTTAAATTATGTGCTTGAAAAACGCGAAAATGGAGGCAGCTATATAACTGTGGGACTAATGCAGAATCTGGTGCTCTTAGAGAAGGCTCTGTCTGTTGGGGTTTGGATCAAACTGGATTTAACAGGAAGTTGCCAGCATTCCTGTTTGCCTAAATCCTCACGGACAGCATTTCAGAAGCTTATGAAAAGAAGAGTTGGAACATAACCCGTTCTTTCCAAAGCATTCTCAAAAAGTAAATGAGAGCCATTCAGTCAATACATGATGTGCAGTGGGTATAAATCTTTCAGGGCTTCAGATGAAATCCAGGGTGAAAAAAATCTGAGAGTTGAGCTACACAGTATCTAGTTCTATGTGAATAGAAGTCTGACTGTTCCTGGGTACCATGGGATGTGGCCGTCTTCCGTTTTGTTAAGGAGAAATTATTTTTGCTTTCTCAGTGCTTAATTTTTAAATGAATAAATTTTATTAAAACAAAACTGCTTCAGTATTGTTGCAGTAATACAGAATTCAGTAGATTTCTGTTCATTCTAGGATGTCAGAGAAAATGTAAGATTTTTAACATTACCCGGCTCCCTGGTGCATGAGAGGTGTTCGTTTCCCTTCTAGCTCATGACCTATTTAAAACCGAGCAGTGCGATGTGCTTTACATATCCCTTCTGGTACAACCACAATTAATCTTATTTTTTTTCCAATTTCAACATTTGCTGCAATAATTTTCACATGGTTGATCACAGCAGCCATTAGGGAGGTAAGGTTATAGGATCTGGGAACAAAAAGCTAGTGAGACAACATTATAGCAGGTTGTTTTCAATGACAAACTGAAAATAAAAAGGATGATGAGCAGTGATGTTCTGATTGTTGACATCTTTGACCTGCAGATTCAGGTAAAGTCTAAACACTGGAAGAATAGAGCGTATTAAAATTTTTGTTCCAACTTTATTATGCAACTTAGTGTTTGTAGTGTTTAGGTTTATTTATAGATCTCTTTTGAGGTCACATATTTTTGCAGTTTCAGAAGCACTTTTTCAATATCACAGATGATTTTATGAATCAAGTGGAAATACGGATTTAAATTCTGGTGAATAGCCTCTCAGGTTTTTCCTTGGCTTTGTGGAATAACACAAGCTCTTTTTAATGTATTGTTACATACATTTCCAGTTTCTTTTTAAAATTTGTATGACCAGAAAAGATAATGCACACTGATGAAATCTTTTTATGTCCTTTTTGTATGAATAATTTATTCAGAAAAAGTGGTGCAACTGTGCCTTTCCCAGAGTTTCTTTTACATAAATAAATTTGGAATGTATTTATGTAAATACATAATTATTTAAATCTTAAATACCTAATTATTCCTTCCACTCGGACAGGAGCACTGGGTGTTTATACAGGCATCCTCTCTGGGTGCTTTGTTCTTTGGGGAGTGCTGGTGGGCAGGGTGTGCTGACCCCGCTGCCTCCCTTCGTGTTGGCTGCAGGATGCAGGCTGGGGAGCTGGACACAGGAGATGTGCAAACCTTCCCTTCTTCCTGTGCAGCTCGAAACGTGACTAGAAATGAGAGATGGTTTGTGTGCCCTGCAGCCCCCATCCGTTTTTTAATCCTTGGTGCAGTAGCTGGGAGATAGTGTACGATAGCCTTGGCAACTGTGGAGAACTGAAGCTCAGTTATCATTCATGTGTGGTTGCTAAGGAACTCCTGATAGTTTCCCAGCTGTCACCACTGGGACTGCTGGTATTGTTCTTTGGCCCCGCAAGAGAATCTCCCCATCTAATACAAAAAAAGACAGCTACTTGCCTTTTTTCCTCCCTCAGACTTGCCGAATGGTCCGTTGAGGTAGAGGAGGAGAAAACAGGGCTCCAGATGATGATTGCTCTTAGTTACACTGCACCGTGGAGAAACTGCTTGATGTGTAGGAATGGCGTTCAGGTCTGTGGGAGCATGGATCTCCTGGAGAATTCTGGCATGTCTGATGTGTAAGGTGTTTGTAAATTCCAGAGCCTGAGTCTGCACTCCTCCTTAAACCTTCCAACTACTTCCTAAAGAATAGACATATTATATGCTGCAAGGGTGTGTTTCTGACATAGCACTTCAGGAAGAATCCCTTGTGCATTGGTTATTATCTGTCACTTACTGGATTTCATAACTACTTGCTTGTCTGGATAGTCAATAAGACATATTTTACCTTAATAGTTTTATAATGTTCAAAAATTGCTTAGCTCTGCAGCTTATCGAAGAACATGCACTGATTAAGTAGGCCTTTCTGGTTACCCTACTGAACATAAATTTTTATCATATTCACCAAGTTTCCAAGGAATCTAACATTCAGTAAACTAATTAGTAGGTATATTTTCCATTACTTACTGAAAGATTTCCAAAACAATGTCCAAAAATTTCTATTTCTTTTCCTAATTCTTCATATTTTTTAGCGCTCATGATGGAATGTGGCGTTTATTCTGCTGCTGTAACATACCAGTTTCAGCTTGAGCTGCATTATCAAAGTAAGGACTTCTGAGGGATTTGAAATTGTGTTGTGTCATAATTGTAGGGGTTGGACTGAAGCTGTGTGTGGGTTAACTGGAATCATTATTTTCTAGAGATTCTTTCGATTTTATAATGTTTGTAGGAGTAATTTTTTTAATTGAAATGCTGTCTGTAGTGCTGCAGGTATTTCTGCTTTTTGTTTAACTGGGCAGGCTTCACAAATGCTAGAATTTCTTTCTTATGGTCAGACAGAAGAAAATAATATTGGCCTTCTTCTTTTCTTCTGCAAAATGTTCTTATAACCAACAAGTATTTTCTGTTATAAATGACATTTGAAGTGCATTTTTAATTTAAGTCAGTGCTGTAACTCTGATGGGGCCAGGATGCCAGCACAAGTATTTTAAATGTGTTCCTTTAAAGCTGTTGCTTATCTCTGTATGGAGGTGTTACAGAAATCAAGGAAATAATTTTTTTATTAATTAAAAAAAAAAAGGAATAAGACTGCAAGTGACAGACTGCTGAGAAGTGACTGTTGTTTGAGATGTATAGAGATGTGTGAAGGCAGCTTGTTCTTTCCAAGCTTGAAAGTTGTATCAGAATTTCCACAATTACAACAGTAACTTCACTAAAGCTTTCATTTTAGGATATTCAGCTCTCAGTCTTGAGGACACTATGGATAGGGAATACAAAGACCAAATATAGGTGAAAATGTTTTTGATCTTGCAGCCACTCTCTGCCTTTTCTGAAAAGTTCTTTCATGCTTTTTGTAGGCTGTGGGGTGTGTGCCAAAGTAAGGATAACTTCAGGGGGTTTATATGAACTCTGATTTCTGTGTGAAAGGCAGGGCTGGTGTATTGAAGAGTTGGGTGTTCTTCAAGGCTGGATTTGATGTTTTTGTCTACCCAGACTGCCTCACCATATTGTGTAAGTGCTGCAGTGAATCAAATAAACTTGAACACCTGCAGTGAAACATTGTCTCCCCATGGTCAGCCACTGAGCCCGTTTCATGTGAGCTCAGTAGTCATCTGCTGTGCTGCACTGGAGAGGGGAAACTGAGAAGACAGAATTCAAATGGATAGGGAAGAGGCTATGCTGTGGAAATCTGAGCTTGGGGGGCTGACTCCCAAACTGGGAAAAGCTATGTGAAAATCAGTTCAGTTCAGGAATCTGAGATGGTCAAATTAAGAGGACAGGTTTTCACATTTAGCATTGGATTTACAAAATCAATCGCTATACAGCCAAAAAGGAGAAAAAGAGTATAACAACTATTCAGATCTTAGTGCAAAAAGTATATCAGTATTTTTGTTAATTTAGTGATCTACCCAGAGTTTCCGAGAAATGGAAATGAAAGGTGACTCATTCACTGTAAACATGAAATTGAAAACAAAATATATTAAAAGCTGAGTCTTAGCCCTCTGTCCTTCCACATGTACATTTGAAAAAGCAGTCATTTTTATATTCTCATGCTGATTTATTCAGACATATAGTGGAGAAATGCATGTTAAGTGATTTAACTGTCCTCCCCTTTGTCTTCTTTCAAACTGTTACAGTGATGGAAAATGTGAGACATATGGGTTGATATGGTTTTATGGATGGGTGTGAAATTGGGGAGCTGGAAGATTCTTGAAAAATGTTGTGTTTGAGTATTAGAAAGTGTCATGAATTATGACTAGGGATATGCAAAAACTTCTTTTAAAGTAGAAGTGGCGTAGACTAAGTTGAGTTGTTTTGTAAAACAAAGCATGATTCTCTAGTTCCCTTGTGTGCTGGACTGTGAGTGGAAGGAGTTGATGCAGGGCGTTGCTTTTGTGGGAGGGATGCTCTTTCCTTCCTCAGCCATGAGCACTTAGTGCTGCACTTGTTTGGGGTGTCCCGTCCATGCCTCTGGCTGCCCTGGAAGCACAGAGCTCCTGAGATCACTCGCTTTTCCAAGGCAGGCCCTGCCATCTCTGCTGCTGGGTACCAACAAGCTGAGTTTTGGAGGCTCATCAGTGTCAGTAAAGCAGTTCCTGAGCCTAAACCCATGTTGAATGACACTGTTTGCAAGAGAGTAGTTGTAAGAGGTCTCACAATCACTAAATGCAGAACTGCCCTGGGTATGACCTAAACATGCTGTGAGAGGAGATATTTCAGGGTGATTACTGGTTTGGTGTAGTTAAAAAAGACCCAAGGTGGTCTAAACCAGTAATAACAGATGATTGTAAACACTGTGTGTTAGAAGCTTGCAGGGAGAGAGTAACAAGGCTGTGAAACCTGTGTTGCCTTTAGAACAGATTCATGCAATGTCTGTAATTTGCCTGCTCACTCACAAGCAATAAAGTAAACAAAGAAAGGGCTCTTAGATGAGGAAATTGGAGAGGAGGGATGATGGCAGAGGCTCATCAGAGACACATAATTTTAATCAGTGAAGGAGAAAAGGCACCACTTGATGGGGATAGATGCCTGTTGAATTCTATGCAACCTTTAACATTTAGCAAAATAATTTCCCTGCTGATGTTTAACCAGGTCTCTGTGCTGCTTTTCAGTTTGTATAGCACTAATTACAGCACTCTTGTGCCGTATAAAGATGCTGTGGATTAGTGGTGTGCAAAGCTGTGCCAAGATGTGCACCTGATTAATGGAATTGTTGGAAGCACTGTTTTCCAAGAGATTTTCAGTTAAAAGTTTTGAAATGTGTTCAGAAATGTTTGAGAAGCCCTTAGGCCTGATAGAGTGTTTGGAGCTAAGCTTGAGAATGGTTGTAATATTACAGATTCCAGAATTTGAGTAAGAGGTTTTGAACAGATTACGTGAAAGGTTGGAAGATGCATCACTAAATTATTACTATTAATAATAAAATGGATATTACTATGAATCATTAATATTTGTCACAGGTTCTGTGAAAAAAATAAATAAAGTATACCTCTCAGCAAACATAGCTGTATATATGTTTGGTAAAAATCCTGGAATTCATATTTCAGGGACACAAAGTGTATGGAATGGTTTTCACGTGTAGGGAGGAAATCAGAGATTTAGCTACAACTAAGCAAAGGAATGTGAATGGCACACCCCTCTAGAGAGTGATGATTCAAATTGTTGTGTGTGTACAGTTGTACAGAGATGGTCAAGAATCCCAAAGTTGTCCAGCTGCATCAGCACAAGGCTAATAAAATTGGATTTCCTGTCACTGCCATACCGATCTTGGCAAAACAGCCCAAAATATTAATCCTCTGTATCTGCAGGGGTTATTCTGGGCCAGGCATTGGCATGGCACAGCACTGTACTAAGTGTGCTACTGAAGTTTGCTCTGCAGTGAGAGCGTTCTCCCTCTGCCTGTGTCTGTGCTGTGGAGTGGTATTTCTCTGGGTTAGTGCTAGTGCAGGCATCTCTGCTCCGTTTTTCACTGTACAGGATGAGTGTTCAGGCTTTTCAGTAACACTTGCCAGGTGCAGTCGGAATAATTTCAGGGTGCTCTCTGGAATAATTTCAAATGTACTTGGTAAAGAGATTCAAGATGTGAACAGTGCTGAAATGAGGATACATCAAGCCTGGAACCAAAACACAGGCACTACAATCCATGTTAGTTTGTCCTGCACATTAGGAGCTTGCTCAGGCACAGTGAACAAAAAGAACATGTATGTTTAGTAAGTGGTTGTTTTTAATGTCTTCTTTTTAGATTATTGTACTTCACCTGCAGCTTACTCATTAGATTTGTAATTGCTGTGTTTTGTAGCATTTAATTTAGAGCTGTGTAAGTTGCTCGCATGCTCGGGTCTGTTTAGCCACAAAACTGTCTGTCTGCCCAGTAGAGCAGAAGCACAAAGCACAGACCCTGTGTGCTTCTGGCTTGTTCTGACATGCCTGATATTTTCACATCAGTCTGTACAAGGCAGTTACTTTGGTCATGACTAAAATAACTGAGATCCAGCTTACCCATAATGAAAAACACTTTATGCCTTTGCAACTCTCTTCTGTTAGTCAGACACACTTCCTTCTGTACTGGTTGTGAAATCTCTCTTTGCTTAGCCTGGTTGATAGTTGTTGTATTTGTTACGTGTTTCAAAATGTGTGTTCGTAGAATCAGAAGAGTGGTGTGAAAGGAGTGCAGGAAGTCTTCCAGAATCCATGCATCCCAAACCAGAACCGTTTATTATAAGATGGCAATTCCAACACTTGATTAGTTTTCTTTAGAATGTCTGTCCCTATGTGTGCTGCAACCTCTCACTACAATCTATACTGGTATTTCACTATCCTTCTTGGTAAAATATTTCCCCTTTTATTTGTTTTTCTTCCTTCCGTTTAAATATTTGTGTTTTTTATTTTCTCCTCTCCGCAGAAAACAGATGATTCAATTCCTTTTTATATATTTGAAAATGACCCACAATTTCTGTAACTTTTCTCTTTGCAGCCTCAGTTTCCTCATTTCTCTAAATTCAAGTGCTCTTTTTTGAGGACCCTTGTGCATGTCCAGTCCTCTTCTCCAGTCTTGTTTTAGAAAGAGGTTTTGAGTGGGGCAGAGAGAGCAGAGTTTTTAATGTCCACAACTATTCCACATCACTTCAGCTCTGGATTTGTCCTTGTTAAAGATGACGAAAGGTATCCGGATGTTTCTACAGGCCTAAAATCTATTAATTCACTTCTCTTCAATATTGTATTTCGGGCAGAATTGGAGATGGATTTACAACAGAGCAGCATGTTTCCATTGCATTAAAATGTGAATTCCCTTTGTGATTCTCTTTTTGTGGGGCTGTAATACAACCAGCAGTTTATTTTTTCCAATTTGAGTATAGACATTTGTGCATGTTGAAATGTGTGTTTTTAAATTGCTTTTAGGTGTAGGTCTGCTTCTGCTAGTTATTGAGACTATTTCAGTTTTCATCTTGCCCTTTGTAATCTTTCTATTCTCTTTCAGCTTTCTCTCTTTTTCATCACTTCAGTTGAGAATATTTAGTGTTTTTTCCAGTTGCAGAAAAAAAATTCTGATGAGCCTTAATTTAATACCTATTTCCATTTGATAGTGGTCCTTTATTGTCTGTTCCAGGATGTTTGCCCTGATGATGTTTTTATACAGTCCTTACACTAGTTTCGTTTAGAGCGTGCTTTTTGAACGTGTTTTCTGAACCTCATTTGTCATGGAGTTAAAAGCCATGCTGGAGAAATGACATATATTATTGTCATCTGCTTTTAGTCACACCCCCCTGGTGCTGTTAGAGAAAGAGAGGAGATTGTTTGAGCCAGCCCAAATTAGTGTAACTTACTTTCAGTTTTCTTTTTCTGTGCTTGCAGTGGATTTTTTTTTTTTAAGAGTTATAGTTAGATTTCTATGCCATTACTCTTCCTTGTTTTCCTCTTTTTGTGGAATCCTCACTTTAGGGATGTATTGTTTTTCCCTAGTTCTCTAATTACCTCATCAATACTCCAGTGGGGTCTCAGGTGAATCACTTCTGACTTTCAGGCTGGATGAGGGTGAGATGGGATGAAACTAAACAGGTTTGGCAATTTGAAAGATGCTGGATTGTCTTAAGTATTCTTCAGTGTGTTCTTTTCCAGTATTAATCTGAAATCTTGTATTCTTTTTTGATTTTAAGTTATTATTGCATCTGATCTTTCAAGTAATGTTGAAAAAAAATTCAGTGAACTTTTTATCTTTCATAGTAGAAAGGTAAGACTCTAGAGATTTCCCTTTAGTGCTCCAGCATTTACTTCAACTTCCTCTTACTCTATCAATGTTTCCAGAACTTTTCTTGCAGTGTTTGGTATCCCTGGCTAATTCAAATTTTTTTTATGTTTTGCTAGTGTTGATTTTTGTCCTTTATGTGTTTGACTTATTTTATATTTGATTCTAGTATCTGACAGAGTTTGTTTTGAATAGACTGCCTTCATCCTCCTGAGAAGGGAAAGAATTTTTGATGATTAATCCATTTTTCTCTGAATTTCCCATGGTGTGACTGTTTGTCATAGGTCACTCTGTGTTTGCCCAAGTTATCTTTCTTCAAGTCCACCTTTTTATTTTGCTGAAGGAAAAAAGTAACCAAAACTGTATCATGGCAGAGTAAAATGTATGAGTCAAAAGGCACTCTGTGTGCATGGGGTGGTGTACCCTGGATGCAGAAAGCAACAGCAGCTGTAACCCACAGGCTTTTTTTGCTCCAAGGGGGCAGCTGCTAGAGTAGAATGGGGCTGCAGGAGGACCAGCAGTCCCTGGTAGGAGAAGCAAAGCTTGTCGTGTGGGGAGTGCAGAGGACTAGCAGTCCCTGGTAGGAGAGGCAAAGCTTGTCATTTTGGGAGTGCCGAGACAGACCTGTGACTTGCCTGATCTGCCCAAGAAAGATGAGCAGTGCAGAAACAGGCTGAGAACTGTGCTGTGGTTTGTTTGGAAGTGAAAAACAGCAGATATCCAACCTGTAATCCAATTTGTGCTGAAGTGAGGTGGCCTGGAAGCACTTCTGGTGGGATTGGTTAGTGCAGACTAAATAGCTCCATGGTGCAACACACCCAGCTCTTGGTCTGGTTGGTAACAGGTGATGTGCATCCACCTGAGAATTATTTCATGGAGCTGCAGCTCCTTATTGCTAATGAGGAGCTTGTTGGGTGGTGAGTCGTGCGGGTCTGGGGCATGTTCTGGCGCTTCTGCTCACCAAACTTCTGTTTTTCCATGCAACCCTAATCATTGTACAGCAACAACAGTATGGCAGAGTGGTGTATCTTTGTATAACCAAGTGTTGATGTCTCCTGGATGTAGTAGCTTCATTATTTGCACTTAGCCTAAATAATGGCACTCTTCCTCTGTGGACTTACTTGTTTATTCATTCATGTCTGTTTTTGCTTGGCACTGAAGCTGCTGCAACAAATTAAATATTTTTGCTGACTGTCCTTAGCAAATATTTTTGATAATGAAACTGACAAAATGAAACTGTTCAGAAATTCTCTGATTTAAAATGAAGACAAAATGAGTTACTGGATCTGTTTTTCTCAGCTTATTTCTCATTACTTATTTCTGAGTATGGTAAGGCTTTTTTTTTTTTTTTTTTTTTTTGCTTTAGTGATTTAAATATTGAGTAATTCCTTGCAATGTGACTGTGCATAAAGCTTCTTAATGAAGCAATAACATAATGTAATTTAGTCACTGTAGCTTCTCCATTTGACCTTTAGTGTGATAGTAAACTGCCAATGCAAAAGTATAATATTCTTCAAAGCACATCCATGTGATTTAGAGAATTGCAGATGACATAAATAGAGAAGTAGTTCTGTACAGCTATTATTCTAACACTTATCTTCCTTTAACTGGATGTTTCACCAAGGAACTGCAAGCAAAGAGGTTTCAAAAAGGTTTACAGAGTTTGAGTGGAGTATTGAGTCCTACAGAAGTTAATCTATTTGTGCTAGCATATACAACTATAATCCTGACAAAAGAGGTATCTCTGGCTGTAAGAACTGGAGATCCAGAGCACTCGTGGAAAGTAAGGGAGTTTAATTTTGACTATTTCTCGATTTTTTTTTTTTTTTTTTTTTTTTTTTTTTTAATCTACAAGACAGGCTGCTTTGATCTACTGGCTGTGTTAAGTACACCATATTGTGATCATTTTGTTCTTGGCTTTTTCATAACTGATATCGTGAATTTTCTACTCGTGAAAAGCTGAATGCCTTCTATTCATTTCAATGAAATGTCTGCTTTACTTTATTGACTGGACAACAGAAAGATGATGAACTTGTTACCTGTGGTATTTCTAATGGGCTGTTTGCTTTGTGGTTTGTACAAACTATCAGTTTGAATCCTTGTATTCCTTTAAAAAAATTAAGTCTTTAGCCTTTTCTAAAATAGAAAACTCTGGCAAGTTCTGAGAAATCCATCCTAAGTGATAGAATGAGTTCTTTTAGGATGCATTACTGACTAGGAAGACTTTAACTAGAGTATTTGATTTTTGACATATGGTATTTGATGAACTGTATAGTCCAAGGATTTGATACCAGCGTATGGGGCCTTTATTTGAAGTCCAGAGGTTCAAATCTTACTTTTTTTCTGATGATTAGAGATGACACATAACAGCTGTTCTCTGTCCTACTGACAGTCTGTCCATTTATTAGTCTACCAATGCCCACATCATAATTATCGTAAATTAAACAGCAGGAATGTTTCTAGTCCCACAGAGGCTGGTGGTGTCACTCATGTTTTCAGAGGGATTTCTGTGGTCCTTTGCTGAATCAGAGCCTGAGTAAGAGAATGATCCCAGTAGTGAGTAGGAGCAAAGTACCTCATGAATCAGGTCCCTTTGTTATCTTAAAGAAGTTATTTCTAAAAAAAATGCTCCTTGCAGAAAAAAAAGAATGAGAGTTAATGGCTTGGGAAGAGTTTTTCCCAGTTTTAATGGATAGATAGATAGATATTCTGTGGGAAAATTCTGTACCTTTCCCTGGAGAGGAACTGCTGAATAAATTATTACTTAACCTAATGGTAAAGTTTGGGTCAGTTCTTTGAAGATAAATTAATCCTCATTTGAAGGTCATGCTGTGGCTGGTATTGTTTCCAGCTCAATGATTAAAAGCTTAGTCATCCTCTTCAATTTCTCCTGGATTGGTGCCCTGTGAGTAGGAACTGAGTCTGAGCTTGACAGAGACCAACAGGCCAGTACATTGGTCTGTGTATTGATAAGGAGCTCTTACAAAGAGCAAGAAAGTAGTCACATTTATCTTTTGGGTTTGTTCTCTTCAAGAATTGAATTACTGCATTTTTGAAGCAATTTTTTTTCCACATCAGAAGTAGCTAAAACTTACGTTACTGATTTATCCTCTGATGTTCTCATTTTTTTCTGTTTTATAACAGTGAGGAACATTGAGAAGTGAAAGCTTAGGGAAACATGGAGCTAGGCAGGCATTGTTTCTGTCTGGGTTTCCAGTTCACAGTAGGGTTCTGGGTGGTTCCTTCACTCTAGGCCCTCTTCTTATCAGAAGAGAAATGTCTTCAGGTGTTGGAAGTCAGAACTCTTACTGGTTCTCCAGCATTAACCTCATCCATGTCCCACTTGGAGCAAGCTGGGGCTTAGGGAGCTTTCATTCTAGATGATTTTTCATCGGGGTGTGGCAGGAACAGCAGGCCTATTTTAAACAGAATACAAGGCTGTTTGGAGCTGCACCTCTGCAAATAGCTTTCCAAAAGCTTCTCGTTAGTCCCTGTAGGTTTCACTGAAGTGCTGAGTAGCAATGTTATTAGCAGGGTTTTGCACACTGTGGTGCTCACAGGTACAAGCTGTCAGGGGAGGGAGGAGGAAACCTGCAATCTGCATTGGGGAAGTTAAGCAGCCGTATTTGGAAGTAATGATAATTGTCCCGTTATTTCCAGAGGGCAGTAGGGAGTGTTGCAGTTCTTCCAAGCTGACAGCAAGACTAAAATCTCTTGCACAACCATCATGACCCAGAAGTTTCTCTTGGGGGTCTCTTCAGCCAGGCACTCTGCAGAGCACCACCCTCCTGCAGCAGTGCTGTCCATGCAGCAACCAGGGAGGGAAAAGTGCCTAGACACTTTAATTGGACAGATAATGAACTTTGTTCCCCTTATCGTATAATATATTGCTAGTTTGCTATGTAGTTTTCTCGTGCTGATTGCCTTTTCTCTGGCATGTAGATCCACTTATACCACTATTTTTGTAACTTACAGGAACTGTGAGTTTAGCCAGGTCAGATAAAATGTGTATTTTTGTTTTGCTACATATTGTGTAATTACTGTAAATGGTCATGAACAATCAGGAAGTTTCCTTGCAATGTAGCACCCACTGAATGCAACATCCAAATGTTATATGGAAATAATTTTGTAATGTTAGGAAAAAAACATCTTATAGAGATTGTAAATTGCTTTTTACTTGATTATCTGAGAAGACTGTAATTATCAAAATTGTTTTCCAGGGTAACTGTTATTATGTGGTTGGCTTTTTGGCAGTTTTCTATTACTGTGGTATTAACAGGCTGAATCAGCAGCAGATGGGAACACACTTCAGTGACTTTCCCAAACCTGAGTTTTCAGGGCTAGCTCTTTAATACACTGCTCAAAAGAATTTCAAATGTTTTGAATTTGGGACATTTTTCTGTGCTGAAGTGATTGATGAGACTAATTTTAAATCTAGAAGTTGTCATTTTGTGACTGCTTAACAAGGACAAATTATTTTTGTCTAAGATGGAAGAAGAGTGTCTAAAAAGCAGGAAAAATAGTTAATAACAGACATGCCACAGCTGCTGTGTGGGTGTTGTAAGATGAGTAAGTATACAGAATGCAGGTGTATGCACTTGTTAAATAGCTTTTTTGGGTGTTTTTTTTTCTTGTTGTTGCTGTTAGTATATGACAACCAGTTTAACAGGAGAATGTTTTCCATGCTACACTTTCCCAATAAAATTTCCAGTTTGGTCATAATTCTGTAAAGAGAACGTGTGATGAAGAACATTAAAATTATGTTGAAGACTTGGGCAATTTTGAAATA
Source organism: Corvus hawaiiensis (assembly GCF_020740725.1). NCBI lineage: Eukaryota > Metazoa > Chordata > Aves > Passeriformes > Corvidae > Corvus > Corvus hawaiiensis. Next base: position 32,781,517 of record NC_063220.1, on the reverse strand, counting down.
GATTTCTTTGGTTTCAGAGAATGGTTCCTAAAAAAACCAAGAAACCCAACCCAAAATGGCAGAAAAGCCTCAAGTAGAACAAAAAACTCCCTAAAAAGAAAACAATGTAGAAAGAGCCCCCAAACCCAGGAAATGCATATGGCTTAGAGATAGGAATAGTTTTTACTGATGTTGTCTTAGGGTGAAAAATGCTTGGAGGGAAGGATTACTTAGCTTGGCAGGAGCTGGTTGCCGAGGTGCTGTGCGTGTCCATGTGCAGAACCTTCTCCACTCCATTCCCAAGCTGTGGGGTGAGCTCTCAGTGTGGCTGGCCTGTTTGGAGCCTGGACAGGCTGGGGGCTTGCAGGAGGCCAGGTGGCTGTTGCTCTCTTTGAGACGCTGTTCTTTCCTTCTCCATTAGGTGATCTTGTGCCAGGTGCTGTTCTTCTCATTTCTGTAATTGTTAAAAGGAGTGATATTTCTTTTCCTTTTTACTGTTACCATTGCTGGCATCCTGAGAGTGTCATGTGTGTTTAGCAAGCCTTCCAAAGATTGCTGCAGTCCCAAACACTTTCTGTTTCCTCCTATTCCATGCCTTTCTCCCCCTGGCCTGATGGTGAGAGCAAAAAGCAGAATGTGGCTGGAATGATGTCTCCCTCTGCTCCCATGTTTATTGGCTCCTTCCCGTGTGGTTTCCCTTACCTGTGAATGACATGAGCTGTTGCTGATAGCCTGTGTCCCTCCTGCTGGGTTCACAGTGCCCGTGTGCTGAGGCTCTGCTCCCGGCTGCTGCTCTCCATCTCACAGCCATCCTTTGGCTGGAGAAGGCTCATCCTTTGCCTCTGCTCTTACTCTGATTCTGCAACATTAGCTCTGAGCAGGCCACAATCTTCAAATGCTGTGTGGGAGGACATCCAGGAAACTCACTTTTGAAATATACAGATACACAACTCATCTCACATTCCTGCCGAAAGAAATTTGTATTAGGAATGTTGGAACTTTTTCCCTGAGCAAGAATAATGTCTTCAATATTGTGCAAAAATTGACTATTATAATGAAATACAAAAGATTTGTTCCCTTTCAGGTGGCAGTTATGCTTCTTAGTTTTGAAGATCAGGTCTCTGAAGGATTACACTTCTTAAAAATTCTGTTCACTTTTCAGAAATGATGTTCTAATAATAATCTAAAAAGTAAATTGATTAGATAGTCACTGAGTGTGATTTATCATTTTAACAGTGAGGTATTGTCTTATGAAAAAAATTTTAATGCTGCATTAATGTATCACAAGAATGATCTAGAAGAAAGGAAACATTTCAGAAAGGTTATTTTTATGTTAAATAAACTTTCCAAGACAAAAGAACTCTACTGCAGTTTTTATATAATGGAATTCACAGTCTTGAAACTATAAGATGATATGTCTCAGCAACCCAGGAAATTACGACACTCATCCAGAATTGTAAGTGAAAAGCTCTGTAGATTCTTGTAAGTCTTGGAATTTGTGAGTGTGCTGCAAACAAATGACTTGATACTGTAATGAGAGGGAAGCAATTACATTTAAATTAATTGGGCAGTGTTTAGCTAGTTAGTGAAAGAAATGTCTAAGTCAACTCTTACAAGAGCAGATCCAGAAATATAAAAGAAGACTCTGTTGATGTTTATGTTGTGGTCATTTATTCACATTTTTTGCAAAGGCTTATGTAGCACTTCTCACTTGGCTTGAGGAGATTTTTGATCTAATCTGTGTGTAGTCAAATCATAAGTGACACTGGAAAACTGTGAGATTATTGGTAACATGAGGTTCATCTCAGAGGAGCCACTGCTCATGAGAAGCTCACAGTGGCACAAAGCTGGATGCTTGAGCATCCAGCCCTTGCCGGGCACGTGAATCTAAGTTTCTGTATGAAATGTGAAAGAATAAGTATTTAAATCCTGCATGTGAGAAATTACTTGGTCTTGGGAAATTCCGTGCTGTGCAGATTGATTTTCTTAGCCTAGTTTTGCTAGTGAGGCCTTACCAGATAAAATCAAAAAACCAAGGTCATTCTCTGGGAGTAGTTTCAGTGCTGGGTGCTGACCTCTGTTCCCATCTACTGAATGTTATTTTCTTCTTTGACACACAGCTGGACATATAAAAAGAGTCTGGTGCAGAGGGAGGTGGGACAGAGAAACTGAGGTTTCTGTGTTCTGCGACACTTGGGATGTTGGAATCCCTTCCCCACCAGTCAGGAGGGGCTGCAGTGCTTGCCTGTCAAATCACGTGCCTTGAGATCTCAGGCCTCCCAAGATATGCAAATCCAAGGCCTGATGGCCATGTGTACTGGTCTGCCATACCTGCTGTTCCTTCTGCTTGGTGCCTTTAAGGAATCCCCTACCTCTCTACTTCATTTAGCATTCCTGCTCTGCAACTTACTTTTCATCCATATTTTCTTCCTCCTTATTCACTTCTCTACATGTATCTTTCCCCTCATTTTTTGCTTCCTCTAATGTAATTGGGATACAGGGTCTGACAGTCAGTCTGTTACTCTCAAGAGCATGCGGAGAATCTGTGAGGGCTGGAGGAAATCCCTTATTTATGTAGTGTCTGGTGAGAGTGAAGAAGCTTGTGCTGTGTGCTGTGCCCACATCAGCGTGGAGCCTTTTCTCAGCCGGGCTCAGCAGGGAGGGTGCTGTGCACGAGTGCTGCCCGGGGCTGCAGGAGCGAGCGGCACAGGGGCTGTTTGCAGGCAGCTGATGGAGCACACCAGAGCACTGGCCAACGTTCTGCCAGAAGACTGTGCAAGCATCAGTTGAGAGGTGAGAGATGTGCCTTCTGATGGTGAATAGGCTTTTGTGGGATGCAGACAGAAAAAATAAAAGAGCCTACAGACAGCAAACCATCAGGCCTCTAAAGACTAGCGTGGCAATTACAGAGAATTGCTTTAATTCTGTACAATTTTGCTTTAATTTTGTGTGAAATAACCAAGCTTTGCACTGAGTGACTAATTGGAAGAATAGTATGTGATTGCTTCAATACGATGTCTTATAATTAGTAGGGAGGAATAACTTGCTTTCTTAAAAAAGAGTTTTTAAAACCAATTTAGAGAAAATTGCTTTTTCAATTGTTTGTGACACAAAGTTAAAAACTATTCTCAGTGGGACAAAACAAATAGGGAAGAGCTGGGGATACTGTTTCCGCTCCTTCAGCTTGTGCACCCTGCCAGAGCAGTCCCCCGGGACGTGGATCCTGAGTGTTCTTCTCTCTGACCATTACTCAGTAGTGTTTTGTGCTTGATATTTATTGTTGCTGTTTCAACTTTACATGGTATTGAAGGAAGCAAATCTGAAGTCAGTTCTTCCAAAAGCTCTGCAGATAGTGTATTTTCTCCAGAAAATGCTGCTCAGGCTTTATTAATGTGGGGAGTATGCTTTTCTTAGCCTTTGACCTGGAAGTGCCTGAACCCATATTTTCTCTAAACAAAAAACCCCTTCAAATAAGGAAAAATCAACAGTTCTCTTCATAGATCATATTCCAACCTGTTAATTTGTCAAAATTAGGAACAGCTGAAGCAGGGGTTTTGTAATGGAAATTGTTACACAAGCCTGTGCAAAGTAAGCCATTTCAGACTTACTTTCTCACCTGCAATTTTTTCTTTATTAAGTTTCTCCAAACTTAACTGGAATTCGAAGTTCTGTGTGGAGAGAGGGTGGAGGAGGGATCTATTAAAAGAATGCCATGTGAAATAATGCCTACAAATGGGCTTCCTGGTTTGTTTTTAGTGTTGTGTGTCTCATACAGGGGTAAGGCTGAGTTTTGACCAGTTTGAAGGGCTTTCATGTGACTGAGCCTCTGATAGGGCATTCAGTTTAGGAAAATGGAAACTATGTGTTGAAACATTTTTGATTTTCTGCAACAAAAATTGTGATGAAATGTCTTATATCAGACCAGTTTATATCAGCTGGATTTTTTCATGGGACTTGAACCCCTTATTTCTTACTTATTTAGAGATCAAGAAAACAGCATTTACCAGCTTTACTGCTATATAAAAAATGCACTGTGGGGACATGAGGAAAAATCATTGAGTCAATTAAACTGTAGAAGTTGAGTCATTTCAACTATAAAAGTTTGAAGCTGACATATAAGTTAAATTGGAGGTTTAAACCACTGTTAACAGGCAATAGTCTCTTAAGGTAATAAATGTACTAGGCAATGCAGTCCCATACTGATCTCAGTCACGGAGCTTTTTGTAATGCCTTCAGCAAAACAAAATCCTCGTGGCTCCATGGATTTTGAAATTACTTGTGTTAATAAGGACAATAGAAATTGTGGTGTGTGTTTGTTTGTTTTAATAAAAACAACTGTTACAGTGTCTGTTGTCTGGAAAAAGTCAGTTGTTTTTCCCCTTTGCTGATTTGCATCCGCAAGCTGATGGAAGGTACTTCTTCGTTAGTGAAAAATTCAGGTCTGGTTCATCCCTTAACAATCCCTTGTTTGGTATCCACTAATTAGCAAGCATTTATAGCTCTTGAGTGAACACGTGAATTTGGGACCCAAAACCTTGAAATGTTTCCATAAAATGAATAATATTGTGCAGTTTTTAAATATTGGTTACAGTTTATCCCATTTTTATAGCTACTGTGTTACATATTTATAGTATATTGGGTCAAACTCATGGGCTGCTCACACTGTGCTGTGAAGGTGATTCAAAATCCTCTGAAGCATCAAGAGGAATAGGAGTGTGGGACGTGGTGGCTGTCAGTATTGTTGGTAGAGATGCAGCTTGAGAAAAATCCAGCTGTGTAAACCTTTGCCCCTAAGATTTGCTTGCTGTGGATTTGTGTAGCACGTGCCTGCTGTGTAGTATAAATAATCTCATCAGAGTACTGCCTTTTTTTCATCTTCTCAAAGCATTTGCTATGTAAAATACAAGCTAATCCTTAGCTTGTTGCATGTTTATTTTATAAAACTCTTAGTGTTTATGCTTTTTGAATTCAGTTTAACAGTAGTAAGAATTAAATGGTGTTCTGCATTGATGTGCCACCAGGGAAGATGAATAAAATTCCTAATCTAAATAGAATCGAGGTAAGGGTAATTTCTAATTTTAATAGGAATGTTAAAAGGAAGAAATCAAGTCCTGTATTTGCAGCATTTCTTGACAGATACTGATGCTGTAAATTATACAGTTGTTCTTCCTCTGTATGGATTTTGTAGTACTCACAGCAATTTATAGGTCTAGAGTGCAGCTGCTGGAAGTCATTTATTCTCAGTTCTGTATTAAATCTATCACATATATGCATTAACATTCAGTTCAGAGCTCAAGGGCTTATGGCTGCTTCTTTCTCACTCTGAGTTTCTGTCCTGGAAGTGTTTGCAAGGTGTGCAGAAAACAAAAGTCAAAAACTTAAATTGATATACAAGAAAAAAAAAGAGGATTGTCCATGATAAATACTTGAAAGCAGCTCATTTTGCAGTTCCAGCTGAGCAATGAAAACAAACCCTGCTGTTAACGTTGCTGAAATTGGTAATGTTAATAAGCTTGTTTTGATGGATTAGCACTTCAGCCCTGTTTGCCTGAGTGACACTCTTTACACATGTCAATTGGACGTGTCTTCAAGTTAGAGAAACTTAATATTCCCTGCAGTCTGGTTTGGGTGCATCTTAGGCTGTAGGAGGCTGTCATTGATTTACTTGATTCTGCTTGTTTTAGTTGTGGGGCTTTTTTAATTAGAAGAAAGGGAAGTACATTATTTTAAATAGTTGAGAAGTATTTATAATGAATGTTAAAAGGAGCTATACCTGGAGTTTGACAGAAGAATAAGGGCAAAGGCCATGAAGGTTTTTTGAATATACAGGCTGTGAGGAAATAGCAGTTGAAACAAACTGCCTGAGTCCTATACCTGTTTATTGTTGATGATTTCCCATCTTTCATACTAAGATAATAAATCTAGGAAAGTTGAACTGAGTTCTGCTCAAAATGAGGAGAAACTTGAACCTGGGGGAACCTGATCTGATTTGTTGGAGAAGAGATCCTGAACTCTTGTGGCAGATGTAATATGTTCCGGCATGATTACTTGTATAAAAAGACGACTAGAACAGGCTAAATGTGAAAGATTTATTTGTTGTCTGTTAAACTGTATCAGTGAAAGTGCTTGTGGACCCTTTATGAAGTGATCTTGCCAGCACTAATAATTTACTAGGTTGTTTGTATGTAGCCTAATACCGCCACGACGGAGAATGAAACAAGTTTTCAATCCAGTAAACATTCCCAAATCCCTTCTAATTTTACAACCTCAAAAAAGAAACAAGTAAAATAATCACATATGGTATGAGAGTTTAATAAAACTGTGGAAAAAAATAGTTGTGGATGAATGCCATTCTGCTGCATTTTTCAGTGAGTCATCTTCCACTGAAAAAAAGTCCAGGCCAAAACATTTCCTGAAAGCTTTAACAGCTTAGTTAAAGCTTCTAGATGTGATAAGACCTTCTGGAGGTTCCTAACTTCTGAGCCCTCTCCTTGGTGAATGGTTCCTGCTCTAGTTCTAGGCAAGCTCATTGGTGACAAACGTGACTGTAGCTGTACTAGGTGAAAACCTTTGTGAGCTAATGTATTAATTCTTATAGGGAAAAGATTGCTTTGCTACCTTTCCAAATCAGCTATTTCATCTGGGAGACAGCAAGTTAACAGCAGGGTATTGGAGTGCAGGCACCAGATCCTGAAATAGCAGATAGAGAAGTGACAGCAAGGATTGCTGCATCATCAGTAGAAGATGGCTAGAAGTTTGGCTAGAACTTGCCAAAGCATGGGGGAGACAGATTATTGTGCAGTAGTTGCAGTCTGGTGCAATCAAATAATCAAGAGAAACTGCATCTTTCCCTGCCTTAACAACATTCCTGGAAAACATTAGTAAATTGCAAGAGCAGGGGTATTAACCAGTCATGGCTTTGTATAAGATAACTTTGCTGTTCTGTGATATTACATGTCACACCTGTATGATGAATAGTAAATAGGTATAGATACAGAGAGAAAGTTCTACTAGGAACCTGAGTCCAGTAAATCCATTCACTGGTTGCTGTCAGTGGACTGAAAGATACAGTTTTATAAAGCATGCTGAGTCATCTTGGAGGGTATTACTTGAGGCTTAGGCTTATGATAACATTGATATGGATTTGTACTGTAACACTTGATATTTTGTGTATTCACGCATATGATGCAAACAAAATCTGCCTACGGTTTTGGCCATACAGAGTCTGTTTTGAGTATGTGGTGTTTCTGTAGTCTACACATGCTGTTGTATAGTGATACCATGAGACACTAAGAACTGCTGATGGTTTCTGAAGTCAGAAAAAATTAGTCTAGAGGCCAGATAAGACTTTTTGATTAGAAAGTTAGCTTGGAATTCCTCACAGTCAAGCACGTATTATGATCATGGTTGGTAAGGATAGGCTGAGTGGTGTTGAACTTGCTGTGAATGCTTGTAAGGGAGCCTTTGGTGGTCGGTGCAGCACAACCCTATCATCTAGCGGTGTTTCATTTGTGCTAACAAAGCCTTTATCCTGCCAGGTGTTTTTCCCAATGTTTATCTGTGTCTGTTTTTCGTATGGGTACAGTCACTTGTGTACATCATCAATTCACATGTAGTTAAAAGCCTTATGTGGAGGAAAGGAGCTACCAGGTCATGCTGTTTGCAACTTGGCAAATGTAGTATTTTGTAGAGCAGGTAGGCTCAGGTTTACGGTGATACCAGGTGATCCCTCCTGATGGTAAATGCTTATCTGAAAAAGGTCCTGTGGGGTGCAGTGAGGGCCAGCTGCTCCCTGAGGCAGGGCATCACCAGCTGGACATCAGCAGGAGCTGGGCATGCCAGCTGTGGTAGCCAGGCTCAGCCAGCAGTCCAGAGCCTCAGGAAGGTTTGTGGTGATGAGGTAGCTCAGAGAACAAGCTGTGAGGTCAGTCTGTGGATCAGGTGAGGGTGACCGGGTAAGAGACAGCCCCGTGGTGGCTCAGAAGTGCTGTGGTGACTGGGCCAAATGGAGCTCAGGAGGTCAGACTGGCTGGGGCAGCTGTGGCTGAGCTGGAGCCTGGCACCCTTATTGCGGCATGGCATGGCTTGGAGAGGGATTGGAGGTCCCAGGGCATGTGGAACTGGGGCTGCAGGGCCTGGGGTGAGCGTGGGTGCAGCTCCCCGCCGAGGCTGGGCAGAGCCCTGAGGGGTGTAAGCTCTAACACCTGCGTAAACAGCGTTCTCTGGGCAGAGCTGACACAGCTGAGGACATCTCGCTGTCAGTATCACCCCCGGATCTTTTTCACTTGCTTTTGTCTGAGATGCTTTCTTCCACTGAAAAGGATGACACAATACTTATGAAATATGTTATCTGGAGCCTTGCCCAGATGAAAAGTGCATGAATGCACTTGGAAGAGTTTGAGCTTTATTACGGTCTTTGAATCACCAGCTACGCATGATTTGGCAGTCACTTCTGACTGAAAGCTGAATGCTAAAACCCAGGTTTAAACTGTGATAAAAACTAATGCTTTTGTCCCCTATTTCTATAGTAGTATGAAATTGTGGGGGTTTGTATGCCTGTGTTTTTCCTGGATACAGAACTCGGCTCAATAACATCTGTCTCTGCAGAGAGCAGGCTGGGTACTGCAGTGCACTTTGAAGCTACAGCTGCTGCAAAATACAGCAGCATGATTTGTACCCACGGTGATCCCAGCCCCCGTGAGCTGTGTTGATGGGAATGCTCAGTGAACAGGAGCTGGCTTCCTGGTGTATTGAGCTGTCAAACCTTAGATATATTATGTGGGATAAAGAACAGACTTTTTTCTTTTTCTCCTTACTGATGTAGTGCAATCAAAGCTTAATGATGAAGGTAGTTTTCAGGTTCTTAAAAGTCTTCTTGTCCATTCCCTGTGTTTAGCTGGAACAAGCCACAGCTGGGACTCTCTGGTTATTCATTCATTTTCTGTTCTTATCATGGACAACCAGGTATAAGGAAGACACAGAAGTATGTCCTGGTAGGGCTGGGACAGCAGCCTGGGGAAATGTTGCTGTAGTGGGCCTCTTGGACTGGCAGTGGTTGAAGATGGGGATTATCTTTAATCTCACTTGCTGTCATATGACATAACTCATTTAGTGTGGAAAAACACATGCTAGACTAGTGGACTATGTCCTCTAGTCTAAAGAGAGGTTGGAATAAGAAAAAAGTGCAAAACCGTGAAGAAAAAATAAAATAACCGTAAGTGCAGTAAAGTAGCTGGGTGAACTGCAGATATTTGTAGAGACTAATTTCCTCCTTTAAAGAACTAGTTCGTTATTCTGATAATCCAACTTTGATAGTGAATTCACTCCATTTTAGTTTTTTTTTTTTTTTGGTCCATTTATGCAGAAGATCAGAGTAAGATTATCTGCTGTTTCTTCTTTTTCACATGAAAAATCTCAAGGAATAAGATCTTCCTCAAGATGGAAGGGAACAATGTTCTATGGTTTCTTTTGCTACTCTCCAAGCTCACAGCTAAACAACAAAGTAGCGATGAATTTCATGGGGCTGAGCATTTTTTTTTTTTTTTTTTTCATTTTAGCATGTTACTGAACAAAACTGGGGCTCTTTGTAGGGCAATTTGTCAATGCCATGACTCTGAATCTCTCTACGGTATCGTGTGAAACAAAAACATTAATTTACCAAACCTTTCTAGATGTCATGTTACTGACTGCTGTTACTGGCTTACCAGTTTTGGCTTTGTTATGAACCCCTCAATTCTGGTTAGACAGTACTGGTTTAGAGGGGAAAAGTAATTTTTAAAGGCTTTTGGGTTCGATTGTTTGCATATGATGCGGCTAAGGAAGAAATGGTTAATAATAGAAGCCAGTTAGGCTGAAGTGTTGCATTGACTTTCCATTGTATCTCTAGGTAGCACAGGAGAAAAGAGGGGCAGTCTGCTGTCTTGTAAAAATTGTAGGTTAGCTAATTAGAACCAGAGTTTAAATAACACTTCTGAACAGTCCAGTGTGCAGGACAAATTGCAGATGCTTTACTGCAGTTGGAAATGCAGTAGTATTTGGATTTGAACACACTGGGCAATGAAATCATTCTTGCACAGTGATTATTCATTTATATATTGGTTTATTAAAAATTTAAAAATATATTATGTGTTAATGCACTCAAGAAAACACAGTCTTCTGATTCAGATGATCAGTTGGTTAAACTACTGTCTACTCCTTCTTAAGACTACATCTCTTTCATTTTGTTTGCTTTTGGTTTTTTTTATTATTGTATCTCTGAGATTTCCAAGTTAGCTCGAGGAAGTAAAATGCAATCCTATGTCCAATGCATATCTTGGAGTAAATGAGATTTTAAAAATACAGGACTGGTTCATTTAATATCAAATGCTCTTTTCTTCAGCCATAAACTTAAAAACTTTATTCAGTGAGAAGTGGGTACTGTGATGCTTTTGTAAATAATGCATATAGAGCCTGATGCAATGCAAAGGAAAATAATTAGACTTTAGATAGCCTATGGGCAGGCTGTGAGAAGTTTTGTATGCATATACTTGTTCATTCTTCATTGTGCCTCTTCTCATCATTTGAATCTGGTGCCACAGGCTCAGATTTGCTATTTTCCTTTCCTTTTTTATTTTTCCCCTGAATTTAACTGTCTCCTTCAGCCAAGCCATTTCACAAATATCTATTAGTTTTCTTTTCAAAGGGACAAGATGCAGAAGCAGCATGGGAAAATGTCTGTAATAAAATAGGACGAGGCAGGAGGCTCCATACAGCCTGACGTTGACTGCGTAGTTGTTCCAAAGTCCGTAACTTTCCGCTGCCCAAATAACAGTGCCCACGACTGATTCCTGGAACAAGTTATATTGGACTTGGGAGTTCTGGCAAGCAGGATGTCCCTTGTTTCTGTTGGTAGGAGGCTGTAGGGTTACAAGGAGATCTAGGTGGAGAAGGGAGGAACAAGATGGGTGTGGTAAGATCCCTAAATGCTTTAAGTGTGCACACAGCAGGGACAGAGGGGAAGCGGGCAGTGGCACCCCAAGGTGGCTTCTCTCAAGCACGTTTTTTATTTCCACACCTTCCATGCTTCCCCTTTCCCAGGAGCACGGGATTCTTATCCCTGACGGGCTGTTCCTTTCTGCAGCGTGCTTGAGACAGAGGCTAGTGGGGCAGGGAAGCAGACACAGGAGATTTGTTCAGATGCAGCAATTACAGAATGCCTTGTTTAGCTCTGTATGCACCTCTGTCCTTTTCTATTTCTTATGAAGAAAGACATGGCTAGGAGGTAAGGCAGCTTAATTTCCAGGGCAGTTTTCTCAGAGGAAAGCTGCTTAAAAACAAACAAAACCAAGACTGTTCATGGTTGTGAGAAACACTAAAAATTGTGATTGTTTTACACATACTTTGTTCATTTGTCATGAGAGAATGATGATTCAGTTGTAAGTATCGTTACAGTCCATTTTCACAAACCTTGATGAATTTAACTTGATGTTTCCTTAAGCAGAGTAGAGATAGAAATGAATAAATGTTTATACATTACTTGTCAGTTTTGGAGTGCTTTTGGAAATAAACAGCATGTTCTTTTGCTGACAGGATTTGAAATCTAGCAATCAGCGAGATGAAATTGCTGCAGCACGTGCATCCCTGAAGGAAAATTCTGCTTTCCTACATTCAATATGTTCAGCTTGTTTGGAACATTCAGATGTTGCATCCCTTACAGCCAGCAAGGATTCAATTTGCAGTGAAATACAGAATGCTCTCAATGTAATTTCTAATGCTTCCCAAGGAGTTGGAAATAAAATGGAAAAAACTTCATCTCACACAGCTACTCTTGGAAGTGCACTTGATGAGCTTGAGGTATGTAGACATGTGAGACTACAATGTTTTTGGAAAAAGAAAGGTTAATTTTTGAATAACTATTGGTATCATAAATGATGAGCCTAAAGGCATTAGAGATTGTTGCTATGCTTAGTCCTAGTCTAAATAGTATCACTGGAAATTATTTCATTGAGAGGGATGACTTTCTTCAGAGGAGTTTGGAATGAAGGCTACATGTGTGTTCAATATTTGGCTCCCTTCAAACAGCAGGGCAGAGTTAGTTCCAGCTGTGTCCCTACTGCTGGAGGCAGACACGTCCTGCAGTAAGTGGGCAGAAACCGTGAGTTCAGTTTGCTAATAAGTGGTTCTCAGCTGACAGTGCCCACTGCTGCCTTGGCTGCATTTGAGCTGCTACTGTGCAAGCTGAAGTCCTTTTCTGCAGAATATGCCATTGGGATCATTCTGTAATTTATTTAATCGAGCAATTCAGAAACCTCATTATGTTTGCTGCTTATCATTAAATAGTGATGTAGCCAATGTGCTTTCACCACCTCTGCATTTCTGCTTCTGTTATTGAAGCAAATACTTGGAGGAAGGCAGCACTTTCTCTATTCCTGACTTCATCCTAGGCTTTTCTATGGAGTTTTTCTTTTTTCTCATGGCTGCTCTGGCTCTTACCAGTGTCATTTTCCATTGTCCTGCCACAAATGGTAAAAGATCTCCTTTAGGTGAGACTACAGCCCATGGTCCTCATGTGGTGTAGCTGATGTAGGCCCAGATCAACAAAAGGAATGAATGTTTCTAAACACATTTGCAAATATGGGTGGTTTTGATTGTAAATTCTGGGACTTAGCAGATCTCAGCATCCCAGTGCCAAAATTATGATGCATTTTCAGGAAAACTGCTGTTAGGACTGATGGTAGTAGATTTTTATCTAAAATTTGCAAGTGAAGATTAAAGCAATTCATTGAAATATTACACAAGTTTCGTAGTGGCAGCTTATTGATCAAAACAGACTTCTCAGTCATGCTCAAAGTCAAATTAGGCAGGTTTTTCCCCCCCAAAGGAATGGGCTATAATTGCATGTTACATGCCGTCCGTCCTTGCTTCTCACAGCAGGTTTTAAAATCACAATTTCTAATCTATTTTCCTAATAAATGGAAGGAAAAAGAAACATGTAAGAGTAACACATGATTTGTTACAATGTAACTGTGAATGACAAATGATATCCCTTATATGAGACTCACTATTTACCTGGATTACTTAAAAATGTAAAAAAAAAAAAAAAAAAAAAAAATTGTTGAAAGGGTTGCACTTTTTTTACTGCAGATGAATTCATCTTGCCTGTATGTAAGCAGTACCATTTAAATGATTGTAAAAATGTAATAACATTTATTATTCTTCTAAAATTTGAGATTTGTGATAATCACAAAATGGAAAAAAATTGTATTTTGAATTGAATTTGTTTTTACTTGGAAATGTAAGGACATAGAAGTCTGACTGTTGTAAAAAGCCATTTGTTTATCTAGTTGTAAATATATTTTTACCTAGGTAGCACAAATGGGAGTTGAAGCTGTGTGAGTTAGATAAAGCACAATTTATAGAGCATTTAACTTCTAAAATGATTTTATGAATTAGATGGTTGCACTTTTCTCGCTTTACAGAAAGTTCTATTGGCTAAGGACCCGAAATAACCTTTGCTCTATCTTCTTATTGCAAATGCAGTGCCATGAAATAGATTGATGTAGTAAATAGTCTGGTGGGAACAAATCTCATTAAATGTTTATAGTGTGGAAATGTATCTCGGAGCTTACCCAACAATCTAGTATCTAGATGTTTTGCAATATCATTCTTCCTTCACCAGTGCTGGCACTGTGAAAGTTATTAAAGATTTATAGGTGAGGAAATCACCAGTAAAATTAGAGCAGCTAACTCTTAAATCAGTAGATTCTCAACAATTCCTCTTAAAGGCTCCCAGTAACTACCATGTCATTTGTAAATAAACACAAAACTGCAACTTTAAAATTTAATTGCATATTAAGATCTGTGAAAAGAGCATGTGGGTGCAGCTTATCTAGTGCTTTCACTGGTCTTCCATCTTCTGAATGCAAAGAGATTTCTCACAAAATGATGCAGGTCTTGCATGCCTGAGTGTCTGTCCGCGTGTTCAGCTGCTCTGTGGTCCTTGAGTGACCGTGGCCATCCAGCTGAGCAACTACATCCGAGATGTCAAAAGGCTGTAAGTCAGTCCAGAACTTCAGGAAATACAACCAAGTTTCTGGATACCTGTGGGCCCTCTCTTTTTCCTGGATCAGAAGACCTGTGAGGGAGAAAACAGTCCTCTTAAATGCTCCCTTATGCTTGAGTCTTTAAGCTACTTAAGAGTAGCTGACTGCTGTTTAGCCTGTTAAACCCACCAGAGACTACTTGTTGTGTGTCTGGTGTCTTTTCATAGAGCCTTTCCTGCATAGATGTACTGACTATGAATAACTAATGAAATTATTTGAAGAATTTTATCTGTAGGGCAGAGTCTTAACTCATATTTTCCTTGTTATTGCCTAGGTTTTTTTATTTGGAGATGAACCAGGCCAGTGCTATTTGTCCATTTTGGTGTGAACTTTCTCCAAACTGTCTCCCAAAGGAAGACACTTCTGCTTTGGTTCAGCTGAGATTTGAAGGCAGTCATTTTTCCAGCTAAGTGGCTAATAGGCTGTGTCCTCCAGGTGTCTTAATCTTCCACAGTCAGTGAAGCTGTTTTTTCTGTAGCAACACTTCAGTATTCTACCTGCTAGGTGTGTTTTGCATTCCGATGGACACCGTATGGATAGCTTGGCGTTGAGGGGGTTACTTGAGCTATAGGAGCTTGAAGAGAAGTTGCTACAGCAGTGAATAGTGACCATGTGGCACAAGTTGAGCAGATGTGAGGTACCCCAGAACACCTTGGTGTTAAGGGCTGTGAGTAGGAAGGCTGAGTTTCGAATCTCAAGCACAAACTTTGTCTCAAGTCCCTTTGCCTAGCTGTTTAAGCTTTTATCTTGTGGTGTTCTGATATAACACTTCCATTTCTAGCTTAAGCTAGACAGTCCCTGAAATTGTCCTATTAAATCTAAATTGAAAATATAATTAAAATTCTCCAGCTTAGAATTAGTCTGGCACATACTGGATAACCACAGATAAGTTCTGCTTTGCCTAAATTCCACTTCAGGGTATCTGGCATGGTTTTCTTGTTTAATATTTCTTCTGAAAGCTTCACACCACCTACGGATGTGATGTAAGAGATGAATGGGTGTATGTGGAGTGTAGGTTTGGAGATCAGGACCATACTGACACTGTTTCAGATGTTCAGTTACATTAACAGTTACTGGTTTGAATTTCTTTAAATGCTGAAGCTCAAATACTCTTACTTTCACATTTCATGAAAATACCATATTCTCCTTTTATTTTTCTTTAGAATATTTGCTTGCCACACAAATGTAATAATTCTATCAAGCCAAAAGAGTTGTCTGCTTTTGTTTACCCTACTTACTGAAAAGCAAAAGGACACTTACATCTAGGTCCTTTGAAAAAATAGTTGTTAAACAAAAGCTGCAGTTTTTATCTTTGCCCATATTCAGCCTGTTGAAAGTGGCTGGAGTGACTTTGTGCCATTGTGGATTGTATTGGACTAAAAAACAGCAGAATCAGACGGCTCATGTAATCTGATTTAACTTTCTCAGCTGTGAGCTAGCACTGGTGACTCTGAGTTAAACCCAGAGGTTCTCCTGATCTCTAAAAAACTGAAGTTTGGAGGCATTGAACCCCTCTTTCAAACAAAGCTTCGACTCTGCTCTGAGGGTCTGAATGGCAGAGAGAACTTGGGTTTGGCTGCAGATGACCTCTGTGTGTAGCCCCACTAGGGAGAATGGAATCTGCCATGGTCAAAAGTATTTTGGGTGCTTCCAGTGGGAAGGGCTAGAAGCACATCTGGGAAGCATAACGTGACTGTAGTTCCTGCAAGTAAAGAATAAAGCACCAACTTCACTGGACTTACTTTTCTTACCTGTACTCCTCATTTTTTCCAGAATTTGATTGTCCTGGATCCTCTTGAAGTGAAGGAAGAGAAAGTGAGGCCCTCCCTGGAGCAGCGGCTGGAGGCGATAATCAGCGGCGCGGCGCTGCTGGCCGACTCCTCGTGCACGCGGGACTCGCACCGCGAGCGCATCATCGCCGAGTGCAACGCCATCCGCCAGGCCCTGCAGGAGCTGCTGGCCGAGTACCTCCGCAACGTGAGTGCCGCGCTCGGGGGCTGCCTCACAGCCTCGGCCTAGGGGAGGGTAGGATTTCCCCGAGAATTAGCGTGCAGTTTAACCTGTATTTCTCAACGTGCTCTTTAAAAGGTTCAAAAGGACGTTTTTCTATGGAAATCTAAGCCAAAACTAAGTACAAATCCCCCAAATGAGTATGAATTGTATTATATCATGTATATGAAGTCTGTGGAAAATGCCATACCACAGACAAAATGTACATGTTCAGGTTATTTTATGCTTGTTGTGAACTGTCACTGGTTCAGAACAGACATAATCCTTCATATCCCAGAAACAAGTGTTTCTTTGTAATGCCACTTCCTAGATCAGAGTTTGAAAATGTAATCTCTGTTTCTGTAGAATGCAACAATTTAAATAATAATTTCTTAAAAGGTAAGTAATCTGTTAGTGTTGTTTTCAAGTAGGGTGTGCACACCAGAAGAGAAGAGCACCAATTTGCAAGTGTAAGAATGACTAAATTGCTATATTGGGAAGACAGGAGTGTTGGGTAAATCCAGAAATCTGGTTGTCTGACATGCTTGCAGGCTAATTCAGCTGTGAGTTTTTTGAAAAGGAACATAGTTGGCATTTTAAAAGTGATTGTTCTTCTATGTTTGAAAAAAGGATTTGACACTTGTTATGTCTGGCAGGTAAATGTTGAAACAGTGGAGACTCAATACTGTTAATATAGGTACACAATGTTCATCTCATGCTTTTCGTCTGTAAACACTTTCTGTAGGTGTAATGCTCTTTTCTAAACATACCTCAGGATGATTCATCAAGCACATTGAGAGAGCAATTGTGTGATACAGATATTTGTTCCCTTTTTGGGAAGCTGAAATTCCTTTCTGTTCTGTAAGTCATAGCAGTTAACACAGTCTAAAGCTGTTCTAATGAGACTGTTTGCTTTGTCTTACTCTATTGTCGTTAGGATAATGTGGTATAGGGACTAAAATAATCTATGCATATCAGATCTTTTTTCATCTCACAGATACTATACATTTTGATATTTCTCTTTATTTATTGAGGGGCAGGTGGAATTTACAGATGCTTTATTCAAGTTGTGCTTTCACTCCCTATTCCAGAGAAAGGTGCTATAATATTTTTACTCAGAATGCTGTTGAATGCAGCATTAATTCTCGAACCTCTCTGGAAGTGCTTGGGTTTAGATAGTGAGATTTCTTCAGCTCTGGTTATCTTGGGATGTAAGTCTTTGGTACGCTGTTGTAGCAGATTTCTCTTGCAATATGTGTTCTAGGGTGGGTCAGGGTTTGCTATTAAGTGGCTGAAAGTTTTATAAGGGAAGGCATTCACCTTTAATGGTTGGACTCAATGACCTTGAAGGTCTTTTCCAACCTAAATGATCCTATGATTCTATCCTGTCGTAGCCAGAGCATGTGGCAGGGTGCAGATGTGGTGAACAGCATCCCATATCAGTCCAAAAGGCTGCTCTGGGTTTGTCCCAAGAACGCTTTCCTATGTATCTCTGGCATGAAACTACAAGATTTTAAGTCCAAATGATCTTAAATTCTTAGACTCTTGAAACAAAATTGTGATGATCTTTTCTATTTCAGAAATAGTCATGGGTTTAGGGGTACGTAATGTACAGTAGGTGGAAAAGAATAATACATAATCCACCCCACTGACTTGAGAAAGTCAGAAAGCAACTATTGAAATATGACAGTAAGGGAAAGTGCCATATAATTTGCTGCAGAACACAGTTACTGCACAAGGTGGCAAAGACAAGGAAGAAGAAAGGAAAAAATACAAAAGATTTAAAGGTATGAGGTTACATAACAGGAGGGAATGAAAAGTTTTTAGTTTCTTTTAGAGCTCTTGACCTGCTTAGACAGTTATTACTGAATGGAAAAACTCTCACTGAGAATAGGTTATGGCTATTACTGAGACTGTGTTAAATATGTTTTTCAGTGGGAAGATTATCAGATGTCAGTTCCTTTATTTCACAGCTCTTACCCACTGAAGAAAAGATGATAGATCCAGGAAACAGTGCTGATTTGTCAGTGTCTTTTTGGCTCTTCTATTAATAGTTTCAATGAGCCAGGACTGGGAATTGAATGAGCTATAAAGATGATGACAGCCATTTGTTACCGTAGCACAATCTAGGGTTGTGATTCCCTTCCTCTCCTTGGGAACACTGTTGTACTCCACAGGCAAGTGCTCTGTCTGTGGAATACTTCATGGGAATTTGTGTGTGCGCCCTCCTGGCCTGTGCCCTGTGCTCTGAGTAAGGCCCAGAGCCTCTGTGCCACAGCTTGTACATGAGAGTGGAAACTTTTCCTTGCCCACAGTCTACCCCGCTCACGCTTTGCTCCTGGCTTTGTGCTCCTGGTGTGTGGCTCCCAAGCCCAGCGTCCCTGCTGTCATTTCAGCCCTCCGCACTCCTGCTCACGAGCTGTGCTAGTCAACTGCTTGGAAAGGTTTGCTTTTTTGGAGATGGGTCTCCTATTTCTTGCTGGCACATTGGCTTGATCGCTTGCCTTAAGGCTTCTTCCTGTTTGAGTGTTGCCAGTGGGAGTTGCTGTGCCTTAGAGACACCTCACCCAGTAAGTGCCACCTCCACAGATCCTCCTCTGGCAGCTGGTTTGCCAGGAAGCTCTGGGAGCTGCACTGGTGACATCCAGGGTTGCTCTGGTGCTGATGGTGGATGTGCCCTGCCTGCTAAGTGTTGAGTTTCAACACTTGGGGTGTTGCCAAGGACTTGGGTGCCTAAATTCTGTGTAGACTCTGCGTTGTCTGTTCTTTTGAAACTAGGTCTCAGTGCTTGAACTCTACAGGAACTTAGGATTTAGCCCTAATATTTGAAACAGTATAAGGAGTATAGCTTTTGTGGTTCCTAAATTTATGTTTTAATTTTTCCTCAATTATTTACAGTGTCTAATAAGCCTTGAGGACATCAAATGAAATTAGGAGCTTGTTGGTGTCAGTAATAAATTTTCAAAAATCTTTTTTTAAAGAGTTTTCAATGCAAGCTGGGAGAAACATCTTTTCAGAAGATACTTGCTTTTATGTGAGTGTGTTTTTCACAGAAGCTTTATCACAGTGAATGGTACAATGGAAAGTGAAGCAAAATGCTTTCTACAAGAGCCTATAAGTTCTTCTGTTGAGAGTAACTCAGACACATAGTAAATTGCAAATACATTTATAATTCTCCTGAAAGGCAGCAGGTTTTTTCTGAATTGTTTCAAAAATTCTTTGAAATTATTTCTGTACTGTTGTTATCCTTTCTGAATTTTATTCATAGACATGAATTGTTAGGGGATATATTTGCATTTTAGGACATCCAGTAACAGGAATTACTATTATGGGTTTGGATATCTTATCAATGGCAGAATCATAATGTAGTGTGGATAATAATGTAATAATGTATCCATGGGAGTAATCATTTTGTTCTAGTAATAAGCACTTGCTTTTTCCTAATGACAAGCTCTTGTCTTTTCATCCTTCACAATGAAAAGTTATTGAACACATTGGAGTGCAGCAATACAAGCTCCCTGTTGAGTTTTTTCTGAGCTTTTACTGAGTCACAATAAGGATGTTCCCTTTCCTGGGGGGTCAGAAGGGATGATGGAGCTGTGATTGAGTGTGAGTGGAAGTGGCTGTTGTGAGCAGCACTAAGTGGTTGCAGGTACTGCTGTCTCTGCCTTCATTAAATAGGGTGGTGTGCCTGAACAATTATTCTCATCCTCCTCTGGCTTTCAATAGCGATCACTCCTAGGTTGTTAAGGCTGGTAAAGAAAGGTCAGATACACTGATAATATGAGAGCAGCTTTCTTGAAATTGAAAACTCCTTACTTTTGGAATGTTGTTTCATGATATTTAAGCTTCATTAGTTTCAGTTCATTAGTTTCTCAGCTTATTATGGCTGTAGATTGGCGATACACGTGTGTGTGTATGTGGGTCAATGTATTTTTCTCATCACTTCTGATTTTGCTTTCTTCTTGTGTATTCCAAAAATTTCTGTTTCTTAACTGGGCTTTTATGTTATGATTCCCTAAATGTTTGGGTCAGACATGGGTAATTTAGTCTGGACGTGCCTGTGGCTCTTGTGCCACAGGTGGTGGCAGCTGCCGTGTCCTCCTGTCCCACAGCTGTGCCGTGTGTGTGGCAGGGAGCAGAGCCAAACCAGCCCTTCTCACACCAGCAGTGCTTCCATTTAAAAAGCGTGAGGAGAATGATGATACATTTTACCTTGAGGCAGATCAGGAAGTGAACGGAGGTTGACCACCTTGTATGTATTTATATTACTGCTAATCAAGCCCTTGCCATCCATGTAGCCTAAGGGCAGGCCAGCTGAGCAGGAATGTCATGTGCTCTGGGACCCGGAACTGCTCAGGAGTGATGCTGCAGGGGACACGAAGTAGCTGGTGGCAGGCAGTGAAGCACCTGTACTGTGTGTAGGGCACACTTGAACCTTGCTGGGAATGCAGCTCCTGGAGCTTTATGAAACTGGGCTCCCTCAAGGCTCCCTGAAGCCTGGTGCTTCACCACAGGTTAGTGTCCACAATTTCTGGGTATGTGCCATGTTTGGATCTGAGTACATCGGCTGAAGTGCTGTGAGGATGAGACTAGGAGCTAGGATCCCTGAAAGCAGAGGGATAACTGGGACAGGGACAGGGAGTGAGCTGGCCTGTGTCCTTAAGGAAAGGTGTGCAGTGCAGAGCCTTCTGTAGCCGTGAGGGAGGTCCAGCTGCGGGAAAGGGGGCACAGTGGAGAGCTGGGACTTGCGCGTTGTGTCTCTAGATTTCAAACTCTGATTGTTCACTTACTGGAACGTGAGCATTGGAAATTCAAAACCAGAAAATGGGTGGAAAACCAAGAATCTTTATTTACTGATGGTATGGTTCTGGGCCTTGCTCTTTGTCTCAGGTCTTAAATTTGATTGCTGTGGAGTGCTAATGCCTCGCTCTGCCTCTGTATTGAGTACTCTTCAGCAACAGCTTAAAGGTCTGACCCACTGTCTGCATGTGGAAACTGTGATTGATAATGTTTTCTGTGGTTTTATTGCCATTCTTACTCTTGGAGAGTGGAGGGACATACAGATTCCTCAAGCATACTGATATCTCAACTTGACGTTTCTTGTACTTCATGATTTCCTGATGAAGACTTTTAACACTTTCCTGGATTGCCAGTGACACCTGAGGAGGTAAAAATAGGGGACTGTTTGACTTGTCCTTTGTGGTTATTTCCACTTTCTTTCATAAATATGTAACTTGCAAAGTTCTGCGTAGTAGCTTTCTGAAGAACTGAGCCCAAACTTGGTGGACTTGACTAACCAGGGAGTTTGAAGAAATTCCTTGTTAAGATCTTCAGGAACAGAATGACTGTTGGTTATTCATGGAAGGGGTTGAAATAACTGACTTCCTGAAATCCTTGTTTTTAAATCCTTTTTTATTTCTGAACAAATAGAAAACACTTGTATTTGTGCCTTTTTTTGTAAAAAGAGTGGATTTGAATGCCCTTACTTACTGTCCTCTTCATATTCAAACATCTTAAGAAAACTTCCAGAGAAATTTGAAATTGAAGTATGTCAAAATGTGAGCTAGAAGAGTTTTGATGTGTGGGTGGGAAATGTCACTCAGTTCTTTTCTTATTCATGGGGTTTTTTTTATTTTTCATGGCTTTATTGAGTATTATATTTTTCAAAAAAGGATGTATTCTAGTAAGATTGGTATGCCCATATGGCATATTATGCTGGCATTTATGCAAGAAAATATGTAGTTTTCATGATTCTGTTGTTCACATTGCCTGAGTAGTTGATTGAGTTGACTTTGAACACTCCTACAGAGGATTTTCTTCCATTTTGTATGCAGTATGTGTAATTGAAAATTATTTTTCTGAATGTTAACTTTCAGCGAACATTTTGTTTTATGGGGAAATTAGATACGAATTGTTAAGGAGGAGGATCTTAAGTGTACTTAAAAGACAGAAGTAGTCTAGTGAATTCCCCAAATAGATTTACAGCTGAAAAATAAGCTGCAGTTAAATGTACCTGATTATAGATGCTCTTACAGACTTTGCAGTAATCTGGGATCTCTGCACGTGAGCTGGAGAAGGATAATGAAATTCTCTCCTTAAGCCCTGCTTTTCATTGAATGGTTCTGAGCCGAGCTATTTCAGGATTAATCAGATCTGAACCTGTGGCTTGCACGGGAGTAATGTAGCGTGAGGAGCGACTCATGGCTCTGTGGAGGGTGATTCACTACAAGAGTCAGTAATTTGTATTTAGCATACCTGACAGCACTGGAAATTTATTGGGTTGCTGAAGACTAATTTTTTTTTTTTTTCAAGAAACCTTCAATAAGGCAGCATTTGCTCTCCCCAAGATGAAATAAATCCTTGGTTATGGTAACAAACAATCATTAAAAATAAATAATGAAGTATTTGTTAACTCAACATCTACCTAGCTGTTTAGTTTACAAGAACTTTCCTATTTTTAGAGTTTATTGAAAAATTGTTGTTGTTACGTAATGTTTTTCTCAACCAGTTTCCTATTTTGTGGAGGATGTTAGACTGGTCATTTTTTGAAATGTCAGGATGCAATTTCTGGGAATGTTACTGAATTCTGCTGTTTCAGATGCATTTATCTTTGTTTTTGTCCTCTGGTATAATGCAGCTGATTTTTGTTGTTGAAATAAATTTCTAAATTGTATTCTGTTTCAGGTTAAAAGTTACTTATTTTTATTTATGTAACAGTTCTAATTCAAAAGATCAATCATAATTGATAGTTCAGGGAACTCTTCATAGACTCTTGGTGTTGTAGGCCCATCCAAAACCCAAACCAACCTGGCTGGAGTTGACTATGCTTTGAGCAGTGGGTTGGACTGGATGATGTCCAACACTGCTACTGTATTAAGTATGTGGAGTCTGATGCTAAACATTTGAATAAATTCCAATGTTTGGGCAATGTCCCAGATGACCCTGCCAGCTCCTTTCGATGTACAGTAAATACCATTATTTACTAATGGAAGATTAAAAGACATTCAGGTAATGATGCCAGGACAAGAAATGACATAAAATGGCAAAAGGAAAGTTTCTTTCATTTGAATAATCTCTGGTAATCTTCAGGTGGTGAAAGAAGAGTAGGTACTGTGTTAAATTCTGTGGTAATGAATCCTCTCTATAAAAAAATACCTTGTAGAAGTCATTTGGGAAGTGGTTGATTAAAAGCTCTTCCTAAGAATTTCATGACCTGGCTGTTGAGGTCTGCTGCATGGTTAAAAACAAAGGCTTTTTCCTATAGTTACTTGGATTTAGGATACTTGTATGCCACTGACCTATGAGATGCAGCAGTTCTTAATTTATAGAACCAGAAGTGACTTCTCTGATAGAAATGGAGATATCTGCATAGTTGTCAGCTGACTTTTGGACTTAATTTCTTGTGTAACTTCTCTTGATATTTTTTTTTTTTTGAAGAATGAACAATGGAGTTTTATGTGAAATAGCTTTATGGTCATTTTTGATGAAATCAGTACTGTATCATATTGCAGAAAAATTGTAATTCTTGGTCTTAATTGTTCAGCCAGATCTTATAGGAGTGACTTAAAGGAGATCGGGAACTTAAAGATCTAAATCCCAATTCCGCATTTCCATATTCTTTCTGAAAAGAAAACCAAAACAAGGCTTAAAAAACAAAACCATATCTTTGTCTTTGATTATAAGCAGCATTTATTGGCACTTCCCTTTTAACTTTTGTTTCAGTGGATTTGTTTCCGGTTGCTGTTTGGTGTTCCTGTCTGATGTGCTACTCTTCTTTCCTTAATTAAGTAAAATAAAAAGGAAGAATATGATTTTGTATAATTGCATTTGTGACCAATCTGTATGATCAGAAGGCTGGCAAAGTAAACAATTCCCCCCTTCCCCCTCCCCCCCAAATTAATAAAAAAGATGTGCTTTAGTCCTTTCAAGATCAGCTTTTCTCAAGAACTGCTTCTCGTGGTTGTTTTCTAAGCCTGTGTTGCCAGTTGACACATTTTCTTTCTCTGAGTATGCAAAGAAAATAAAGGTCTTAAATCAGACAGCTGCAGTGCTTAGTAGAATGCATTAAATAAGTTATTCTAATTGCCATATTTACTGGAAAATCCTTGCTATCTTAGGTTATTCTAATTGTCTTTAACCATTGTTTCATTATCAGTAGCAAAAAATAAAGGACATTTATACAAAGATGGAAAGAAATGATATGTCAGCTACTTGACTAGGGGCTGTACTCAGGAATAATCTAAGATTATCTTTTCTATCAAGTAGCGATGTTTCTAATTTTTTCTAAATCCTGATATTGTACAGAAGGAATTATCAGTCTGTAAAAGAAGATAAGTGGTAAAGGAATCTCTCCCTTCATTTTCTTGAATATATTTGGCTCTCTGCAGGAGAAATGAAGAATAATAATCAATTTTTATTCCATGTAAATAAGAGAAAATAAGAAATATAATAATTACATACACCCTGGAAGCAGTTAATGGAAAACAAAAGTGGAGCCCAAGGTAAATCTCTCCTCTGGGAACTTGATTAGTGATTCTTTTCTGCTTAATATGGTAGAAGAGCACTGTATTATTAACGTGCCTTTACTGTGCACACATGGACAGTGTACACATGAGAGAGCAGATGCACATAAACCAGAGCCATTTTGGTTTTATAATGATATTTCCAGTTTACTGTTTGCAGTAATAAGGAGGTGAAATTGGCGAAGACTTTGCAAAGTTCCTGTAGCAAGTGTGAACTAAAGGAGTCCAAACAATGAATAGATAAAGGAAACATGAGCTGCTGTGTGACAGCTTGTGGCTGTGTGCTAGGGAGGTAAGGTCTTAATGGCATTTGTGATGGCAAGGAAACGGAGGTTTCATTGCTTAGCTTTCAAGTAATCAGAAAAACTTGTTTCTAATTTGAAAAACAAGAGGCCTGATAATCTTTTGGATTCCGTCTGCCACTTCCCGTATTCAACTGTGCAGCTGTACATTAAAGCAGGATGTTGAAATGAAATGCACTGGGATGTCGCAGGTGATGCTGACAGATACTGCCAGGGCTGTTAGCAGTTTCTTACCTGTGCTCTCCTGAACAGCTGGGGAACAACTGACCAGGTTGTTGAGATGAAGTATTATCCTGGATCTCAGTGGGAAACAAGGGTGCTGTTGCATATGACTGAGCATGCAAAATCTGAATAAACCCCAGGTAAGGCTGATGGGTCCTGAGGCTGTTTGGCTCCTTGTTTATTGTGGTTCCCAGAACACCTGCCTCTCTCAGCTGTAAGAATGGAATTTTGTAGAGCAAGACTGTTCAGGGACTGGTACCTCCAAGTTCTTCCCAGAAGGACCAGGAACAGCAGGTCTGAAATTTTCAGGGTCTGGTCCCAAGGCCGTTTTACAGAGCTGGCAGGGCATATGCCTGTTTTGTCAGAAGATGTGTTGTGCTTTCTCTGTTTCCATGGAAGATTCTGCTTTTGATAAACTGGCAAAATTTAATAGAAGAAAGATTCCTCTGGAGAATCTCCAGCTGTATTCCTGATTTCTGATGTTGTGCTTCAATTCTTGCTCTGTTTTCCAGTTAGTCTGTAGCATTGTCAACACCATTTTAAATGTCTCATGGAATTATAAGCACAATGTGAGCCCTCTTTTTCTCATTCCATGTCTGGGCGAAATGTGATGTTTGGCAAAGGTCAGATATTAAAATTACTTGCTTGGCACTTATCTAGATGCAGATCTATTAAAGTACTATTACAGACCTAAATAGCTATTACAACTTAAGTAAAATAGGGAGGCTGAAAAAATGACCAGGAGGAGTGGGTTTAGATTTTTGTTTTGACTGCTAATTAAGGATGAAAGTGTTAATTTTTTTGTCCTCTAGCTTATTCTTGTAGAGAAGAGTCTGTGTATATCTGTGATACAGATCTATAGGCCAGCCTGTAAATCTGGAATCATCCATTGCTAGCAAACAGCTGGAATAGGACGCTGTCCTCATACTCCCTGTGGCTGAGGAAGTAAATGAGGTGGAGTAAATGAGCAGGGTCCTGGGATTGCTCTGTAACATGGTGCTGCTGTGGGAGTCCTGGGGAACCACTGCTGTCTCGCTGGGAACGCCGTGCCTTCCCCTCAGGCCTGTGGGGCCTGGCTGCTGCAGAGACACAGATTTTTTTAGATGGTTTCTAGGCCAGAATGTCTCTTTGCTCCTTTGCCCAAATAACAGACGTTCTGTGGCAATAACTATGCAGCAAGGCACAGTCTGATCAACACCAAAGGCTTCTTTACTCAGTTAGAAGAAAGAAGTAACCTGCAAATTTAATAGTGGAGAAAAGGGTGGAAATCTGAGCTTGGGAAGTAATTTAGAAGGGAATAATAGGAGGGAAAGTAAAGACTTTTTTAAGTGGGGGACAGGAACTCAAAAATACTTTCCTACCTGCTTCAGGCATCATGTAAATACGTGGGAAAAATTAATGCAGTCAATAAGGCAAAGTGAATATATGCCAGAAAGAGTTCAGGATTATTTAAGAAAGGAGTTTGTGAACCATTGGCCTTGATTGTAAAAATCTGTGAGGAATGAGTGTTTCCAGGTAACAGAAAAGCTACATTTATCTTAACAGATAAATTCCTTTATCTAGGGAATTTATAGGTCAGTCCCTCTAACTTGGATAACTGTGAAAAAGCTGCAGGAAATCCTTATACATTCATTTCCTAAAACTGCTCAGGATAAGAAGGTGGTGCTGAGCCTCAAGCATGTATTTTCAAAATACATTCTGTCAAATACATGTAGTTCTTTGAGAGAATAGCTGGCTAGGGATTAAAAGGGAAGTTGTAAACTGATGTAACGTTGTACACAGCATTGCACACTGAGAGGATGTTTTCATAAGCAAACTAGAGAAGCACAGTAATTGTATGATGAGGGGAAATGCAGGTCACTGAAAAACTGAATTGGTATTTAATCTATTGCAGGTCAGTTTGGGATAGCTTAATGAAGTGTGATTCTGCAAGGGCTGGCCTGGGACCCACGTGTATGGTGCATTTTCATTAGTAATAAATGAAATAAAAGTAAATAAATGGCTTAGGGAATGAAGAGTGGAAATAATTGAGAGCTTGAATGATGCTACCCTGGTGCAACTTCAAAAGATTTTATAGGTCAATAAAAACATTACCTCCCCCTGCCCCTTTACATATATATATATATATATTTTTTTTTTTTTTTTTAGTTTGGAGAAACGATCTGAAATCTGCAGACCTAAATAATAAGTGCAATTACCCTTGGGAAGAAGTTTACTGTATACATAAAAATGGAGGATTTGTGGCTTAGCAGCGGTACTGCTGTACAGCTCCCAATGCCATATGAAAATTAGGGATGAAATGAACTGTCAGTAAGCCTTAGCTCAGTAGGAAATTTTGGGCATCACAGCTTAAGAATAGCAAGGGTTGATAAGAGGAACAAAATGAAGCAGGGATTTTATAACTTATGAAAAGTAGGAAGCAGCTGACTTAGCTGAGTCTCTGTAACTTAGGAAGAGGTGGAGAAGAGGAACATGCTGATATTTTCAGATATGGAAGAGGTTTTTATAAGGTTTATGCTGTTAAGTTATTCTCTATATCTGTTCAGAGAAAGACAAATGTAATGGGCAAAATGCAAAATCCGTGCAGTGTTGGGTAAAAAAACCCAACTGTGTAGATGGGTAAGCACTGGAGCTGTTCCCTTGGGAGGCCATAGAGAGTTGGTCATGCACACATTTGAGACTGGTGGGCTGCCCAGTGTCTGCCTGGGAGCTCTAGGAACATGTGGGCTGTTTCAGAGCGCTCAGGGTGCACAAAGTGACCATGAGCTCCCTCCTAGCCACACTGATTATTGGTTTACAGTTTTATTGAAGTAATATTCCCAGTCTTCATACTTCATTTTCCTACTACAAATTGCTTTTTTCCGTGGATTAGTGTAGGTTTGTAACAGTGAATGCTTTTTGTATGCAGCGATCAAAACTAGACTGAAATTTGGTGGCGCTTTTAGACTTCCAGGCCATCTACAGATAATAATCTGTCCCTTCTACAGTTTTGTGTTCAAGCATCTGGGGAAGGCTGGTTAATAAAAGAAACTATTAATAGTTATAGGCATACTAGGAGTTTATTTCTTCATGAGCTATTTGCATGAAAGTAGTACATTTAACAGTGATTCAGCTTATCATACCAGCAGGAATTTTTGTATCCTGACAAATTTATAACTCCATTAGAAAGATTTATCTAAATTTAATATTTTAGAGTCTACCTAACAATTTTGCATCCTATAATCTGTTCATAAACTGGAACTTAAGTACAAGAAATAGAAAATAGGAATTTTTCTGTACAAGATTAAAACTTTAGCAACCAAATTGCATTTGTGTAATATAATATGTGAGCTGTTCCTGCATACTAACATTTTTTTCTGAAGAGAATGGATATGGATTGTAAAAGCAACCCAGCCAACCAACCAATCTCTCTGTAATTTGGTTGTATGGTGGAAATCCCCAGTAATTTCCTAGTGTTAACATAAAATCAGGTGAAAGCTGCCTGGAGTGTGTTGTGGCCAGGGGATGCCTGGGAGGCAGGAGGCTGCTGTGTCCATAGCGAGTAGGCCTCGCGTGGAACTTGAAGGGAGGAAATTTTCCCAGGGTTCTAGAGGAGGCTCTCCAGGACTCATGCAAACCTGGGTGCTGCTGCAAGGTGCTGGATGAGGAAGCAAGGAAAGAGTAACCTACTCATGTCAGGATAGAGACTGGGGGGGGGACAGTCACTGGAGTTACTTGGCCATGTTAGCTTTTTTTCTCAGAGGGTTTCCATATTCCATAATCTCCCTGTTCTAATAATCAGAAAGCTCCAGTAAACCCAACTTCAGAGATGGAGGATGCCTCTGCTCCAGACAACTGAAAGGAAAAGCTG
Organism: Corvus hawaiiensis; assembly: GCF_020740725.1. Lineage (NCBI taxonomy): Eukaryota > Metazoa > Chordata > Aves > Passeriformes > Corvidae > Corvus > Corvus hawaiiensis. The sequence continues at coordinate 32,752,569 of NC_063220.1, read as the reverse complement.
GTCCTGTGCCACCCCAGGATGATGTCACGCTGTGCCTCTTCCCAAGCACAGAAATGTGTGTTGGCAGGGATGGGATTTTGTGTGACGGCAGTGCTCTGCTCCTCAGGAACTTCTGCCAAACAGCAGGAAGAGTTCTTGTAGGAGAGCTGTTCACAAAAGTGTGTCTGCAAGAAAACAGCACCAGGAAAACTGAGCAGGGCACGGTGTTGAAGCTGTGCCTCCTGAGAGGTCCTTTGGTAGTCATGGGTGGATGTTTCACTGACTGGAATACGTCTTTGTAAATAGAAGGCACAAGACAGCTTTGCAGTTCTTCCAGAATTTTTACTGGTGCTTTAGGTACAAAATGATGGATTTATTCTGGAATAGATGGTAGTTTGTTTGCCTGATCTAGATGAAGCTTTTTTTCCACCCCCCCTACGACCAGGTTTGGTGGTTATAAAGGAAGAATGACTTCATTATGTGTTGAACTGACTTTTTCACAATAAACTTGAGAATCTAAAAGCATACTATCAAATGTCACTCTTTTATATGATGTATTTCACAGTTTAAAATACAATTTTTTTCCAGAGTTGAAATTAGAATTGTTGACATTAAGGAAATGAAAATGATTGATGGAGTGGTTTTACTTGACCAGCTGCTAATGATTTCTCACTCAATATCTCGTTAGCTTGTGCTGAAGTCATGCATACAGCAACCTAGAAAATAGCCCGAAGTTCCTGAAACTATAAGGAAGAAAAATGTAAGTTATTTTGGTGCTTTTGATCTATGAACTGTGATATAAAATGTGACTTTTGATGTTCTGGGATGGTGTGATTGATAGCATAATTTTTGTTATTAAATTGTTTACTGTTTACTGAATGTTACAGTGTATTATATTTTGGCTCAGAGGCAGAGAGAAAGGTCACTTAATTTCCTTGTTGGCCACTGTAGCCCTTGCTCGAGTGGAGCTTTTTGGGGAGAAAGGGAGAAGGCATTTTCATTGGGAACAGCTGAACATGCTCATCTGAGAGAAACTTCTGGAGCTTCCGAAGATGGTGACTGTGAAGAAAGAGGAGACTATATCTGTGGCTCCTGAGGGAGTTTCATAAAGTTACAGCATCTCAAAAGCCCTGCTGAGAATTCTTAGCCTGAGAACAGGTTTGTAGGAAGGGAAGGGTCCATGATGAGCAAGAGAGGGGTTGGCGGACCAACACTTCGATTTTCAGTTTCTTTTGTCCATCAGGGCAGCTGTGTCACTCTCTCAGAACTGTGTGGCAGTAAAACATAGCTGTAATTCAGTGGCTTTTTGATTCTCTCAAGGAGAGGGTGGAGAAGGCTGTGGTCAAGAGGGGGGCAGTCCCTGGGAGGCTCCCAATAGCCACCTGTCAGTGACATAAAGTTTAAATTCCTAAATCACTATATGGATGAGTTGCTTTCTTCAGTGTGAGAAGGAAGGAGTAACCCTCTAACTGAATACTCTTGGAGTATAGGAAATACCTTGAAAAGCTGCAGGTGAGCGTTTAGTTGTGAGATCAGCCAGTGTGTTGTGGCTATTGCCTGTGTCCAGCTGTGCTACATAAAGCTCTCATTCTTATCTCCAATGCTGACTCCTAATTATCTTCTGTACGAGTGCAAAAATCCCAGTATGAAAATATCAAATTCTCTAAAGCCAATGGTGGAACTGCAGCTGGCTTTAATGGAGCCAGAACATCATTGTATTTCAAGGAGTTAAGCTCAGCTCTGGGGGTCTTACTACTTTTTTAAAGAGTGTGGTCTGTATTGAATATTTTATACTGTTCTTCCTTAGTTTTGCCTATGTTGCCTGGCACTCTGATTTATTTTAGTGTCTTACAAACTTTATTTGAAATATATGCTCAATATTTTTGTTAAAATACAGTCCTGGTTATATCTCCCCATTTTTTCTTTTTTTGAATGGTGCTGTGGTTTTGATGTTTGTGCTGACATACATGATGCAAAATGGAAGAACTTCTGCAAAGCAGAAAGAAGAAATTATGGTTTGACCTAGTGTTGAAGCTGAGCAAATTAGCAAAAGAAAAACTGTTGGTAACCAGTGAGAAATCATCCCATTTTCCTCATGCATTTTTTACAAGTATTTTGTGGCAGCTGAAATTTCTGACCAGGACTAGACTCTGTCTCTTTTGCCTCAGACTGCATGTAATTATTCAGAGTATGCCATTTCTCCTTGTAGGAAGACTTACTCCCCACAGGCAGGTGTAATCTATCATCTTTTCCTTCAACAATTCCCCTTTTCCCTCTACCCCAAAAGATATCAGAAAAGATTTATAATATTCTGTGGCCCATAAAAACTGCTTCATTATCCCTAAATCAAATATATCTGATTGCAAAGCTCTTACTTTTATAAAAATTTCGGGAGCAGAATATTTTATGGGGTTTGATGTGCTTTTACTGAAGGCAAAAAATGCATTTTTTAAACCTAATTTTTTGCAAGTTATTGCTGCAAAGTAAAAGCCCTTTTAGACAGAAGGAGGATAATGGCTCTATCTTGAGATGTCCGAAGAGAAGGAAGTATTCAAGCTGAAGTGATAACATCAATTCAGCTGGTGCTGTGTGTCTCTATTGTCACTGTCCTGTCCCTCTAATGTAACAAACACCTTATTTTACAGCCATGGCAGGTGAGGTGGGCAGCTCCTTGAATGGAGATGTTGTTTGTTCACTCCCCTGCCCCAGGGGGATTCCATTTGTTTTCAGACCAGTCACAAGGAAGGAGCAGCTGGATTTGTGCCCTCCCGTTTTCATTCCTTCCTGTTTCCTTCCTTTTCTTGATCCATTACCATGATGAGCAGTTACAGCTTCGTCAAGTCTTTAATCACTGAATCATTGGGATCTTCCTTTTCCGTAGGCTTCTCTATGGTTTCCCCTCCTTTCTTTCTCCATTTTACACATCTATCCCTTCTCCTGTTTAGATAGAATGAATTTACTTTCCTTGTTGGGTGTTTTTCCTAAAGATGTTTTTCAGTGAAATGCTGTTTTATTTTTGGACAGCTTTAATGGAGATAGTGGCTTTGGGTGAGAAATAACTGTAAGGTTCCCAAGGGTTGTTGTGGGGCGTTCCCCCATTTCCTACAAAGCAGCTCCTGCTATTTCAGCTTAGTTAACCCTTGATGCTGCAATATCTGTGAAAAAGATTTTATATTTATAATGCTTCCTTATTTTTTAAATTATTTCCCAATGTTACCTTTATTAACTGATAGTCCTGAAAACTGTGATGTTAATGGAAAAATACACCACTAAAGCAGAGCAGAGCTCTGCTCTTGATGGGCAGCATTGTATGTGTTTATTGCCCCATCCAATTGAATTAATATTAATATGAGCAATACTTTGGTGTCTTTGCATATATTATTGTTTATTTATTAATAATTCTGCCTTTGATTTACTTTTCCACTTCCCTTGGTTTCTCCGAAGTCTTCTTAGGTGAAACAGGCCATTAGCAATGTTATTTTTAATATAAAAGCACTTAATTGAGGGTCTAATATATATTTATTCATTATATTTATTTGCCTCCCTGAGCAGTTTTGCAGATCTATGTCTGTCTTTTTTTTTTTTTTGTGGTCAGTTACTTCTTTTAGTTCATGTGTGTAAGGCCAGCTTTTTTATCCCTGTTACTGATTTACATTCAGATACTATCCTACTGATTACTGACATGTACAGGAGATATTTGGTACTAAAGAAAATGGAAATGGTTTTCAATTTGGGAAAAGGAGATCCCATTCTCAAGGGGTTTGCCTGTGTATATCCAGTCCAGACTTAAATTTAATCCTTCTCATCTTCTGTTTTGTGTTGTGCCTTGTTAGCCTGTACCTCCTTTTAAAAACCAGCCTTAAATATCTTCTCTTCGAGATCCATATAAATTTTGAAAATATATTTTTTTTTTTTTGGTCCTGCAGCATAACTTAGGTGCATCTATGATATTTATAGCCCCTTCCTTTACATCCTCTCTCAGGAGTAATGCTGACTTATTTCTGCATTTAAATCTTCATGTTTTAGCTAGCAATGGGAGTGCTTTTTTGGGTAACTATAGTATTTCTGTGGCATTAACAATGCCCCTGCATAAATTCCCCTCCTCCCTCCTTATTTTGTAAAAGAAAACCTTACACACAAACTCTTAAAACAGGCCATTAGTGCTTATTTCTGGGAAGCAAAAATGATTCTTTTTTTTTTCGAAGAGTAATTTTGGTTTTTAGTAGGCATATGTTTGGTTTATACTTGGATATTATAGGGAGGAATCTTCGAATGCAAATTAGCAATATAAATTATCTGAAATCGATTCTTTATTTTGGTGGGTATTTTAATTTCTTTGCTAAAGTAAAGGTAGAGTCTCAAAATTCCTGAGGCAAAATGCAGGTAGGGAAGAAAGGAGTGAACAAGTGCCAAGGCTTGTGAATGTGGGAGAGGAGGCTGGCAGCACTTCACATTTGAACCATGAGATTGATTCTGCAATGCAGAACACAGGCAGATCTTTCTGCCTGTTTGGGATCAGGTATCTTCAGTGAGATTGTTCATAGATTCAAGGAGTTATCCAGAGAAATAAAGAAATGGAAGACAGCTTCAGGAAGAAGGTAGCATTGAAGTGACTAATTAAGCCAGACAGGATTACAAAGCAAATTTTATCAATAATGTTTATTCCCACTCAGGTTCACTAATTCCATTCCATTGATGTAGATACTGTGTTCCCCAGTGACTGGAGAGTTTTTTAAGAAGTTACAGAAGCACCTATACTGTTGTTTTTGCTTTGAGATGGTGAGGGCATCATGTTCATCCCTTCCAGAAACTTCTAAAGTTTCTATTATAATCACTTGATGAAAGTGGAATTAGGGCAGTTCATACTGTCATCTGTTAACCCTATGTCTTCAAGGCTTTAGGGTGCAAAGAGATTATAAAAACCCCAAAACTTAACATCACCTTATGTAGTGGTGGAATAAAAAAAAAAGGTTGATTTTTATTAGCATATTCTAGCATTATTATATTTATGAATCTATATTTGCAAGAGCTAGTGAAGAAGAAAAGGAGTCAGACAAGCTTCAGCATGTGCTTGGTAGGCAGCAAAGCTGCTCAGCTCTGGAGGTGGATACCTGAGAGGCATTTCCCTCCAGGATCTCAGTCTGAATAGCTCTGTCTCACTACTGGCAGTCTCAATTGTGACAGCTAGATTTTGGAGAAAGAGCTGACTTGCAGAAGGCAAAGAGAGCTATGAACTGTCTAGTAATGCTGCAGCAGAAGAAAAAAATAAATCTTGTTCGTGAATCCTGTTTGCATATTCAGATACACCACTGATAGCTGTGTTTTTTCCTTTCCTGGCAATGAGAATAAGGCTTTTGGGCAGTTATGGCTGGGTTAATTGCACAAGTTTACAGGTTCTTTAAAAATAAAGTTGCTAACAGCAAGACATAAAGGGGAGGTGTGTCATTAGTACTAGAAAAATAAATCACTTTCATTTTTTCTTTTGAAAGCATAAATTACAACAAACTATTCAATATGAATCGTTCAGTTAATGGCTTTCCATGCCTCATTTATGACATGCTCTTGTGTAAAACTACTGAAATTATTGAGGTGCACAGTGCTGCAGGGACACATCATTTTCTTTTAATGAGTATTCTCAGCACTAGTTGATGAGGTTTTGTTCTCTAAGAAACACAGAATTAGTGTATAATAATAATGTTTAAATTATTGGGCTTTGAAATATGTTTCACTGAAGCACTCACTTTATGATTAGATTGCAGATAGAACTATTGCTGACATGCATCCACCTTAAAAGTCTGTTTCTTGGGGAATACAGAGTGGGAAGTACTCTCAATGAAAGCTGGAAAAAACATACTCTTGTGTAAGTGCACACTTCGAATTCTTCTGGTGTTTATTAGGAGACCATCCATCCTGTTCATGTCAGTTGACCTAAGGCAATTAATAAGGCAATCATCACACATCGCTGTTAATCCAAAGAAATTCTGTACTAATGCAGCACTGATTAGTGCTCATTTGTATATTATTACTGTTACATGTGGCACATCTGTCCTGGTTGGCTTTGAAGTGTCCCCTGTGAGGAAAGTATGGGAGCTTTAATGTCCGAGGGCTGGGGGTGATGAGCTATGTGCCACTGGCTCATTTGCTGTTCCACAGCGGGCGTTCCTTTGTGGTTCCCTATCTAAAGAGGCAGCTCTCAGAGGGAGTTATGTACATACCAAATTGATGGTGATCAAGTAGAATAGAAACTCCATGCCATGTGGGATTTTCACACTTGTACACGCTGCACTTCAGCTTACATAAAAATTATTGGAAAAGTTCTAGTGGCAAAATGGTAATTTCTTGGGGGCTCATTAAAATAACATTAATCATGAACTCTGATTATGTTCGCCTTAATTTATTCTGAAACTTCATAAATTTAGAAATTAATCAGATTCTATAATTAGGTAGAACAATAAAATGGAATTTTGCCTTGTTATTTTATAATAGAGCTATTAATTCATTCAAATGTTACAATTTTTTTGAGGAATTTAAGGAAAAAACTGCTTTTAAGTACAGATCATATGGTCAAACTTGTACCTATTAGAGCTTCAAATGTATCTTTCTGTGTTGAAAAATGCTTGAGGTTTTTTTGTAGTACTTCTGACAAGCAGGTTTATTGTTCGTTTACTGTTGTGGTGGACTTGAGAAACCTGGGAAAAAGCGTTTCTCCTTTCTGGTTAGTTGAATCTTGATTATAAGATACAGACCCCCGCCCCCCCCCTCCCCTCCCCCCAAGAGAAATCTCAGGGTTTCAGATGAAGTCTGCACTCCAGGTGACTGACTGAGTGGATGTTATTCATGCTCCCTGGAAGCTGGCAGTGTGTCATTATTAATTACGTGATAGTTGTAGTTCTGTGTTGAGAATAGAAACCATTCACTGCTACCAGAACAAAGAGAAGAGGCAGCTTTTCCTGTCAAAGTAGATGTCCTTGCTGCAGCACTTGTGAATGTTACCAATTGCTGTGGCTTCAGAGAACCTGTGTGCACGTTCAGAAGGGGACCAATAAGAGGCCATGTTTGGCTCAGGAAATCCCTGACCTACAAAGAGTTGGGATCTGTGGAGGCTTTCCAGGGAAATACGGCTGTGTGCTTGCCCCAGTCGAGTTCTTCCTTGGGTTTCATGTCTCAGCTGCTGTGCAGGACAGATTATCAAGGCTGGGTGTACCTTTGATGTGACCAAGTAAAACCATTATTGTATTCAGCCTTTACTACTAAGATTTGCCTTTAGGAAGCCCAGGCCCTGAGACCTGTGCAAAACTCCGGAGCAGAAAAACCTCTCCCTCAAGAGAGGAGGATCAGGCTACAGGACGTGAGTTAAGCTGTACTTTTTCACCTGTTCAGCAGACCATTTTTGCTAGCCCCACTGGGAACTGAATACAGCTGCTTGTAGGTGACACTGTACATGATCATGTAATTAATTACATTCACCATCTTTGAGGATCTTCATTGCCAGTGAAGCAATATCCAGAATTTATTACAGTTCCACTGACACTGGAATCATGGCTTATTTCTCAGGTCATGGTGATGCCCTTGCACTTTTATTTTGGTTTTTTACCCTTCATGTAATGGTTTTTGCACAATATCTGTTCTCATGTCCAGTCTGAGGATTGGAAACGAGATAAAGCATGCCTTGAGAGAGAAGGAGAGAAATTGAGGGACTCTGAGTAGAGCAAGCCTAGTACACAGCTTCTGAGGCTTGTATTTTCTGTTTGTTGTGTGTTGCGAGAAGAAGTCTGATATTTGCAATGCATGTCTGAACACTGTGTATATTTTAGGGGTTTTTATGTTAGTGGTAGCTCTCAGATCCCTTGAGAATAGTTCGTACTGCAAATTTTCTTAACTTTTTAATTGAAGCAGTCATTTGCTTTCTTGTATAGAAGGTGTATGTTATTTTTTTATTTACTGTCTTGAGAAATAAGCAGGAATTTGTTAAATTAGTTATTAATCTTTCTATACACCACCTTCTCTAGACAGGACTTCCAGTCAGATACTTGGGCTTGCTTTGCTGGCAGCTGTTTCAACCCTGTGCATTACTGTACAAGCGTGATCCACTGGTGGATGGTGGGAATTGTTGCTTGCAGCTAGATTCGTTTTTAAAATTGTCTGGGGTTTTTTGTTGCTGGAGGTTATATTCTCTCTCAGTTTGTATTTTTCAAGAGTAATGACTTCCCCCAGCTTTTTCTTGGTAAAAAGATCTGCCAGGGTATAGTGGTGTCACTTAACTGTGTGACAGAGATGGCTACTTCCACTTGTGCTGTAGGGATCTATTGGAAAGGGAAACGTTACATGGAAGTGATCCCCTCTTAATAAATATTTGAACCCATAGACTCCTTTCTTCTTGCTAACTTAGCTACAAGGCTGGGGCTTTATTAGGAATACTGTTTTGTTTTATCCATGGAATGAAAGCATTTACTGTGGCTGTGCAGCCAGAATCAGAACACAGCTGGCAGCAAGCTGTTGGAAAGCAGGCGTACACAGGCTAACATAATTAGGAGTGAGTGTTTTTTTGGGTTAGCCTAACCTAGGTTTTTTTCATGATGCAGATTTTTTAGGGAAGGTAACTGCCTGCCATCTAGCTTTCTTGAAGACATCCATCTTATTGAGAATAGCAAATTTTGGGCTGATTGTAGTCCATTGAAAAAAATGGTATCCACTTAATATTTACAGAAAGTCATATCTTAACAGTCTGAGATGGGGGTGAGCATGCACCCCCTGCTGCTCTGGGCCCTGGGATGTTGGATCCGTCTTGCAGAGCACTGGAGTGGCCTGCTGGGGTTACAGAGAGCCTGGCCTTTCAGATGCCTGGGAGGTGACTGTGAGAGCATGAGGAATCTGTGAGGTGCTAATTCTATGACTCTGCTTCTACCGTTTGTCCTGTGGTATGTGGGTCTGGAACGTGGGAGTCTTTGATTCATGATTGAAGAAAAGGGGAAATGTTGGGGTGTATGTGAATATTTACCCATCTGTGCCTCTTTAAGCAGATATATCAAAAACATGTTGTGTCTCTTAGCATAAAAATTTTTTTTCTCATGTTCCCTAGTCTAAACTCACTAGTGTCCAACACTGGGAATGCTCATGGCGTAGTTCTCCATAAATAGGAAATAAATGGAACCTTTGAACATCTGGGCATTTTGAGTAGCTCCACTAGTGCCAGGACCTTGTTTACACACCATAAATATTTGAGGGCAGTGGGTTGCAGTACAGAGTAGGAAGGAAAGAGCAAGAACAATTGAAATGACTTTTTCGGAGAGTGGTATTTGCTCCTTCCAGCTCAGGCTTGCTCCAATAGCCAGAATGCCAAAACATCAAACCTCAAAAACAGCTATGGAGTGATTCAGGTAACTTCTTCCAGCAGCCCAAAAGTCACTGGGCTCCAGAGTGACTCCTGCATGTTTGCTTGCAGTGGGTAATTAGCAAAATGTATTTCCAAACCATCTGTAGGAAAATTCCAGCACTGTAGAAGGTGACCACAAATTCAAGAACCCATGTAGTGAAGAAATCCAGAACTGAAGCCTGCAGGTTTAAGAGGCATCTTAAAAAGACAATGTTTTGAAGAGGAAATAATTTATGCAAAATATGTTACAAAATCTAAGTGTTAAATAAATAAGCAATACAATGTATTCTGTTTTGACACTTTGTTTCCACTTAACAGGTACGGAATGCAGATTAATTTGTTACTAAGTTTGAAGCTATTTTTCATTCTATTCACTTCCTTTTGTACAAACAGTTGCCCTGTAATTTTAAATTTCAGTCTTCTGCTTTGAAGCTACATGAAAATATGGTGGGATAAAGATCCAGAAAAATAGATTTGTGGTTATATAATTTCTCTTTATTATAAAAAAGTTGCTTCGCCATATGAAACTTTTTTTTCTCCTATATTTTGGAAGGCTCATGTTCCCATTTTGTTTTTCACCGAGTCAGCGTGATATAATGTCTTTCTAATTTCTGTAATCTTTTATGATTACAACATGAGGGTAGTGGTATAAAAAGTCACTCTCATACAGTATTGAGAAGTCTTGAAGATTTAAAACCAAAGAATGGGATATAAGAATGCTTCAATCCAGATATTAAATGATAGACAAATAAGCAATGTAGTAATTGTTAAAGACTTAATACTACATTAATATTTTTTTTATTTAAAGGTTTTGTTTTTTTTTCTTTGTTTGCTTTTTCATAATGTTAAAGGACTATAAACTTTTACCATTTTTTCCATATTACTACATTTTTCTGCAAATAGATGTTTCTTTTGAGTAATATTTTATGTTGTAGGAGTATTGTAAGGGCTTGTTTCTGTTGCCGCTTCTGTCAGCAGCTTCCTGTGCCAGAAGTAGGTTTTGGACCCCTTTGTCTTTTAGCAGAAATACAAATGCCTGATTTGGCAGACGCTCACAGCAGATTTTGTAGCTGCCTGTTGAAGTCTCCTGTCTGTATTGTCTTGCAGAGCAGTGAGACTTAATAAAATATAATCAGCCTTGACTAACAGCTGCATAAACAAACTGCTTTGTTAAAAATCAGGCTGTATTTCAAGGCAACAGGTAAGTTTGAGGAGAATTCATATTTATTTTTTTTTGAATTTTAATTTCTAGGAAAACTTGGCTATATATTTCAAGAATTTCTTAGAAGATTGAATAGTTAAACCCTCCCTCTGGAACCAGTAGATAAAATTCTACACATTAAACACAGTAAAAATGGTGCATATTCTGCAAAGGACAGAATTTTAGATTAAAGTTGTTTGGGCACAAAAGCAGTAACAAAATGATCCCTACAAAACAGAGTAACTTAATAACACAAGAAATAACTTTTGTTAATTTGAAGCTTTAGAAACTGAAGCTTGTAAAGTAAGATGTAATTAAATTATGGTACTGTACATACCAGTTGTTCTTGGTAATTGAAACTTTACAATATGAAAAATACATTACATCTGTACAGTTTATACAGGTAGGTAGGATGAGTTTTGAAAAAGATTCACTTCAAGGGTCATACTCTGAAGTCAAAAAAATACTGCACAACTGAACTAATTACAAATTGTAGACTCGAAACAATGAATCTTTGTGATTTGCTTTTAATTTGAACAGGGATCCTAGAATCCATAGAATTGTCTTCTCACTTGTGTCCATAGTGTTACATAGAATTTGGTTGCAGCCTCTGCTACAGGAAACCCCCGCCAGCACCCCCCTAAGCCAGCTGCTGGCTGTGCTCCTTGATCCGTGCCGCTGTTGTGATTGTGCTCAGGTCCAGCTCGGGCTCCAGGTGTGTGTCCACTGCCTCCTCCTGGGCGCTGGAGTCGTAGGGTTTGTGAGCCAGCAGCTCGTGGTGCACTCCACAGTAGCTCAGCGTGGGCTGGTCGTAGGCCAGAAATGTCGACACGTTCATGGACAATGGGATCTGGGGCAAAAACAGAGGCCAAAAGCAGCCAGTTACCAAAAGACACAACCAAATGGTACTTGCCTGAATTGGATATTGAAAAACCAGATTGTCTGCTCTCTCTATCCCTCTACCCACTCCTCTCCACACAAACCCTGGTCCTCACCAGGATGTTTTAAACCTGACCTCTGCCACCTTTGACTTGAGACCCAGGGCTATGTACATGCTTCAATGTGTTTGTGAAGATTAAGACATGCTTGAAGTTATCTTTAGAATGTAATTAACCTTGGCTGTAATCACTCTGTCAGGAAATATTTCAAAAGAAATGTAAATGCTTTTTCAAGTTCAAGTGTCTTGAATGTGTCAGTGAGTGTGATGCCTTTGGTCTGCTTGGAAATAGAAGTGAGAGGGTGCTTCTCACTACTACTGGAGTGTTTGGGGAAGGAGACCTCAACCCTCCTGGCATTGTAACTAAACAGGGAGCATCCCTATTTTTCTCCTCTTTTGCAGCTTTCCTTCCTGTTTTCATTCCTAGTGGGATGTGTCTCAATAAATTTCTGGTTATGAAGAACCTCCTGTTCTTTGAAATTAAAAAAATCAAATAATATCCCAGCAATTGTAATGGTTAGTTCTCATCTCTGACAGCACTTCTGGAGTAAAACCCACTGCACTGTTTAATTCCTAGTGATATGTGAGCTTCATATTGTTTGGAGTGCAGGTTCAGATGAGCATCAGAAAGCCCCAGCTTATCTTAGATTTACAGTTCAGAAGCCTTAAAATTGCAGTTTCTATTCAAGGGAGCATCTGTTCTGCAGGCTGAATTTCATTGCTTAGTATTAAATTTCTGTGCAGTGAGGGGGAAGTTCCAGCAACCCTCTGTCTTCTCAGAAAGTTTAAAACCCTAGACTTACTTGATGTAGAAAGTGTAGCTAAAAGTTCGTATTTACAAAACTGTATGGAAAACCAGAATTTTTTAAAACGTAATTCTGTTCAGTCCTGAAAAGAATGTAGTCCAGTGTTTGGTATGTTGAATTTTTTTGTACTTCTCTTTTGATCATCAGTGGCAGCTGAAAAGTTACCACAAATTAAAAAGAAAGCTCCCGCCCCCCCCCCCCCCCCTCTTTGAAAAAAAAGAGGCAGATAATTTGGTTCTGGTTTCTCTGTTGCAATTACAGGGATCTGCAGGAAATGGGTTATTTTCTCCAGCCTGCAGAAGTGTATTTACTTCTAAACAGATGTGAACTGGCTGGGGAGGGGAACACTTGTAGCTCCCGATGAGTATCTCAGCAGTCAGCAAAGATGGGAAAGGGTCTTGCAAAGGCCTTAGAGCATTTATTAAGCTCTGGTGGTGTGCCTGTGTTCTTATCTGATTGCTTGACCTTGGCTGTGCTTTCATAAAACACAGAAGTGCATTTTTTTCTGAATGCATTGTATTTAGAATCAGAGGCAATGTTTTCAGCCTAAGGATTTTGGTATTTCGTTAAATTTCGTGGACATGGAGTGTTGGAACCTCTTGGGGGGATTTCAGGAGTCAGCCACAGAATCCTGAGAATGAAAACTTGGAAAATAAAGGCATAAGAGAACAGCCACAGATTTGGAGTGGCTTGAGAATGTTATGATGGGAAATTACGATAGGGCAATGGAATATTATCCATGAAAATGACAGAACTAGAGCTGAAAAACAGATGATCATGAAAAGGAGGGATGAAAATAAGTAAACCACGCTGAAACAAATGAGCTGAAGGATGGAAGTGATGGAAGTGATGGAGCTATGATGTGTCATTCTGAAAACGTACAGATTTGCAGCGTCATGACAATGTCACATACAGCATAGGCATGGGAATGCGATAGATCAGCACATGGTCAACACGTGAGAATTTCATCTGTTTCATACACAAGTTTTGCTGTTGTCTTCAATTAACAAAAGGAGCAAGCCCTTGCAGTACATACCAGGGAACTATACAGCTTTTATGGATGTGAATCAATGCTTTATTTGTGATCATGGGAAGATTCCTGGTATTTCAAATGAACCTCAAAACAAACCTGATACTTTACCATCCATCAGTTTTTCTCTGTGACTTTTTTTTTCTTATGGAGTCTTAGGACAGGGCTATTTTGTACTTCCATCTACATCTGCCTCTGTACCCCTGCATTTAAGTTCTCTCTATGAGTTAGGCAGGTCTTGCATGTAACAAGTCCCTTAATTCCCCTCTAGAATGCCCTAGAGGGAAATTGTGAGGGAAACTGTGTAATAGGCAGTTATGAAAAGAAAATACCTATCTGATTATTATCTTGTCCCTTTTCCTTCATTGTCTGCTTCTTTAAGCACTTATTTACTTAAAACTGGTGTGCTGTGAAACAAGGGAGATATTTAAACTCAAACTTCTGTTAAAGGAATAGGTAAATCTGTGACAGCCAATTTGTGATGGTTATGGATTTAGAGTTCAGATCCTTCTGGCTCCCCTACCAAGAAGTAATTCAGCTATGGGGGTAAAGTCACCAGAAGTTACTTTTTGTTGTAACTTGCATACACAGTGAGGAGGCCACACTGTAAGGCAGCGAGTGCCTTGGATTGAATTATTGTCCCTTGAAAGTGCTGAAAAAGATAGCTGCAGAAACCTCTAGTCACTTTTAAAGACCTCAGTTTTCCTTTAAACTTCTCAGTTCTTAGGTGGTTGTTCTTTCATGTTTACATATTTCAACCTTTCCAAGTCCAAATTCTGAAAGCCTGGTAAAGGGCAATGGGTTGTTGGATCAGCTGCTGAGAACTTCGGCATGAAATGTCACAAGGACAGGTATCAACTCAGCCAGTTTTCCTTGACAGTGGCACGGAGGAGTTGAATGCAAAGGGAAAGATGTTTTCAGTCTTTTTCCTGCTTCTCTCAAACTCATTTTCTACTAATTCAGGCTGTAATAAAAAACCTACCAAAAGTGTAAGCAGCAAGAATAGCTTTCACTGAACAGCAAAATTGTTCTTCACACAAATGTTAATGTCCTCTTGGTGAGGGAGAATTGTGTTTTCTATTCAAAGGGCATACCTGCCCAGGTTTGTGAAATTTCAATACTCAGGAACTCTTGCTTTTATTCTGCTACACAGTTGTGGAATGTTTCATGTTCCCTGCTTGGCTTTGGCAATTTTTATATTCTAACATGTTCATCTCTGGTTAACTTGGGCTCCCACATAGTGAGAAATAACACAGCTGAATCCAAACAGAAGTTTTGTGCCTAACTGTCACTGCTGTGTCAGACTAAAATGCACATTCCTGTCAGAGAAAGACCAGGGTGAGGAAGCAAAGGGCAGGTGAGAAACCTGAAGTCCATTTAAGTCTTTTTAAACCATTTCTTGAGTCACTCTCAATGGGAGGACCCACTGTGTCCACGGCACTTTAAACAAAATAACCCCTTATTGAAGTAGCTGCTGTTCCTAGACTTCAGTTGTTTCAGTGGCTGAATGCCCATGGCTTATATTGACACTAAAACAGGAAAATCTTTACTAAGTGCGTGATTAGAATTATGGTCCATCTGTAAGAGTAATCTTATCTGTTCAGTGTTCAGCATGAATTTTTAGTAATTTATGATGCAGCACATTCCCTAGGAAAGGAGGGTGGTGTTAAAAAATAAAAATCACCTTGAAAAGGTGATTGAACTTCTTGAAAAGGCCAGAAATTCTGAAGCTTTGCTTTGAATGTTGGACACCTGAACAGTAAACTGATGTTTTCTGAGGGTTGGAAAAGAGTACAGAGAGCATTCAACCACTGATGGGTTCCAAGGGAAAGCCAGGCTTTTTTTTTTTAATTATGTCAGTGTAGATTTGATATGTTAAAGTAGAAGGAATTGACAAAATTTTTTCAGCAATTTGCATATACTAATTTTGATAGTCACCTTTACCAGGTTTTTGAAATGCCAGAGGGAACAGCTGCTAACAGCTGCTAAGCCCTTTCTTCTTAATTTTAAGAAGATGGTAAGAGGAGAAAGCAGAAAGAAAAGGTTTTGTATTTCACTGATTCAGTTCACTTGGGTTCAGGCTAAGACATAATGAGCTGTGGTTTCCTAGTTGCTGGACATTTTGTCTTGCATGTTGTTAATTTTCCTAAAATTTGAACAGGGTGATATTTACTTAAGATCTTTCCTTCCTGCAAAGAATGTGACATTTGTAAGATGAGAACAACTTGTGTCTTGATTAGCTCTAATTGCTTGCTTGACTCTGAAAGGAGTATGTATTACATTTTTTCAGTTAGACACTTACGCTTGCTAATAATGTTAGAAAAATGAACAAGTTATAAATACTCTTCTGCCTGACAAAGTAAATACCTCCTCTGCTTGCCTTTTTTTTTTTTATAATTTGTCTGTGTGGATTCCTTTGGTTGTGTGGATTTTTATTTGTTGGTTGGTTTGGTTTTGTTTTGTGTTTAGCTTAACCTACAATTTTGGATTTTTGTTTCTTGTTAATAGTAGTCCTTCAAGTTCTACTGTAGTAAAGTGAATTAAAGTAGTAGGTATGAGAGTGTGTGACTAAATAAAAATTAATCCATTCAGTTATTTGAAATATGCTTCATAATATTTAATAGAGATGTGTACATTATCCTAAAGCAGCTCTAAAATGTTATTACGATTAGATCTGTATCTAACTGAGCACTAACCTTTTTAGGCTTCTCATTTGTTTTTAATTTGTATGCAAAACTTGATGTTTATTAGATAGGCTCTGAAGGCATAATTACTGAGGTATCATTTAAAAACAGCAGTGCTGAACTTTGTAGGACTAAAAGCAAATCAACACAGATAAAGCTTTACTTTAGATGCTGGAAAATTATGGAGTCAAATCAAAGTATTGCCTAGCTAGAGTTTGTTGCATATAGAAACAGGGAGCTATCTCTTGTCTTAGTAAGGTTTGTTGCAGCTTGGAGAACCTGACCTTCATCCTGTACCTTAATTAAAATTCTCTATTTAGCAATCAATAAATCATCTTAAAATATGAGGGAAGTGCATGAATAAAAGAATTAAAAAAGACACCTTTGAAAAGCAAATAATGTGTTTGTAGAGATGTCTCAGAGGATGTGTTTGTAAGCCACACATATGTAGGTAATGTGTGTATACTGTACATGTGCACTTGGTAAGTCATGTGGACAAGCCCTGGAAGAGGTCACTGCACCCCCTTCCCTTCTCCTCTGAAAGTTCTAGAACGCTAAGAAGAAAACCAATGAAATTAATTGGATTTGCAGTATAGATTTGTTTCACTTTTAGGGGAGGTCTGTTTCCCTTAAATCGAAACCTCTTGTATCATGAAGTAGAAGAAACAATGAATTAAAGTTCTTCTAAGCTTGTCCAGGCCAGGCTTAGTTGAACGTCAGGGTGCCTTGTTCAGTTAAAGAGCCTGGGGCTGGTTGTGCAGCAAGTCTTCCACAAACCCAAGGGCAGACTTCGTGTTTTGGAGAGCTCTGTGGAGAGCAAGGTCTGTGCATGGTAATCCAGGGGTATTCCTCATAATGAGCAAAACCCACTGAACACTGGCCAGGTGCAATATCTAATCAGTTGTGAGACCAACTGCAGTTATCTTTACTGATTTTAATTAATTGTTCCTGTTTTGGTTGATAGTTGACCTTTTTGGACTGTCAGTAGGCTCTAAATAGAATTTTTTGTATTCCTCAGGGGATGGATTCTCATACCTTGGGTAGGCTTCTGTAGAGTGCGATTAATATGATCTTATTTTCTTCTCTAATTATTTTAATGTAACAGGCAATTTTCATATCCCCTAAGTACTGTAACAGGCAATCTCATTACTTTTCATCAGGCTTGTTTACAGAGAAATAAAACAGCAGCAGAATAAACAACACTGAATGAACCAGAAGTTGAAGTATTACCTATTCTGAGTATTCAGAACCACAACCCAAACTCCACAGATCATGAGTTTGCCTTAAGAAAAGGAAGGTATTTTTATGGATACAATCTTTAGCTGGTTCTTTACTTTTCAGTGTGTGAGCAGTTGGGCAATTTTATATAGTTTGTGTATCTAACTATGAAGGCTAAGTTCTAAACTTAGTGGAAGCTGAAGTTATTAAAACTCCATTAAGAGGGGGTTTAGAAAATACCAGGGAACTTGATAATCAGATGATATTGACATTTTCCTTTTTATGCTTTGCCCTTTCTCTCTCTTGTCTTCCAAATCTTAACCTTTCTTACTTGCTTTGTTTTATAGTTTTCCCTCTGTCTTTAAGACGAAGCATCCTTATTATTAACCATATTAATAATTTGTGTAACCTCTCCATCTTCCAGTTATATTGTTGTTGGCTGCCATTAGTCTATTATCTCATTCACCTTTACTTTTCCTTGCATTCTATGCTCTCTCTTTGGCTTCTTTTCACTGAGATGCCCTAATGCTCTCTTCCCTTAAGTGCTATAGCCCAAAATAGGCTTTTTTGACTCCAGGAGAAGATACAGGATAGTCTGGTGGCACTGACACAAACAGTGAAACCACACTCTGTGGTTCTAAATTTTGAGTATTAGTTGTCAGCCTTTGATATTTAAGCAGTTCTGCTGCTGCATGGACTGTGACTGTGGTTCCACGGTGTCCAAAGGCTGATCAGCCAAGTGCTGCGCGCAGCTGTGGCTTGCCTAAGGGAATGAGCTGATGACAGGTGCATGTAGAGGTTGGATAAAGTAGACTTCCCTGAGATATCATAAGCCAGGGCCACAAGATTTATAGCTCTGAAGGGAAGAGGACTTGTACTATGTGTGAGAGCAAGGAGGAGGCCTTATTTACACTGCTAGCTTGATTTTTCCCAAAATTTAGTGCGTAGAAACTGAGTTGAATACAAACTATGTATTTCATTTGAATCCTTTGTTAAAAATAGCTTGAGATTAAAATGGGGTACCAATTAAAAAACCCACAAAAACCAACCAAAAGCTGATGTTTTCAATGTTTTTCTCCTGATATTTCTGGAGGACAAATTTTCTTGTCACGTCTGTAGCTGACAGAATCCTGTCCATAGTGCCCTGGTAACAAACCATGACACTCTCTCAGCAGAGGTGTGCTGGCAAAGCCCTTCCTGCAGATGCAGCCATGCTTAATTTTATTAGCTTGGTGTGTGTCAGGCAGGATGTTCTTCAGCTGCTGCAGGGGGCCTGCAGGCACATTGTTCTGCTGCTATTACAGCACTCCCAGCTGACTGCCAGGGAATTTGAGGCACTCAGTGGTCAGTGATACAGTCTCAGGGATATTCCCATGTAATCTCAAGTCCCAGAGCCTCAGGAAGTGTGTAAGAAGGGTTTAAAAACACAAACAATGGCCCCCCATACCTCACTTCCCCTTCTCTGGTGCCTCTGTGTACTGCTGCATTTTGTGGTGCTGTGCTGAGCCAAAGTATACCTCGAGGTGTCTGGTGTGTGCAGATCATTTGAAAGCATAGCATCAAAGTGCCTCTTTGGGCATAGGAAGCAACTCATGAAGAATGAGGATGTTAATCATGGGGTTTTGATTTCAATCCCATGTGTGTTGCAATAGAAATTCCTCTTACATTTCAAACAATTTGTTTCCACGGAGTGGTGTCGTTTTGTGCACAGTGTTCTCAAACAAATTATTTAAAAATCTAACATTCACAGCCTGCATCAGCTTAAAATATGAGTAATATTATTCCAGAGACTAATCCAGACATACCTGTCAGAGATGGAAAGCTTACACTGAGACTGCCTTAATCCACTTGCTGATTTTTATGGTCTCGAAGTCCCTTGAAGTACCTGACTCAAATCCAGATGTGCCCCACATGCTGGGTTTTGCATGTAAATCTTTAAATTATTTGAAGGACACAGACTCCCTTGGGATTTAATAATTTGCTAAAACTAAAATGGTTTGTTTTTTGCAGGAAGTGTTTTGTATTTGAAGTGTATTTTGCACTGTATAATGCTGCTGTTCGCATTGAAAATGCAATACATGCTGCACAGAATTCCAGGTTTTCTTCTCCCATCCTTCCTTCCTTTGTTCTGGGAGGTGGGTTTGTATTGCTCAAGGAGGAGTGGATGATAATATATCTATTCAAAGAATAATTAAAATAGGCAAAAGACCAATTCTCCATATAGCTACCATTGCACTTTAGTTGAATAACTTAGCATATTGATATTTTCAAATTGTTGGAACAAGAGCATTTTTATACATCTTAAAAAACCCTTTGAATGATGCCAGAATGCTACTGCAGTTTTGGCAGAGGCTCTTCTGGAATCAAGTCCTCATTCTTTGTTAGGGATAGGAAAACTGACATGTTCACCCAGAGAGGAGAGACTTCCTAATGAATATTGGGAGAAACAACTCAAAACAAAGAAGAATTTAAACCAAAAATTTCTAACTGAAAATTAAAACAATTAATTGAGAAGAATATATCTAAAAGAAAAGTGAAATTTACATTTAATGTTTAACTCAAATACTGCTTTATCAGACTCGTTTCTTGGACTTTACCATGAAATCATTTCATGTGTGTTTGTTTTGTTTATTTCTGCAGAATGGTGTAATTTCATAAAACTCTTCTGAGTGAAGCATTTCCAATTACATTACTGAATAGGCTCTGTGTAATTATTTAAGTAAATTAAAGAAAGATGTTTGTTAAAAATTGAATGATATTACAACAGAAGACTAATACCAGATGCAGCTTGAAAAGCAAGAGCAGGGCTTAATATAATTTATAAATTTCATGGATGGGGAGCATGGGATATATTGATCATTCACTTCTTAATAACCTTTATTGAGAAATGAATACCTGTGTGTACCTGGCTGATAAAAAATTGTTATTTTCTGATGTGACAGAAGTAGTAATAGATTGCTTCTTTTCTTTAACCATCACATCCTGTACATATATTGTTTGATATTTATGCTAATGAAAAAAAATTTCTATATTAACTTATTTCCCTCTTTGAGTGTCCATCATATGGTATTTTATCACTGTGTAATTCTAGAGGAAAAAGCTGTTACATTCCCAAGCAGTATACAGGTGTAGGCTAGATTATTTTTATTTCTAAGATGTATTAATATTTGCACTTGTTAAAATACTTCTGTCATGCATATCAGTTGCACTGCTGCTATGACATCTGTGTGGCACTCAGGCTGGATGTTTGTGTATTGAACTTTCCAAAATGAAACAATTCTTGAATTTAGGACTACAAATTTTTCAGGGCAGGAAAGCATTACTTGGCCAAGTTAGTATTAACTCCTTGAAAATCCAGGCCAAACATTCCAAATATGAAGTGACAGGTTGTTGATAGCCGGGCTATCCTTTTCACTCTTAAATGCTACACTAATTAGTTACTTTGGCAGAGTTTCAGGAAAATTACAGTAAACAAGGGGGCATAGGCAATACACTGTGTCAGAGTTGGAGGTGTGCAGGCAAGGGACCAAAGCTGAGCAGAGCAGTTTGAAAAAAAATCCTGGAATGGTTGTTGTAAACCTTTTTGGTTCGTTAAAGATGACCTGAATTTCTGGTTTGATGGTTTCTTGCTCTGGGACTGGGTTTCAGAGGTTCAGGTGTCCGTGCTCAGGCCGGTGTGGTGCGAGGCTGCGGGCCCTGTGCACAGCTCCCTCCTGCATGGCCCTCGTGGCACCAGGGCTGGGACAGCACTAGCGGAAGAGGAGCCTCTCTGTCTCTCTGGGCTGTCCTAACTCCTTGTGGCCTTTTTGGCAAGGGGATCTTAAAGCCCCATCCTCCTCACCACTTGGTGCCAGTGGTATTCCTTTCAGATTTGTGCAGGTAACGTGCATTTCCCCAATAAAGAAATCCTCAAGCAGTGAGGGAAATGCAAACTGGTTGGGACATTTCTTTGGAGCCAGCCAGTTACACCCAGTCACTTTGATCTTTGCTAGTACCCAGTCATGCAAATACATTTATTTTCTTGCTTTAACTGTGGAGAGAGCAATCGATAGCCCTTGCTGCATGGCTATTTTGGGTCAGCATGTTCCCTCCAGGTCCAAATGGGGTCATGTTGCAGTGGGATAAAAGAAGCTGCCTGTAGTATTTTTGCTACTGTGAGTAGGCAGGGAAGGGTTCTCTTCATGCAGCCTGAGATGTTAAACAGTGTTAAACCCCCCATGTCTAGCAAGAGCCCACAGGACTTCAGGGAACACACGAAATGGGTGTGAAACAGCACAGCCAGTGCTTCTAGCAGGTCTGGTCTGGAGGAAAACAATACAGTCTGAATACCTCTGAAACAAATGACAATAGTACAGAAAATGTAATAAATACATTTGGTTTATGTAATTCTATAGGGAAACGTCCACAGAATTTATAAGAGAGGATGTGTTTCTGTTCAGGGGGCTTATTTTCTCTTTGAACAAGTGAGGGAATGCTGTGGAAAGCAGGACAAACTTGGAGGGCTCAAGAGCCAGGCCCAGCTGGCCTGTGCAAGGAAAAGGGAAATGCAGGTGCACTGGATGTTCTTCGGTGTGCTTGGCCTCAGTTGGTATTTCCTGCCTGCAGGTGCAAGATGGGGAAAACTTTGCTGGTAATAAAGAATTTCCCTCTCTGAGAAAGATAAGATTATGTGTGAGCCACCCATCTTAATGAATCTGTGCATGTTAAAGATAATAGTGGTGTTTGCAAAACAAGGAGAATTTTACACTCTGAGGCCTCATGCTCCACCTTCACTAGCTCTGAGTAGATCCTGATGATGGAACATGAACTTCCACTTAGATGGAAATTCAAGAATCTGAGAGATGCTGGCTTGAATTAGAATGAAAAAAACAATTAAGGACTTTGGACATTTTTGACAGCACTGGAGTATTTTCATTTTGAATTAGAATATTTGGTTCCAACTGTTTTTTGTTGCATGCTGTCTTAGTAATTAAACCTTCAACAACACGGATTATCAAAATTGATTTTTGAAATGTTGATTAAAGCTGTAAAATGGCAATAGTGTATTAAAATCATAATGAGAACACTGTAGTCTAATCCAAATGTTCCAGAGTTTTTAGTGCAATACTGTGTATGTATTTTTCTTTTTCTTTTTTAAATGAATTTCATTAATTGCAATTTTCTGTTGGAAAAAATCCACCCATGTGTTTTTGACCAATTTTGAACACCTTGAGAATAATTTCAAGGATTGGTTCCTTTGCTAGGCCAGACCATGCCATTAGCAGGATGCTGCTCACAAAGTACCATCACATCTCGTCTCTGACATCAAAAACAGACAAAAAAGGCAGTCTAGCAACTAACAGTGCCAGTGCCATACTTAGTGGCTGTTACTAATTAAATGACTTAATTAAGTTGTCAGGACAGATAATCACTGTGTCAGTTGTTCTTTATCATCTGGCTGCTTGGGAACATCAGTGTCTGGTGTGTGTCATGCATCAGCATGTGGCGTGGATGCCTTTTGTTTCCTTTCAATTTCCTTAGGCATTTCTGCATTCTCTCAGAATATAGCAATAAAAAAACAGTTGCAGACTTTGACTTGTCCCATATGTAGGGCTCTGATGGCACCTGTACAGTGGTAGGAGTTTCAAGGCAAAAGCTGTTCTGAGTAGTGTGACTATGCTGTCACAAATTCCTGTTTTAATGTTTGGTAGCCATAAAGCACCAAAAGGTCAGAACATGTCACTGGTGTGGAGTGCTGCTCTCTGCACAGGATTGCTGGCAAAGGAACAGTGACAGCTTACTCAGGTATTGCTGGAGTTGGAGTCACAGCTCCAGTGGGCTTTTGTTGGTGAGGGAAGAGCTGGATGCCTCCATTTGGTGCATCACCGTGGAGTGCTCTTGTGGTCCTACAGTCCTGAGCGGTACGAGATCCCTTCTGAAAACCTGCTTTCCAATCAGGGCATGCTGGCATGCATGTGGGCTGTTCCCTGGGAAACTCCTGCATGTTCCAGGTGCTGTTTACACATTGGAAGCATGCAGGAATGGCAGGCAGGGGTTTCCTTATGGCACTGGTTCTGTGCGCTGAACAGACGTGTGGAAGGGCCAGCACAGCTGCTGGACGAGCCAAGGTCTTCAGAGAGACCATTGTGTGATTCCACACAGAATTGTCTTAGCTGGCTTTACCTCTTACAAACCCCTCTCTAAAACCATTTTCTTTGAAAAGCTTTGTGTAAAACTTTGATTACAAGAATTTGCATGAGAATAACTAAAGCATAATTAATTTCTAGTACTGCTTTTTCAAAATCTAGTTTTGCATGGTTTAATATGCACACCAGGTGGGCTGAAAATCTGACCAAACTTCACAATCAGATGTCACACAGAGGACACATCTAATTTACAAACCTAATTTTTAAATATTTGGGCAGAAGTTCTTTATGGTGATTTTAGAATGAGAGAAATATTTGATATAATTTTATGTGACAGAGATGTTTTCTGCCTTTTTAAAGAATAGTTTGCTCTTTATCATTTTGTTCCTTTTGGTAATGTGCTTTGCACATTAAAAATAGATGAACAGAGAACTATTCAGCTGAGCTACCCAAAGATGCAGGTGGCTGGTACAGAAATCTGCCAGTCTCAAATCCATATTGGAAAATTCCCTATGAAAGACTTTTTACCCCAAAGCTGGTGAAGTTAACTGGAGTGGGTCACGTTTGTTTTCTAGCAATGGATTTTACAGTTGTACAGAAAAAAATTCTCTAACCTCATGAACATTAGCAGCACGTTTTGTACCTCCTATTTGATTTTACAAGCACAAGGGTTTATAAAAGGGAAGTTTATGAAGATTTCAGTGCTGTTCAGTTCTCCCCATTATGCACTGATTCTGTGGCACTGCTCCTGAGTCACCCAGGAATTTATTAGAAGGCTGTGCCTCCACAGGGGTTCTGTGTCACAGCCACACAGGCTTGGCCTCACTTGGAATTTGCATTCTACAAAGTTTTTGACTGTATCTGCACTCTGCATCTGGCATTGGTACGAAATGGGTCTGGGGAAGGCAAAGTGCTGCCCAGAAAAGATTGCTTTTTCCTAGGATTATTTGAGGACTTGGTGGAAATGTGGAATTTGGCACTGTGTTGGAAGAGAAAGGTGATAATTATTTGAGTATCATGATTTAGGAAAGATACAGCCAAATTACTGATTGTTGAAGCACTTATTTCACTTCTATGAATTTCTGTAGTAAGCGAAGGCTGGCTTGAGAAGGAAGTTACTTTAAAACAAATTGATGTGTAGACTGATTAATGCTGCAGTGATTGCCCCAGAAAATGCTCTTGCTTCACTGTCAGCACAAAGTAGTCCTTTGTAGTTTTCCTGCCAGTTAAGCTAGTGCCTTGCATTTTCTCTGTCAGTGTTTTTACCATTCCCTAAGGTGTCAAAGACAGGTCGTATCTGCAGATGGTGTTCCTGGCAGTACAGTGAAAGGCACGGGTTGGACCTGGGTATCTGAGAACGCTGTGCAAAGGTACTCTGTGCAAGGAAGTCACTGTCTTGGCCTGCAGAGCAATGGAAGTGCTCTGAGGGAGTTCCTGTACTGCACCCCGGGGTGTGGAGCTGCTGCCCCAGATCCCAGTGGTCACACAAGGTCTGCGTGCCAGGCTGGCACTGCCAACCCATTGCCTTTGCTCAGGCAGAGCTGGATTTACTTTCTCTGTTTCTACAGTGCAGATTTATGTGCATTGTCTTTCAAATCTCCTACCAGGGATAGTTTAAAGTTGACTTATATAGAAATAATAACTGCTGGTTTGAAAGAAAGTAAAATTATGAAGAACACTGTATTCAGTAACATCTTGTCTTGATGTTACTGAGAAAAGGGATGGAAAGAATTATCTTACGAACTACTCCAGTGATAAGGTGGTAACTTAGTGCAGCAAGGAAGGCAGGAATAATTGCTTTTAAGCATGGACTGTATCTGTAAGATAAACCATTCAGCATCCTAGATAGCCAGCTTTTTCAGTACATGCCATCATTCACTTTCTGGAGTAAATGTAAAAATTGCAATAGAGCTTTCAAGACACTCTAATGAATTAATTTTCTGAAAAGTAGTTATGTGCTTTGAATAAATAACACGCTTTGTCATTTTTTTGTTTAAAAAGAAAAGCTTTAAGGAGCAAAAATGAGGAGAGTAAAAGTTGTTTGCCATTCAGAGAAGTTAATGCAATTGCTTGGGCTGATGATTTGCATTGAATTGTTGATATGTTCATTTCTTCTTCATTAACAAATTATCTTTTATTCTTTAAGAGCAATAGAAACAGCCTAAAGGATTTTCAGTTTCTGAGATTCTTTATTTTCTGTTTTTTATTCAATTAGTATGTGGTGCTTTCATGTATGTTGTTTAACTAAAAGAAAATGAGGACTGACAAAAAAGTCCTGAAAGCATTCTAGGCTTAATCCTTAATCCACCTGACCTTTCTGTTCCTTTCCACTCCTGGAGATGTTTGAGCAACATGTGCTGCTATTTTGTATCACCTTTTGGCTTCCCTGCAGCAGTCAGAGACCCTGGACTGTCGGATTTTTACTGCACCGCAGCAGCCAGCTTGTTATTCGTGCTGTGTTTGCTGTGCCTCCTGCACTGACGCTGCCGTGCTGCCCCCAGCTTTGAGGGATGCTACTGATGCCCACAGCCCAGGAATAAAGCCTGTAAAGAGAGATCAGGGCGAGGGTAAGGGAATCTTTAGCTCCTGCAGCTCGTTTGGATAAATTAAGGAAGATAAGGGAATTGCAGCTCAGCCAAAAGATGAGAAGCATGATGATATTGCTGGGACAGGACCTCCACTGAAAAGCAACACAAGTGCACGTGTTGTAAGAAGGTTTTAAAAAGCTAAACTTAGCTAGGTGTCCAACTGGAAAAAAACAGTGCAGCGAGAGCAGGAGTCTTTGGAAGCCTCAATGCTTGGTGTCAGAGTTGTGGGAATCTTTGCCATAGTATAATTTATTGATGTATCTCTCCAGTTTGGTTTCCCTGGGCCAGGGGTCCTTTTAAATCTCCCTGTTGTGCTGTGATTATAACCCACTGAATTCTGTGCAGCATCAGGGGAGCTGCTCAGACAGCTGCTTTTTCATTTCCTTGTCTCCTTTAGCCCTGCTGCTGACATAGCTGTGCTTGTTGGTGGCTGGCTGGGCATCCCTCTGTCCGTGTGTGGCTCAGCTCTGCACTTACTCCTGAGAGCTCCATTATATGGACATGATAACATGGATTGGCAGTCATTTTATTCTGTAATCAGGAATATGCCTGCTCAGTGGATTTTCTAGCATTTAAAATACATTCAACAAATGTGTTTTAAACTGATTTTGTGGAATCTTCTGCTGTGATGGATAAAACTGTATGTCCTTTTAAATTTTTTATATTTTTTCAGTGTTGGAGGATTATGAATAATTTTAAGCTTCATCTCTAAATGTTTTTCCTCAATCAGAGCCAACTCTAACTTGATGGAACAGGTGGTTGCTTAAACAGCAAATTGTTTAACATAAAGCCCTGGCCAGGACGTAGCTTCTTTTAATTAAACGACTCATAGTGCTCCTGCCAGCCATCTTTTCCCTTGCTCAGCATTGCAGCACTGCTTTGGACACAATGTGCAACAGTAAAATAAAGCACATCTCCAATGTTAACCCTGTTTCATCCAAATCACCCAAACCTTTCTTTTATGTATTGTGATATTAAGGTGCCGTAAGTTTGGATGGGAGCTGCTTTTCCTGTTTCAGGAAAAGGTATTTATTTTTTTCCCACATTTCTTTTGTTGATAGAAATCTCTTGTTTCAGGGGGAAAAACACCAACTCAGGCATGTGGTTCCACCTTTCTATTGCAAAATACTGTCACTCAGGGACTTCAAAGCCAGGGCATGAAGGATTGCTTGGCTTGCATGTTACTGAAACAGTGAGTGACGAGGCACTGACACTGGGGCACAAAGAGAGAGGCTCTTCATGCTCTCCCCCTCACCTCATGTCCTCACTCCTCAAAGACTGGCCATGGCTGGCAGGGAAGGGAAATGGTCATCTGCAGGGGCAAGAGGTCCAGTGTGCGCATAAAGCCCATTTTTTCCCCCAGTAATTTAGGATGTATTCACAACCTCTAGGATACTTCCTCTTGGCAAGTACTTGTCAAACCAGCCAACTCAGTGGCTGATTTTTAGGAGGTTTTTAACCTCAAAGCCGTTATTAAGTTCCTGGGTGATAGAGTCATTATTAGTTTCTAGTCAAACAAGTGGACTCCTCCATCACCTAAGCAGACAGTGCTCCAGAGCCCATGTGATAGCCCTGTTAATCATGAAGATATCATAACTACAGGGCATTAGAGGCTCTGGAAACCAGTTGGTCTGTAGGTTATGTTGAAATCTCTGGTTTTGGCTCTTTCATATTTGCAGAAGTAGTTGCTACGAGTCTAAGGTAGATAGTTGTGCCAAGAGGCACAACTGGCAGGGTGAGGTGGCTGCCAGCTGCAATCCTGTTTTCAGGTTTGAGAAATGTAATATAATTCCAAGTATTTATGGTGACCCACTTACGAAAAATGCTGTACTACTATTACCATACTATTTATGTAGATGGGACAAATGTAAAAGATGTCTGATACATTTATATTATAAAATACCATCTCTGTTTTTCTGGGCAAAGTACTTTTCGCATGTACCAGTTAATAGGGTTTTTTACCAAGATGTCTGAAAAGGGATCCCAAAGTGCTTTGTTCACAGCAAATCTAATCCTGATTGCCACCAAAGGCAGAATTGGGTCCTCCAGTAGAGTTCAGCCTTTGTAGTGGCAGCTAAGGAACCAGCCGCTTGTCGACAGATAAATCTGGACTGAATAACAGAAACTCCATTTGATTTAGATTCTATTCTTTTTTTTTTTTTTTTTTTTTAGTGAAAATCTTTTTGCAGAAAGATTTTAGCGTAAGAGTTTTCCTGCTACACTTTTTTTTTGGTTTTTTGACTGAAGCTTAAACAGTTTCTTGTGTTGTCTGTAGTATACACAAGTAGACTTTGGATCAAAAAGGCTGTTTAGACTAGAGAACTATATACATATTTATTCCTAATTTTACTGCCTGCCTATTGCTAAATTATCTTGCTGAAAGTATAGGATGGAGATCTTTAAACTAGTCACTGTAAAATATTCCTTTACTTTAATTGCTAGTATCTTACCAGTTTAATAGATATTTCCCATTTTTTGTGGCACCTACTTAAATGTGATCCATTAGTATATCTCTGTTCAAATACGTGGTAAAAATCGAAGGTTGATGTCTCATCTCAGTATCATATCTGATCTGTTATTGGCCTTTAAAGCATTATGGATACATTGATCAAATAATATTTTCAACTGACTCCTGAATTAACAGTGAGAGACTGACAGATATATTCACTCTCATTGATGAAGATACTGTTAGTCCTTGGATAATCCCACAAATCCAGGCTTTGGATCATCACTCACTTATTATAAATCGGAGTGAAAGGATTTACTAAATCAAGATTTCAGAGTATTAGAAAGTAGTAGAAAAGTATGTAATTTGGTGTCCTTTCAGAGATCTCCCAGTTAATTGTGACATCGGGGCGTAATACGTGATCGTGGGGTATAAAGTACAAAATCTCAGTTTGATACATGGCACTGGGCATCTGGTTATTGTCAGGGAATTTTTAAAAGCTCTAGTCAGGTTGTACACTGGCTGTCACGTCTGACATCCCATGTGCCCCCCTGCACAGATACACTTGACTCTTAGTTGCAAGTTACACCTCTTCGAAAGGAGCAACACTGTAGTTTGGTGCGTGTAATAGTCTGCCTGTGAAGTCATTGTTACTGGTGGTGATAACATCTGCTTGTTCTCTAGAAGCGTTACAAAAATATCTGCTCCTGTCATAATTGATGCCACTTTTCATCAAGATCAGCACTTTAAGCTGAATCAAACGTTAGCTGATACAGGAATTGGTCCAGTTGTGAAGAACTTTTCCTCTGGAAAAGTCTATTTGGCCAGGATGGCGGTACCAATGGAGATTTCAAACCTGTCCAGGTGAAAGGCCCTTATGCTTTTTCTGATTTTCAAGGAAATCCTTTCAGTTTCTGGAACTGTCTCAATTCTCTTGGGGTGTGTGGTGTTTCCAGGTGGGGAGCAAAACAGAAATCTCTTTAATCCTGCCCTTGAAGAAGTATTGTGCTGTTACACTCTTTCATGGCAGTTCTTTAAGTCTCTCCATTGTGCATATGTGTATTGTAATTTTTCATTTCAATACACACATACAATATGACAGACTTCTGGTTGCTTTGGGAACTTTAATTTCCAATTTTCTTATTTACTTTTAAAATCAAAGTGTTTCGTTAATGCCTATTTCTTCTGATAAGCATTCAAAGGAGTGTATTTCATTCTCAGCCCACAGCTATGACTGGTTAAAGCAATTTCCACAGCAGCTGTAGACAAATGTATGGTAAGTAAATTAGCTTTTATTATAATCACAGTGGCTTTTCTTTTCTATTTGATTTCTACATGTTCTTGTGTGAATTCTGAAACTTAAGTATATTAAAATGGGAGAGAGATGATTTGAAAGGTGCCTGCATGAACATTTCCTGCGAGGTGCCTCTGTGCTCCTGAGCTGCACACATGAACAGCAGAGGAGAGGGTGTGCAGGGGCCCTGCTCTGCAGGCCCATGAGGTACTGAGCAGAGGTGTGGGACACACCTGACATGGGAACTCTGCCCAGAGCATGTACCATAGCACCAGAATATCCTGGTGTTTCAGGCTGCTTGTGGCACTTGTGGGACACAGGTTCGGGATCATAGTTTTCTGTCTGGGAGCCCCAGAAGCTACAAACACTATGGAAGAAATCTGAATGTCTGTTTTGTGTATTTTACACTGTGTTTAGAAAGCAGGGGTTTGATGTGTTCGTGGCATTGGCTGTCTTTCTAGTTATTTATACACTGTGCAGACCTAAACTGAAAAAACAGTGATAAAATGGGTACTGTACATAGACCTGTACATGTGTGCTAGTTTGACTATTGGTGCTACAGGATAACCGGGCAGTGAAAGAGAGCGTGGTAGGGAATGTGAACTGGATTGTGAACTTATTATGTGCTGAAATGTGGGTGAGGGCATGGGGGAAGCTTTGTAACAACTGGGCTGTGTGGTTTCACTCTTGGGCTGGGAGAACAGCAAATGAAGGCCTGCAGAAGCCTCTCCTAGATGTGTTGGTCATAAAGCAGCACCTTAGTGGAGCTGAGGATTAAAATTGCAGGAGGAGACTGTGGGCATGTTGTAGGACAGAACTAGACTTTAGGCTGGCAAATGGGAGAGGTGGTTTGCAAAGATGGGGTGCCTGGTTCTGCCCTCACATGAGACTGGTCAGCTGTGCCCCCATGGCAGGAGAAACAACTGGATGAGGGGCAATTCAGCCCAAAGTCTGTGTGGGCCACCGTCAGCATGCTGATACAAGAAAGACATGGCACATGAGGTAGGTGCTTCAGTGCTGGGGCGTGTCTTGGAATTGTTTTACTCTGGCCAGCACTGATAAGGCCTTGGCTGGAGAGGAATAATGTCCACTATTGAGCTGTGTCATTAAAGCTACAAAACAATCAGAGATTTCCTGAAGGACAGCATTGGGAGAGCTCAGAATCTAGAAATGATGACTTAGGAGAATGGTTTGGAGTCTTCAGTCAAGAAAAGATGAAGTAACGTGATTAACCCCTTCAGATGTATACAGTTCTGCTGCAAAGAAGGGAAGATCTGTTCTCCATCATAGTGGTGGGTAAAACAAGAAGCAGGTTTTAAATAGGATTAAATTGGATTAAACTTCTCCTGTTAGGGATAATTAAGTACTGTAATAGCTGCCAGAGGAAATAGAGAAGTGTACTTCAGAGGAAGCAAGCCAGAAATAGATTAGCCAGACTTCTGTCAAGAATGCATTGTGGCCATTGCTGTTGGGACAAGAGATGGAAAAGGTGATCTCCCCAGCTCCTCTCAGCCCCACTCTAAAATACTAGTTTTCTAAGATGCTTTGAATTGGAACCAAACTACTTCCCTTATGTGTTTCTCAAGTCTGGTTTGGAGTAAACATTTTCTCAGTAAGCTTTTAGATAGAAGGCTTTTTGTTGTCGGAATTTAGCATTGGCATTCCGTGCTGTCCATCCCCCTACCCTCCCCAGAAAGAAGAAATCACTTTTTAGTCTTGAAAAGTTCCTAGCTAAGTAAAAGATGTTGATTATTCCCAGAAGTAGAAGGTGTAGATCAAAGAAATACGCTTTTGAGTGAGGATAGTTCTTGTTAGAGAAATAGAGCAACAAGTAGATTAAAAGAAAATTTGGAGATAGCTGTGTTTTGTGTGGGATCAGAGACATTCTTGCCAAAGTCCCATCTGTTCAGTTTTTCTTCAGCTCTGTTTTCTTCTCACCTCTCTGTTGTGCTTGCACTCCAAATGGAGACATAACTGTCTGACTGAAGTGCTAAAGTCGTGCTGGTTGTCTCTCCAAATGTAGGGATCACAAAGAGCAACTGAGTTTTCACTTTCAGAAACGGAGAGGTTTCACTGGTGGTAAAATCACCTGGAATAATCCAATTCAGGAAGGCCTAAGAAACTGTCTTCAGCAAATGGGGAGCAAGTAAAGGAACGATTACACTGTTCTGGACAGAGATAACAACTCCACTCCCCAAGGTTTTTGCAACTGACTGTGAAACTGTGTATTCAGGACTCTTGGCAAAGTGTGTCTGTTAGTGTGTGTTTTAATCACATCTGTGATGTTCCTCCTTGAATTAAACTGTGAAAAATTAGAGTTCCACCTCAATAGAACTTCTGGGAAAAGACGAGCCTGAAAACTGAGGACTGAATCCTCTGTTGCCAGCACATAGCTTACGGTGTGTGGCACAGCTCTGCCAGAAGGAAACCCTGGGGAGCCTGGAAATGTCTTCAGAGGCTGAGTGACTGAAAGGTGGCACCCAGAGCAAGCTTGTAACACTGGAAATTCTGCATTTGCACCTGACCCCAGCACCCTTGTGCGTGGCCCTGAGGAATATTTCTGTTGTTGGTTGTTGGTGGCTCACTGGGCCAATGGGAGGATATTGCCTCTTGAGAGAGGCACTCCTAGCAGAAGAGGTTATTTCTCTTTTATCTTGATAAAATGGATGAGGTAATATTTTACTCAGAATGGATGTCTGCCACTTCTGTGTGCTCTTTGTAGAAGTTTTAATAGAGTTTCGCTCTTCCCCTATCCTGAAGAAAGAGGGTGAAGGTGGTAGCAGTAATTGGGGGAGACAGTCACGTAGGATGGACAGCACAGAGGCTTTCTTGTTTGAATTACGAAAGATTTGGGCTAGATGGAATATTTTCCTCCTCATCTAGCCACTTAGAATGCTATATATCATGGTTTATTTCTGGGAGAGTGGGTTAATGGATTTAATTATTCTCCTGCTTTCAGTATCATAAATCAGAACTGATCTAACTGGGTTTATGCCAATAGCAGAGCAGATATGAAAGGAAATCGGGGGTTAATCTGTTGATGTATTTCATTGGGGTTTAAGAAATTCACCATAATTTTCAAAATAACTTTTGGGTAATTTGCAAAATTAAATGTGTATCATCTAGGGCACTGAGTTGTTCCTTGGAAGCTGGGCATCTCCTGGCTGGTGCATTTTTCAGAAACCTCAGTTCCTGCACCATGTTCTCAGCCAGGCCCTGTTTTCATCCACACATGGCAATGGACTCAATGTGCTGCAGTACTGGGGCAGAATGAGTGTGGAAGCAGCATAGAGCTGGCACAGGCTACTTGCTTAAGGACAAATTCAGAAAGGATTAAAAAGTTCTCACTGTCAGATTTATTTGTAAAGAAAATTATTCAGTTGCTAGGGGGGTATCTGTAATTGCATATAAAGCAGTGGGGAGTGTCTGTAATTGCTGTCTATTCTATGTACTTTCTCCTGAGAGCTCAGGTCTGTACAATTGGGAAAATTCAGCTTGAAATTCAGGAGCTGTTAATTGGCCTCAAGATTTATCTTCATCTCTCTGTAACAGTTTTGCCCAGGCTTTTAGAGAGCCCAAGTTATTGGCAAAGACAGTGAAGTTTTATTGGAAAAGATTTATTGGTATTTTGTAATCCAGCTAATGAAATAAAGCAGATTTGCAGTTTTGGCCTCATCATTGTGGCTAAATGGCAGAGTATGGTGTGCAGGAGAATCAGTGTGGAGGTACAGCCTGTGTGCAGCACAGTTACTTGAGTTGCCTCTCCAAGCACAAGATGTAGGAAGTGTCCATCTCTATTTCTCTTATCAGCAACACTTAACTGAAACTATAGTAGTCTGATAGCAGTCCTGGGGGATACCACACTGGGGGCTTAAAAGCTGCTTTGGGGGAAGGGGCTTGCTTTCATGGGCTTAGATTGATAGGGCAAGAAGCAGCAGCTTCATTTGGTTTAATACTCAGAGTAGCAAAAGGTTGGAGCAGTTTGTGTAGGGCTGGTGAGGATTTTCTGTCAAGGGGGCCCCTTCTAGATATGCCAGAGGGATTAGGAGCAGTGAGCTGTGTCCTGAGGCTGAGGGTGCTCCCGGTGACTTGACAACAGGGTTGTGTGCTGCAGTAAAAGGAGGGGGTTTTAACCATCTTGGCCTACAACAGAAACAAATTGGGGTCTGTAGTAGGATTACAGTTGTGTCAAAAGACAGCCCTGTAGGTATTTTTCGTGCCACTGTATCACTTTGCAGCAGCAGTTCCCCACTGTGCTCAGCCAGACCCTATCCATGGGTCTGGAGTCGGCTCTGCTGGGGCTGACTGTGCCCACTTAGGGATTCAGGACAGGTTCTGCACCTGCCCTCAGACAGAGTGAAATGATGGACTCTGGTTTTGTCTCAAGGAGTTTCCTCCCACAATTGGCTGCCCACATATCTCTGGCATGTAAGCAGTGATAACAGGGCATTTTATTTCTGAAGCAGGTGATTTTCCTACAAGATCTCAGGGAGAACTAAACTGATTGTTGTACAAAACTTGGGAGATACGTTTCTAGTTTTTTATATGTGACAAGAATGGAATTATTTTAAATGTTGAAATCATCTTTACTGGGGCAAAGACTACCAAAAGCTTTGTGAATAGATTCTTTGCTAACTCCAGTCTATAACTTTCCTAGGGAAGCTGATCATACTTGACAAGGGAAATAGGATTCCGCAGGAGGTTATATGAAATTATGAGATGCTGCAAATGGAAATATACTTTCTTAGGCAGAGGAGAGAGAACAACTTCTCCGTAATTGAGTTGCAGATAAAATTGAATTTAAAGGGTCCAGCGAGCTCGTTTGAAGTTCAAAGAAGCTGGTGCATAAATTTGGCCTGCCTGGAGTTACTGCATCTTTACACATATAGCTTGATCAAAAGAAAAGGAGAAATGGAGTAGTTCGAGAAATCCAGATTGATTAAATCAATCTTTCTTGCCCAGTGATGAAATTTAGAAAAATATCATTTGGTCTTCTCTAAAGTATTATCCTCCTGGATCAAAGGATTTCTCTTCCAGCCTTTCTATAGTAATCGTACAGTGAAAAAAATGAACTTGTACAGCAAAAAGATTATGCTCTTTATATCTATTCAAGTTAGCAGTTCATGGAGGCTGCTGTCCTGCAGAGTAAGCTACAGAAATGCTAAGTCAGTAAAAATATTACTTAATGGCTTGCATTTACCTTTGTGACCAACTTGGAGAATGAAATAGTGAAATGTAGCGTGATCTGTGAAAGTCTACCTATTTCATATGATGATTTATTATTTTATTTCTGTGAAATGGAGGGCTATTACTCGTGGAACCTCTGGATGATCCTGCCAGCGGGGCTCTGCAGCAGGGAAGAGCTCAGGAGCAACACAGTGCTTTTGGGCTGAGATCTGAGTACACAAGAGTGCAGAGACTGTGAGTTCTTGGGGAGGTACACATTGCAGCTGGCAGGAATAGATGCTTTTTAATTAGCTAGTCTGAACAATCTGGGTGGAGTGAAATGCCCTGGTACCGTTCTTAGCATATGTCGTTTCTGGAATTCAAGGAATCAAGGCTTGAAAGAATAGTTTAGGCCCCAAAGTGGGGCAGGGTTGGATGAAGATTGATGAGGATGGACAAAATCTTTGGACCTTTAACGTAGCAAATCCTGCTCTGTGATTCTGATAATTTCACAGTCTTTTAAAATCTAACAGAAGCCAATTTAGAGGAAATAAATACAAATGCTTTTCCATGGATGTATTTCCATTTATGCCATATATACTGAAAATGCAAACAAGGAAATTATAAAATGTCCTATTTAATGAATTTTGATCTGCTAGACACAGAGTGATTTTGGAGCTTAACTTGCCTGGGAGAGGTCTCTGCAGGCCTGCTAATGTAGCAGTGGGAAGCTAATTGCAGTGTTAGAACCTGCCCTATTTCATACATGTCGAGCTTGCCTTTCAACCGTGCTGGTAGTCAGAGCATTGCAGTGCCTCGGAAATAACCTTTGACAGTAGTTAAAATAAATATAAGGAAATATATTTAGGTGAGGTAGTTTTAGTGTAATGAGGAATTTCTCCTCCTTTCCCAGCAAGGTTTTGTGCAGTTCCAAAGGCCTGTAAGAGCCTCGGAGGAAGCTGACTTTTATGGAATGTGGGAAGTGTCGTAACTCATTTTAAGTGCGCATCTAATACTCCTACGTGCCTAGTACCTTAAAATCTGGCCTCTCTTCGAGGTGGCACAACTCTTTAATTCTATTAGGCTGTTAAAAATAATACCAATCTGTTCAGTCACTGGCAGCAGGTTTTTTTTATTGTGTGGTGATTTGGGATTATGAGAGTTATGGGGGAAGGTGACCTTGATGCAGGTTTAAGTGCAGCACTTCTTGACACAGTGCAGTCGAGAACAGCACTAGTGTTAACTTAATTATGTTGTTAAATGCACTAGGGCTGAATTACTTGAAACAAATTAAACAAGTGACGTTCTTATTTCATAAACTGCATTTAATCTCATGCATGGCTGTGTTTACGATAGAGTCACAGCAATACAGTAAATAAAATGTGAATAGAAGTCACACCAATATCTTCATAAGCATATGTTTTGTATTTGAGCTAAAGTAGAAATAAGACAAACCTAAAGTCATTCAGGACAAGAAGATTGAAGTCTCATGCATTTACAAAAAAGAGATAAATTTGCAGTTTTGAATAGTTAACATTAGTTCTCTTCTTCAGTCTGAGGCCCACAGAAGGCTGGTCATTATGTCATGGAGTAAAACTACATGAATTAGAATTTGCAATGGAATTTTGCAAAGAAATAAGCTGAGATGATGACATAATCAACATCAAGGCTGCTGCTACTTATTCAGTATGGGTCTTGACACTTTTTGCCACTTGTAGGAGTGCAGTTTTTCAGTGGTGTTAATTAGAACACCTGATGTATGAATAAATTGTAAATGTATTGAATTGCTGCCTGTCAGTACATTTTTTTACTGTGTTTACTGAAATCTCTTAACCTTTTCTCAGCAATTCTAGCTAACTATGGGAAGAGCTGAAAAACCTAAATAAAGAAAAAAAAGGTTTGAGTTATGTTAGTATTGTTGATAACCCCTCCCACCCCCCCTTTTTTAGTGTTTTGGCCAAAAAAAAAAAAAGGTAGATTTAAATATTATTTGCTTTTTATTCACCACTTTTGGTGGTGAATAAACTGTTTGGAAGGAAAAATAATTTAGCTCTGCTCCTTAGTAATCCTGGTGCAGAAATATACTCTTATAATATTGTGAAACTTTATGTACCCATTCACATGTGGGTGGAATTTGTAATTCAATAGTTTATCTAATGATTGCATTCCATTTTCTAGTGACAGTTTTCATTAAGACTCCATTTATTCAGATAAAAGCTAACCTAATAAGAGTAGCCTTGAGTTAAGGGATTTGTCATTGTCTTTTTTTAATATTTTCCATATTCTGAAATATGTATAATTTAGGCATAACAGAAAGGTTTGTGCTTTTATAAATTGTGCCACATTTTTTCCAGTTGTTTAATGTGTATTACTTGGAGAATGTGCAGTAGGTATTTGAAAAATCACTTTTTTCAGATGGTGAGGTAGGATTGAAATGACAGTAGAAAAGGGGAAAAAAGGGGAAGAGACAGTCAAAACTATAGTCAAAAATTTCATTTGGAAGTCATATGGACTTCCATAAGTTTACCTCTATGGCATTTTTAAAATTTTATATCCTTGTTTCAGTGTTAAAACGAAGGTTTACGTGAGGGGGGGAATGGGGCTTTTCCAAGTCACTAGCTTAGACACACCATAGAAAATACTTGCTTTTATTATAAAGTTTTGTATTTAGCATTACTTTTTTATTGTATGTCCTATCTAACACAGCAACTGTTCAATAAATTTTGAGGTAAAATCTGATCAATCCATTTAAAAGAACCCATGTGAGATGGGGACCATCTGAATACAAGAGTGACAGGCCCAGCAAATCTTAATTTTACTGCAATTTTTATTGCAGCAAAATTGAGAGAGTTTATTTGAGCCCCATAGTTTGGAAATAGTTCTGTTTTTTGAGAGGCTTTGGTTGTGCAGGGTGTGTGTGGCCATGGCTGCTGCTCTCGGCAGAGTTTGTGCTGTGCGGCTGTGGGAGGGAGCTTGGCCTTGCCTTGCTTGTGTTTTTGGGGAGCTGGTTGCTCAGGAAAGGCTGTGCCCCTCCTTCTGCTCTGCTGTAAATTATCTTACCCCCCAGGAACTTGTCCTGACCCACTGCAGCCCTGGCAGCATTATGGGCTCTGCAGCCTGGCCTCATCTGGACTTGCTCACAGAGGCACAGGAGGCAGAAGCAACTGGAAGGAGAGAAGTTAGAGACAAACCCAGCTGCCAGGACAGCACGTGGATTTACACAGCATAGCTGCCCTGCCGCTGTAAGAATAGTCCTTATGATTCCAGGAGCATCATTTTTGTGCCTAAAATCGTTTGGTTTTCCTCTCCTTTAATAAAGCCATCATTCATGTCATACCTTTTTTATAAAACTAGAGCTGCAAACTCATGGCTGTGAATTTATGTTCTGAGTATGTGCACATATAAGCACAGAGTGTTAAGTATTTTGCATTTCTGTGTTTTAAAGGAGGCGAGAACCAAGCCTGTGAAGTCTAACACAAAAATAAAGCAATAACAAAATCTCGAAAAAACATCTTCAAATAACTACCAAATGAGCTTTTAGGAGTGAAACAGAATATGCCTTTTGGGGAGAAAGTGAGTTTGAAAGGCTCCAGCAAGATGAGTTATCACACATCTCTGGATAATACATCACACCAAAATCCTGTTTACCTAGGCTGTTGCTGTTGGCAGTTAATCTCAAACAAGGACATGCAGCATACTGAA
Source organism: Corvus hawaiiensis (assembly GCF_020740725.1). NCBI lineage: Eukaryota > Metazoa > Chordata > Aves > Passeriformes > Corvidae > Corvus > Corvus hawaiiensis. The sequence continues at coordinate 32,714,020 of NC_063220.1, read as the reverse complement.
AAAGGTGAAATGGCAAACCAGAAGGGTTGTCCGTACCTGCTCTCGGATCTTCTGTAATAGCCTCAGACAGAGATCCAGAGGAAATTTCTCCTCTGCCCACTGTCTCTGTTTATGAAATCCTGTTTGGCACTTTCAGAACATCTTGGTGGTGTAGTGTTTTTCTTAATTTCACAAATACATAAAATTGTACTTCATATTGCTATCACCAGAAGGGATGGAAAGCAAGATCTGTGCATTGTGTAAGTAAGAACAAGGTAAATCCCGACTTGAAGGGCTCTGTGTTAGTTAATAGTAGTTTAGAAGGTAAACATGGCTACCTGATTATCTCCTCTTTTTTTTCATTCTTTCTTCCCCTGCCCCCCATTAGACATGTACCTGGATATTGTGGTTTCAGGAAATTCAAAGATTTATTTAATATTAGTAGAAATAGACTTGATTTGGAAAATTTGCATCCAGATATTTATGTCTTATTTCTCAGAGTTCTGGGAGACATTATTTGTATTGTAGTGCTTGGGATCTGCATATGAGCTCAGAATTCAAATGCCACCAAAATAAACATATTTTTGGGTTGTGCCTGTTTGTAATTGTGATGAATGCAGAATCTGTTCGTTAGGGAGGTCTCTCCCAGCAGTTGTGTACAAAGTAATTTGCTCATTACCTTTCCTTTCTTCTCACACCTCATCTTCTTTGAAAGTCGCTATTTATCATTTTATGGCACTGGTGAGTAAGTGCTGCTGAGTCAATGCTTGATTAGTTTCCAGCTGGGCCTCTGTGAGTAATTTACTGAGATGCCAAGCAATCCAATTAAATTTTCTGAGTGTTATGACTTCACTATGACTGCAGTGTGGTGCTGTCGTCACGGTGCCATCCCCAAAGACTCTGATGGCAGTGACTGCTCTGAAGTCATCTCCTCAGGCTGGCAGTGACATCATTTGGCCAGAGGACAGCACTCCCTCTGGATTTTCATTGCCTTCTGCAACAGTACCACCAATGGCTTCCACTGACACCAGCCTGAAACTGTTTTGACAAGAAATATCACAGAGGGATTTTTTTCTCAAGAACATATGAAAACTTTTCTTTTACTGCAGAGGCAATGTTTTACAAAGAAAATGACCAGTAAAAGAATTCTTTTCTGAAATTTCTGCAATAGTGGTAGATAGTCTGTGCATCTGCATATTGAGTTATATTTAATTTTTGTTATAAAAAAAGTCTGTAATCGATGTGACATGAAGGACAAAGCTTTCTTTACTCTGTCAAATGAAAATTTTGGAAATTGTAATTAGCTGTTATTTATGCACCTTCGTTGATGTTATGACTCAAATCATTTAATGTGGTTGATTCAAATGTCAAATTTTACTGGAAGATTAATGTGGCCTGATTTTGTAGCCTCTCATACTTTGTAGTCATCACAGCTGTTGTGGAACAGGTTAAAGAATTGAAAATAGGAATGTTTCTTATATAAAATGGGCTATTGTGCAGAGAGCAGTTGGAAAGTTTAGAGCTGTTTTGTGGGGACAGGGGCTCTGACTTTCAGGATGGTGCCTCTGAGAGAAAATAACCTCTTTCTTTCTACTCTTTAATCTTATTTTAGGGTCTCCCCCACTTTACAGGAGCTTGTGATGTGGTACCAGATTAAATTACTATTACTTTTACCTTTCATTAGGCAGAAGGAGATATGGCTAATTATTGACTTCCCTCAGCTTCCACTGTTCCCTGATCTGCCAGAGCTGATAGGCAAAGTTTCAGGCCAGTATTGCTTTTGTTAGAGGAGCTTTGGAGGCACCACTGGGCACACCTGGATTAGCCAGTGCAGCCACTGCATGGGGGGAAGCAGCTGCTGAGGAGCACCAGGAGTCTGCACTGCCTGTCTTTTGTGGCAGACCTTGTCTAATCTTGTGGAGGGAGCACTCCCAAGCAGTTGAAACAATTGAATCAGAGTGCATCCTCTGATTCAACTGGCTGCAGAAGGAATGTGGTTTGCTTTGAGACCCCTACACACAGCCAGCCCAAATGTGATAAGCTCCTGAAGGGCCTGGCTGAGTGCGCTGGGACATGTATGTTCAGATGGGTAAGGTGGAAATTCCTAACCATTTAAACTGTGGGTTTTGTCAAATGTACTAAAATTATTTTTCCTCAACCAGTCCAGTAGTCCACAGCCACAGTTAATGAACAATACCTATCAGTAGGTGTAGGGTCAGCACAGACGAGAGGTGATAGAGACTATGCTGCTGGTAATGAATAAACTCCACGATTCCCGTGGCTCCTCGATTGCCATTGTTTTTTTTCAAAAGGGAGTACTTTAAGTGCCTTGAGCATTTCCTACGATCTGTCTGAAAGCTACAACACCTTCTGTAAACAAGAGAGTTTAAAACTCAGTGAATTCAGGAAAGTCATCAGTTCCCGTGCTTTCAGGCTTCTATTATAATCTTGAAGTTCTCTGGAGAAGTATTAAAGCATTACAGAGTGGGATATTTGGCATCCACATTGCCTCAGGAATATTTAAGGGCTAAAGCTTGTCATTCATCATCTCAAATCCCTGAGAATAAAACCAAATCTTATACTAGCATAACTTCTGGAACAACACAGTCAAGAAGGCACCTGGGGCACATTTCACCTTTAAGGAGTTTGGTAAATGAAAGAAGTAGTGCCGTAAAATCCTATTCTGACTCTTCTCATCATTGAGGATTCACTGCAGAAACCATAATGGTGACCTTAAGCATTCTGTGTGCAAAAGGAAATGTATAACACATGTCAAAAGGTCCTGCCTCACTGGAGGGCTGTAACAAGTTTTCTAGGCTCTGTAGTTAGCTCTGCTCCTTTTGGTAGTAATCCTCATTTATGTTCAAAGGGGACCTCTTAGGGACTAGAGAAAGGTCTGTGTATCTACCTAAGATTTGATTAAATCTTGTGGTGGCCAAAGAACTCTGCTTCTGAAATCTTAGGAGAGATGCCTTAAAAATAGCTCAGTCAGCATTTCTTGTATGTGTTGAAGCTCAGTTTGGCACAGCGTCTGTCAGGGCTCTGAGCTTTCCCACAATGCAGAGCATGTAACCAGAGATGCTGTTTGGGCTGAATATGAAGTTAGGCAAACCTAGGGAAGTAGGTTAGCCTAAAATCCTGTGTGGTTAATCCAAGTGCAAGATACTGTCAGACATAACCTGGGGAAAAAAAATGCTTTATCTGAGGACAAAGACTTGTGGAATGTCACTTTGCCAAATCCAGCTTTTGATTCCCATACAAAGGGCTCTGGAACTACTTCCTACCAACTCAGGAACTTACACTGATAATTTCTAGGGGTCTCTTCAGCACAGCAGTGTGTTGGAATGAGTTGGTATTCCTGAGATGTCCTCCTCATCCACAGCTGGACTCCCCTTTATTCCCTGCACACCTGAACGTGCTGCAGTTGCTAACAGAGCAGTCTCTATTCCTGCCATAACCGCCTGGGCCTCTGTGCAATCCCATCAAGGCTGTGTGGATGCAGAGCCACACCAGGCAGCTCTCAGGAAGGGTTCCACACAGCGTGGGGGTTTGGGATAAACAGAACATAAATCTGGAGGTTCCACTTTTTTGCTGCTTTAGCTCATTCTTGAAACTTGTGTTTCTTCCCTTCCCTGTTCTTTTACTAATTTTGTTGTAGGACCTCATCTTCCTGCTTTAGAAATTCTTCAGTTTCTGATTACATTGTAATAGGGTCAATATAAAGACATTTTGCTGCCTTTTAGTTACCTGAAAGGTAACTAACCTGCCTTTTCTCCGGGGTTTATTTACTGAGATATACCTAGTTTTCTCCTTTGTCCTTAATTTTTGTATAATAAAAATCCAAGCTGTTAATTTCCTTTCATCCATCCTAGTGATTGTCATAAAGGTTGTTCTCTCCATCAGAGATTCATTTTGAATCCCTTTCTCAAATACAGCTGAACAGCCTGATGTATTATCCAGGAGAAATTACTTGTACCTCTTATAATACCTCTCTTTCTGTACTGAAAATGACTTAACTGATGTGTTTAGAATTTAGCTTTTTCCAAGCCATATTGCATTACTCCTTCATATTAAGGTTGGAATTGATGAATACATTATTTTTTTTTTTCCCTTGCTGTTATCTCCAGTGAATAACCCTGTTGGTTATGGAAATAAAAGATTGTCTCTAAATGCATGACTGTTTTATTTCCCATCAATTTAAATATTTTCCTTTCTACTGCAGCCTTTTGTGACATCTCCCTCTTTCAGTATAATAGTTCCCCTCTGTTTGTGTGCCCCTCTGTTGATGATACTGCCTAACTTTGTGTATCATCAAATTTCATTAGTATAAATTTACTTTTTTTTTGTGCAATTACTTCTCTCATTTATGATTTTATAATCTCTCACCAGGCCTTTACTTTCTTTTCAAACACTGAATTTTTGCTTCTTTTTAAACTAGGTCTTTACCCACCGTAGAATTCTCATTGCTAATTGCCATTTCTTCATCAAAACTAGGAGGTTATTTTTGGTTGTTGTTTCATCAAAGTGGTGTATCTTTGAGGGAAGAAGTTTCAGAGCTGGAATGTAGAATTGATAAGTGGAAGTCCTTCACAGAAGTGAGGGTTAGAAAATAGGACGTTAATTGTGGAACACAACAAGGCACCAGTGTTGTCAGAGCGAGCTGATAACAGGGTCAGTTTGATAGACTCAGATAACATTTTAGAAGAAATTATTGATGCATGTGTTACGAGTTTGAGGCAAGGGCAGTAATAGAGCCCCTTGGAAAGGGAACCAGCTGACACACAGGGAATGCACTTTTCATACAAAACTGATCTACATTTTCTTTGATTCAGGAGCCAGCATTGTGTCTTTAGACTGGCTGATGAAGTTTAGTTATGAATACTGCTTTAGTAAATTGTACTTTGCTAAATCCTTCACCCCTACCTGATACTTCCTCTAGGAAATCAGACTGAAAATAAATTATTTGCCCTGGAGTGACAGAATTCAGGAATCAGAACTGCTGCTTTTCTTGAAAAATGCAACAAATTTGTTGCTGCTGACTGACTCACACTGCTCTCTTGTCTTTGATGCTGTATCATTAAACCAGGTCGAAGTGCTATAACTTATTCAGTGTGAAAATGATGACTCTTTTAGACTCCATTTAAGTAATGAGAAGTAGTTGGATTATAGCTATTAACATAGCATCAAGAAGTGATGCATCTTTTTATGCCTGAAGCGGCCTCAGTCTGGGAGCTCATGCAGTCCTCAGTCAGATCACACCAATGGGCCATGAGTTGTACCTGCTTATTTTGTCTTCTGCTCCTCCTATTTCTTACATAGGTGGTGAGAAACTTCCATATTGGAAGTCTGAGCTTATTCCATAGCATTTGTTACAAAAATGAGTGGAAGAAGCTGTAAATCTGATTACATTTATTAAATAGAGTCAGTGTAGTTTAGATACGTATAGGACAGTAAGAATCTGAAAGAAAATTACAGGTACTGTAAATTATCCTTTTAGAAGTTCACTTTAAATGAACTTCAGTGGGAACACAGACAAGCTGTATAACATTTTGACGTATCAAACCTATCCTTCCTGTATAACCATTGAAACATTAGTGAGAAACGTATCATAAGGCTGAGCTTTTAACACATTGTCATGTCCTAAATGAATCCTGGCTGGCTTAGCCATTCCCTTGTTCCCCTGGTTTCCGTGTCCCCCACAAAAAGCGTGGCTTACATCAGCTGGAGGACAAGGCAGTACGCTAAGAATGCACAGAGGGGATGAGTAAAGTTAATTTTCAAGTACTTCTGGTGAGTTTCTTGGCTGTCAGCTGCTTCCATTAGGCAGAAACCTGATGAGTTCCAATTTGTGCCTCCAAAAAATGCTGAAAAGTGTCTGCTGATGCATTATTAAATCTGTAGGGCCAAATTTTCTGCCAGTGTAAGAATTCCACTGATGACACTTAGAGCATCTGAAGATTTGGCCCATTATTAGTGAGTTCATTATGATTAGTTCCTTGTATTGGCACTATAGTTTACTCGGGAGACTAAGACACCCAATTACAGTATTTTATTATAAGAAAATGCTGTTAGATACCTATTCAATCTCAGAATTGTTTTAAAATCCCTGAAAACTAGTAATTGCTACTATGAGAGAAGCACTGGGTGAGAAGACAGAGGAGTCACTGGTAAAATCCAGTCAGGAATCGGAAGTAAGAGGTATTCACCAAGGCTTTCAGAGTCTTTTGGTATTCTCAGGACATAAAGAAGACAGACCAGTGGTAATGTAAAGTCCTAATGGACCCCTGCCCTAATCCAGAGAGCTTCCTAAACGCCTGAAATAGTAGTGCTAAAAATTGTGGAACGCTGGATAAAATCGATGACTTCGAAAATGCTGCTAATTCTGCTTACAGTGTAGGAAGTAAAGTCTTTTACCTGGCATTTTCTTTAGGCAGCAAAGACTTTCTGCCATTTGAGCTTCCAGCATTTCTGCCTCTCATTTTTTGCATTCAGTGGGGTTACACTGCACTTGTTTTGCAGTGGTCAAGAAAAGAATAATTCTAAATGCAAGTAACTGTTTTTGGAAGGAAAAAAAAAAGCCATTACAGAAGCTGTATTTTATTTTATCATCACTTAATTTTAGAGTTTGCTGCAAGGACTTGCTTGGCTCTAGTCATAGATTATTTACTGGAGAGCTGGGTTATGGAATTATCTGGTAAAGATAGCCAGCAGCATGTTTTTATCTGTCTCTTGCTGTATTCATAAATCTAACACCTTTAAAACCTGTGATTCTCAGCAAGGCACTGATTGCTTTAACTGCAGGCAGACTGGGCTAAGACCAGTGGATTCTTCCCTTTAGTGAGTCTCCTAGTGTAAAGGTTGCTTCAGCTGTTGAAACATGCTCAATTTCAGGTGCTCTTTGGGAGGGAGAAAAAGCCCTGTTGCTAGGTGGTACTACCTAGACTAAATGGACACAGAGGTTTAACCAGAGTTAATGCTCCTGACTTGCACAGCCTCCTGTTGGCCCTACTATTCAGTGCCCAAGAAAGGTGCTAATGGAAGTCTGGCAGCATTACTGAGGCTGAAATAGTTTCCTGTAGTTTTCTTCCATTTTTACTTTCCTAGATCGGCAGCAGTCTTAAGAAACATCTTAAACAGTAAGAATTTATTCAGGAATGGTGAAACATTTAAGGTCCACTAGAGAAGCACTCTGGGAAAGCACATGCCACAACGTCAGGGGTTGGGACTCCTGAGCATTCCCAGAGCTTAATGGGGATGTGTGAAGGAGGCCTGCCTGGCTTTGTTCATTAGTATCAGTGCTTCAGTTTCATAAAGAACATGGTTTATATCCACATTTGCTCTGCACCAAAGCTGTGCTTCTACTAGAGATAGGCTTCCAGTATGGAGTCTTTCAAACTCTCACTTCAAAGGTGCTATTATTGCCAATAAGCTGGTTTTGTGTTTAATGATTGATATGACAAGCTACCTATACCTACATAATCCTGAAACCTTAGCTATAAAATCTCAACTAACCAAAGAAAGCAGCAGTTCAGATTACTACTTTTAGTTGATTATTCTTAACAGTAAACAGTTTGCTTGAATTGACACATTTCCTTTTTTACATCATTGCCTGGGTGTACAAAGGGTCAGGAAACCTGGGGATTTCTGAGTTTTGTCCAGTGCCGAGGGTATGAGATGCAGGAAACCTGACTGCTGTCACCTGCCTCTGCCAATGGCTTGGGCATCTCTGGGACTTCCCTTTCTAGAACTCAGGTCACTCATCTCTCAGTTACAGATGTTAACACTGACCTTTGGACAGTGCTGTTTGATTTCCTGATGAACTGAGGGTTGTTATCAGTCATTAATTATTCACATCTTTATGAAACTGCTCTGGAGCTTAGTGAGGATTTTGGGCTGATGTGTTCTCGTGCACTGAGACCCCCAAAGCTAATGTGTACAGCACAAGGGGAATGGCCTGGAACAGAACATGAACATTCCTGTGAAAGCAGCGCTGCGGAAGTGCAGGATGTGCTGAGGTGGTTGTCATGCTCCAATAAAATAAAATAAAGAGCTAGCTGGAATGAGAACAGCTGGAAAAAATACTGCAAGTGCAGGTGTATCTAAGATGTGATGTAGGAGAGCGATGCTTGGAACCGGGCTCTCAGTGGCCAAGGTTAATGCCTTGGGTGTTTGAGTTCTGCTGTTTGTTTTGCACCACGGAGAACACCCTGGCAGGTTATTCAGAGCTCCAGCATGAGTTTGTCACGAGTCTCATATGACAAACACAAAAGTGTCTCTTCTGGCAAAACAAGCTGCCTGGGAAGGAGTGCCTGACTTAAGACTCCCTGTAAAGGGTTTGGAGGCCTTGCACTGGATACACTTGGGAACATAAAAGGTGAAAGGGTGCTTTACCATTCCTTCAGCAACATTTTGCTTTCTTTTTTCCTGACAGAAATAAAACTTATGCTTGTCTGTGACAGGTTGAGAATTAAGCGGTTCCTCACTTTTTTTGCAGTCTTTTTATACTGAGTTGTCTGTTGGTTTAAAATATGTTTGATTTTTCTCGCCTATGGAAACAAGCACAACTGAAGAAAAAAGCTTGCTAGGAATAAGTTGGCACCTCTTTCTATGCAGTGTTAAATAAGATGAATAGAAAGGTTTTCTTAACCTTGTGCTCTTGAGAAGTGTTTTGAGCCTTTAACTTCTACTGGCATGATTCCATATGTCTCTATTTTCTTACATTACTTTTCTCATGTCACCCCTGAAATTATCAAGTCAAAATCAATGTTAAATTGAAGAATTGCATCTCCTGAAGACAGAACTTCACATGTCTTTTGTGCCCAGTAAAAATACTCATGGAAATTGCTTTCTCTGGCCTTAAACCATTTTTCATTTTTAGAGATCATGGGAAAGAACTTAATCCAAATGAGATTTTCAGCTTCAGTTTTTCCAGAGTATTCTTCCCAACATCAATCATGATGTGTAAAGCTGAAAATACCAGCCTAGCACACTTCTTAACGAGCTGTGTGTGACAGTATTTGTTTTTCTTTGGAAACGGGAAATGCAAAGTGATGTTAAGAATCAAATTAGAAAATTCATAGTAGGGATTGAGTTACTTATGATTTCCATTACTCCAGTGCTGGGAGAACACCAGCTCAGTAGACATCTTGTTATCCTAAATGCAGCAGAGAAATGAATTTTCAGGCCTGCCTTTTGCTTTGATTCTTATATGAAGCTCTGGCAATTTTTCAGAATTGGTCAGAAGTCATGAACAGGACTGTCCAAAATCACAGTAGAAGGCATGGAAAATGGAGATGAGGAATTTAGAAGTACTTAAATCTTTTTAAAAGTTACTTTTATTTTTAACCTCAATTTTGGAGTCTTTACTGTCCGCTCATTTCAGATTTTCAGTCTTTTCCTCACAGCCAAGAGAGCAAGATTTGGATTATTTTTTATTTAGTAACGTATAATTCACTTTTATCACCATTGTATGCTGGGAAAATACGCACACAACAAAATCTCAGGAGATGGGAGATTCGTCTCTGTTTTTACAAACGTAACAGATATTGCTGAAAAATTTATAATACTCCTGCTTAGCACGAGGGCAGTTTGGGCACTCCTTAGTTATGAGAAGGAAATACTGTATTGGGTTTGGGCAGCACTGTTAGGATGTAAACACACTGGAGAAGTAAGAGGCCTAGACAATAATACCTGTGAGGAAGGATTGAAAGAGTTGGACTCCCTAAGTCTAGAAACAAGAACATGAAAAGTGAAGAAAAGTTTTTCAGTCCACGAAATACTGTTGAGCTTGCTGAGTGCCTTCAGAAGATGATGTATCCTAGCAGTTTAAATTTAATCCTTAAAGTCTAAAACGAAGATCTGAGACACTTTGCAGCCTTATGAGGTGAAGTAAGAAAAAAAATTCAGATTTGGATGTTTCCATTTTAGTATTTTGCTCTTGAGATGCATTTGACCACATTTTGAGGTTGTGAATGCCAAGTATTTTTAACTAAAGATCCTTGGCCTTTGGGCAAACCCTTAATTGTCTCATGGTGGATTCCAGAGTAATGAATGAGAGTTTGGGCACACAGGGTGGGTGTCAAGATAGCTCAGGTATGCTGGTGTAGTTTTCTAAACTTCAATGAACCTGCTGTCACTGCTCCATAGAATGTCACTCAGTATTATTTCACTTCCATGAGATCAAACCCAAAGGGCTCATACTGTGCCTGGGACAGAATTAACAGAGGGAAGTTACTTCCTGCAGAGACTAACAGATACAGACCATAAAAAAAAGATACAGCTATGAAAGAAATTTCAGTGGAGGTTCATCTTCGGATATCTCAGGTGTTGCTTTATTTATTTCTTAGAGTTTAAATCACTGATCTTCATCCCCTGTTTAGCAGCAGAGCTCCCCGAGCATCAAGGAAACAATCTTAATTCAAACTTGCTGGGAATATTTAAACTTGCTGTGAATTGTTGGAAAGAGCCAGAAACAGTTCTTATTCTAAAGTTGCTTTTGATTAAAATATCTTTTTTTCTGGGCAGTTCCTTATCTGATGTATTAGGGTACCTTGAACATAAGTTGTATTTCTTGACTGTTTTTTGTGGGGTTTTTTCCCTATGGGGAAAAAAAGGAATGGAGAGATGCAGCAGCACAGTGTATCAGGGCTGAATTTAGGTCAGGATCCAGCTTTGTTGGTGCTGCAGGTGGTGTAATACATCAGCACAGCTTCTCTCTGATGTGATCTGAACTACATGTTTTGGGATGGGGATCCTGAAATACAGCCAGCAGCTCTTCCATCACTGGGAAGTTCGCCCCAGGTGCTTTTTGTACCAGCTACAGGTCATCTTCAGGAACAACTTCTCTCTCACACACATCTCCAGAATCAGTTTCTGACGATATATGCTTGAGCCAATACAGCCCCACTGAGGAAAGAACTGTAATACTTTAAAGTGACTCATGCACAGTAATTTAGAGGGTGGCTGCCTACAATTTCCAGGTGCCATCAATCTCCTTGGTAAGATAATTTCCTGCCTTCATATATACGAAGGAGGAAAGGATACACCATGAATTTCTGATGATGGGGATGATACTTAGCCTTTAGATAGTGTTTTTAGCCTTCAAGCAGTTTACAAGTGAGCCTTAATGTTCATCATATCCTTCAAAGTCGTTAAATATTAATATTCCCTTTTTTATAGAGGGGGAAGTTGAAGGAAAGAAGTCAGGTAACTTTCTCAGGACTTTGGAAAGAGTCATGGGAGTACATTTCAAGCCTGTGCCTAGATTATGTATCCATTCTTTCCCTCCAAGCTTCTGTGTTTATGCCACTGTTTCCTATGAAGTGGTTCTCAGAGATGTCAAGTGGTTCACTCACTGAGAGACACAAAGTCTTCAAATAAGCCTTCAGCCACCAGAATCCAGTAATGTGACCACTTGGGTGGAATCCTACTTGGTTCAATGCTGTTGTTTTTTTTTAACTTCAGTGAACTTAAATGAAAATCTTTGAGGCAGCACTTGTAGATTTTTTTTTTAAATACATATTTATTCTATTTCTATCTGTGTCTGCCATAGCTTCTAACTTTAATATATCCTGAAACAAAACTACAGCTGAAGGCTACAGATGCAGGAGGTTTCTTTTGAAGCAGTGGGTAGTCTGCCCGGAAGACAGAAGTGGAAAACATCGATATTTGTTTAGAAAACCCTGGTGTCTATCAGAAATATGTTTTATTCATGGCAGACAACGGATAAAAGGTCAGAAAAATAGGGGAAAGCTTATTTACTCCATTCAGTTAAACAGAACATTGGCACTGTGGAATAGAAGTGCCATCTAATTACACGACCCTTTTTAATTGTGTCAATTTAAAAGCTGTATTTTAGTAAGCATATTTCCTTTAAAAATTTTTTTGCATTAACATCTTTGTTCAATGAAAAAAAAAAAAAAGGAATGTTTTTAAAATTGAGAAATATTGAATCGTCTTTTATTTTTTTCCCACTTTTAGCCTATTCCTAGTCAGCTTCTAAAATTTTCCAGGATCTAAAAAAGAGAGAAATTATTTTCACAGCTCAATTTTTTAGTCAATTTAGTTTCATTTAATTTCTAAGTGCTTTAATGGCAAGCAATGTGAAAATTCAAAGTTTTTAAGCTTCATGTTCATTTGCCTGTCCTGTAGAACTTACAGTTTTAGTGACACAAATTGTTCTGCCACCTTCTATCTTTCCAAGATAAAATTCAGCTGTGTCTTGAAAAGATAGAGGTCAAACTGGGCTAGAACAGGTCAGCTGGTTAAAAGTGACAGGAAAGGAGACAGATGGGCACAGAAGGACCACTACTGAAGTGTGTGTGCAAAAAGCATTGCCAGATGTTTGGTGTTCATGGGAGTGTTTCATACAAGCTCTCTCTCATGTTCTGGTCACAGAATTCATAAGAATTTCATATTTTTAAGAGCTTTGCCTTCTACTAAATTAGGCCAAAATAGGCTAGTTGCCTAAAAACTAATGAGAAAGGAGACAAAGGGGCATTTGCACAAACAGACACTTGAAAAAACCCCACAATTTCCAAAGGAAATTAGGCTTAAGAGATGGACTATAAGTAGCAGTAGCCTTCAGAGCCCAAACACAGCTCTGCCCCTCTAAATGATCTCCCCTCTCCTCCTCCTTTTTGGAAGCATTACAGGAAACATGATAAGTAAATACAAGCTTAATATAGCAGTTTATGAAAGCTCTTGGGGAAAGTCTAGCAAAATATGCTTTCATAAATAAACCAGAGCTAATTAAGAACCACTTGAAAAGCTAGCACAGGGGAAGGAGGGGAGAAAATTACCATGCAATGTGTGTGTGGTTAGCAGAAGCAAAATTCCAGCTGGAACAAGACAGAAACCTGACTGGGAGCTGGATTTATCCATTCTTTCTCATGTTGGGTAGTATCCTATTAGACAAATCATGCCATTAAATTTGATTGAACTGCTTGACAATAATAATGGCAGCAGAGTAAGACCTTTCCTAAGTAACCTGCAGCTAAAAATGTGATTAATGTCTGATAAAGTTAGAAAGAGGCATACTGTGTAATTACAAGAAAAATCAATCTTAATGCATGTGTTTATTTTTCAAGTCCAAAGCAATGAATTGTATGCAAAATAGAAGGGGACAATGGTTCCCTATAATATACTGGGAAATGTTGTACCTTTCCTGAACTGGGATTCCTGTGGCACAGTTAGTAAAGGAAAGCAAACCTGTCTGCAAAGTTAGTGACTGGGCATGTGCTCTGTGCCAAGGGATGTTTGCACAAAGGTGGCAGCTGTTGGTGCTGATCCCATCTGCTGTGGGATTGCCTCTGGGAAGGCAGTTTGGCCGGAATCTGTTGCTGAGAGGGGCACAGCTCTTGGGAAGGTGTGTGAGCACTGTGTGTGAGCACTGTGTGAGCACTGTGTGTGAGCACTGGTGTCCTTTGTCTGAGTGCAGCACATTGAGGCTCAGGATAAGTACGCCTGTTACGAGAATGAGGTAGTTTCAGTATGCTTTTAAATCACATGAGGGAAGAAGAGAACACCTTTGGAGGCTGTAGAGAAGCTTTGTTGGGGGCTTTCAGTGTTTGAAGGTACAAGGGTATGTCAAACATAGGGGAAGGGTTCTCAGGAGATGGCATCTTCTGACATTCTCTGGCCTCTTTCTGCATACCTTCCATGCACATGGAACACACCTGACTGACAGTGCTTTGTTTTCTGGCTTGTAAAATCTGTGCCATTATTCTTTAGTTCAGATCTGCTCACAGATTGGCTAATATGGTCTCAGTGCTGCAAGACACATTATCATACTGATCGTATCTGTCTCTCTCACCTGTTGGGAGAAGACCCCAAGAACACATTTTTGGAAACAAATGTGAAGAGAAGAGCTGCAGATGCTTTGTCTCTTGAGTAAACCTTTGTAGCTGCCCTGCTCTGTAAGCACCTCCTTTGCTAGTCCCCTTTGGTACGCTGGCACACAGCTATTTCATCTACTTGCACTAACAAAGTCCCTCATGATGGGGGTGGCTTCACCTCCCCATGGGGATGCACCCCTTTTCCCCAGCTTGCATCCTAGCAGGCTTCTAAGCAGAGGGAGACCACAAAGCTTGGAGCATTTAGGTTTGCTGCTGCTGCTGCTTTAACCTGCAGTGTTTTATTCAGGCATAGCCTGGCTGCCCTATCAGCTTGTGCTCTGGGTAGGAACCCTGCACAGACACAATACCCTTCTGTGGGATGTGAGCTTTCCAGTGGCCGCTTCTTCTGGAGATTTGGCAGAGTCTCAGCAGCAGCTGAACTGGGATTAGCCAGGCCTACCCTTTTCTTCTCGTTTAGGTACAGGAGAGAGACCTGCAGGACTGATAGAGATCAGTTCTCTACTGCAGTTTCTCTTATTACATGAAACAGAGTTTGGTTGTAGCAAGACCTGTGGCTGTTGGCTTGCAAAGTGAAAATTTAGGCAAAGACCAAGAAGTGGAACAATTCAGTCATAAGTAAGACATTTATAGCAGTTTTAGCTGCACTGCCTCATGGTATGGGCAAGTGGAGAACTGGAGTTTTATCTTGATACAGGAGAACCCCCAAATGACTTGCCCTATCTGCCTAATTGTCCAGGCGAAGAACAGCTATTAAGCATTGTATGATCTACATACATGCACTACAACAAATACGGTTCTTCTCAGAGCATTTCTTACACCTTTGGGCTGTGCAAGAGTGACATGGAATGCTGCTGGAATGCCTTAAGAACTGTCAAGGTCCCATGGATGAGATGATGGGCTGTCCTGTCCATGTGCTGCAGAGCCGTGGTTCATTCAGACAAACACTGTATATTCACATTTCCTTTAATCAGATAGACTTGTATAAATCTCTGGTTCTGAAAATCCATCTGTATTTTCTTTCACAGTTTCGATATTTCTAATCATATATTATATTCATGTTCTGCAACTTTTGCAATCCAAAGTGCTGTCAAGTTCCGTGATTTCACCAGGACTGCCTAGGTGGCATTTCCAACCAGCTGGCAGCAGAAAGAGTATATGGCACAAGGGAGGAAAACTAAACTCATGTAATCTGTTGCCTTTACACAATCTGCTTGCTGAATTAATTTGCTGACTGGCAGCAGGTGGAAGGAAGGTGAGAACATCAGAAAGGTTTTGTTAAATGGCAATCCTTAGCTCCATTTCCATTGTAAGGATCAGGTTTTAAATCTGCCCATTATGTCTGGAGCCTGTGCTGTACATTGGGGATGTGAGAGGCAAGTCCAATTCCATCTGCTTTTGGGATTTGAGGGGCTGACATGGAAAAAAGGCAAGGTTATTGTAAGTTTTAGTTGCTTCATGAAAATGTTTTATACCTCAGAACTCCCTGATGAGTTAACCAATTCTTTTGTTTTGGTTTGTTTTTTTCCTTTCTCTTTAACATGTGAGCTATCAAACTGGACTCCACAACTACGTGCTATACTTGTCCTAAATGTTATCTTTTTGTAGCTTCCAGAAGCTAAATACCTTCCAGCCACATGTATTTACACACAATAAAAGGTCACAGTCAACTCTGAACAATTCTGCATGCCTAAAACACTGGGTACTGTGTTCACTCACTGCTGCCCAATTCCATGCCATACCAGAGCCTCCTAACTGAGCTGCCTTGAAATACACCACTGCCATTTCTACAGAGAAGGATGTGCCTCGAAAAGCTGAATTGATTCCCAGTTTCTGGGAGATGTAAGGAACTGGGAACCCGTGTTATCCCTTCACTATGTTTCTTTACCCTTCAATGAGCACATAGACTTGATTTATCCTGAAAGGTGCTTGAACCTGGCCTGTTGTAATTAGCTTTAGGTAGATTTTAAATGAGCTTCATGACATCATATCTGGCTACTTCTGTTTTTCCTATATTTCTGAGGCATCTTTATTACTCATTGTGCTGAATCTGTGATTTGTAGTTTCTATATTTAGTGGTTTAGAATCTCTCTTTACTGGAATACATGTTGATTTCACTGTTTGATCCAGGGCAGAGAAACTTCTAGGACATGTTGTCATTCCTTGGTCCTGGAACCTCACTGTGCACCTCATCTGCTAATCTTTTGGCAATCCCCCACCTTCCTCTGTATGTATCATTTATAGAACACACTGTTTGTATCATGTGCAAATCTGTGTGTAGTTTGTTTTTAAGCCTGGTTTCCTACTTACACTGACAAATTTGTAATCCATTGCATTGCTTTAGCCTAAGAACACTTCATATTTTTGATAGCCTAATAGAGGAAGTATTAAAGTTGTGCAGAACCTCGGATAAATTGTGGGGTTTATTTGTGGCTTGTAAGAAGCTTATGTATTCTTTGCCAACATCTGGCAACTCAGAAGCTTGGGTGGAACCAAATGAAGGCTGCTCTGAGCTGCAGATCATGTTTGCTCCAGTGCCCAGCAGTGTCCTTGTACACAGGAGTCTTCCTACAGAGCAGCCTTTCTTCCCGGGGGAGGGGAGGCACTAAAGGCTATTCTGTGGGAGAAGGCTGAAGAGAAAACTGCAGATGGAGTTTGAAGAACAACTTTTTGTTACCCGGCCTAATCTTGGTTGCAAATTATCAGATTTTTTTCCCTTGGTTCCACCCCTCCCCCCCCATTTGTTATTAATAATGTTGATTATTACTCCTTTTACCACAGATTTTTGTCAAGTGGGAGATTGTTGTGTGCTTTCTGTCAATCTTTTCCAAATTCAACTAATTCAACACATCATAGGTAATTTTTTAACAATATTTCTTCTAATTTTCTTTTCTCTACATTATTTTATCTTTTTCTTTCTTTTGTGTAAAATGCAATATCTTCAACTGAGTATGGAGTATCAGCTCACAACAGTTGAGTGAAATAATTCTGCTAGACCTCTTGTGCTTTATATAAAATATCCTGGAGGCAATATTAATTGCTTATCCAATTTGAAGGTAACCCTGGTCTCTGTTCTTTCCTCCCCCAATTCCATTTTTTATATAATCATTCCCATCAGCATTATTTTCAGGTTTTCTTGAAGTTTTTTTCTCCTAAATGGAAGTGTGCCAGGCTAATTTGAACGGAGGGGCAGAATTTTAAAGAAGATGCTCCCATTCATCCACAGTTCTACTGAAATGTAATTAAGTAACAAAGATTACAATGTCTCATGCATAAGCATTTTAATGATCCATATCCATAATAGTCATGCACCATGGATTAGGTAGTTTTGGTATCACTAACCCTTTGTTCTGACCTGTTCTCAGATATTTTAAAATTCTTCAGGGTGAATTATTAGTGAGGATCAGAGAATTTCAGAGATACTTGTTATGGGAATCAGCTTCTCGGACAGTTATTTCCTTTGGTTAATCAGAATTACTCTCTCTTCTTTGCCCACCACCCTTCCCTGGTGCATTAGAAAACACAGAGAGAGAGGACTAATGGCTTCTGACAGTGAAACAAAGCTCAATTCCCTTGGCAAAACACTGGCAAGTCTTTTATTAACTTTCATGGAAGTTATTTCAGAGTGAGACCAGTTTTCTCAATTAAATAGCAGGAAGACTATTTCTTTAGGCTTACAGCTTGAACTGTCTACTGTATTAGATTTTATCCAGGATTCCCAGTGAAGTCAATTGCATTTATTGTGGTATGTTACAAGCTCGGGGTTTTTTTCTGGTTGGCCATGTTTTCTGGTTGATGGTTAATCAGCATGTTATCAATAAAAACCTCGTAATGCTATGCTGGCTTGTACTGCTTAAACTTAGTAACATTTTAGAATTAAGAAGTCTCACTCCTTTTTGTATGAACAAAAGGCTTGCTTGCATGATAAATCCAAAGCACTTTTCAAACATGTTTATGAGGTTCATTTTGTTTGCCTTTCTCTTGTGGTGGTTGGTGTAAGAATTGTGTGACCTTTGGGCAGCAGTGTGAGCGTGTGCCTGCCTTCCTTACCAATAGGTACTGCTGCTCTGCTTTCATCTCTGCATGGGGAGATTACACTGTGTGCTCATTTACTTACTAATTGGGCAAATATGACAGCACAGAATTTTGGAGCGTGATAAATGTAACTATGCCCACGTCTGCTTCTTTGTTTGGTTATTCAGCCCCTGGCAGCAGCACAGTCAATTACAGGCTCCCCAGGGGTGCATTTAGACTGCTGAGAGCTCCGCTGGGGAATACACTGTTTACAAGCAGTCCAAGGTTTCTCATCCAGCCTTCTCAGAAGCTCTGGGTTTCTGTGAAGCTGAAGATTTGTAAGAATCCTACCTAAGCTGCTTTTTGGCAGAGGTTAATGGAATTAACTGTTCTGCTTTATTTTTTTAAATTAGGCCTCTATACATCCTTGTGTGCAAACCTGTTTCCCTACTTTCCTCTTCATTTCCCACTGAAGAAAACAATGGCTTTGTCCTCAGGGAGAAGGAACAAATGAATTTTTCACTCATTCCAATTATCTCTTTCAACTCAGTGACATTTAAAAAGTTCTGTTTTCTATAAACATACTGCTAGGATATTCCATTCTGCATGTTAACCTTGGTAATGAAATGTTGCAGCAAATACGTGTTAACGGTGGTTACATTACATAAAAAACCAGAAAGAAATGATCTTTTCCTTTTTCATCAAGTGTAAAAGACACTCTGGGATAAATTGAGTTTCACATTGAAAAGGCAGAGAGTTCTTATTTTAATTCATGGCTAAGTAATCACGCTAAATGAAGATCAGTCAGCTCAGTGCAAGCTACTTTTGAACAGAACTTGTTTGCTGTAAATCACTTCTGTCTATACTGTCGGGCGGATATTTAAGACTTCACGAGGTGCACACACCAGTAGAAAATTCTACAGTAGTGTAGAAAACTTTTCCACTTACTTCTTCCAACCATGTTTCAAGGATTCAGTGGTACCAGCCATCATTTCAGACCTATGGAGGTCAATAATTTACAGCATTAGTTTTCTTTGAGTCACTAACTTCACCTTTATTTTAATAGGAAATGAAAAGGGGAAGAATAATTCCTGGTAGTTTAGAAATATGGGAAAATACTACTTTTTCTTCTCTTAAGAGTAACCTGATTCCACTTTTCAGTAAAGCAGCTATGTTAGGGACTGTATGTTGTCAATCTCAAAAACCATTTTGTTAAATAATCATCTAGAACTTTTTCATTTGTTCTCTGTGAAGCCCAAGAAGCTGGTTTAGATGAGATTAACTAATGTGCTATAATTATTTCTATTATTCATCATCCTACAGTAAATTGTGCTGGAATTCACAAAGTGAAGAATTATCTTTCATGCAAGCTTTGTAAGTGTTCTATGCCTACAGGATAAAACACTTTCTCTTCTAATAAATGGTGAGAGTACTGAGGAGCCCAAGCTAGGTTTGAGTGCACCTGAATAGTGTGGTATATTCATGGCAACAATGATCCAAGAAAATGCTGAAATATTTTCAGTTATTTCAGTGTTCTTGGCAAATACAAGGAAGGTAATAAGCTGTCAGAATTGTGGCTTAGGAAATGACTAGATAAACTCTGCAAAATTGGCCTTAAGTTCCTAAACCTTTGTCTGCAAGGATGAGCTTTCAGTATTCAGTGGCACATCCACAGGGGCACCTTCCACTACCCCAGGCTGCTCCAAGTGCCATCCAGCCTGGACTGGGACAATTCCAGGGATCCAGGGCAGCCACAGCTGGGCCAGGGCCTCCCCACCCTCACAAGGAAGGATTTCTTCCTAAAGAAGGAGTGGCTTTTGAGCAGCTAAGTAAGGACAAGGGCCTAGAGAACTGCCAAGAGGCAGTTCTTGGAACTACTGAGTGTCATTGAGAAACATCAAAGAGGAGCTTCAAAGGTGGCTTGTCTGAGCAGGAGCTGATAATAAATAAATTGCTTATTTGCAGACAAATGTGAATGGCAATTCTGCTTATAAAGATATTCTTACTTAATTTTTCGAATGACTACTAATTGACTTGCAGAACTGGAGCTGCTGCCGTTTGATCCCTCTTTTCATTTATCACACAGATTAATTTCTGACCATTTGTATCTGTGAAGTTTATGGTCTGCTAGTCCGCAACCACAAAGACAACCATTTTAGATCTTAGAAGTATGAAGTCTGTTCTGAACATTTATATAAAATAATGAGATAAAGAACTGAAAATAGAAAAGTGACAGATTTCTAGAACTCGAACAGCTTTTTCCAGATTGGCTAGTTATGGAATACTGATAGCCAAATGTTCTTTCCTGACATCTTGCTAAGCTGTGTCATGTTACTGGAAGCCTGAGATCTGTCATCACTACACATTGCATACGTTGGAACTGCTTATTTGCAGTCTGGTGGGCACACAGGGCCTTTCTGTCTTGGAGCCTCCTGCTGTGGGAAAAACCTGAGCAGGATGGAAGTGCTTGGAAAGCAGCAGTGGGTGGGACTTGTTCAGAACCACAGGGAGCTGCTGTAAAGGTGGAGGCCTGCCCAGGACCAAGGGTATTTCTGTCTCTCTAGTGGAGCCGAGTTCTTCTTCAGATGGAGTTTCATACCTCATTTAATCTAATGTTCCCTTGAGGTGCTTGGGCTGAGCCAAAGGAAGGAACTGATCCAGCCTAGCAGTAACTTGTTAAGAATTTAAAAAAGCAGAAAAATTACTTTTCGATTGGATCACAACCCTGTGTGAAACCCCAAATCCTGCTCAGTGTGCTCAGTACCAGGTCTAGTAAGGGAAGGAGAGAAAATCCAGACCATCTTTTTCAACAGTCTGTAATTAGGTCAGTTTAAAGTAACTGTGAAGCTGGAGTGGAAAAGAACAGTAAATTCTCCTCCTTGATAAGAGTTTCTCTCTCATTATCTACCCTGCTAATTTTCCTGAAGGCCTTGCAGACACTACATAAACTTCGGATTGCCTTGTGTCAGGAGCAGGGTCTGGCTGAAGGCTCAGTCCTCTTTCCCTGGAACTTGCCCCGATGCTCTAAGCCTCCTGGCACTGCTCATTCCCACCTTTCTCCTCATCATGACCCCTGGCAGCTCCCCTGTTGCTCCTCAGGATTTATGCCTGTGTCTCACTGCTGCTGTAGTTTGCAGCCAGAAGCGTTGCTGTCACCAGGAAACTTTAGAGAGTAGCTTTGCTCCACAGTTGCTTTTGAAAGCTGATGTAGTTAAGAACAAACTTGCAAACCAAAAGCACTGAGAAATGTGGTTACTTTTTGTTATGCTGAAAATGAAACATTTCATCAGCTGGATGAAACAAACCGTGTTGTTTGAAAAAGAGAGTGAGTAACTGGATAGTTGAGACACTGAGTTGGAACAGTGGTGATAAACTTTAATTCATAGCTCTGCCTGCTTGGAAAATAATGGATTTAATAAAAAACACTGTGCCAAAGCTGCCCAACAGACTGTCTCTCTCCGGTTACCTATCTCAGGCACAGCCCAGGGCTTAAGAGCTGATTTTCTAGAAAATGTTTTTAGAACAGTGTCCCAGGCACAGGGAGAATAGCTAAATGATCTGTCTTCATCTTTTCCTAGAACAAAAAGGGCATCAAAGCCTCACTGGTGCTTTGTCAGACTAAGTACAGATTCCCTCTGGAGAAGGGAATCATTAGCAGTGCTCACAGGTACATGACAGACCTCAGAGTGTTACCTAAGAGAACCCTTTTCAAGTGCCTAGTCTTTGTACATCTCCTGGGGGTCTCTGCTGTCCCAGCACAGGTGCTGCTGGCTGACACACACTGGTTCCCCTCCATGAAACGCTCTTCCTTAGACTGTGTTCTCCAGGCAGTTGGAAAGACTTCAATGTGCAAGAGCTCGGTTGGTGCTAAAAGGTTATTTTTTTCTATTATATTCCCAGTCTTCTGTGTTTTTCAACTCAGACAACGGTGTCCTTAGCTCCTGTGGAGACCAGCGCTCATAGGAGTTTAAGGAAACACCACTGGTTATCATTAGCCAATATAAGTGAGGGATCACAGTCTGGCCCTGAAGCTTCTTCTTCTTTATGACAACTTAAAACTCATTTGAAGGAGACATGAGCCCTGACTAATTCTAGATGTGGGAAAATTCTTCAAAACAAATAATTTGCTCTGTACTTTAATTGCTGATCTTGCAATGTTGGGAGGGTGGATTCTAATGCCAAATAAATAAAATTTTCATTTGTATTATTGTTTTCAGTATTGTTGATCAATAAAGTAATTGCTCTATCTTGCTGTTTAATTCCAGACATTAAAAAAAAGGGCTGTTATTTTATTAGTGTTATCTGGGTGAGTCATGTGGGAGGACTCAAGTTTCCTGACTGCTCAAGAAGGTACTCAGTTTGGCTTGCATACCGATGTAAAATGTTTTAAAAGACTAAGTTTGTGACTCAGGCCAGGAAATCATTATCACTCATAAATGTATGGGAAGCTGACAGAAGAGGGGTTGGTAATAAGGAATCAATTTTAAGAGACTGTTCTGGAAAATCTGCACGATTTGGGCAATCCTAGCTGTGACAACAAAATGCAGATTGTGTCTGCGTGCAGAGCTGCTGTACAGCAGGTTTGTTCCTGCATCTCTGCAAGCAGGATGAAGTTCTATTGCACTGTTGACAGGGAACACATACTTTGAGCTAATCTTCATATTATGCATCCTTGATTTTATGTTTGTATAATGAGGCAATATAAACCTCATAAGCGTTTTTCTGAGCAAAGCTCTCCCTCAGATTTTTTTTTTTAACTTAATGGTTTGGCTTGCTCAGAGACTCTGGACATGTAGCTGACTGATAGAACTGTCATTATTCCTTTCTGCTTTAAAGGGAACGCGGCATCATTCTGTTTTACATTCCAAGTAATTTTTAAAGCATAAAAAAATAAATGGGTTACAGTCATCCCTGTATTTTGAAAGGTTCTTTTTTTCACATAGAAATTCCTTCATGTTCTACTCTTGCTTCTCTGAACAGTAATGTTGGGTCACTGAATGTATGTTTGAAAGATTATCTGCTTCTGATTAGCAACAAGTGTAATGTATTCCAGCTCTTCTGAAGTTGAAATTTGGAGCTGCTTCTGTTTTATTTCCTTGAAGGTGACAGGAGAATCTAGTCACACCAAGGGAACGTGTTCCCCATGTGCCAGCTAATGCAGCAACTGTAGCTGCACTGGAGTGCTTAGTAAATGAAAGCACTGGTGGCTTATGGGCTGTGCATTAATGCAGATATATTAAAAGCCTTCTGAAGACGTTGGCAGAATTCTCATATTATTAAATGAAATACAAATGAAGGTTTAATTGCTAAATCCAGATCTCTTCTGCATTATAAAGCTTTTTCTTTGCTCTTACTGTTGTAAGAGAAGTACTAGCATAGCATATTAAATTAACATTTCTTCTGGAAGTCACAGTGGTAGTCTGTAAGTAGAGCTGCTCAAAAACTAGCTTGTAGAAATTGATAGAAAAATATTCAAAAGCTTTGCAGCAGAAGGTTTAATTGCGAGCTGCCCAACATGCCTGGGCAGGAAATGGATGCACTGCCCGCCGTGCCTTCAGTGTCCCCAACGGCCTCACAACAGTGGGGGGATTTCTTGTCCCAGGACTGTGTTTAAGGCTGAAGAGTGGGCAGGCATGAATAGGAGTGTTGAGGTCTCCATCTCCTGCGTGCTGAGGCAGGGGGCAGCACAGCTGGCCATGGAAAGCAGTGCAGACTGGTGCAGACAGGGCATGTGCTCACACAGAGCTCAGTGGTACCCACGACATGAGGCACTTCTCCAAGGCTGGGCACACAGTATAACTTTTAGGTATTTAGGGTGTAGCTTTAAAACTAGCTTAAATCTGTTTGTTTCATTTCCCCTAAGGGTCTGTTTAAGGAAATAGTGATTGAAGTGGAGATGGTGGCTGTGAAGGGTTGGTTTTGGAAAGAGTGAATGTATGACTTGTTTTCTACACTCTTGGTTTTTAGAACAGATTTAAAGATCCATTTGCAATTTCTTTCTCCTTTGAAGTGTATGCAGGACACACCATGCACTTTTGTTTAGATTTATAAAACTGGTGCTTTAGTGAGTCTCTAAGGCTTTTGTGCCTGATCCTGATGAACGCGGTGCCCTTCCGAAGGAGAAACTGCTACAAGGCAGAAGCAGAAAAGAGCTGCCATGCCTGTGTTTCAGTGCAGTATTTCACACTGCTGTGTTCAACTGCACAGCTGCAGTCATCTGGTTCTTTTAATTCCTTTGGCTCTCTAGAAGTGCTTAGGTTCCCCTCTTCATTATCCTACTTCTCCACTTACTCACTGCTCTCTCCCCACACTCCTAGCTTTATTCTTTCCTTCACTTCTTTCAAAGCTCTTAGGGCCATGCTGTACAAACCCAGAAGCTAGCTTTGAGGTTCTGGACCTTGTGTGGGTTGATGGGGAAGCTTTAAAGGGAAAAGGAGAAGAGCTGCCTCCTGAGTGGGGCACAGGCAGCTTGGCTGTGGAGGGAGAGGGGTAGTGAGAAATAGAAACAGAGCTTCCAAGGGGGCTTCTAAACACGGTGTCTGCCCACCCATCTCCTTCCTCCTTTGGTGAGCTCCTGCTTCAGCCTTCCTTGGGGGCACCCACTCACGTACAGTCTTCCCTTTGCTTGGGAAAAGGGGGAGGTCATAGACTTTCCCTGCCTGGAGACTTTCTTTCATGTTGTGGACTTTAAAAGTATCTTTGTGTGAAGTTTGTGTCATGGTGTCAGCTGTCAAATACCTGTTGGAAGGGGATGAATCAGAGCTGGAGGGGGTTTGAAGGTAGGGGAACAGCCTTGGCAAAAGAAAGACAATGTGTCTATTTTATACTCCAATAGCAGCTTGGATTTGTATAATTATAGTGTTCAAGCAGAAAAGTAACACCACTCCAGGAATCAATTTTGCCTTGAAATAGCAAAATGACTTGGAGGAAGTTGGTAGAGGCATGGCTGGAGCTAACTTTGTCACAGAACCACAACAGAAAATGCTCAATTCCAGTATTTAAAGAATTACCCATTGGTGCCCAGTTCTGTTAACCTTTGAAAATCCCAGGTGAGAGAGGTGGGATTGAGAGTCCAGAAAGCTGGATTTTATTCTCTGTGTGTGCCAATTTTGATTTTACATTTTACAAGTCAATCTCTCCATGGATATAATTTTAATAGGTTTCTAGATCTTTTAATTAAGAGCTAGTTGTAAAGCTCTCCCAGCTGTTATTTGAGGCCTACATAAAGTTTCAATAGCTTTGTGAGGTATGAATTTTCTTTTAAAAACTCTCCCTAACCCTTTGTCCAGGATAATTGATACAGTACTTGTCCATTTGCCTATTAGTTTGGTCCTTTATTATTGCTCCTACCTACCAGTCCACATTAGATGGATGTTATCTGTACTGGTCCTTGTGGTCAAGGCTTCTTAGTAAGAAGCTGCGTCATTTGTACTGTCTTTTGTTCTTTTGATGCTGGTGAGGTTTTGAAGTACTGGCATGTATATTATAGTGATTAGGTTATTATTTTGGCCATGAATTTCTTTCGAATTGGTGGGTAAATTAAGGCTGGTCCTAGTGAGTTCTTGCAGTTTACTATTTCAATTTATTCTGCAATAAAAATATCAGTTCATTTTTGGTCACATTTTCAGCTGCATCACCCTTTCATCTATGGAAACCTCCCAGCGATTTTTTGTACTAAATGTGCAAAAAGATTCATCTGGTTTTTGTACAGTCACTGTGTTTTTTGTGGCTAGTCCAGCTTGATCCCACAGACTTTGGCAGCCATCCTGCTCCTGATGTAATGATGAAGGTGTGTTAAGGATTATTGTAATGCTGCAACTTTGTCCTTAAAGTCTTTTGTGGCCTGTCATACTGTGTTTTTTACAACTAACTTGCCATGGTTTATATTCTTTTCTGTTACATGCATATGCCATGATCTTTTTTGATGCTGTTGTTGCTAATACCCTCTCTTAACGTGCCATTTCAACACAGTGGCTTTTTTTGCTGTTAGCCTTTCAGCAAGATTCTTTGAGGTGAGTGGTATATGCTCACCTTCTCGTGTGCTGCGCTCATATAACCTTCACATACTTGCCACTACTTAATGTTTGAAATTTTGTTTATTTTAACAAGCTTTGACTTTGTTACATCACCTTTTTAAAATCAAGTGGAAATTTTTTTAAACTTCTGTCTTCTTTAGAGATATTGAATTTTACTCTATCAGGGTTTCTCTTGCAGACTGCCTTCTTTATAGTAATATTCTTGATGAGGGCCTTGACGCTGCTGTGACTGTGTCACAAGGTGGCTTTTTTAGTGGGTCCCCTCCTAGTCACTCCCTGAAGTACAATCTACAGATCAGATTTGTCACACAGCATGTCTGAAATAACTAAACCCTACCATTACTGCTGTTTTCCTGTCCTAGCAATCATTCCAGTTTCTCTGGGCACAACAGGGTTGCTTTTCCCAAATAAAAAAGATTAGATTAATCCTTAATAATATATTTTTCCTGTATTTGGATTTGGACTTAGAGTTTTGCAGAGATTCTGTTTTATTCGTTGGTACATTTAACCAAGCTCTGATTTGATTCTAAGATATTTGTGATACAATTTCTTAACATGATTCCTGTACTGACATGAGATATTGCATCTTTTTTTTATCCTTTATCCAGATACTGAAGTACCAATAATTATCTCTTTCCTCCAAGTGTTTGATATTCTTCAAAACATACTTACAAGTAGGTGTACAAGTCTACCCATCCCTTTTTTAACCTTCTCAGCATTTATATAGAAACATGTATATATTTGGCTAGTGTTTTTATGTCTTCTGCCTCTTTTGGAAAACACAGCTTCACCTTTGACTTTGGCCAATGCATTTTCTATCCTTGGGCCTGTGGACAGATGAGGAAAAGGAGACATAAAGTCTCACCACTTGTGTATCTTCCTCTGGGGGTTCTCTGCTTGTTTTACAAATGTCAGTACTCAGATGAATTTTGCAGGCAGACTGATGAGTGTCTGTGCTTTATTATGGATTTATATTATGGGAGTGGGTGACTCAAATTAATGAGTTTCACTTGGCAGCTTAAATCTGTTCTAGAGTCAGTATTAGTTAATATTTTTTTGTGATGGATTTTGAGCTTAGCTGCAGATGCTGAGGCTGAAGACTTACCCTGAAACCTGTAAAAGGCCATGGCCCTTGTGAGGAATGCTGTTTGTTGACAGCATTTGATAAATTTTTCGGTACTATTCCAGTTTCACTTTAGAAATACAAGGTAAGCGTTACAAGGACAAGTGGGAACTGCAGTATTTTTAGTGAGGAAAGAGAATGCTGCACTGGCTAGTGAAGGATAAGCCCCAAGCAATTAGGGTAAAATGTTTTTCCATGCCACTTTGCTCTGGAAGCTTGTCCAAATCACTTCCCAAAATAATGGTAACTGTTATTGTCAATAATGTATCATGGAGAGAATAATGCAAGCAAATCTTACTTTTGCAGCGAGATGCCTAAAGCTGTATAATAAAATGGGATTTTGAGCAACAGCAGATTTTGGACTCCTATGTCAATCACATCCCCTCCTTTCTCTCGCCATTGGATGCTGTTTTACAAGTATGTAACATTTTACGTGCAAGCAGAGAACAGCTGATTTATTACAGAAATGAAAGAATATTAAACCTTCCACAGGGCTGTAAGGACAGCCTTAGCACCAATACACCTAATCCTGATCTGATAATAGCAGGCAATGAACTCACAATCTTTCATATTACATTAAAATTTCTGTAACCTAGTTGCAAATGGTTTTTCATTTAAATTTTGTTTGCTTAAGTTTATTACAGAAAGTAGAAATAACCCCTGCTCTGGTAGCACCTGCAAGATAGATATTGCTCTATTTCTTTGTAAATAAAGGCCAGCATTTTATTACTGTGAAACTTGCTGTATTTCTGCTTTTACCCATCACACAATTTTCTGAAGCTTCTCCCAACAGGTATGTTAAAATGGCTTTGTATGCTGGGAGGGTATGCCTTTTCTAAATATATATCTACAGATAATGAAGTACATTAGGAATGAACACTGTATGGAACTGTGAAGGGAAAACGTATATGAACAATGTTCAAACCAAAGCTAAACTTCTAAACCCCTTTTCTAGCCACCTAAAGGGAAATTGCCAATGGAAACCTGAACCTTAAAAAAAAAACTCTAATGAGGTAGTCATCTAAATTTTAATTCAAGAACATCCATCCCCTCATTCTGTTTGATGGAATGAAGCAGGACTATTCATGCCACTAAGATGATACTGTGTCTCATTTGTGGATTTGTATTAGTGGATGACAATAGGCCCTTCATAATTTAGGGAAGAGTTTGTTGCCATGAAGTTGAGTGTGGCTGCCAGCCCTTTCTGTCTCTCACCCCTCATGGCAGTACATGCCTCCGGAACAGCAGTGAAGGTGCTCAGGCCTGAGCACACAGGCCTGTGTCTTTTTATGTGGAGCAGCATTCCAAAGAAGTTCTGTTTGGATTATAGTGCCAGGAAAATACCTGGGGATACCATTTAATTGTAGTTAATTATTGTGGTCAATAAGCAGTGGCTCCTGGGTTTATATATGTAGGGTGTATCAGAATATGTTTACTTATTGTGTGTTAGTCTGTGGTGTATTTATTTGTGGGATAAAGAAGCCAGTTGTCTTTTTGGGGGAAAATAGCTCAGATGAGACAGTATTAGTTTTTGTAAGATGGTGTTCTAATAGGATAAAGAAATGTGACTGATTTCATATGTGTTTTATAAGCAAACACTTTACATAATGTTATTTTTCTTCTCTTTTTAGTATACGAGGGATGCATTCATGCAAGGATTGTTAGAATAACAGAAATTACTTGAAGTAACTCTGCCTTTATCTGAACATTTGCTATGCTTGTAAACTTGCATGCTGTTTGTGTCTAGTATTACAGGCACTTCTATTTGCCAACCGCAAACAAATAGATTTTAATTTCTGCAATTTACACACTTGCATTGTACGTCAATAAGACCCTAATCACATTTCATTCTACACCCATTACTGAATGGTGGCTTTTAGCATAATAAATCTTGATTTTGATATTCATCTCACTGCTTTCTGAAGGGGAAGTGAAAGAACTGCTGACTGCATTCTGCCTGCAGAATGACAGTTTTGTGATAAACCCTACGAGATTTAATCCAGTGCGCGTGGCCGAAGAGAACAGCTGGATCCTTACACCCTGCAAAGCCTTAGTGCTTTGTAGTATGTCTAGCCCAATAGAAGCATATCCTGTTGTAAACTAGCACTAAGCATAATTAAATCAGAAAACAACTAAATTAAGGATAACATTATGAGAGCTACCTGAACTCGCCATAGAGAGAAATTCAGAACCACTGCTGAATTTCTGGGAAGTCCAGAAATGTTGCCTGGGAGATGGTACAGGAGACACTTGAACTACTGCACAAAGCTGCTGTTTAGCAGTCTCCTAAATGTCATGTCAAGGAGCTGTGGTAAATGGGGGGTGGTAACTCCTGCTGTCTCAGGTGCTTTCAAGTAGCACCAGCCCAGAAAACATTTTCTTTCTAGAGCAGCTCTACCACAACAGCTAATCAGTACTGTCTGCCAGGGTAAAGAAGAGCACATTGACAGAATTTATTGGACTCAGACAGCCTCTGCTAGCATTCATCATAAGAGGCTATTTAGGAAGCTAAACATTGTTGAAGTGAAAGGGGAACTTCTCTTCTGTGGTAGGAACTGTCTGGAGACAGGAAACAGAGAAGGAATGAGGTGTCAATTTTCCACATGGCAAAAGGTTAACAGCAGGGAGCCCTCAGGTATTGGATTAGATTCATGTGCTGCAAGTTGAAGTCTCTGTGAAAGGGGAAATGGCAAAATGTGCAGATAATATAAATTGTCTGGGTCAGTCAAATCTAGGAATGCAAGCAGGGCCTTTCAGAACTCGGCAAAGCTACGTGAACGAGCAAGAGCATATCAAGCAAAATCAATTCACAAATGTGAAGTATTGCCTGTTGGCAATGGTAGGAATGATTTTAACTACAGACATCTGCTGTTAGTACTTAAGCAAAGTGTTAGGAATGAAAAAAGAGAATGTTGTGTCCTTCTGGACACAGTTCAAAAGGCTTGTTAGGAGTACATTAATAATGCCTCTGGGTAAATATTTTGCCTTTTATTCTTGAGTCTGTGGTCAATTCTAATTATGTGTTATCAAGGAAGATTAGTTGAAACAGAAATGGTTTGGAGTTTGCTGAGAAAAATGTTTAGGAGCATTTGATTCAAGGGACAAGGAATTGATTTTAAAATGGCTTATTAAAATCTTTCTATTCACAGTCTATAATTCATCTGTGGAACTTGCTGCCAGACCTCAATGATGTTCAGGTTTTAGTAGAAATTCTGTATAAAAAGATTTCATTTCTAAGTGTATAATGAGAACACTTACAAGTATGTTATTTAAAGTATAATACGCGATCCACATTCCTGCAGGGATATGTTAAGGGCTAAGACATTCTTTTCTAACTACTGTATGCTTTTTTCTTTCTGTTTTTAAGTATTTGTTTCTACTTGTTATACACAGGTTACTCCCAGTTAGAAAGCCTGCTAGGCATGTCTATTATGACATTTCCTACTGTGATTGTGATGTCCTTGGTTCAGGAGAAAGCACAAACAGTTCAATGCCCCGTGTATGGATTCCTTCCTTTATGAGGTGTAGCAGTTGTCTGTGCTTATGCAAACGCATCCTTGCAGTCAGGGTAGGTTATTGTATCACGTATCATCACGATCTGAGCCTTTAAACAGAGGCACAACGGAATGAAAACAATTCTCCTGTTGGCATCTGTTTCGGTTTGATTCTGAGTTTCTCCAGGGCCATCTCTCATTAGTATTCCAACTCCTGGGTGATGCTAATGGGTCACCAGAAGTTGGATCAGAATTCTCACCTGTAAAACACAGTTTATATCCCCTCCTCACATGCTGTCATGGGGAAAAGCAGCCTTTGGCAGTTCGACCCTATCTGCGAATGTAGGAGAACTCTCCTGAGCTGCTGCTGTGGTGGAGGATGTGGGATACAGGGTGGGGTGGCGCATTCCTTGGTGTAGTCCAGTTTTGGACACATCTTTCATTTCTATATGTGTTATTGGTGGTGGATGGTAGTGGTGATGTGGTCATTACCAGGTGGGTCCCTGCTTGTCTTCATTTCAGCTGGATTTCACCAGTTTATCGTAGACAGGTGTGGTCAGTGCTGCCTGCTGGTGCTGATACAAACACTGCAATAAAAGTGGCTTGTGTTTTAAGGCTGGGGTTTTTTTGAATGATTACCACAGCGTCAGTATGCTTTTGCTAAGTCATGCTGGGAAGGACAAATATGGTTAGCAATGAAACTGAATTTTGCCTGGCACTATGAAGTTATTATTTCCACTGACATCAATTAAAAAGCTTATTAATAATAGACTGTTAAATGAGAAATATAAAATCTGATTTTAGTCCTTATCTCAATTTTCAGAAAGTTCTCATCTGAACAGACATTCCCAATAATAATTTTCCAATCTTGTGACTGTACATAAATCTCTGAGCAATCAGATTAGGAGCCACTTTAGAAAAAACAGCCATAATTCACCAAATGGAGTAAGTCTTTTAAAACTAGCAAAATGAAACCCTCTATTTATTATGGTGGTGATAATTGCTGGTATGAATCTTGTGAGAGTTCTGGTTTGTTTATTTTGTTGGAGGTGATACAATACTTTTCCATGCAGTGTTGCTCTGCTGTCAGACATTATGTTTCCCTAAAGTTCTGTAGGCCACCATCATCTGTTTTGTATTTGACAATGTCGGAGGAGAGCCTGCCAAACCACAACAGGCTACGTGGTGATTACAACACTGAGTAATTGTATTTTATGGCTTGACAGGCTATAGGTTTCAAGCAACATTTGTGAAAGTACTGTTATGGGATTAAGGATATGTTTTAATTTAGGAGATTCTGTACCTTTCTAAATTTGGGTGGGGGTGTCTGGGGTTGCTCCCTTGCTGCTGCGTAATGATGTGCTCTCACTTCATCTGACTCATCACTCCCACCCAACTTCCACTTTCTTTGTGAGTAAGAAAACAATCAGTAAAATAATGGCTGTGGGAGGCTGAGCATCTGCTCCCAGTGCTGCCACAGCCTGAAAGGACCCCACGTGAGGTGTTTTCTCTGTAGAAATGGCATTAAAAATGCCTTGCAAAGTGTTTCGAGACTCTCTAATGAAAGGTGCTTCAACATTTTTGATGTTAAGATACTTTAGGAATGACATATATTTCTCATTAGAACTAATTAATTCTATTGTTGAAGTAGTTGAGGAGGAATGTTATAATCTTTAATTTATTAATTGATAGATAACTTACTTGATGAGCTGTTTATTTCCAGTTTGGAATTACTGGAAAATTAATTTTTTTCCCATATTTGATACTAAAACTCCAATTAATTTTTTTTTCCATATTTGATACTAAAACTCCAAGTAAGGAGAATATTTTCCAGATTGATGGCTTTGATTTCTGCATAAACCAAGCAAAGCAGTGAAAGAGATGTAGAATTCCTATAGAAGATATAATTTAGAAGAAATCTTTATGTCCCTATCTACTAACTTCCAAGAACATAAACATATATGAAGGTTAGCAAAGTTCACAACAGATACTTGGCTCACTGGGGGACTGACTTGACTAGGAAAAGTGAAAATAATTTGGTGGCTTTTGGCCTTCTTTGGTTTGGGAGGAATGTGAGCTGGTGGGCAGTGCCCTGCCTCAGCAGCAGCTCACTGCAGCATGTGGGAACACTGCCTGCAGCCTTTGCCAGGCCTTCCCACCTGGAACAGGAAGCATGGGAATGATAGGGTAATACAAGGCTTTCAGAATTCATTACTGAAAGCCATCAGCCTGCAAAACTCAGAAAAAACCACCCCCTTTGACACTGTGTGTTCCCACACAGTGTTCTTTTCAAGGTTCTTTTCCCTGAGGAGAATTTGGGACAAGACATGAAGTGTATTATCTGTTTTTCACCTGCAGGTCAAGATGGTCTGAACTGCCTGACCCTGATTCGTAGGAGACATAAAGAATCAATGGTGCCACCTTCCTTTCCCCTGCACAGAGTGGCCTGCTGGCTCTCTCCTACAGTTTTTCCGTGTAATAGGAACTAATGGCTATTACTTAATCAGTCAAGCCTTTGAAAAATAGAATGCAAAAAGGGCTGTTTATGATGAAATCATCCTTTTCTGCAGTGCTGTCTTACCTTGCACCTTGTACAGTCTTCAAATTTTATAAATTTTAAACAAAATGATTCTGTAAGTTGGATAAGGGACCCCAATTTTAACAGGAATAAAATGCTGCACACCTCCTTACCATAATGCATATCTGTGAGAGTGTAAGGGAAGTGCAGTTTGTGTTCCTAGTCCTGCTCCTCAGCAGGAGCAGCGCTGTGTCCCAGCTTCTACAGCCAGGCCCTGGTGCCATTGGGAGCGGGATGGGTGCTGTGGGAAGGGCACACTCAGCTGCTCTGTGCTGGGCAGGGAAGGCTGATGCTGAGGAGAGTGGATTTGTTGCAGTCATCACAAGTCAAGCTTCTTTAGTGAGAAAATTGTTAAATGCTAAGGCCTCTTGTCAGCATGACACCACTGTCCTACTTCCATGCCAGTGATTTACAAACTGCAGCATATGGGAGTCTTGTGTGGAATTCAGCTCACCTTTGGGAATGCTCTGATGTATGAATGATGTATGAAGGGTAAACTTTCTGAAACACCCTTGTGACTTTATGGTAACCATAGCTCCAAGTCTTTGGGCCATTGTGTTCTCACTAGGCTTTGTCTTGGGATTTTGTGGGACGCTTACCCTTTGGAAAACTCAACCCTTGTCTCGAGTGGACCAATCTGAGTCGAAGACAAGGAGAGCAGGAAGGTACAAGACAGATTTCCTGCTTTTTAATAGCAATAGGGTTTTTTGCTGGTTTCATATGGGTGGTAGAAACAAAGAGATGAATGTGCTGTCCTAGCCATCCCTCCAGCCTTGATTCATCTTGTCCACTGACAAGAAATTCAGGGTTTGAAAGACAGTCTGGTGTTGCCTACTCAGTGTGACTTCTTGAGAACTTACTGAACTGACCACTATCAATCCAGGAGGTATTTCTTTGTTACAAAAGCAGAAAGCATCTTTGGTGCATTTACTCCAACTAGAGAAAAAAATTGTTAAATCCCTTAAGTGAAGGTTAATGGTCACTGGCTTCTTTCCCACAGGCTCTTCAATCTTTGATATGTGGAACACTAACAGAATAGGAAAGCATAAGGCAGTTATACATTGTTATTCTTACAGTCAGCATCACTACTGTCAAGCAAAACAACACTTCCTAAAAAATAACACACCTGCACTGACAGTAACCTGGGAAAGCTGCTCTTGGAGACCCTGGGACAGGCACTGTTTTGTCCATTACACAAACTCGTAAACAGAACAAAAGCAGCAGATGGGGGATGTGCAGTGATTCTTCACTGACCTGTGTTGCTTCAGAGGTGTACAAAGAATGTAAAGGTGTTTGCTGAGGTTATCAGACTGCCCTGAACACCCTTTCAGGATACTGGCAGAATCCTACTGAATCTGAATCCTACTGAGTCCTTCTGAATCTGCAGGATTCTGCTTTTGCAAGCTGCAAAAGGAGCTCTAATGAATTTGCCTCTTGGAAAGGAAAATACGGCTTTAGAGAACAGCTTCTTTTCAGGCATTTGGGGAGGAGGCTTGCTGGACAGGTAAATGTAAAGCAGATGAGACCTAATGTGTAACTTTTTTCAGAAAGATGCAGGAGTTATCAGCTTACTGGAGACTTCCAGTACAGGCCAACCTAGTGAAGGTATTTGACCAGAGGTCTTGAGTTAGGGGTTTGAATCAGAGAATCATAGAATGGGTTGGGTTGGAAAGGACCTTGAAGACCATCTCTTTCCATTCCCCTGCCATGGGCAGGGACACCTTCCACTGGACCAGGTTACTCACAGCCCTATCCAACCTGGCCTAGAAATAGAGGATCACTTTAGAATACTGTCACAAATGATCTGAGGGAATGATGAGCTGCTCCAAAATGGAAGAAACTGGCTCAGATACAGTCAGAGCTGAAACTGAACTGAAGGTGATGAAGTTTCAGGTGTCTGTCCACATGTGTTGCCATTATTGGCTAAATGAGCTTTGTAATTATCACAGTGATTTTTATAATGTATGACAGAAATAGGGAGGGGATGTGTTTTCAAGTAATTTTGAGTGATTGACTTCGAGGCATTCCTTTATTCCAGGCTGTTTTCCAAACAGTTTAATGCCTGTACATCTTCACAGAGTTGCAAACCCCCTCTTACTGGCATTAGCATGCAGCACCACTGCAGTGTGTTAGCAAATGCTACATAGCAGGTGCATTTCCACAGAATTTCAGTCCTGCTCCAGCTACTGCCTGGCACAGGTTTTCCATCAGCTCCTGTACTCCACTGGTTACTCTTCCCCTTCAAAGTTGTTAATTCATTCAGCAAAATTGGACTTACAGATTTATGCTGGAAAGAACATGTGACAGTCTCTGTGTTTTCTTTGTGTTGGGGATGCAGAGAAGTGGAAGAGGAAGTGTTGAATTGTATAAAATAGGCATTAAATTGAAAGAAGGTGCAGGTAAGGGGCACAGGCTACAGATATTCAGAAAGAATCTCTAAAAAATGAGTGTTTTATTTGAAACCTTTTAAAAAGGGGAAGACTCCTTGTTCCAAGGTGTAGATTGTAAATCTTTGATTAAATCCTGAAACAGCCCTATTAAATAGACACGAAGTGTTCTGTGGTACTGAGGAAAAGGGATCATGGGTTATTCAGCTGCAGTTCTAAGAGCCTGTTACAACCATGCATTTTAATGAAGCCATCAGCCCAAGGAATGCTGGCTATACACTGCAGCATCCCTGCCTGCCTGCACAACCGTCCTATCGATACACAGAGCACTTCTATTTGCAAAGGCCTTTTAAAGTACATTAAAAAAATCCATTTGGGAGAGATTAATTAATAATTAAGCTAGTGTGGAATTAACCTTAGGCAAATCTGCCTCCTTGTTGCAGTGTAGGGAAGTGTCTTGTCTGTCATATCCATATAGTGACCCAATAAAGCACTGATACCAAAAATTCAATTCTCTGTAGCTAATCAGCATCCTGTTACAGCAAGGCCATCATTTGAGATACCTTTTGTTTCCTCACGCGTAATAATTTTTGAACATTATGTTAATTTTCACTAAAAGTTGATGGGATAGGGTTCCTGCAGAGGGGACAAATATTCCAGACTGCTTTATTTTATTTTTTTTTCAGAGTGTTTGAGCATGAATCACTTCCCTGTACCTCATTTTATTTACTCTGATCAATGAGTCTTCTCTACTGGGGGAAGCAATATAAAACTATTGTGAAAATGTCTCTAACATTTCTTTGTTCCTGGAAGCTCACTTGCTGCTGGAGCTGAGGTTGTAAGCAAGGCTTTGCAGGGTCGAAATTCAAGGTAGAAATTCAAGGGCATCTGGTACACTTAAATGTAGCTCTTGGGTTTTCTTTTTCTTTCTGTGAAATAGCTAATCAAGAGAGCAGAAGAGCTCAGACTGAGGGAAAGAAAGGGAGTGGACTGGGAGAGAGAAATCTAAAAAAGAAATAAAAATAATGATCTTTTTCCTTTCAGTGAGAACTAAACCTGACCTAGGGGTTTTCTGCAACTGGGAAATTACCTTAATAACCCTCCTTAAGGTTATAGGCAGAGACAGAAAATTCTGTAGTCTGTGAAAAGGATGAAAATTCATAAATCCTGATGTTGCTAAACTGGAACTAAATCTGCAAGATTTGGAAAACAGGAATACATTCCTTTAACTCTCATGTCCTCCCCCACCCTGCAGTAGTTCATCCTTAGTTCTGTAAATTTCTTCCCAGTGCTCTTCTGAGCTAATTCTAATAGGGGATCTATCAAAATTCATTATAAAAATACGTAAGCCCAGCTGTGCAGTCAGCCATTAGTGTTCATACTATTTGATGAATTAAAATGCCAGGAAGTTAAGCTAAAATACCATTCTGACAGTATCCCCTACTTCAGGCCTTTTCACCAGCTCTTCTGGGAGCCTCTGGGTTAGGGAAGAAGGGCATCCATCTCTCTTGGAAATGCCTTTCAAGCCTCAGATGTGTACACGAGCACATCTACATGCAAAGAAGATTATTTTGATATCCTTCTCTGTTGATACTGGGGTGTTGACATAAATGTGGGACACTTTGAGAATATGAACTGGATGGAAGCGATGAGTACTTGTAATAAATTCTCACTACAGACTCTGCAGTAGCATTTTCTTTTCATCATCTCATTAACGACTTTGAGCCATTAACCGCTTCAAGTGCTGAGTAAGGATTTACATTTAATTTAAGTCTTCTGTTCTTAGCTGACAAAATGTATTTTACACACTTGATGGATGTAATTAGTGTGATGAGGCTTTAAAAGAAATTGGCTTGGTTAAATTTAGAATTTGCCATGTCAGTTTAAACATAAAGCCAAAGCATACATATGAGTAGTTCCGTGGCTTTGTTAAAACACATTTTATTAGTATTACTGATAGATAGATATTTTTAATTTATGATACTGATACAGTCCAAATCCAACATGCTTTCAGATTTGGCAGCACAATCCATTACGTTACGATTTCAAATTATTTTATACTGTTCTTGCACATCAGAACTTACCATTATGTGCTATGGCTACAGACAAACTATCCTTTGGATAACAAGGAACTGTGCATAACTGCTTAATTTCCTGTGCTTTACTAAGCTTTCATAAAAGCAGACCTCCATGCTGGACTTGAGTACCTGCAAACTGAGGGCAACTGCACTGCACTCACACTCCCTTTTCCCTGCAACGTTACTGCTTTCTGCTCAGCCTGGGTCAGTGTTCAGGATTCTCATTTGGAATGCTCTCCCTCATATTTTCTGTGATGACTTGCTCACTAAAAAAATGAAGCACTTGTTTGTGCTGCGAGCATCAGCAGGGATGGGTAGAAGGTGTTGTCCAGTACCATGTGTGCTTGGAGTAAATCTGTTCTTTAATGAGGGACAAGTTTCTGCCTGGTAATTGGAGCTCCTGAACTCAGGTAATAATATTGCTGGGTTTTGCTGCAGGCCCGCATTTTGTATCAGTAATGTAACCGGGAGCTGTTGTTAAAGATAAATTAAAGTAGGGACAACTAAGCATTTAGTTCCCAAAGTGGAGAGCCTGTTCATGCTATGTGCAAGGAGCAGTTCCCAGACAGGTTTCCATCCCCGTCTGGAAGGATCCTGTGTTGGAAGGAGGATAGTAAGTGTATTACACTGTGAGTCACAGCCGTGAGAGCACATGGAATGAATTTCTGAATTGGAGATGGCTGTGATGTGCAGTGTGGATGTGTCTGGGTAGCTCAGGGTGTTTCAGGAGAAGCTGGCTGCTCTGGAGCAGGGTGGAATGAAGCTGCACTGCTCTGAGGATATGACTCATATCGCAGATGGCTGCAAGGCTAATGCTGGCATCTGAAAGTGTCAGATTACAAGTAATAGTGCACTGCTAACAGAACTCTGATGTGCTGGAATGGTTATTTGATGTTACTCTTTTTTGAAGAGGAAGGGATGATCCTTTTCTCATACTTTGGCTAAATATTTTTGTTTAAGGTTACTGTGATTGTTATTAGTGAGGAACGTGGGGAATAAACTCTTCTAGCTAAAAAAACCCCAGACTTGAGAATCTGTAGCTGTTTTTTAAAGTGAACCATAGTTAATTATTTTCTGAGACAAGTTCACTGTAACTGTGTGCCAGGAATTAGTGTCAGTCCTTTGTGTAGCAGGTCAGAAGGCAGCTCCCCAGGAAACACCCTTTTTCAATGTGCAGCCTTCCCAGTGTTACTGAGGTAGGTCTGCCCCAGCTGCACCTCACGGAGGTACAGCTGCTTCCTTTCCTTGCAAGAGAACTTGCCAAAATCTCTGGGGAGGTAATTTTTTAGAGAAGCTCCATGGAGCTGGCCAGAGCGCTTTGTAGACCCTTGATTCTTGTTCAGATTTCCAGTTCTGGGGACAAATCTGGAGGAGATAATGTTCTGTCACAAAGGTTAAGTGCTCTACTGGTGCAACAAATGGGTGAGATTTGGGTGTTTAAATTCCCATTTGCAGGTTTGAAAACCTTTGCTGTAGTCTGTTTTAAAATAAACAGCATAATCTGTAGGAGACTGAGAAAAGAGTTACAGCATACTAATTAAGATGAAGTCTGAAGTGTTTTTCTGTTTGACTCCAGTCTGCTTTTTATAAACTGTGTTCCCTTTCTCTGCTTTTATCACCTGCAGCTTTTGCACAACTTCGCACAGGCCAAATAGATGCTTCTGCAATGTTAAACAATGTGTTTAACATAGAAAAGCAAACGAGACAATGTGTATGCTAGAATATACATTATGGAGTCTGTATTTTTGGAACGAAAAATCCATTTATGATGATTGTATTTTCAGTGGATTTGTATGACTAATGTATTACTATTGCTTATTATCAACACTGGAGCAAAAAATGTGTTCAGTCTTCACAGCTCCTTCATCTACAGCTGTTTGTAATCTTGAGG
The DNA here is from genome assembly GCF_020740725.1 of Corvus hawaiiensis. Taxonomy (NCBI): domain Eukaryota; kingdom Metazoa; phylum Chordata; class Aves; order Passeriformes; family Corvidae; genus Corvus; species Corvus hawaiiensis. The sequence continues at coordinate 32,674,587 of NC_063220.1, read as the reverse complement.
GCAGTGAAGGGAAGAGCTACCAAGGCAGTTGGGATGCCCAGCTTTCACTGGAGATCCTGGCTTGCATCTTTGAATGTTTGGTGCACCTCTTCTCCTGAGTTACAGCTGTACCAGGAAGCGGATGGTAATCTCATTGCATTAGTTTGGAGTCTGTCTGTGAGTTTTGCAGCCTTTAAGGAACTGGAAAATGTAAGTTCCCAAAAAAACCAGAACCATGAATTCTACAGTGCTATTTATTCTAACACTAGTTAAAGGACGGGCATTCAAACATTCAGTAAGTTGTTCCTGACCATAAAGGGCACATGTAAGAGCCAACAGCATAAGCTAGGATTTGCCATGAAGCACAAAATAAATGCCAGGAGGATGCGCTCAGCTAGAATAATGTACCTGTTACCTGTTAGCAGTATCTTACCATTTCTACAGGTGTGGTAAATAATCATGTAAGAAAGAACAAAATAATAAAATGGAATATGTTTAGATTTTTTCCAATACCAGCTCAGTCCCACAGCTTTTGAAAGTATGTGTTATGTTATAGGAAGGTATTTTCTTCCTTTCATTTAGTAAGGTGGGAAAGAGAAGAGAAGGTTTATATTTGATGTCTAAAGATGCCCAGAACCTGACAGTAGCAATTTAAAAAAACCTAGATGTTTAAAGAGATGTTCTAAGAGATGCAGAAATGTTTATTTGACATTCCATTTTTGTCTATCTATCTATCTATCTATCTATCATTTTGTATCTTTTAAATCCAGATTTTTGAGTTCTGGAAAAGCTGAGTGACCCTTCCTGACGTTTTACTAGTACTGTAAGCCACATTGCAGTCCTTTCTCTGAGTTTTTTTCTTTTTTCATCTCTCAGTATAATTATGGACATGAACAGAAGTGCCCATGAAAATGCAGTGTTTTCTTATGATTAATACACCACACTGTGGGATAGAGCGCCAGGATAATCCTTGGCAAGTACAGGGGCTACTGCTGGATTTCAGGTGACAGTAACTAAAAAGGCTGAGTTCATGGTGGCAGCTTCTGCAGGCTGCTGCCACTATCACTGCAGTTAGGTTTGCTTTCTTCTGGCACTAAGGAATTAGGGTCCTGAGAGCTACCCCTGGCTAGTTAGTGGGTTTGTTCGTCTGGGGAGGAAAAGGGTTTGCACACAGAACTGAGCCGATGATTTCCTCTCAGTGGTGTAGTGAAGCACTAAACCTTGTAATGCATTTCTGTCCTGGTTTGGTGGGTAAGTAGGTGAGTAATTACGTTATTTTGGTTTTCACATGTCCTTACAGTGTATTAGTAGGCTCTGGCTGTCACAAAACGCTTGGAAATTAGCAAGGTTAAAGTGTAATTATGAAGTCATACGTGGTCTCAATGCGGTGTTGGAGAAATAGAAATTCTGAATAAAAAGGTACTGCCTACCTGCAAATCTTTTATGATGTTTGTGCTCATTCTAAATGAGATTTGCAGGTTCTCTGGTAGGTAGAATGTTGGCCATCATCTCACAGCTAATTGTCCCAGAGAGTCTTGGATAAAATCCTTTTTATTACATTATGACCTCCTTGGTGATCTGTTCATAGCTGTTGAGCTCAGTCACTTTTTACTGCTTGTGTGCTCTGCTGTGCTCTGTTGGAGGTGATGCCAGGGAAGAGTTTGACTTTAACCCTGCCAATCACATCACAACCACATTCTGTCCCACTGTGATGCCACCCACTCTCAAAAGCCTTGCTAGGAGTGAAAAGCAAGGCACCAGAGCATGGACTGATAGATGACTTCCCAATGCACCTAAAAACATCGAAAGTTAGAATTACAACTGTATTTCCTCCAGTGTGGAGTGAAATGAGGTTCTGTGCACCTTCTTAGGGGCAATGAAATCTGAAGCCTATCAGCAGAGCTGTAATCCTGACTTCATTGTCTTACCTCCTTCACTGTGGTTTAAAATCATGCCAGTAACATTGGCACAGAGTTACTGAGACCTAATGTAGTTGCAGCAAAATGTGCCAGAGGTTTTGCCCAAGCAAATACGCTGCATATTCATGTCATGTTTCCCGTTGTGTGACTTTAATATTGTTTGTGAATTTGATCTTTCATCATTTGCCTCTTGTGTCTTTGTACATTTTGTGTTTTTGAGAAGAAGCTCTTACTTTGACTTGTTCCCAGGTGGTGAGTTGCCCTTCCTTTTGATGTCTAGTAATATCTGTCTAATAATATCTTTCTCATTATTATAAAAATAAACTAAAAAAAATTTTTTTTTAGTCTTCTGTTGTTAGGAAGTTGAATGAGTTGTTTGTGGCCTGAGTGTATTTTCTAGTCTAGTAAAGTGGTGTTTTATAAATAATTAGTTCTAAATCAGTGGCCACGAACTTGTTAGAGCTCCTACCCTTGCTTACTTGTATGCTCCTTGCCTTTTGCTGGCAGTAGTGACTCACACACTGGATAGACCATTTCCTGCCAGCTTTCATCTACTTTTAGTTTCTCCATGTATTCACTACATTCAGGTTATGGCTCCTGTACACAGATCCAGTTGAGTACTCGGTATTTTGCGAGGGCTTGATGCTACTGCTGTGTGATACAGAAGGATGCAAAGGGAAAAGGCAAACACATCTCTGTGAATTGATATATGCAGGAGATAGCCGTGATTAAGCTCCCTACCCACTGGATGTCACTATTGTTCCACAGAAATTCATCCATGGAATATTTATCTAGCGTTGAGGGCTGACAGCAAAGACCATTTGCTTGCAGCAAACTGAAAATTTCTAATTGTGTTTGCAGGAATATTGTACATTTATGTTCATTTTGCAATTGAATTTTATATCAAGGTTCACCATTTCATAGTAATAAGAAAAGAGAGCACTGCTAAACCTTCAGCTGTGATGACTGTGGAAGTGCAGATAGCGAGTCATGAAAACCAGCCAGCAGAGAAGCTTGCAGTCATTATACTCAAGCCACTTGTTCTCATTATTATTCTCTAACTCTGCAGTTGCTGGAGGTAATCTCAACACAGTGAATGAACATTACCAGTCTCCTCAAATTTGCTTAGTACATCAGTTATTTTGTTTTTCCGAAGATGTGCATTCTGTGTGGTTTATTACTCTGAAATGGCACTTGACTATTCCAAGAGCTAAGTCGTTCAGAGGCCAAGTAATCCACTGGCGAGGATGTCTTGGTGTGAGGAGACTGGATTACACTCCCAGTACTCAGCTGCTGTGTGATCCAACAAGTTACCTCAAATCAGTCGTGTCTGTTTGCATGATCTTGCAACATCTCTTGTAAACAATGAATATTAAGAGATTGTTGAAAGGTGTTTCTACAGTGTCTCACAGAGGAATGCCTGACTGCCTTTAAAATTTTGGGGTGCTACAATAAAATGAAGCAGTCTGGTGATTCCACCTAATATTTGTCTCAACATCTTTAAAATAAATGTAGACTGCGAAACCAATGGAAATGACAATGGGCATGGAATAACCCTGCACTTTGTCTGCATCTTGAAAAGCCTTGGCTTCAGTGATAGCCCCAGAACACCATACATGACTCAGGAAAAGGAATAGTAAATTACTAAGAATCCCAAAAACGTACAGCAAAACAAGCTCCAAACACCTTCAAAACCTATTGCTGCTCTCCTGAAATTGGAATATGTAGGTGATATCAGCTCCATTAAGGAAGAGCCGGGTCATTGGAGGCATTCAGTAACATCTCCTTCCTCAACTTAGTGCCTAAAATGCTTGTGTGAAGGCTCACAGGTTTGTGAGAGGCATCATAGCTGCTGTGGCTCTTACTTTGACATCTTCTGAGGATTCCTTGGCATCACCCCAGCAAGGTTTTAACAGTTTTGTGAGAGACTAGCACCAAACCATCCAAAACCTGAGACAAAGTGGGATCAGGATTTTAGATACTGGAGAGAAGCAAAGGAGACATTTCTTTGCTGGAACCTTTGAGGCTTCAGCACTTCATTTGTATCCAGGAGAGGGGCATCCTTTCACAGGGATTAAAAGCTGCTCAGCTAACACCAAGTAATTCCCACAAGATTATTAGAATTTGTGACTCTGGTGGCCTTGCCACCCAAAACAAGTCACTTCTGGAGTATTTTATTTGACAGTGCTGAGGCTCAGTTTAGCTGAGTTCATGTGGGTTTTGCCCACATGAAAGCAGGGGGTTCATCATGTGTTCTAAGGTGTTGAGGAGCTGGTTTTGTTTTCTATACCATAGGCACTAGAGTGGGATTTAGGACCTTGGCTCACAGGCCTTGTGAGAAGGTTCAGAGTTACACTGGGCATGTTTTTTGTGTGGTCAGTGGCTTCATTACCAATGACAATGACACACATTGACCTGTGTGTGTGGTATGTGTTTGGGAATACCTGCAGCTGGAGTTTTTCAGGCAAGGAATGAATTAGTTGATCTGAGCATGTCTGTGCATGGACTGGTCTTATTTTCTTTTTCATGCCTATAATTAAATATTTTTCAAAGGGAGCTAGTGATTTTACAGGTATCACTTTCTGAAGGAGGTTGTGGGTTGGTTCTTTTTGACTAGTTGTGTTTAGAACAAGGCATTAAAGAAACACAAAAGAAAGCATATAAACTCCATCTCAATTATAGACAACTCTCACAATCACAGTCCATTAAGAAGTTTTAGAAGATGTATTGAATATTTTTGAATAACAAAAATTCTAAAGTAATAGTATGAAATTATTTTCTGATTGCAGTTAGCACTCCTAAAACTAAATATCAAAATATAATTTTTTTTTAATATGTATTTATATTTGTACACACATACACACGTGTATGTATGTATATATGAACATCATATGTTTTGGACCAAATCTCTTGTGTTTTGGCTGTGCCTGATGTTAGTCACCACTGCAGAGATGAAAGCCTCTGAAGTACAGGGATGGTTCTTAACACAAAGTTTATAGCAAACTCTAATCCTTCAGTACAGACAATAACCAAGACCTGCTGGTAGAAAACTGAAAGCTATCTCTAGTAGCTAAGATAATTAAATGTGTATTGACTTTTTAATAGCAGCTTCCAAGGTACAACTCAGGTGCAGCTCTGCTGTGCTGCTGAAGTGCCTCAAGCACTTGCACTGTTAATGGTGTGGGGTCCTTGTGCTCAGGGAAATGGGGTCTCTGTTGCAGAGCTCAGTACAGTCTCAAGCTCCCACCCTCAGCTATTTCCTCACTACAGTTCCTGAAAATGAGAATGGTTTCATTATATGAAAAAAACCTCAAACCAACCCCTTCAAGTGTATTAGTTCTTCTAAGAGATGTTTCTAGCTTTGTTTTCATTGTATCAAGCATTTTTCAAGGTGATTGTCTGTGTTTGGGTTTTTTCCAGTAACAATTCAGGAAAGCCTTCTGCTAAGGTTTTGCTTTTTCTAATCTGCTGCAGTGAAACTGCTTTGTAGAAACATTCCCTCCCAAGTGATTGAAGATGTGCAGTTTACTAAGCCAAATCAAGTTGCAAAATAGAGATAATTAAATTACTGACTTGCTTCTATAAAGGTGCTGCTGTATTATTTCATACCTTCCCTTCCTGATAATCAAAATAAGAGGTATGATTTATTTGCAAATATGGGAGGTATTATATTCTTCTGCAACCAACAAAATATGTGATTTTGGGAGAAAGAAGGCAGAGAATAGCTGGGTTACTAATCTGTATTTTGCCCAGAACCACTGGTGGATGACTGGACATTAAAACTGAGTATCTGTGAATTCTGTAATGTCATTAGGGTTTTGGTAAGAGAGAAAAATAATTTGTCATGGATTTATATAAAAGGATTTTTGGGTGCACTCCTCTCAGATCAGTGAGTAACCAGGTTTCTCTGAAAGCTCTTTGCAGCTGTGGTATGTCTAAAATGCACAGTCTTTGGCATTTTAAGTAACAAAGCTTTATTTAGTTATTAGAGGGACACTGTGCAAAACATAACACACAACCTTAGCAAGCCTAGCCCAGCAAACAAACAGAAATGGAAGAAAATGACAGCTTTTAATGGTTTCCTCAGCTACATTAATGCCTTTGACAGTCTTGAAAAGAGAATTCCTAATGAGAGCTGAAACAAATGTGTGCAGGAAGTGGTCTTGCTTTTGCTGCTGCACATTTGGGTTCCTCTAATTGCATCAATAAGGAATTTCTGCTCCTCATCTAATGAATGCCTTTTGACTACTTTCTGAAAGGCAACTGGCTGTAGGGATAAACACTGGCACCTTTTGTATGAAGTCACATAAACAGGTTTCAATTGCTAGCTATCAGCCCTGGAAACACTGTGTTATAATGCAGTACAGTAAATCCCACTGTACCTTTTTATTTTTAATTTTTTATTAAGCCTAGGTTTCCCTCTGCTTTGCGTCTGGTATGATACCTCATATCCTGAGGGTGCTTTTTAGTCTCTCTTGCGTTGGGCAGCAATCAGGCATTTTTTCAGAGCTGTTCCTGCACCATCTCTCTCCTCAGACAACTCAGAATTCATATGATGCTACAGTACCTGGGTCTTTACTTCATTCTGGGTTCAAAAAGTGAGTTTGAGAGCAAGGACTGGGGTTGGGGAGACAGAGGGGGACACTCTGAGTTTGATTATTTTTTTTCATTGTTGTCGTTTTTCTCCCTAAACAGAGGCACAGTTGGTGCAGGTGCAGTGGATTACTTATGAAAGAAGTTTTCTATTTAAAAACAAGAGAGACTTTAATGAAATCAGTAGAGGGTTTGTACAATAGGTATTGTATTAAACCAGAGCTCAGGCTTCACATTGATTGCGGTATTTAAATTTCAATGAGTTGATTATGTATGAGAGTAAAATGACCAGTATTATGAATGTACAAAAAAGAGACATGGAAGAGCTGTGCCAGAAAAGTGAGAAAAACGTTCCCTTTATAGTCCCTAGAGTTCAATAAAGCACCACTATTTCCCAGCTTTTAAAAGCTCTTTTATCACAATGGTTCATACCTCGCATTCCCTGGAGCCTGATTTGTTATACGTGCAGGGTCCTGTTCCATTCAGCAGCATCTCACTGGTTTCAGTGTTGGTAGGTTTGTAATCTACATAAAATTCCTGTGTGCTTGGAGTCATTTGCTTCAGCGACTGTCTTTTCTTTTTCCTGTGCCTTCTCATGAGAGAGCGCTGCTGCAGCTGCTTCATGCTGGCAGGGTAACGCTTCCATGACACATAGATCACCAGCAGGATCACCAGCACAGACAGGAAAAGAGCCACACTGCCTGCTATGATTTTATGGAAGGAGATGTGTTCTGTGTCGTGCTCGGGCTCGGAGCTGGATTCGGTGGCTCCAATAGTTGGGGGCAGAGGGGGCTTGCTGTCATGTTTAGGCCTGGTGAGTTTTGGTTTAAACGTTGGCTTTGGGAGAGCTCGTGCTAGTTCAAACCTTTCCGTGGTACTCTTGCCACAGATGCTGTAGTTTTTCACTGCATCAATAACATTCACCCCTTGCAGCTCTTTGGGGCTGGCACAAATAATTGTATTTTCCCTCAACCCTTTAAAACTTTTAAGCCAGTTTACCAGAGAGCAAATGTTTCTACTGCATTCCCATATATTCCCGGCAAGGCTGATGTCATTGAGAGATATCCAAGAATCCAAAATTTCTTGACCAATAAATGTGAGCTTGTTTGAATCCAGGTTGAGGCGCTGTAAATTGGGCACACACTGAAAAACACTGGGTCCACTGAAAGCTTCTATTTCATTGCCAGATAAATCAAGTCTTTGTAATGAGCTCCAGGTCCAGGACATAGTTTGTCCTATCACACTGATTTTATTCCACTGTAAATAAAGGTTTTGAAGGCTGACTAGCCTTGGAAAAAGTGCCAGGTTGAGCTTAGAAAATTGATTGTGCTCCAGATGAAGCTCTTTCAGTCTGATCATACCTGCAAAGACATTCCTTGCTAAACTTCGGATGCGATTATAACCCAGGTCCAAGAGTTCAAGGTTCCTACAATCTTGAAATATTCGAACAGGGATGGTTCGTAGGGAATTGGACCGCAAATGTAAACTCAGCAGCTTCCTTAAGCCCCTGAACTGTTCAGATCCCAGAGACTGCAGCTGATTGTATGACAGATCCAAATTCCGGAGATTTGTCACAGGTCTGAAGGTATTATTAAGAAAATAGGAGATTCTGTTGGAACTCAAGATCAACTCTTTTAGTCTGCGTATTCCACTGAAAGCATTTTCGTCAATATTGCTGATGTGGTTATGGTCTAAATAGAGCCAGGTGAGTTGATTAAGACCTTTAAATTGATTGTATTTTAGTTTTTGGAGGCTGTTATATCGAAGGGACAAACCTAAACAACCAGCAGATATACTTGAGGGAATCTCCTGCAATTTCTGAGATTCACAATATACCATTTTGCCTTCACACCTACAGCCCTTAGGGCATCCTCGTTCAGCAGAAGAAAGCATTGTCAGTAATACAGTAGGGGCTATTACCAGAGCTACAGCTGATCCGCTCAGTAGCCTAATTACATTGAAACCTGGAAATAAAAACAACTTAGAAAAGTTATCCCCCCACACATCAATCATTTTTTTCAATCATGCTAAAATCTTTTACTTCAACAATCATTTACAAAGCCCTAGCTCAACTCGGCTACTTTTCACATTGGGTTTTTTTTACTCAGCTTTTTTTTTCTTTTAAGAACACCCTGATACAAGTACTGAAAAACAGTTGGGTAAAAGGTGTAATCCCTAAGTCATTTAATAACATAACACATCAAGGTAAGTCTATGGAGTAATTAAAGCACAGGCTATGCAGTAACTATGAACTATAAATTAAAAAGATAACATGAAAAACATACCCATCCTTTGTGGTGTTCAAAGGTCGTCCTTAGGTCTTTTGTTTTTTGCTTAGTGTGCCACAAGCATGGCAGCCCCTGTCAGCTGCACTGTAGTGAGTCAGGGCTCGCTGACACCCAGGAAGAAAAATTGGACCCCTTGGGAGATGGACCGATTTTGGAACATTATTCTTTGCCAGCCGTGCAGAACACTCCAAGAATAAATCAATCCCAACACCGCATTCGCAGCAAAATGTCAGATTCTTCCTAGGTAATAGGATCTTCATGGATATTACGGTTTTGCATCTTTCTAGTTAAGAACCTGGCTTTTAAAACGTTGCTTTATAGGAGAGCATGTTGGTCGGTGCTGCCCGCAGCGCTCAGCTCTGGGAGCTGCCACCCCTGTACTCCATGGGCCAGCGGCTCGCTGGCGGCGCGGCCGGCCGGGCGCGGCAGGTGCGGGGAGCCCGGCCCGGGACGCGGCTCCGGCACTGCCGCGCTCGCATGCCGAGAGCTCCGGCCGACTGTGGCGGGCTGGCGCCGGGCGCAGCCTTATGTAAAGCTGCCCCCAGCGGCAGCAGCACCGCGGGCATGTGCAGTGCCTGCCTTCCCTTGCAAATGAGCGAGCTCTCCGGGGAGAGCGGGCGCTGCTCGCCGCCGCTGCTCCCTGCGCAGTGGGCAGCTCCGTGTGCGCTGCCGAGGGTGCCGCGCTACCCAGACCCTCTCTGTGTGGTTGTGAGAGCTGCCCTGTATCCCTGAGCTTAACGGCTCAGCGGCAACTGCTGAGACTTTCGTCTCAAGGACTGACGTGACATTTGTAGGACATAGATACAAATTTTTGGTCCGAAGGATTTTTTTTCTTACTACATTGGACATGTGTTCATATAACCTTTTAGCAATCACTGTTTTTCAGTGAAATATCAGGCTCCTCAGTGTGTATCTTATCAAGTGCTTTAGTTTAGACACTATATTTTACAACGTGAAAAATGTTTTTGGAGCTGACATTTTGCCTTTTTGCTTTCTTCTTCTCTGTTAACAGGCACAGTGCCAGGAGGTTAGAAGAGAGTACTGTGCTCATTTATTTTCCAACTTGCTGTCACTTTGTTCCACAACACTAACACTTCAACCACAGGCTTCCAGAACCTTTACAACATAGCGACTAAGCAGCTTGGTGTAGTACCTTAATGAGGTGAATTGTTTTTACTGTCACTTAGGACATGGACAAGAGTTTATGTGAAGGTACAATAATGTAGAGGTTTTTATATGTGCGATGCTCAACAGTCCTCATATATCACCAAGAGAGCCACCTTTTCTTTCCTGAGTTTTCCGTCTTCCCTGCATGCTGTAGGGAAACAACACATCCTCTCATCTGGGCAGAGCAAGGGTAAGATGGTGTTACAGCAAGTACACCATGCTGGCAGTCTTCCTTCACCAAGAAATATGTGATCACAGATGATGGTGGGGAAGTGGAAAATCCTGGCTCTTTGTCATGCAGGAATGGGCAGAAGGCTGAAGAGAAGTGTACTGCTCCTTGGAAGAGAAGTGCGGAGTGCAGTCCTCAGATGCAGCCAGACAGTGCTGAGAACTGCTTTGCCTTTCTGGGGCAGAATCCTTAGCCTTGCAATAATGTGCTCTGTTTTTGCCCTTATTATTTACTGCCGTGAGAATAGAATAACTTAAAATGAGGTGAAACTTAAAATTTTCCAGGCATTAAAATGCCACCTTTGTTAGTGCTTAGGCTGTGAATGACTTCAAGTTTACAGTAATCCCACTAATATTAACACACCAAACCAGAGTCCCCAAATGAGGAGCGCAGCCATTCCTGCCTAACAGCTATGAACATCCTTCATGTCAGAAACATATTCCTGCGTCATGGCACATTCTGTGAGAATTCTTCCCTTTGGGACAGATTGGTGGAGAGGGAAAGGGTTAATTGATCCATTAATCTCTGTCAGCATCACCATCTCCCCTTGTCTGCTACAGCTTGTTTGGGGCTCTGCAATCCGGTCTGTAGGGTCGAGGAGCCAGCGACAAACTGCAGAGTGCACTGGGAACTGGGCTGTTCTGCTGACAGCAGTGTCACGTGCCAGTCTGGTGTCCTGGTATAGGCTTTCCATCACTGCCTTGGGGTGTCTCTGTTCTTGATGGAGCAGGAAGAAGACAGTTCAGACCTCTGGTAAGTCAATTTGTCTTTTGGAACTGCTGCTCTTCCTCTCTTGACAGTAGATGTCTATGAGAAGTAAACTCTTTATTGAAATGAATCTTTTAGGTTCCTAAACTTAAATGGTCTGAAATTAGGTCTGAATCTTCACCTGGTTCAAGCACAGTGTGTAAAACTTCCAAGAACATCCAGATCCTTTCTCCTGAAGAATTGGTGCTACTTAGCGTACAGATGGCACTCAGCCTTCTTCCCAAACTTTGTCTGTTCTCTGGCTTTTCCTTTTTTTGTTTCTCTCCCTCCTCCACCTTGGTTATGGACTTAACAAGTAACTTCTTGGCCACCATGAGTCAGCAGAGCTTCAGCAGCTTTCCTAGGGTTTTAATAATTGCCAATATACTGGACTAATAAGAGGGAACAGCCACTCTGTTACCAAGAGTTATTTTCATTTTTCTGAAAGGGGTGAGACATCAAGAGATGAACAGAGAGAGCATCAAATCTATGTTAATGGATTGCCAAATTGAATTTTCTTTACTGAAATCCTTTTTGAATTACACAAGCAGGAAAAGTGCCAGAGTCTGATAAACAGTTTTTTAAAATTACATTTCTGTATCTTTATACAGCAGAATAAGTTCTTCTCCAATTGTGGAAATAAAGCTCCTAGTATGAAACAAATCCCAGTATGAAACATTTCTTACAAAATTTCAGACTGGTCTGGCCATATAAAGGATGAAAAAAAGACAATTAAGTTAAAGCTGTATTTTACATAAGAAGATACCTTTGCCTTGTATCAGCTACACATTGTCTGTCAGTGCAACCCCACTGCATAACCATTCAACTCATGGAACAGGAAACAAGACCTTGAGGCCCAAGTGGTTAGCTTCTCCTATGGAGAAGCTACGGATAGTTTCCATTAGAACTAATCCCATAACTCCTGAGTGCCCAAAACCCAGGAGTTTGCTGACGCGTTGGTGTGAATTTAACTTGTGCTCTGTGTGAGTTCCTGTGCATTCATTCTGCAGGATGCTTGCTGTAGGCACAGGGCATTGTAAGCTCACCTCTCTGTTAAGCCCTGCAGTTCCCAGTCAGGAGCAGGAGGGAGAAAGCGACTGAAGTCTCAGTGACTTCATGCTGATGGAACATTAGTGCTCAGGAACAATGTTAATCCATCTGCCTGAGAGAAAAGTGTTTTAGCCAATTCTGCAAAGAAAAACTTCTTAAGAAAAATATTTTATTTATTTGTGTAGTCTTGAACACAAAGTTCAAGTCTGTGTTTTGGGATTTCATCCTTAAACGTAAACTGAGATACCACAGAACCTGAGATGCTCATAAGTTTTAAGTTTTACTATACCATGATCACTCTAATGTTTTTTCTTGTGCTTTTTCTGAGGGGGAAATGGCATAGATCAGGAAATACATTGGCAGATGCGTTATTACATATGCCTTAACATTCATCCAGATGAAAAGAGATGTGTTGGGCAGAGCCTGTGATGAACACATAGTTTTCTTCATCTACATGACAGAGAAATTCAAAGTTGTTTGGAAATTATGCACTGTCCTAAAGTAGCGATGGTCCAGATTTTTCTCTTGGTGCTAAATTTTCAGTAAGTTTTCTATCTGGATATTTATTCTATATTGATTTCACTGCTATCTGATTGTGTAATAATTTGCCTCGATTCAATTTCATGTTTGATTTTGGTTTTGCTTATGTAGTTAAATTCCAATGTGTTTTCTTTTTCCATTCATTCTGGCTGAGTTCTCTATGCCTAACTGCAACTTCCCTATGGAAAGCTTAGTATGAACTGCAGCCAAAATAGTAAATGGTGAAACAAAAGGTGCCATTCACTGTGAAAGCCTGTTCCTCTACAGAGCTGGTTTGGAATTGAAACATTTCACAGAGAAACGGGGAAACAGCAAATTGTGCATTTTTCAGGATTATGAGAAGGCACCTGTAATGGCCAGGTACATCTGTTTGCTAAGTACATTTGAAAAGGGGAGTGACAGAATTATCAGGTTTCAGTAGAATGGGGGTGAGGGGCAGGGAAAGGATGTAAACTTCCCAGGGTGTAAGAAACCAGATGCTAGTGGGATTCCATGCCAATCACTCAAAAGCCTTCTCCTGTTCTGTCACATGGTTCACCTTAGCCTTCCTCAGGATATTCTGTGCTTACTCTTTAAATCCATTTAACGATGATGTTACAGAGAAGAGAAGAGAAATAATTTTAAAGGTTTCTGTTACTCCCATGAGAAGTACATTCTGGAATGCAGTCTGAGCTTTTCTAGACACAGTGCATGATGTTCATAGTGTGCAAATTTTGGAATTCAGACCAGACCAGAATACAGCATTTTTCTGCTCATAGACAGAGCTCTTGGGTCTGGGAGTGCCTTGTTGTGTGAATCACACATCCCTTTGGGGAGCTGTAGTTAGCAAGTGCCACACTGTGTTCTTTTTGGGTTTATGAAGTGACACTGTGTGTCATTCCCTTGACTTTATTTCCCTATAAAGAAGCCAGGAGTCAGCTGGGTTAGCAGTAGTAGCTTGCTCTAAATGGTACTGTAGTGTGCTATCACTGTATCGTTAAGAGAGATAAGTCTAATAAAATGTGTTTGCAATTTTTGAGCCGGTGATTAAATGAACCTGCTGTTCCATGAGGATCAGATTAGAGCTGGGGGCGTACAACTCCCAATGTAAATATCAGAGCGTGGGATGGCAGAGGGAAACTCAGGATGCAGCATTTGCTGAAGGCAGACATAAGGAAAGGGAAGTGTGGGAAAGCCAGGTTCAAGGAACATGCAGGCAAGGGAAATCGAGGCAACAGAGAACGTTCAGAAAAAATAGGGAAAGAGGATTGAGAGTAGAGAAGATCTTATCCCAGGAGTTGATTTGTACTGCCCTAAAGGACCATGGTGGTAAATGGTAGGTAGGGGAGATGGCTAAATGAAAATACTCCCTTGCTCTTCCGCTAGGAACAACTAGCTTTGCAAGGCGTCTCCCAGCCTTTGTGAGGATGAAAGGATCGAATGTTTCACACTGATAAGCTGAAGGAGTGTAGGAGCCAGGGCCTCCTGTAATGTGGGATAGCTTGCAGAGAACACCAGGGACACATGTGTCAGTGTGTGTGCCCACAGGGTCTCCTCAGGGCCCTGTCCCAGGGCCACTCCGGCTATCGCTTTCCTCACACACAGTTACACACTGTTGGGTAAGGAAGCTTTTCCAGCTGAGCACTTCTGTTTAAGTCTTAGCATTGTGGACAGGGGCCTCTGCACTGCCCCGGGGCAGGTGAGGCTTCACACAAACCTTTGTTCATGGCACCCACTGCCTGCATTTTTCTGGATCTGATCGTAAGTCCTTTATCCGTAATAGGCATTGGACACACAATTGTTCCTCAACAGGCTTTTTGTGCTATGGTTTTGAAGCTGTTTGAGGGCAAGCAGCCTGTGCTTCAGTCTTGTCCTCCAGACACACGACATGAAATGCAAAGCTATCATTTTACTTACTCTCTGAAATTGATATGATATGACCACTTCTGTTTCAATGGATTTAGTGTTGATCTATTCAGGCTTATCCTGCAGCATCTTCCTGGAAAGTTGAGTAGAAGCAGCAGAAAGTGCTGAAGGATGAATGATCATCACAGAAGTAGAAATTAGTTATATCTTCCACATAGTGCTTCAACCTGCAGAGTATGAACGATCCCCACCATAAGTGCCCTGGAGATGTGTAGGGGTGAAATGCAAGGCCGTGTTGGTGTTCTCTGCTTGTGATTCTGCCTGCAGTCTCTGTGAAGATGCCAGAGAGATTAGGTTAGAATAAACCCAGGCTTCCCACTCTTCCATAGGCCAGGATGCCATTGCTGGAAGAATGCCTACTGTCTGATTGTCCAGACAGCACTTCCAGGGTTTGTGTGGCCTGAGTATTGAGAGCGCCTTAGGTATCACCATGAGGTGTGCTTTGTCTGGGAAGAATGATTTGTCTCTGTCTTGGTTTAAAAGACAAATGTCTGCCAAGGAAGGTGGAAACCTTCCTGGAATGGAAAGATAACTCTTCCCTTTGAAAATTACGGGACTTCCAAGCAAAAGTATGGGAAAAGGAATAACAGTTCTTGACTAGAATATATGTATGTAACAAGACAGAACGACAACAACAAGGACAATAAAACTCCCAGTAATGGCCTTTCCCCACGCGTTAGGCGCTTTCCCCTCTGGTGTAGTTGGGGCCACAGCCGGCAGGGGGCGCTGCTGGCTCCGTGTGAGGCAGAGGGGCCGCGGTGACTCCCTCATGGCTTCAGGGGCAGCCAGTGCGAGCCCTGAGGCCTCCGGGGTAATGGGGGCCCCGGGAAGAGAGAGCTGAGGTGTGTGGGGTTCGCTTTCCCCAGACGCTCATGTGTACGGTGTGAGTATCCCGGCCATGGCAGCCGCCGAGGTTCCAGTCAGCAGTAGGGACCCTCTCTCCGGAGACACGGAGGAGGTGGGGGCCCGGCTTCCCCTGAAACACTCGCGGAGATGGTGAGGGTCTTCCGGCGCTGGTGGGTGCTGAAAAGTCCCTGTCAACCGGCAGCTGGGACCCCCTATCCCTCCTGCAAGCAGCGGGCTCACCTGCGGGCAGCAAGGAGAGCTCCGAGCAGCACCGAGCCCCTCAGCAGGACAAATCCAGCACCAGAAACCGCCCGAACTGCCCCGCTCTCCGCACAGCCAGCGTGTTCCCCCTCAGCTAAGCGAGTGCCCAACCCCCGTTTTCCCCTTCCTGGAAGATTTCAGTGGAATGCGAGAACCATTGGCCAGATCTTTTGTATCGGAATTGCTGACTATTCGTTTCCCGGGAGTCAACCTCCTCTCTTCACGGCGTCTTTTTTTTCAGGTGACAAATGGGAGAAGATTCACTGAAAAATCAGTGAAAGGATTCACTGGGAAAAACCCAAAGCCCACAACAGTCTCCTGGGGTAGCTGACTTGGGCCTTGCTAGAACAGTTCTGTGTGTGCGTCGGGGGCGGACTGTGAGGGATGGCAGATGAACTTCCCGGGCAGCCAGATTTAAGTAGACATCTCATAGAACAGTTTTGTTCATGGAGAAGTCTACAAGGGCTGGGACATCAGTGTAGAGGCATTGCGTAACTGAATCCAAGCAGAGCTGCTGCCTGGCCCCGAGGAAAAGCAGTAATCCTGACAATGTCCAGTTCTGGCCAGAGGGAAAGGAGTGAGCTCTGAGCACGTGCTGTCATGTTGGTAAGAACAGGAACAGGAACGTTTGGCTAAAGACGAGGTGGTGGTAGCGTCAGCCATGTGGCCATTTGGACAGTTTTGTTTTTCACCAAGCCTTAGATTTTTCAGTGTTCCATGTGTATGTGTAGTTAAAACCCTCAGGGCTGGCCTTCCATTCTCAGCTGTTCCCTCTGCCCTCATGCCTTTGCCGGTAGCTGCTCCTTTTTAACTCCTACCCTTTGCGTACCTCTCTGAGGGATTAGTATTTGTCATTTGCACATCACGGAGCACAAACAGATAGTGCATGTTCACACATTTCTTAGGAATTTCAGACCTGTTCCCTGCCATGCATTTAACTCTGTGGGGCTCCAGATGAAGCTGCCTTGATATCTCGCTGTGTGCTGAGGCTGTAGAATTAATTATTATTCCAGGTCAGCCCTGGAATATCTGTGGGCTGCAGTGGCTCCTTTACTGTTGGAGGAATGCAGCTGGCAAGAACTTTCATTATAGGAAACCCATGACATCCACATCATATCAAAAACCATTATAAGTGTTTTCCAAACTTGAGCTTTTTTTCTAATTTTTCTTGGGACTCGATATCTTCACTTATGAGAGAGGAATCATGACATTTAATTATTCTATAAGCTTATCAGCATAATAGATGATTTGCTTGACTTTTTGTCTGACACTAGTTATATTCAAACATATATCCTTTCCATCAGTTCAGCTGTCTGTTCCTTTTTGGAATTCCAACACAGGTTATTCTGTATCTCCTGTAATTTTTATTGCTTGTTATGGGTATCATTTATTTTGATGCCTTTTTTTTGAGCTAGAGTGGCTAAATAGCAGAATTCCATGTGAGGACAATGTAGTTGTCAAATATATAAATACAGACTTCTTTTTAAAATTATCTCTTATCTGTGGTTAATAAATTTACCAATGTCTGTTCACTTACAGAACCTTTCTAACGTTACAAGAATACCATTTTGAAAATGACTTCAATAGCTGCTGAATATTACCTTTAATTTTCTGTATAAAAATTGTGACTAACATATTTTTAGCTTCTTGAAACAAAAGAAGAAACGTAGCATTTCTTAGCATCAGACCTAAACTAGCAGAAGACATTTATTGGTGTACTTCCTAGTCCTACTGCTCTTCAGCATAAGCAGGCATACAGGGGGCAGGAGGGCAGAGTAGCATGGTTTCATTTGACCTGTCGAAGTATTCTAAAATAATTTCCAGTTTCTCCTTTCACTTGCTTATGCATGAAAAACTCCACAGAGAAAAAAGCATTCCAGCTATCCTCTGTTAGGACTCCTGCCTGGACTTCAGTGTGGTGTTCTGAGGCTGTGATTTCCAGTCCAAAGACAGTGATGTGTTATTATACAGCATTAGTAACATTTTGAAGAGAAAACTAATCATGACAGTTGAGCAGATTTGCAACTGAAAGAGAAAAACATGAACAAAGTTAAGAAGCATATAATTGTGCTCATTCCCACCGTGACTAGCATAGAAATGATTTATTCCAAGTGGCTGCAGTTGCATGCTTAGTCACTTCCTTGCCTGGCTTCAGCCTAATGCTGTTTTCTGCCATTTTCCTGCAAAAAAATGTTTGTTCTCTTTTTCATTGAAAGTTTCAGATTTTTTAGCTTTTAATAATTCAGTCAAGTCTTTTTCAATTAAACAAGCTGTGGCAGCTTGTAGATATTCCAGCTTTGGTAGCCTGGTGTTCCTGAGAAGGCTCAAAATGTTAATTATACTGACAGTCTTAGTTAACCAGCCTGTAATCAGCTGCTGCTTAGGCAGGGGTCACTCTCCCAGGCCAGTAATGGTGGACTAGAACTTTATGATTTAAAAGAAAATAAAATACATGCAGGTATGTTTTGACTGTTCCATTCTGTATTTGCTCTCCTTCTTTGTCTTTTTCCATTGGGGTATCTGGCAGGCAGAGCTCTGAAGAATGTGATTTAAATGACCTATTAGCTCGTCTTCTCATGTTTACCCAGGATAATTGTCTTAAATTAAATGTGATTAAATAAAAAAATAACTATACAACCAAACCCCAGCATGTTTGGATGATTTCAAAAAGTGCAACGAACTCCCATAAAATCAATTAAAAAAAACCCCAAACCTAGGTACCTGTATATTTATTTTGGATTCTGTGACAAAATACTCTACTGTTTATTAAAACTAAGTGTCTTTTACCCAATGGACATGACAGCAAACAAATGACAAACCAACTCAAAGCGACTCAGTATGTGTGTAAAACAGTAAATATCTGCAAACTGGTAATTGCTGATGGACCAAAATGCTGAAGGGTAGAGGAGAGGAAGCTGACATGAAGAGAAGAATTGGAGTTTTCACTCTTTCTTCTCTTTCTTGCAACAATATTAGGGTAGGCATGTTGTATTTCTGGATTTTATAAATCCTTCTATCCAGCGTTCTGTATCTCCTAAGTAGGTAAGAGGCTTAAAAGCACCTTTTCCTCTTGCAGCTTAGTTGCATACAGAAGTGGTTAGAAAGCAAGAAATGCTGCAGTTGATAACCAGGTAGAGGCTGTGGCCAGCCCATGTAGTGGAGACACAGGACAGCTGAGCCTGAGTGAGTCTACAGCTTCATTTTGTGTCCCTGAATGGTAACAGAAACTGGCAGAAAACAGAAACACTCACAGACTTGGACTCAGTTTTAAAACCAAACATTTTGCCTCCAGGCAGACGGGAAGCAGGGGCACCTCTATCCATGTGGTCTTAAAGGGAACCTCTTTTGTCACAGACACATGCAAGGAAGATCTTCTGTGTGTGTCATAGGGGAATGGAGAGGCTGCTTGCTTTGGTCTTCCAGCATATGTTTGTGTCATCATTTATTTGGGATTTAGACAGATTGATCGGACTGAAATCCAGAGCAGGAATAGACATGTGCCAATATAATTAACACAACAAAAACACTTCCTGTGGCCATTTCTGGTGCTCTGGGTCGAGCAGTTTCCTGTATTTCTTTGTAAGTCTGTAAACTTCTAGGAAAGGGATGTGCTTTATTCTATCAATATAGGACTAAAAAGAACCCAAATCTTAGGATAAGTATGTGCAGATGTAATATACAGAACAACTGTAAAGAGAGTGGTGCTACAATGTTATTTAGTTTGAAATTCATAAGAAAGATAGAAAAGAAGAACTTTTCAGGGAAAGCCAAATATACCTTTGGTTTTTTCTTTACATCACCAGTATGTCTCATTTCAGCTGTATAGTTTAGTTCATACTATGATAATTGAACCCACAATACAATGCCTGAGGGACTCCCAAGGTGATGTGCCCTGGTTCTGTTCAAGTGCATAAACAGTTCACACAGGGTATTTAGTAAAAGCTAAAAGACATGAAAATCTCATGTTTCAATGTAAAAGCCAGACAGTAACTAACTGGTGTTTGGAAAAGAAAAAACCAAGGTACCGTATGGCCACATTACTGAATAAGAGCTGTCTCTTATGAAGATCTTTGCAGTTTCCTTTCAAATACCCAGGAGTTGCCACTCCAAGACACAAAGGTGGAAGAGATCCAGTGCTCTTATCTGACCTAGCAATTTCAATGTTCTTCTTGGTGCGATTTGAACTCAAGTAGAGATACGCTGTTGGAATTGAGATATTTGTAAACGGATAAGTCTTGGAGTTGTAGCAGAACACCACTGCCTCAGAGCATTTCCAAAAAGAAAACTATAAATGTCCTTGAATGCATTTGCTCCTTACATAAATACCATGGTATTTGGAATTCTGGATCAGATACTTGCTGATCAAAAGATTAACATTTTAAAGAAGTCAGTACATTCATATGTAAAGACCAGGATTTAAAATTTCACCCTTTCATAAACACAGAAACATGAGAGAAAGAGTGAGTGCCAGGCTCTGTAACAGTTGAGCTGCAGACTTCTTAATTTTCGTAAAACAAAGTTTTACCCAAATCCAGCTTTAGAAAAGGTAATAACTGTTATTACAAAAAGAAAAGGTAATAACTGTTATTCGCAAAGTCCAAATCTGCTTGTGATGGTTTCTGTACCTTTAGTGAGAACTGTAGCAGCCTCCTTCTGTCATTGCCCATTACTGATGTGGTGGGAATTGCCATAGTACAGAAAAACTTCAAACTTGGATCTTCTGCCTGAAAAAAGTTGCTGTAAATTGCATCAGGGATGCCAAGAATGAGAGAACTCCTACTCTTAGTGTAGGGTTTTTTTCAGTCAAATGACTTAACTGCTGACAGTATTAATTATCATGAGAGTGTGGTTCAGTTGCAGAATTTCACAATGGGAGAGGATTCACCATTGGTGTATTTCTCTCTCTTTTTAAATATTATTTTAAATCTCAGATCATATAATGAACTAATACAATATGTTGCATGCAAAGATAAGGACTGGAGAGTTGCTGATCTTTTCAAGTCTGTCAAAATTAGCCTCTTAAATGTTCAGCATTTAATTTGATAGGTATGCCAGTGACCTTTCTTCTGTTGCTGTTCTTTTTCTCAGCTACTGGAAGTACTTTATGACTATTTTATTTTTTTATTTTCAAGTACTTCTCTAGGACATTTGTATTCTTTGCTTAGGTTGTCACTTACCTGCTATTTTTTACTTTAGGCCACTTGCAGCAAAAATGTATGAAATGCCTCATGTCCCACTGTGCCTACAATGTATTTGAAAAAGAGTAAATGCTTTTAGTGCTTTAAGGGTTTGCAGCCTCTGCCATGTTTTGCTGCTGTTTGTCTTTTGCATTCTGCACAATTTGCTTGGCGCTGCATGCTGATGCCTTGTCAGAGGCTGGCTCCAAGTGTTGTGTGTGTCCGTGCTGCCTTATTTGAAGACTCCTTTGCCAGCAGCAGCAAAGGAGTCTGCTTTGTTTCAGTTCCCATTCTTTTCATTGTTATCATTCAGGAAAGGCAGAAACCACATATGAAAGCATTTATGAATTCATTAGAGCTTCTCATGTTCTCAAACACAGATGAATTTAAAAATTATGGAGAGCTTTACACATCGTTATATGGAGTGATGCACTATTTCAACACTTGCCAGGAGTGCTGTTGAACAGGAATAGTAGTGGGTTGGATAGGGATGTGTAGGGCAGAGCAGCAGTGTCCTCCCGCACCTATGGATATGTGTGTCAGTGGTCATTAGTAGGAACTTTTTGATCAAGTTTCATGGTTTAACATAACAGTTACTGGCTGTACATTTTCCTGATTTTTGTTCCTTATGGAATTAATTACTGTCTCTGCTTGTCTCTAATTTGTATTTTACATTATTAGAACAGAGGTCAGAGGTAAATATTCCATGTAGTCACTGTTTGGGTAGGTTTACTCCTGCTATTCATCTATCACATTTTATACTGATTCCATTCATGCACTTTGAATTTGAGCATAATAACTCCCTAAGAGCTTTGAGTATGCATTAGACATGCTTGTGTCTGCTGTAGGTAGTATCTTTAGAAGATTGGTAAAATCTGAAATGCAAATACTCTGTTTTCTTGGAGTCTAAGACTATAGGAGTTGTTGCTGGCTTTGAAACAAAATGAATAAATGGGAACTCACTATAAAGTGCTGCTGCCTCTCCTGAGTTTTGCCATTACCTTTGTTTAATGGAATAGGTTTTGACATCCATCAAGCAGCTGTATTGGCTTCTCATTCTCTTTACTTCCTCATGAAAGGGAATTATTTCATGTGATGAAAAAGCAGTACGACTGTCTGTTAAATGCAGTCTGCTTGCTGAAGTCAGGAGCCATGAAAACACCACACAGTTGAAATGTTCTTGGCTCTGGTACTACAAGGGGTGTATCTTGTTTAGTCTAAACATACTGGCATGAAAGATGTTCTTCTCTTGTAGGTAGCTGCCCCTCATGCTGTTGAATGTCTTCATATAGGGTTAGGGAGACAGGCTTTAACATTGTGTCTCCAATTTGCATCTTAATTAACTTGGAACTGAAGCAGATAACTTACGTGACATTCCAAAGGGGAGATTTTGTGTCCCATTATTCTGGATTACTATTCCATGGGGAAATAGATCGAGATAGCCAGATCATCACCACCTTGTGAAAAGTCCCCCATGCACCAGTAGAAGCTCTTGTTTGCAAGGTTCATTTCTGCAGAGTAGATGAGAATATAGGATGTCACGTTTCACCTTTCTCTGCCCGTTCTTGGTCCCACAATTAAAGGTCAGTTTAAGTTGTGCATATTCACCTAGATTGCACCGGTGTGTGAGTAGTTCCCGTGTGTGTGTATCCGTGCACCGGTATCAGTTTGTCGGGTACCTGCCTTCAGGCTCATTGCAGCCTCATGACAGTGGTGTTCTGTGATGTGAGGTGTTTTCTTTCTCCCTATTCGGTCCATTAATCAATATATAAGTCCAAGTTGAATCACTTCATAAGGCACAAAGTAATTAAACATCCACATGATATTTAATACAGGAGTTTTACTATAGCAGACACAGGATGTGTTTTGATTTGTGGAAGATTGTTGCAAAATGTAATTGCACTGCAAAAAGATTACAAGGGAAATGAAATAATCCTTTTATCCAGGTCCTTGTCATTCCCATTTAGTTACAGCTGAAACAATAATGGATGCTTCTGATGCAAGTCCATAGGGACAGATGGGACCCACCCAGGGGTACTGAGGGAGCCAGCAGAGGTGCTCCCCAAGCCCCTTTCCATCATTTCCCAGCGGTCCTGGCTAACTGGGGAGGTCACAGGTGACTGGAGCTTGGCCAGTGGGACACCCATCTATGAGAAGGGCTGGGAGCATCCAGGGAACTACAGGAACTACAGGCCTGGCAGGTGTGAGGTTCAACAAGACCAAGTGCTTGCATTACAACACCCCCCTGCTTTCATATCTGGGGTCTTCAGAGCTTTATAATTAGACAAACATGTTTTGAATGAGTTACGGGGGAAAAAAAGGTAACAGCTTTAGTTTAAGGCACTGAATGGTTAACCTTCCTTCTCTTATTTCTTCTCTGCCAGATAAAACTCCCACCACTTCAGTGTTGCCATGCAATAAATTTGTTTTGTTGGATTTTTTCCCTGCTTTGACTTCATGATTCATTGAGATCAAACATGTGTTAAACTGCACTTTTAAAATTTCCGTTTATTATTTTTCTATGCTTGGTATTTTGAGGGCTGCTTGAAAAAGTTGACTTGTTTTTTCACTAGGCTAATCCTAAGTAATATTTTCTAAAATTAATTTTATTGAAAGAAATGCAAGTTTCAAAAATGTTGTTTTGTGTTTTTCAGGTTGGTTTTTTTTTTTGGTAGATGACAGGCAAAGGAATGTATTTGCTGTTGAGCTTGCATGAATACTCAGGACATCTACCATGAAATGCTCCTCTCCTCAGGTTTTTTTTTTGTTTGTTTGTTTTTTTCTGTCTTGGGTAGAGTTTTTTTTAAATTGTTTTTCTATTCTGCTCCTTCTCCATGGCTGCACCCAAACCATCTCGCCTTAAGAACCCTAATCAGCTTCCTTGGGGTAAAGAATGGCACAGAGTAAGCAAAGAACAGCTGTACTGAGAGGGATCAAAGGAGGGTGGCTGGCATAAAGGAGTTCTGGATTGTAGGCATTGTGGAATTAGGGTAGAAGAACGTAAATCCAGATACTAGGAAGGCAAAAGCATAGGAGACAGGAAAGAGAAAGGAGACTGCTGGATCTAGAAGGGTGTTTTTGGAAGTAAGCAAAAGCAGGACCTCTGATAGTAAAAACAGAAATCCACTTCTTTAGCACCAAGAAGTCATGATTGCTTTAATTGTAATCAGCTTTAATGAAAAAGCCTGGTTGTTGTAAATGAGAAACTGAGGCAGTTTAGGGCAGAATGTTAGGAGGGGACTCTGTCAGGGTTTGCAGCATGAGGGGAAAATTCTTGCAAGGATTAAAATTGTAATAACTCTGAAATAGGCGCCTCCAGGAAGGGATGAGAGCTGTGGAGAAGGTTGTGGTATTGAATAGGCTTGGAGACTTCTTGGATATTAGAACAGGGAAGGAAGAGTTTTTACAAAACCAAATGGGTTTGTGACAAGGCACAGATCTCAGAAAATACTGTCTGGTCAGCTTAAACTGAGACTCTGTTTTCAGATAGACACAAACAAAAGCCTGTTTGCACACTTTGGAAAGGCTCAAGGCACTTCCTAATTGTCTTTCATTTTATATATGTCTACAGGATCTCTGATATTTTGATAGAAGGACTCTCCATTTATTAGACCAGTGCCAGGATCCAGGTAGTACACAAGTATCAGTGTCAGCTCCTGTCCTTGGGACTCAGTGACCCCATGCACCATGACAGACTGGGGGTAGAGTGGCTGGAAAACTGCCTGGTGGGAAGGGACCTGGGGTTTATCCTTTGGACCTCACCACCTCTTGGGAGTAAAGCATTTGTCCTGGTGGGGACAGACAGTCACAGTAATGTGGTTACCTTATTTATCGTAGGTTAAAAGTGCACTTGGGGGAAGTTGTCACTTCCCAGGGAGTTGGTGGAGGGAGTCCTTGGTGTACAGGAAGCCTGTTGGTGTATGGGAGTTCTTGGATGGATTTGACTCAGGAAATGTTCTCACATGGTTGCTGCAATGAGCTGGCAATGGCTAATGTTGCACTTCCATGCAGCCCAAATCCAGCTGTGTTCTGTTGCCAGACATTTAACCAAGTCTAAAAATTTGATAGTTTAGTGTTCTATTCATAATTTCTCCTGAACACACCACAGCTGGTATGATTGTTGTATAATAATTGAGGTGGATGTGTTTGGTATTCTCAGATACTCCCTGGTTGTTGATTAGGGCTTTTATGTAACACAGACTACAGAATAGGTTCTGATGGCCTTTCCCTGTTGGGAGGTTATGCAATCTTTCAGTTTAATGAAACCATTTGGGTATACTGAATAAGAGAAAATCAATTTTTGAGGTATTGATTGCAACAAAATTCAAAAGGTCAAGTATAATGCTTGATCTTGGAGTCTCTGGCTTAATACTCTGTTCAGGTAGGTATTAAGTATTAGGCGTGGTTGCTCATCATGGATCAGGATCATGAAATAGAGAATGAAATGCTGTTTAAGGCAAGAGTAGCTGGCTCTCTGCATTTAGGACCACTCAGTGGGGGGTATTCAGGGATGAAATGGTTCTGGTTTTATCAATCTTCAATGCTTGCAAACATACCTTTAAATTATAACGCAAGTTCTCTTTAGGTCTTTAGTGTATAAATTATTAGCTGGAGCAGAGTCAGTGGACAGTCTACAAAAAAGGTTAATCCCAGCCCTAAAAGTTCATGGTATCACTGAAAAAAAGACATGACAGATGTTATCAAAAGAGTGACAGATACAGTAGTTCTTTTCAGAACTTTCTCATGACTGATGTTCTCTACAGCTTGATGGTTTGACATCATTGATCCATATTGATTTCATTGGGAAGTTCAGAATAGTTGCTGCCATTATTTAATTAGTGCTTCGAAGCTATTAAAACAGACAAAAAGCAGATACAGCAGCTTCAGTGCTGTTAGAATTGTAATGCTTCAGTTTCACAGCATTTTATACGCTGATAAATCAGGGGAACCTGCCAGCTTTATCTGAAGAGTGGCCTTAGCATGGATAGGAGAAGAATATTTGACAGCAGACAGACATTTAGACAGAGGAAGAGGAAAACCTAACTGTTCTTTGGATCTCAGTTCTTGCTGTGTTTACATCTTTGATTCAAACTATTGTCCCACATTCTGTGATGATAGATTTTTGTGAGATTTCCTTGGAATCACTAAATATTTAGTAGTGTTTTATTAGTGCGTGTCTTTTCAGAGCTAGAACTATTTATGGATTGAAGCGAGCATTTCTCAGTCCATCTTTGCTGTTTTACTTCATGGTAATATATAAGGATGTGAGCCTATTTCTTGTATTCTGTTGGTATGGAATGCACCTCTCTAGGTGTGCACATCTCATAGGGTCCTACTGTACATCACAGAGGTTTTCTTCTTCCCTGCTCAGGCTTATGGAGATAGACAACTTGGGAGACAGAAGGACATGGTGAATAGGCTGATGTGACCAGTGAATAGGCTCCAGCAGGATAAAGGTCTGGCTGCAATGTAATGTTGGACACTGCATGGAATGAGTTAAACTTCAGTCCTGAATCTTTAAAATTCTGTTTATCCTCCAGCGAGAAAAGGTTCTTCTCTTTAAGGAAAGTTAAAATTGTTCAATGGGAATAAAACTTTTATGGCAAAAATTGTTCCCTGAGGAAGAATGGAATTATAGGAACACAGACTTGCCTGCCAGTCTGGTCTCTGTGGGAATGACACCTTGTATAAACAGCATTTGTTCCTTTCTGAGTGTGTATTAAAGCAATATCTTTGGACACTTGTGGTGATAGAACTCTCAGACCACAGCCAAATTGCCTCCCACAGTGGAAGGTATTTGAATTGAAATAATTAGAAAAGTTCTGTTGGAAACATTTTAGTCACGGGGTTTTGCTATTGCAGCAAAAGGCGATTCATTCCTTGGGACTACAGAAAGGTATTTACGTTAAAATCAGTTGGAAAACTGGATTTAACTAACACCTAATAAACATAGAATTAATAAAAACTGATGCATATACAAAATAGTCTTAATTGATTACACACATTGCATTAGCACTTTTAGATGACATTGAATTTTAGAATGTATAATGTTTGAATACATACATACATCCCCTGAGATTGCAAGCAGCTCCATATTATTGCAAAATACGACATGCTGGTAACAATAAAAGAAACCAGTGATTTTATTGTTTTGTTTAGATTCCAGAAATCAGAGGTGAGGAACATGATAACTGTGTTCATAGTTATTTATTGGTAAATCCCTCATCTGCCTTAGTGTGACTGAGTTAGTAACAGCCAAATGGTTTGATGCTGAAGTGAGGGAGGATGCTTTAGAAGAGGTGCTGTACTGAGAGGTTTATTTTTCTTTCAAGGAAGATGGTATTAGTATAAATCATATTAACTTACTGGTGATAAAAAATAACAGCTTTAAATGCCACCAGTGCTAGCATAGTTTTTCAGGTTGGTTGACCTGAATGTAACTGGTAGCAATCACCCCTGGCACACTTGTGGCTGCTGCTGAGGCACAGTTTTTAATTCAGTGTGCCTGGGGTGCTGGACAAACTCTCTTTCCCTGAAGGTTCGCTGCATTTTCAGGGTATTAAAAAAGCTAATTAGGGGAAGGAGATGAGCTGAGCTTCATGCTTCTTCCACTGTTCTAAAATCCCAGCTCCTCCTGCAGCTGGTAAATACCAGTGTAGTTCAGAGCTTTGAACAGATTTCTCAGCTCAACTAATACAGGGTATATGCTGTTGTCTTTAGGTAGGCTCTAAAGGAAATTAAATAATTTATGGTATTTTCTGCTGTAATAGAAATGTGGTTTTGTTTACTGGCTTGACAAGTTATCATTGATTAAATAATTAACCCATATGATTCCACTAATAGCCAGAGAAATGAAACTTTGTATTTTGTATCTTCCATATAAGCTAAGATGCTCTGAGAAATCTGTGTCACTTCAGTGAGCTGCATTCCTTAAATCCTCGGGGGGCCAGAGGGCATTGGCTGTGATCCTTTGGTTGGCCAACCCAGCTCTCCAGTGCAGATTCCCCACTCTGGGCCAAAGTCAGATTTTAGTGGAAATAGTTGCAGTTCTGTACAGTGTAGAAGAGCTTAATGAGGTTTAGGATGATAGATTTCAAGTCTCCATTCCTTGGTCACTTCCACAGATGTTATAACTGTATCCAACTATCCTTGTGTAGTCTGGAAACTTTGTTCTAAAGTAGCCAGAGTTTTTTTGAATGTGTGATTCTTACCATAAGGGCTGGAAGCTAAGTGATAGGCAAAACCTCCAATCATTTAATAGAAATAAGCTTGTAATTGCTTTTTGTAAAGTATTTGAAATATTTGAAAATATTAGCCTTGGTGTTTAGCGTTAACTTTGATGGACAAAAAGAAGTACAAACATTGCAAGTCTGCCAAACTGCCATTCCAAAGGCAAAACCTGAAGTCTAAGGAATGTTACTAATAGTTTGATCTAAGATGCTGAACTTCAGAAATAGGCTGTAAGAGTATAAAATGTTCTTTGTAGGAAGGCTTAGATTTTTGCATTTCAAAAATAATTATATTTAGCAATTATTTGATTTTTTTTCCCAATCAGTTAGAGGTTTGAGACATTGTGTGTGTGGATGTCTGAAATTACTTTTATAGACATGTGCATGTTTTTGAGTGAAGTCAGATCCTTGGAATACCTGTTGTGAGAGGTAAAAACAAAAGCAAAAGTACTGATATTTCGAGATGCCCTTGGGGACATGTGATACTGCCTGAAAATTGAGTGAAGTGTTTTGGAATGAAAGGTCAGTACCTGGGCTTGTGATTTGTGAGCTGGGAGCCACAGAGGGGTGAAGGCACAAGCATATGGGATCCAAGCTCTGAGGAAGGACAACTGAGAAGTGGATCTGTAAGGCAGAATGGGAGACAGTGGGGAAATAAAAGTATTACTTGGAGAGAACATTTCTGTGGCACTTGGAAAGGCCGGCACTGGAGGATGAGTGCCCGGCACCCACAGGACAGCTGGGGGTGTGTCCTTCCTCTGTCCTCTGCAGCACAGGGCTGCTAGGTATGGCCCTCCCTTGCTGCTCATGGCTCTCCCAGGGCTGTTCTCTGCTCCCTCACAATTCCCACATCTCGATTTGATTATAGTGCAATATCTGTTAAGGCCAATATTAGCTATATTGAGGACTTCTCTTTGTCAGGAAATGCATGAAGCAGGCACAGCAAACTGCATGTGCATCTGGCCATGTGCACATCCTGTGCTTGGGTTTTCAGAAACATTTAGATTCGCAGTTAGGTATTTGGGTTATTAATGAAAAAAATACTATTTTTGAGGTGCTCGTTTCACACACATTTTGTAGTTGCACTTGGAAGGCCAAGGAAAATGTATTTTTCAGAGTGCCTGGCATAATGTGGTTGGTCTGATGGCAAAATCGTTAGCACTGGTACATTTTGTCTTCATTGCTGTTCAAAACAGTGAGGAATTCTGATGTGTGAGAGTATATTTGTTATCAAACTAAGACATACTTTAGTGGCATCTAGACACTTGTTTTCTGCTGACACTCAATTCATGTGGCAGAGATTGAAAATGGTAGTGGTGTGTACAGTGAATACTTCTACAGTGGCATGTGCATTTTATGAACTGTGAAATGAAGAGGATAACCTACTAAGTTTACTTTGGTGGAAAAGATCCGGAAGAATGAAAATATCAGTATAATTTCTTTAGTACTTGGCATAGCTGTTGGAAATATGCTGTTTCTCCAGCTTCATTTACTATTAATTATTTTATTTCAATTTATATTTTAGTTAGTGTGCTATGTTCTTTTTAGTTTAAAAGAGGAGGAGACTTTTGTAGGAATCTTCAGTGTTTCAAGATGAAATTTTCAAAGCAGTGCAAGTGATTTAGAAACCCAGTTTATGGACTGTGATGACAAATCTGGTAGCTAAGGCTTGTTATCATCACAGAGTTTATTTGGTTAACTGGAATAGTATTGGATCAATCCCTCCTCCTCCTGTATTTTAATAATCTAACAATGTATGTGCCACCTCCAACAAAGAAAACCAACAAAAGGGACGAAACACTGCCCTACCTGACCTATTCTGTCTGGAAGTGAGATCTGGAAGCAAGAGGCACAGGCTGAAACCATGTCAGGCTGAGTGGTGTGATATCCTGAGACAGGTGTCCGATCTCTGAGTAAGGAAGGGAATTAGATGTGCTGTTACTTTCTACTAAGAACCTCTTGGTAGCTGTTCTTTTTGTGTATCATTTTCTGAATTGCTCTCTGGGAATGGGCTGTCTTCTCCCTATTGATTGATTATAGAGGGAATGTAGAGTGCTATCTCTAGATGGCCTCCAGTTTTGTGCATTGAAGTTAGTTGGAGAAATTCACATGGGTGTCTGGATCCAGTCTGAAATTTCCAGTACAGGAGAGGATAATGCATTTAAGGATTAATTCCATTGTGCCTCCACAGTACAAATTCTTAGTTTAAACCCTCTAGCTGTTTTGAAATGTAGTTTGAAAATGTTGCAAACTGAAGGGGATTAATGAGATGTACATGGAATTTGGGCCAAAAATTCAGAAGGGGCTTCCACGCGATTTGGTACATAGTGAACATGAGTGTCAGCTATAGGTAGTGTGCTTTTCAGCAGACAGTTTCTGGTAGTCTGCTTTTCTTTCAGATAGTAGCATTGAGATGTGATTAGGAATTCCAGGAGACACACATGTCATTGTCTTTTGTTTTTGCTTCTTGTGTTAGGTAGCATCTTGAATTGGAGGGAAGGGAAAGAGGAAAAGAGAAGCATCTTTGAAATAGTTACAGTCCAAAAACAATGGAGCTATGGTCCTGGCTGATTTCTGTTTGCCTCATGCTGGGGGAAGTAAAGGAGTCAGAAGAGACAGAGCTTAGGCAACCTTGTAGTACCCATCCCTTCATTCCTGATGAGACCTGGAGGGGTGAGGAGAAGTGGAGAACACCAAAAATTAGCAGTTGTCCGAGCATGGGATTTAGCCAAACATTTAGTTACAAACAAATTATCTGGCTAAAGCAGCATTTGTTTGTGAATTGTTCATGAACAAGCATTCCTCTTTGCTTATATATTATTAACGTTGACATAGTTTGTGAACAAGTGTTAGCCCTTGGGCATAAACTGTTTGCTTGAATTATTTGCAATTTATTGTTCATAGCGTGCAGTTGCTCACCTGGGTCATGGAGTATTGTTTCTACTATGAGCTTCAGTGACTGAAGAGTAATGAATTATGGAGGTAGCAGTGAAACACAGTTTTATTCACTGCAGCTGTGGATTTGTACTAAGAGGCGGAAGCCACCCCTGGCTCAGCAAGGCCCAAGGTCAGCAAGTTGTGCTGCACATTGCCAATAGGTGGGAGCACATAATTTGGATATTACCAGTGTGTATTTTTTCTGTCCTACATACTTTTCCTAACCTTTCTCGCTGATTACTGTCAGAGGCAGGGTCCTGAGCAGTGGGGACCTGTGGCCTGATTTCTTACACTTGTTCTTTTATTTATATGAAATCCCAAACACTTGTGTATTTATCTTTTCTGGATGTGGTTGGGTGTAACATAGCACTATATTAACTGGGACTAATCTTCTGGAGATCTGAAAAAGCATTGCACATGAGCACAAACATTATACATGGGGTCATCTTATGGATTGCTTTTGTATCAGGTGGATTGTTCTGCTGAACTATGACAAAGATTATTTTTTGCTCACTTTACCATTGTAAACTAAGTTAATGGTTCTTTTTGGACCTGTGTGGTAGCAGAGAGAAAGTCATATGAAAATTCAGTGAATTGGAAGTTTGGGAAATAGGGAATAATAATAATTTGTATTTTTTAGTGATTTTCAGTATAGTTTGGAGTAGCTGCATAGAAGAAAAAAACTTAGGAACAACAACATACTAAAGATTTGACATTTATTCATTTGAATCTTTCCTTTCATATTTATTATTGAAGACATTCCTCCCTCTTGTTCAGGGCTTCCTCACACTAGTCTATTTCTGCAACCCGTTATTTATGCAGGACGTATGGATATATGTGTATAATGCAGTCCTATACACAAATGGTAAATTTCTCTGCGTGACAGTAGATTTTTTATTGTTGTTTAATACTGTGAGGAAAAGGAGGGTAAAATATAATAAAAATATAACATAATTTTAATGGCACATTGAATTTGTTTATCTATTCATATGTAAGTAATTGGTATTTTTTATATGCTACTATTTGCATTTTATAGTGTACTCTTGTAGGCAATACCATTAACACAACTCTAGCTACTATTATTGAGCAATGTAAAGCTATATTTTAGTGGTTATATCATCAATAAAAAAGCTCTTTCAAAACTGTTTTTTTCCCATCTTGAAATTTTGTTTGAGCTTCAGATGAAAATGATACATATATAGATTAGAATGAATGCTACAACAACACTGTATACATTGT
This sequence comes from Corvus hawaiiensis, assembly GCF_020740725.1. Classification (NCBI taxonomy): domain Eukaryota; kingdom Metazoa; phylum Chordata; class Aves; order Passeriformes; family Corvidae; genus Corvus; species Corvus hawaiiensis. The sequence goes on along the minus strand of NC_063220.1, from coordinate 32,642,481 downwards.
TTCGGTTATAAAAAATCTGTATTTAAAAATAAAACCAAGGGAAACCTTCTAAAGAGAAGGAGATAAGTACAAAATCAGAGCAGGAACTGACATGAGCTCATTAGGTCTGTCCCACTGGTTTCCAGTGCTGGCTTCACTTGCTGGTGGGAAAAGGTGAGGCCAGTGTGAGGAATCTCTTATTTGTTGGTGTGCAAAGTTTTACTGCACTCAAGCCCCCACTGCTATGCTACTGCTTATTTAATTGGACTTCTTCACACTTAAAATTGGATACTTACTTGATGTGTTTTCCTGGCTTGAGGCTTTTACAAAATAAATGCTATTTAGCTTGGTTTCTTAGGAAAATGAGGCTTAAATGATTACATTGCTGACTGTGGGCCCCCTTGAAGCACATCCCTAGCAAGTCCCACTGTGGGGAGGCTCTGCTCAGTTCTCAGAGGCCTGTACAGTCTTACACATCATTCTAAGAAGAGTCAAGATCGTGTATACTAAATATGAGTTGGTTTTACTCTCGGTAGGTTTTGAATTTCCAATTGTGTTACTTTGTCTCCTGGGGGTTTATTCATATCTTATGCTGTAAAATGCTATAGTAAGGAAAAAACTTCTGAAAATAATGTGAGGAACATCCTTGTAATTCTCAATCTACTAGTGGGTGCTCATGAAGGATGAGTAGATGAATCTTGAGGACATTCCAGAAACTTCACAGAATACCTGTGTTCTCTCAGGTATTCAGAACTGCTGTGGTGATGAATTGGTTTGTCTGCTGTAAGCATGGGATCCTTGTCCATTAACTGCAGCAATGTCAAAGTGTTCTTAGAACACCAGTCAGCTGAGTTATGATCCCAAAGGTAAGGGTATGGGTTTGAGAGCACCGTGCACCTGGAGGAGTGTGTTGCTCTCCTTTCACATACTCTGAATCTCTTCATATCACCTTAAATCAAGTGAGTGAGTAAGGAGCCGACACCCTCTGCCCTCACCTCAGCAACATGACAGGACTGTTGTGAGGCTTGGCCATGCTCCTTCCGCTGCAGGGTTACAGCTTTTTGCTTCAAAAGGAGGGGAAGTCGGGCAAGGGAGGGTGAGTGTTTTCAGGATGCTATTTGTAATGTTACCTAATTTTGGTGGCTTTTGTGGATACAGAACTAGTAAAACCTGATATCCTACTTAGTTCTCACCCTTAATGGTGTGGTAGAGGTCCATCTGAGACCCTTTGCAGTACACAAAAATGGCAGTGATGCATCTGGAATGGCTCTGAATGAGCAGAATTTGTCACACACCCTGAAGAGGCATTTTGGGTGACAGGAAACTACTACTGTGTTCTCCCTGAAGTCACCAACAGCATCAAGATCCACAAATTGGTAGGGCTCATTCAGCTTCTTCACAGAGGATGTGCAGGGGCTACCGTGGTTGCAGATCTCACAGAACGAAGGATCAAGGCAGGGCAGTGAACTTTTATTGTCCTTTTTCACATGTGACAATCTTAAGGCAGTGGAATGGCTCCAACTATGTGCTCTGAGATCTTTTGCAGTTCCTGAGGTGAAGGGATGCAAGTTCACATCTGGAGGGGGAAAACTCTACATGAAAGACCTGCAGTGTGGGCTCTGGCTCTTAAAAGATACAAAGTCTGTGAACAGGGGATTAGTAATCAGAGGAATTCATGGATAAAGAAAGCTTAGGGAAGAAATGAAAAGAGAGAATTGTGATTTCATAGCAGATGTAATGAAGGTAGCAAAAGAGAGGCCGTGTTAAATGTAATCAGGCATTGATTCCCTTTGGGAAATGACAGAAGCGGCAGCGCTGCTGCGGCTCTGTGCCAGTTCTATCCATTGCCAAAGTACCCATACAGCTGTTGTTTGGAGATAGCATTTCTCTGGAATGTGCCATTTTCTTTTATTCCTGGGAGTGAGTGGGAAAGTGATAGCTAGTTAATTTGAAATCCGTCAATGTAAAATGTATTGTAAACAAAGGCTTCACATGCTATCATGGTACACGTTCCCCCATTTTATAGTTCCTCCATTAAGATGTTCACCCTCCTTCAAATTGTTCAGTGGAGGGGCTGTACACGAGTGACTTGTGGCATACACAAGGCTCTTGCTCTGAATAATAAGCAAAATTAACTTAATTGTGTAGAAAAACAAATTATTTATGCTGGCTAGAATGAACCAGCTCAGGCCTTAAGGGAAATGTCCTGTTGTGTCTTGTTGGCCACGAACAGCCGTGCGTGTGCTGGTGATTGCTTGGTGCATTTCTGCCACCCCCTGAGCACTAAGCTCTGTCTGTCTATCTGTATTCAGCTCTGAGGAAATGCTTTTTGCCCCCCTGTATTGTCACACCTATTGCTGGGAATGCAAGTGGAGCTTCCTCTGTGATGTGAGGAGGTACTTGGGCAGTCAAGCCCTTCTTCTGTCTCTCAGACCTCGTGTCTGAAACTGAAGAGCCAAATCTAAGACAGGCAAAAAGAAATTTTAGACCAGGAGTTTAATCTTTAAAAATCAGAATATAGAACCAGGCTGATTCTGAGCAGTAAGGTAAATAATTTGTCATAATATTAACATATATTTTCATTCCATATTTTTAATTGTGATGAAACTCCAAGCTCTTTAGCATGTTTTGCTGGGGCAGAACAAAAATGAGGAGCAGTGAAAACCAGGAGATGAAAATACTGTATCTGCAGACACAGAGACTCAGTTTCCGTCATTCAGTGGATCAGTCAGCTCTAACCATCTAGGCCAGCTGCTCTACGTTAAGCTACACTAATCAGGGTAACGTCTATTTAGAATACTATTAAGATGTATTGTAGAGAATTTAGCTGTAACAATAAAAAGAGAATGAACATTAAATTAGGTCTTTGAATGAAATGAAACCCAAACCTCCTCTGTTTTTTTTTGCACTAAAACAGCAAAATGTTCTTAAAATGCACACATGTAATTGATACCTGTACATTGCTAAAATTTCTAGTTTAGACTTGGTCCAGTCTATAACATGGGTTTTTCTTTGTCTAAACAGATGCTTGTGCTCTAAACTAATGACAGACAGTATTGGAGATTTAAAGCTAATGCATTTATGATAGAAAATAAAATTAGAATTAGCTTTGTGAGCAGAATTTAAGCATTATATGAAGCATCAGCCTCTGTCCTGTTTACCCGTCTTTGGCTTTTTATCAGGTAAATGTTATTTGCTGTTTTCCCTGAGCTAATATTTGCTTCCTGTTGCCCTGTTCTTTTTTGGCTGAGGTTACAGACTGTACCTGTAGTCATCATTCTTGCTCTGAAAAGGGGCTGCACATAAGACAGTGGTGACTGAGGCAGTGCAAACATGGGCCTTTTGTTGTCGCATTTCTGGCTGAAATGGAAGGACTGTCCCTTTGGAAATGGAAAGAGCACATTTCAGTCCGTGTGAGTGAGCTGATGGCGAGCTCGGCTGAGGGGGTTGGTGTGGTAAGAGGGAGGAGCTGTGGATCACCAGCTCGCCCTCAGCACTGCACAGGTTCTCTTTTTGCGAGGGAGGCATTGTGAGCTATAGTTCTCCTTATTAAATGCACTGGAAAGAAAAAGAAATGTTGGGCTGTTTGTGTGCTAACTTCAAATAGAACTCTCCATAGAATTGTAGTACAATCAAATCTTCCTATGTGGCTTGAACCGCTGAAAAAGAGTATGTTGGTTTGATTTTTATGTAGGGAAGATTTAATTTTGTTTTTGCTCTATAAATTCTTTGGAGTTTTTGAAATGAAAAAAGTGTTAGGGAGCAAAATGTAGTTAATTTGAATGTATAGTTCCACAAAATATGTATTTTTTGAAAATAGGTGTTTTAGTTTCCAAATAGTTCAAGGCTTTCTTGTGAAAAAAATCTTCAGTTCTGCTTCCATTTAGACAGGTGGTAGTGTTCGTGCTGCCTTCAGTGGATGCAGCATTGTCTTCTACTGTTTTCTATCAAATTTGTGAAATATTTTTTATATGTTCTGTATGTTTTCGTCCAGCTCTCCCAATAGCCAGTTTCAGGTGTTTTAATTTAGTGGCTAGAGAAACTGTAAAAATTTTGCCCAACCCAGGGGACACACCTTTTAAGGGTTTTTTTGCAAAAAAAATCCCAAACATCAAAACAGAAAATACCCAGGCCTTTAATTTACACTTATGCGTGAAAAAAAACTTTCATAGTGACATTATCAAACCCATATAAAAATAAAAGGGCCTGTGATTTTTTTGGGCACTGAGAGTGGAACTTGTGTTGCTTAAATTTCTGTATCTACAGTGCAGTGATCTCCACCCAGCCCAGCTGACGAGGTTCACATCCCAGCGCTGGGGGATGAGTCAGTGCAGTCAGTCCACAGTCTGACCAACTACAAAGGCTGAGTTTAGGCTGAGTTTAGAATCACAGAATATCCTGAGTTGGAACTGACTCCATTGTCAGAGTTGATTCTCTCTCCACTGGCACAGAAAGAGTTCAGAGCAGCTCACTCAGGTGTAGGTATCAATAGTGCAGATACCAAAAGTCAGATGGTTTGAACTGAGTGAGAAGGGTGATTTTGCTGTGTTCAATATGTGACTTTCCTCATTGTTGTGTTGCCAAGCGTTGAGAAATCAATGGACCCAGATATTAAAAACAGGGACTTGAAATTGAAAGTGGCAAACATTTGATACACTACGGCCTTTCAGATATTGACTAATGATAACTAGAAAATAGATCAGTACTTTCAATCTGTTAGTTTTGTACTGTTAAAGATCAATGAACTTCACCAAAATACAAGAGGCTGGAACAGAATTCATAGGATAACTAAGATCAGAAGCATAAATTCCTATGTATTCCCCCCTCTCCTCCAGCTGCCAAATACTGTCTTGTCAACATAATGCAAAAGGAAATTCTGAGATCTCCTAAACTAGCTGGGGAGTCGGTGTGAGTTATTTGAGACTATCCTAGACAATCTAGATTGTTTCAGAAAGATGAATTTGCAGTTCTAAATGTGATGCTAGATGTCCAGCCAACATATACTCCCCTTCTGTTTTACATTCAATGCAGCTTTTAAGCCATTCAAAGGGAATTGATATTTCCAAGAGCTATGACTGTATCAGTCAGCTAGGCCCATTTGGGTGTAAATCCCAAACACTACACAAATCATTTTAAAGTAAAAGGAAACAAATTTAAGTTTTGTAGTGGTCAAGTGCAGAATTGGGAAAGCTTGGGGTTTTTCCCTTCATCCAAATGGAAATGAGTCTGTGGAGGAAAATGAATACCAAGTTAGAAGCAGAACAAATAAGAGGAATAAATAACCACCATGCAGCACTATAAGATTGGTGGCTTAAAGGCTGAGAGAATTAAAGGGAATTTGGCTATAATAAAGGTACTGTATCATAGTGAAGTGTAATGCAATTGGAATGTTGAGTCCATTTTGTAGGAACAATAAAAAAGACCTTAAAAGGGATTTTAAAAAAACCCCTATCTCATGTGATATTGCAACTAAACTGTACAAATATTTCTCATTCTTAATAATTACTTACTTTAAGCAAATCTACTTGACATGCACACCAGTAAATTCCCACTAAGCTTATATCAGTACTGAATTGGTCCTGTATTTCCTGTCAATCTGTACAGTTTGATAGTACTTATTTTTATGTTTTCATAGCTACTGCTTCTGAAGTAATTGATTCTAGGTGCTGAGAATCTTTTTTTTTTTTTTTTTCTGTGCTGAAGCCAGTCAAAATCTTGTCCAGAGATATTTCTCTCTACATAGCAAATAACTGTGCTCCTGTAATGGTGATAAACAGTATTTCATATGCATGTCTCATGTAAAGAATGCAGAAACAAAATATGAATAGCACTGAGACTGTGCCTTTCCCATTATATGAGATGCTACATTACAGGCTTATCCTGCTGAGTTATTAACAAAGGCTTGGCTGGTCGTAAACATTTCATAACTGCAAAGTACACTTTGCAAACTGGATAATACTAACAGCCTTTTAGTCCAGAGTATTTATCATGGCTAAATGCAGTAAAAGTTGGCTTATTACGTCTATGATTGTAGTCCTGTGTGGCAAAGCCACTCTGTGGAGTAGTGAAGCCAGAGAGCCATAAAGGAGGAATGCCGTCCCTGTTATCAGGCCTATAAAGCAGCTCTGTCTATTTCTTCTGCAGTCTTGAGGTGACAGCAGGTTATACAACTTCCATACTCAGCCTCTTCACTGTTAAATGAACACATGGCAGGCTTTTGGCTCCATGTCTGGATCCCCATGGCCCCCTGTGACTGCAGACATTCCATAAGCCACAATACGCTGAAGTTGCAAACCCCAGTTTTGGTCTCATCATAATGGATTAGCACTTTCTTTTCTGCCAGGTGATCTGTAGCAGGAGAGGAGGTGTCATTGTACTGAATATCCCACCTCATGAAATGTTTTCAATTAGGGAAGGGATTGACAGTACAGTTATTGGGGATTTTTTACCGCTTTCTTGTACATGTAGCTTGAATCTCAAGTTATTAGTGACCAAAAAATGCCTGCTCTGTGAAGGTTCAGCATTGGTCCATGTGCAGCAATGATCATAGTTTGGAGTTCATAAAACATTGATTCATAATCGTTTCAAATTGGCTGTTGTGATAGGTAAAAGATGTGCACAAGTAGCTGCTGTCTCAGCCTGGGTTGGATGTTTCTGGCTCTTCCATCCTTCATCTTTTGACTTGATACAATTTTACACTTAATGCATCCTGCGTTAACTTCTCATCAGTCACTCTAAGGTACAAAGTACTTCACTGTTCCCTTTCAGACAGCTGTTGTATTGATGGTGTATTTCAGGGGTACTGTTGATTCCTAAACCCTCTGATTGCTGGAGAGCTTTAAAACTCCATTGTTCTCTTTTCCCCAACAGACTATTGGGAGACCTTTGCACGCTCCCCTCCAGCCACGTTTGTTATCTGTGACTGCTGTGAGTGTCAGTCCTGCCTATTCCCCGCAGGATGGAGGCTGGTGCTGGGGCAGCCTCTGGGGGCAGGCCTGTGGGGAATTGCCCATCATGGCTGATAAACCACCATGTCTCTCCACCGTGTGGGGAGAGCTCGCAAGGACAGTTTGTCCTTGGCTGTGCTCTGGGAAGCACGGGCATCCTTTGTCCATTTGGAGAGACAAACCTCAGCATACACGTGCATTTTAACAATGGAGATTCAGCAGTGCCCTGAACAGCCAGAACAACAGTGCCTGAGAATGTGAGGGATAAGGAATAGGGTTTCTGGGGTTATGTTCTATGTCATTAGAAGACAGGAGGCAAACTTAAACTTCAAAATGTGCAGTTGTGTTTGTTCCACTGAAAAAGGGTCTATCAACTGCAGTCAGAAGGGCAGTGCTTACTTTTATTTACTGGCATCTCTGTTTATTATCTTAACCCCAAAGGTAAGGACTGCGTGGACGTGTAAAATGAATTAATTTCATTCTGAGTTATTTCCTAATGTGAGAGAAGAAGAAATCGTGAATGATAGCTTGCTGTGCTCTGACTTGCCTTTTGACTGTAGTTTCGTAGCTAAACAAAGAACTGTTCATCCAAAACACTCTCTACTGTCACTTTAGAGAACTTAAAAAAGATTTATCCATCCCTAAATCCATGGAACAAAACAATAAAAGAAAGTGCTTTTCACTGCTGCTTGTTTAATGATGACCGAGACAGAGGGATGACATTGCCTGTAAGGTTATGTGATGTACACTGAAACCACTTCCATCATTTTGAAAGTGATTGATTTAAGCTTTTGCTATAATATTTGATTTTTGTCTTTGTAATGTGCATCAGTAGTCTGGCCAACTCAGATTCTTTCTATAGCCCCAACTCTGTAGCATTTGCAGAATACATTTCTGGAATTTTTAGGGATTCGTTCAGGAAAATACATCTAATTTCTGTGTCCTTCTTAGGGTGAGTATGGCACAGAGTAAGATCCAGGTTAAGCGAATAAATGGATTCTAATTATTTTAGTTTGCATGCTCTGCAGATGATTTTGTTCTTCAACAACATGTTTGTTCTTTTCACAGTTACCCTGCCATTGCCTGTTATTTTATTTCTTTGAAACTTTTATTGCTGCCAGGAAATATGATAGGTTTGTACTGATTATTGTCCTAGATGGATTTTTGCCTGGAAAAACCCAAGGAAGTTGGCATTCCCATTCCTCTTAACCTTGTCTTGGGCTGATGGCTGGCTTTTCCATTACTCAGCAAGTCAGACAAGCAAAAGTACAAGTTGGACCTGTCTGTTGTTTAAAGGGGGGAAAAATGGTTAGAAGATGAAGACATGACTTTGTAAACACAAAAGCAGGGAGATTGAAAGGTGAAGTGATTCAGCTGTTGGTAAATTGAGGCTGTCTATCCAGTTTCCCATGCCTGCCTTGTCAGTGTAGGATTGTTAGCTGGATAATGGCGGATTTTTATGTGATATTGCATTTCATCATAGCAGTAAGTTACAGTGACAACTGGTGTCAGTGAATACTGAGTTTGTCATGTGAAATCCTGACCTGCACTGGGAGTCTTGTCTCAGGAAATTCAGATTATTTTCTCTAGTTAGTTGCATTTACTAGTTAGTTATTATTTACCCTCTCAGTTGTATTTTCAGGTGTGACCCCTTTGAGTTTAATTGCTTTTTTTAGTTTTATTTTCCATCTCTGGCTTTGGTTTTGGCCTGAAGGTGGCAACGGCCACATAACATCACCATTCAGTGCCTCAATTTTCTCATGGGGAAATCAGGGAGGAGTACTTGCTTTCCTTAAACAACACTTTGAGAAAAGCTTCATGGAAAAGCTGGCTGTTGTGGTTGTATTTTACAGTTCTGCGGTGATTCCCGTTGCACTATGGATGATAGATGACGTTAGACTGATCCTATTGACATAATAACCGAGTACAGATACTGATGGGTCAGTGTGTGTCCCTCAAATCACAGAATAACTTTTGGCTGTAGATCTGATTCTTCTGCAGGAAGAGTAAATAAAACAACAAAGTAGTGGACAGGTGGCCAAGCTCCGCATGTCTCTCAGGAGTGTCTCTGCATTTTGTAAAGCCTGAGCTGTGGGCTTTCTGTGCTGGGTTCACTGAGAAGTTCAGGGCACTGCTCATTCGGTCTGTCAAAAGGCAAGTGCTTAAAATTGTCTCATTTCTGTACTTAAAGGATCAGAAGACACAGTTGGAGAAAAGGTACTGTGGATCTCATGCTACTGAACACTATTTAGTGTCATTATGCCCAAGTTGATTATTTGCCTTGGAGAAGCAGGAGAAATGCAGATAATAAGATTTTATTATTTTCTGTGTTTACAGAGGTTTTAATGAGTGGGTTTTAACAGCAACATTAAAATGTTATGTGTGTCTCTCTGCTGTATTTCTGAGGTGGTGTGCTGTACATCTGAACTTACCCTTTTGATTATAGACTTCATAGCTACAGTGGTATGCTGTTACATTAAACTAAGCTGCTTTAAATTTCAGTTTGCATGGTTGCTACAGCTGGGCAGTTACGTAGCAAGTGGTACCTGTATTTTTTATATCTGAACAAACGTATGTTGTGTGGATTTGTATCCATCTCAGAGGTTTGCCTTTGAGTAATAACATACAATTACACCCTTAATTTGGTTTTTCCTTGTAAAGAATGGCCTAGTCCAAATCAGGAAGTTCATAGAATTGTCTCTGAATCTCAAAGTACCCAGGATTTTTGCTTTTTGCCTTTTAAAATATTTTTCTTTTAAATGAATGTTACAAAATTGTCTAGAATAGAAATACACTTGAAAAAGCCATTGATATCTTTAAAATGGAATTAGCAGTTACTAATTGTAACACCTTTCTATGTGTGTATATTTTTTTGTTAGCCAAATGTTTAATGATCAGAAATCAGCAACAATACACGTTAGAAAACTTCTAAATCAAACACTGATTGACAGTTTCAACAAACAAGCCACATGATAAAAGGCTATGAGCAGAAACTGAATTACTCTTTCATGAGAAACTTTCATTGGCTTCCTTTAACATAGAGTTCTTTAATGGACCATGAACATTTGGCAGGTCATTAATGTAGAAGTGCTACAATACGACTGAGTCCCGGGAACACTTATTTTGAAAAAAATAAAAAAGGAAAAGAAAATGGAAGAGAACAGCCAATTTCAGCTTCAACATGCACAGTATGCACATTTTCCACAATGACTGCAAAAATGAAGTGCCAAGGTGGACAGGTAGAGATGTAACATGTGGGTTTACCAGCTTTTCAGAAACAGCAAAAGTAAAAACATCTGGGGTGCTTGTGCTTGATTTGGAACAGAGGAATTAAAATAAACAAGAGAAAGACACTAAAAAAAAGTCAGTCACAAGTGAACTCTTCAAGATGTGGAGGTGATTTGAATAAACTGTATTAGAGGCCCAGAGCACCTTCATAGCACCTGTCAGAGAAGACTTTGAAAACAGCCTCAGAAAGCTTAAATCCCTGAACAATAGTGTGAATTTGAATACAAAATAAAAAAGTTAAATCACAGTGACTTTAAGACATGCATAAGGGCTTGCAAGAATTGCATGTGAGGTGAGCCAGAAATGACTGAAATATTTTCAAAAGTGGTCACTGAGTGCAAATTCATCTGTGTTCATTAGGAAAGTAGCTGGTAGGATTCTTGCTCCCACTTTTACAATGGACATTAGAGGTCATCCTCATGAAGCACAGGCAAGGAAATCACAGAAAAACTGTCAGAATGAAAAGCAATAAATCTTCAAACCCCTGTAATCTTCCTTCTACTAAAGGTGATTGCCCAACTACAGCTGAACTGCCTCTGTCCTAGAGCACTGCTGCTGTCCGTTCCTACAGCTGTCATGTAAACTTCTAGTGCCAGGCAATAAACAGCATCGAGGCAGTAGAGATGTTTATCTGGAGAGTTTTAGTGACAATCTTGTTCACTGGTAAACAAGGATGAAAGGCACAAAACAGGCAAGCTCAATCCACTGCATAGTGCTTTATATGATTAGACAGCCGGACTTTTTCTTGTGATGCAGTTTCAAATCCCGTTTGCTCTTTTGCCCTCAGAGACCCCTCTATTATCAAAATTTTTGAGACCAAATCTATGAATGCATTTACAATTGCATCACAACCTTATCTGCTGTCATAGGAAGCTGCTGCTGTTGTTATTATTATTCCTGTTTTTATGATTATCACATTTGTTCCTGTGTTCAATAATCTGGCCCACTGAGTTTCGGCAGCCTGTCTGCTCAGTCCTATATTACCCAGTCAAGTTTTCGAGGATGTAAATGAGCTTGCTTAATACAGTTTGATTATATAAATGTTCTTTTCTACCAGTTAACATAAAGCCACTTGCAGTGTAGCCTGTGAAACTATTTCAGTGTATGGTTATGAATAAAAACCTGACTGTGATGTTGAAGTGTAAATATTTCAAAGTAAGCCTAGTACTTAGGGTACAGTCTTACTCATGTTATTACAGCGTATTTGGTATTTCAGTAAAGAACTGCTTTTTTGAAGATATTGCAAGTTGTAGATGTACTGTTTTCTTGTCCAACCTTCACTGTTTCCAAGTAAGTATTATAATTCTTATTTTACAATAGACTAAAGATGAACATGTTGTGAGAATCTCAAAGCATTAACCACTGTGATAAAGGCTGATAAGGTTGATACCACTCCTCCATTACTATAATGAGTACTGTCTTCAGTGCACTTATTTGTTTCCAACAGAGACCTCATCCTAGTGCATTGTGTGTAAGGAGATGAAACAGGTTTTCAGAGTTTATAATGCACCCAGGTGAGCATTAGACACACAGTGTCGTGGTATGATCAGTGTGACAGCTGACCCTGTCTTACCAAAACAATGCTGGCTCTTTGTTGCATCGACTGTGACTCCTCTTTATCATGAGGCTTGATAATGCTCTGCAGCAAAATTTGCTTGCCACAACAACACAGAAGCTTCAGAAAGGACTGTGGTCCTGCACATCAAAGCAGGCTGGTAATTGCACTTGTCTGTTCTGTGTTTACCTGGGTCAGCTCCAAATTACTTCCAGTCTTATATCTGAATGACATTTTTTTTGTGATTGTATCTGTGGCATGATCTTGCATTTATTTCCTGGCAGACACATTTCCCTGGCCCTAGAAGTAATATTCCTTGATAACAACTGTTTCCCACCCAAGGTGAATTTGTAAGAGTCTGTCTCCATATATTGTGTTTTTCATGTTAAGATATGCCCAGTTAATACTTGCTGGTAAACAATGCACAGGGAACCACGCTTATACATTTATTTCTTATTTTCTTTTGAGCGATAAACTTCATATGCTTCCCTGTTTTCTAACAGGCCAGCACACTTTTTCCAATTTCCCTTTCAAAAGAGAAATAGTGCTTTAATCTAATAGAAGATAATTTGCAAAAATACTAAAAGGGACAGACATTTCATAATATTTTCAGTGTTATGACACTAAGGTCAGTGGAAGACTTTCTACATCTTTCTCTTTTATTTCAGGTAAACCAAGAGTATGTTTGATTTCTTCCTCACTCATATCTCTTTTTGCTGTTGCAGCTTGTGTGCTTTAAATTTCCTGCCACATTGATATTCTTTATGCTGAGTTTTTTTCTTAGCTTCTTTGTAAAAATTGTTTTATTAGTCCTGTATCCATCTTTTGATGTATATAAAGAGTGTATTATGCATATTTAAAAGTAACCATGGGACTTAAGTAAAGACCCCATATAGTGGTCAGAAAGCTCCAGGTAAAAACATCTCCAAATATTCTGTGTTGCTGGTACCAAATTATCCATCAGGAGTGCCTTCTCATGGACAATGGATTGACTGCATGCTGTGTGTTCACTCAGGGGAGACAAATCAGGAAGATTGCTGCTTGCTGTAGACATTCCTGATTTTCTGATGAAGAACATTCTTGCACTACAGAACACTTGCGTTAATCTTTTCCTTCTATATGAAAAGAGGACAACTAGAGGATCAGGGCCAGCCTGGGTTTATGAAAGGCAGGTCCTGCTTGAACAACCTGATCTCTTTCTATGCCCAGGTGACCACACTAGTACATGAGGAAAAGGCTGTGGGTGTTGTCTACCTGGAGTTTAAAAATGCCCTTGACAAGGATTCCCAGAGCGTTTTTGTGGTGGCAGTGGCTGCTCACGGCTTGGACAGGTGCACTGGTTGCTGGCCTGAGACCTGGCTGATGGCTGGGCCCAGGGAGTGCTGGAGGATGGAGCCACATCCAGCTGCACATCCCTGCTCCCCAGGGGTCAGTGTTTATTGTCTCCATTGATGATCTGGACAAGGGCATTGAGGGCGCCCTCACGCAGTTGGCAGATGACACCAAGCTGGGTGGGAGTGTTGATCTTCTGGAGGTCAGGAAGGCTCTGCAGAGGGATCTGCACAGTCTGGATCCATGGGCCAAGGTCAAAGGTGTGAGGTTCAACCAGGCCAAATGCCAGGTCCTGCCCTTGGGTCACATCAACCCTCTGCAGCTCCAGGCTGGGCAGAGGGGCTGGAAGGCAGCAGGAAAGGCCCTGGGGGTACTGGTGACAGAGGCTGAACATGAGCCCAGGTGTGCCCGGGGGGCAAGAAGGCCAAGGGCATCTGGGCTTGTCACTGTCCCTGAAGGTGTTTCAAAGATGTATGTATACGTGGCACTTAGGGACATGGTTTAGTGGTGGGCCTGGTAATGCTGATGGAATGTTTGGACTTGATGACCTTAAAGGCGTTCTCCAAACTAAACATTTCAGTGATTCCATATTTCTCCTGTGTCAGCCTCCTTAGATCTACTTGATGTGATTTGGGACTCTGCCAGCTGCCGTCTGTGCACATTGATGTCCTCTCTCTTGCACTGTGTGGCTTGGGGGTTCCTGGTATTGCACAGAGACCCTGAGAAGGATCTGTTTGCTATTCTGTGTGGCAGGAGGCAGAGCAGAGAGATTTAAATTGGGCTTTAACTCATTAGCTGATGGTTCATTAGTGTTTGAAACTGGAGTTCTGACCTGGGTGTAACAGTGTGACACAAACCTATTCACAGAGCTCTTCCCGGTAAAATTATTTGCAGTGCAAATATGTGTTTAGATACTGAGTATTGTCTTTGCTCGGTGTGTGTTCTGTGTCTGGCGACAAGCTCGTTGAGGAAAATGAAAAATGGCTGTAAACAAAGAAGGACTTTGAAGTTCATCTCCCGCCTCTCTGATCACTAGGGGTAGCTGTTCTTCGGCATTCCATTACTGAGAGTTACCTTAATGTCTGGGAGAATGTGACGAAGAATCACTAGCTGGCATGACACAGATAACAGGCATTGCTGTACTTCTAGGGCCATGTCATGTGAGATACATATTAATGAGAGACTCAGTAATTAATGACAAGGTGTAGTTTTCAAAAGCTTTTGACTTACCCAGGATTTATTTAAAGTATAAAGAATAAAAGGGACGGAATCTAAACATAGTCTTGAGCAGAATCTGCAAATGTTTACAGATTTTGTATTGTTAAACTAAAGTGGGACTTAGGTATTCTTTAGCGGAGTGTTTTGTAGTCTGCAGATAGGAAATGTATTTTACAAAACTCACGGATCTTGATTTTCAATTGAATCAAGTTCTCTTTGTTGAGCCTTAGGTGAATGAGATTCTGGTTAGCCAAACAAAGTAAGAAAGGTTTGAATTTTGTTCTGGCATGTGTCCAGAAGCTGAAGAGCTTTTTAGAGTGTGTTAGAAATGACGTGAATAGTCTCAAAACTTATGGAGGTGAATTCTTCATGAGGTCACAGATGGTACTTAGCATCCTTTGTAGGAACCACCAGCTTTTAGAGTTTCAGTCCAAGTCTTCTGTGCTGGCTCCTGTCATTTTGCAGTACTTGGTGCTAAGGAAGGGAGTTAATGTAGAAGCAATTTTCAGTTTAGCAACATTTCCTATTAATTTAAATACAAATTCCAGGAGTGGTACGAATGTTGTTTGTGCTCTAAATACGTGCACGTTGTGCACACATATAATTTAGGGTATTTTCTGGCTTATTGATCAGTGCATTGAATCAGAATTCTGTCTCATTTAAGTATGGATTAAAAATTGGATCAGTCTTTCTTACACTTTACCTGTTTCAACAGTTTATATATATCATTATGCAGCAAGGAGCATGACCCATACTGTATGGAAGCTGTGTTGTAGTGGGTGGGAGTCACAGGACACTAATTGCTAATGAGAGAGGACTAACTATTGCTAACTATAGAGGAAGCTCATTGCTTCTGTAACAGCAGAAACATATTTATAACAAAGACTTTGTTTCTTGAACTTCAGTTTTTCTTCCAAAAGCTTGGAGAAAAACTGCTTGATAAAGCCCTGCTTTGCAAATCCACATTGCTCTCTAATAAGTCAACAAGTAAAATTACAGATATTGTCTTCAGAGCTCTTTCCCGACATGCCATTCTGTCATCTGGCTTGTTCCTGCTCAACTCTTCCTTTTCCATAACTAAACTTATTCCCGTGGTGGGAAGTTGTTCATTTTCTGCCATGGCCTCAGAGCTGGTCAGTGCCTTCATTTTGTAGCAATGTCTCTTCATAGTAGGCTTGAAATGGACAAGGCACTTGTTTCTCTGTGATGATGTGGTTTTAAATTCTTAGTCCTTTTTAAGTTCAGAGATGGCAGTTTTGTATGAAACAACCTCCAAAATTTAACGTTAGCAAGAACTGGCAATTCCTGTCGTTCTCTGCCCCATGTTGAATGTTCATTGATGCTGGAACTGAGTTACTTGATTTTTGTTTCATCACTGATTTCCATCATACATCATTTAGAGGCCCTGAGTATGCTTCTCTGGTATTTCAGTTATATATGAAAATGAAAGCAGAGTGTTGTTTGTGCTGCTTAGAAGCTTGTTCTTATTTTCTTTTTCTTAGCTTTATCAGCAAAGTTGCGTACATTCTATTGAGGTTTACCAGCTCTTTCAACTAATGCATTGAACCTTTCAGTTTTGTTGTCTTGGTTTTATTTATGCTCAGGTTACAGGTAAAATTCGAGTGTATTTATCTTTCAAAATGATATTGGATGGCATTAGGTTGGACCATTTTTTAGTGGATGAAATTTGTTAAAAGCAAAGCACTTACTTGTATGTTGCACATTTCCCAACCTTGTAATTGCTACTAAGCTACTTTTAAAACTGTTCAGAATGCTAAATTAAAACATTTTCAGTAAATGCCATACTTAATATATAGTGATAAGTAGTTAAAGACATTTTATATAACATGGGATCTTTATCTTTTTATTGCATGAGGGCTAAGTGGATGTTATAGTGTATTTCCTTTAGCCTATTTGATCTCCCCCATGCACATAATTTCTGCTGGCACTTGGGTAGTGTTGGCTTCTTGCTGCAAAAACAGCCACAAAGTGATCAGAGCTTTTGCAGAGTATGTATGCACTCATGTATTCTAAACAAAACCTGCACTTAATGTTTTTGCGGGCACTACAACCTCTCAAAATTTCTTGAAACATGGATAAGAGTACCCAGAGGCTCCCAGTACACATTGCCCATATATTGTCAGGGGCTTCTCAGAGTACTGATGTTGTGCTGCTCATGGTGGATTTAACTGACATTTTTTAAAAGTTGGTTTGTCCCAGACCCTATAGCCTCTATCTTCCAGTATTGCTTAAAATTTCAGTAATTTAAGAGAGAGAATGGGTTTTTTTTTACATGCTTTTAAGTGCCATGAGATTACCATGATGATTGAATGAAAACTCATTCTGTCGAACATCTGCCAGCTTTTGGGTTTGGACTTGGCCAGTATTGGGTACATGAAGTGATCCTGTTTGACTGCATAATTTACATCACAAAGTGCCTTTTTCCTTTTTCTCAAAATGGCTTCTCAGGGTAGTGTAAATCAGACATACCTCCAGTGCCCTGCAGCTCTGTCTGCTGTTCTCCTCTCCTGATCACTTGGGGGAAATGTAGTTGTCCTGAAAGGTTTGATGGGATTCCTGCAAAACCAGAGAATCTTTTAGTTGGCACCTGCTCTGCTGACACAGGCTGAATGTCTTTAGGCAAGGAGAAGTACTGGGCAGGGGTCATGGCATACCCAGTTATTGCCATCTTCTGACTCCAGTGGTGTGGTTCTCTATGGCTTTGTTTAACTGTCAGAGTTTCATTGGATGGTGTGTGAGGAGTCAGGTGTTCCTGAGGCTGGATTAGCAGAAAGACCATCTGGAAGCATTGAGGCTCTTCTCAGCCAAGTTGCCATGCTCAGCATGGCTGAATGATGCACCAAGGATGAACCTTCCCCTTTGTCACTGTCAGGCCTGAGCATTTGGTTTGGTTTCTTGAGCTCAGTGCCTTGGCTTTAAGTTATGTCACTGTGTGCCTGCAGTGGCTCTTACGTGTTAGTGCCCACCTGAGGTTTCCTGAGTGTAGCAAAAATGTGTGTTATATTTAATTTGCTGTTGTTATGGATGAGTGTAGAAGCATATCAGTAACCTTAAAAAAATAATGAGTTGGAGTTTGATAGTCTTAAGCAAGCAAAACTAAGCCCTGGTTCCGCAAACTCATTTCAGCTCCAAGTATCACTCTCACTCATGCCTTCTGAGTAGGAAACAACTCTTCCATAATTTATAATTTAATTTCTTTTTTGTAATTACAGAAGAAACCTTGCCTGGAATATTTACTTTGCCTTTTCTGCTTAGCTTTCCCATTCTCATTCTTTTATGATTTTGATTTTGCTCTTATTAACATTCTTTGCAGACACACTGTCACATCAGCTTTGTGCTTTAAGTAATATGGTTTACTACAGCATCCATTTTATCTTACACTATAAGCACAATCTGATATAAAGCCTTTTCATGTACAATTGCTCTTGTGTTTTCTTGGATCCCATTTAATGTGATTTTGTTCAATTATTATTTGTACTTGTTTTTAATACATAATATTCTCATGTGATTGAAGAGGTATCTTTTCTACTTTGGAAGACATACTCTAGTTAGAAATGAACATATGGCACCCTTGAATATCCCTGAAAAACAGACATTTTATACTTTCAGTGTGAAAATTTTAGTAAGTTAATAAAGGAGGTTTCCAGCATTTGTTTTTAGTGCTTGTTGTGGCAGTCTGGAAGCATGGCACCCTGAAGTCTATTTGATACAACAAGTGCATTTGAAAGTGTATTTATTTACATACAAAAGATGATGCCAAACTGAAGTTACACTTTCAGTACTGGGCCTTTTAATGTGTTTTATACTTCGGTAAACGATTGATATTTGAAGTGATTTCACATTTTTCTGCCCCACAAACACATAAAATTCTCCTTGAGATTTTAGAATAGGGAGGTCAGAATATCTTTTGGTGGAACAGGAGTGGAGGGGAGGGGTTACAGAAGAGGGCTTACATCCTGCCATGCTGTTCCTAGTATGATAGCAAGTATTTTATTCATGGAACTTTATTCATGGAAGTCTAAGGTAAGATAAATACATCTAGTAAGTATCACATTATCTTCATTCTCAGAATTGTGCTCCCAGTTTTACTATATGCTAAAGTCTTTTTCCATGGAACTAACTAACAGTATATATGTTTCAAATTAATATAAAATTTGCTTTTTTTTGATTTGGAATACTTAAACATGGCTCTCAAATATGGTAAATTGAGAGGTTTGTACACTTGCTGTTTTGAGGCTCCCATCAGATCAGCCTGGAATTTTGGCAGCTCTTTCAGTCCAAAGAGGGTTTATAATGTAAACTAAATACAGTCTGACATATTTATCTGGATTTATTTTTGTATATGTATGTGTGAGGATTGTGGTGTGTTTGAAGAATGTATCTGTGTGTGTGACAAAATGCACAGATACCGATACAACTAATAGCAACAGCTCTTGAAGCAGCAGGACTTGGTGAAATTAGGATGGTTCTTCACACCTATTGTGTCCCCCCAGCAGAACAACGTTGAAATGCATGCTGGAATGGCGCGTGTTCTCCACAGGAGTGCTATTGCAGTGTCCATGAACAGTTCTATCCGGAGCTTCCCAGTGTGCTCACTGTTGGGAATCTGTCCCATGGCTCCTGAGAGGATTCTAAGCACGGCAAGCTGAGTCTACTGAGCAGCTGCAGGGGCTGTCCTGCACCAGCCTGAGCCTGTTACAGAGTCCCCCTGGGTGTCTGTGGCTGGGCTGCGACTGCAGCTCTGCGTGGCTGCTGGGTGCCACCTGCAGCTCCACTGGCACTGCCATTGAATGCTACGGCCTCTGGGAAGAACCAGGAGGTGACGTGGCTTTTGGCAGGGTGGCACTTCATCAGTAATTACATGAGAAACTTCAAAACTATCTGCCAGCTAATAAATGAAAGTGGTAACTGGCTGCCCCTGCTAGAACAAACATAAGCACTTGCAAAGAATAAAGAAGACTTCCTTAGCAGTAAACTGTTCCTTGAAGTTGGCAGTGTGGGTAGACTTTGCCTCCCAGCTGCCCTTTGTTACTCCTGTTGAAGCACCTGTCGGGTGGTGAGTTACTGCAGTAGTGGCAGCTGCTCTGACCTGACATCGTAGTGAGGAGCTGGGAGGGAAATCCCAGAGCAAACACTCAGTGGTTTTACTAAGGAAACATTTCAAATCTTACACAGTGGGGTATAGAATGTGCCCACTTTTAGGTTATGCAAACAGCAGATCTTTTAAGACCTTGATTACAGGTCCACACAACTTGAATATTTCTTTAATATAAATGGATCTTATATGTATTTATATAGAAATGCAAACTATAAATGTTTGAATTTTCATGTACATTACAACTAGGGAACCATATTTATGAAGATCGTACTTAACCTTTTGCTTTTAATCTTCTGACTTTGTGTATTTTTAACATTTCTTAAACTTCACATGAAATTCAGTAGCACACATTTCTAGCAAGAACATTAGATTTCAGCCAAGCATTTAATTTATTTCATTGAAAGTTGAAGGAATTAGTATAAATCTTAAAGGAAAAAGGTCTTTGAGATCTATAATATTTTTGCTTTACCCAACATATTCCTAATGACTTTTCTATTGATTCTGTTCTAGTTAGATGTTTCTCCTTTCTTTTTTTTGCTATATTCTTCCATGGAGCTGATCACAATTATATGAAAATTTAGGTTCATTTTTAATAAATGAAATCCTTGGCTAATTGGAGATGTGAATAGTTAAAAAAATTAAACATGAAACTTTGAATTTTTAATTGAGACAAAAATTCTCTACAATGTTTAAGGTAAAAGTCCTGCAGAAAACGAACTTCCAACATGAAGTATGATTGCTATGTTAGAATGTCAGAAATACTGCATGCTGGGTTTGAATGTTTCCACAGGTATATTTAGGTTTTTTCTGTGTAAAAATAAATAGGGGAAAAGCCACAGGGAATTTCTGCATAGAACTGCAGAGGAATATGCCGTGAATAGCAGACTCTCCTGATCTCATGTAGGATTCTGCAGATCCCTGCCCTGTAGGAGACTGTAATTTTCAGTTGTCTTCCCTACATGCCATCACATACAGCCTCTCTTGTTCCATTTGGTAGCTGCTACTTTTAACAAATTGGGGCATTTTTCTCTCTTGCAGCACAGGAGCCCAGGATCTTCAAACTTGTGCTGCAAGTCTAATCCAACAGCCCAAGTAACACACTGATTTCTCACTCTCCAAATCCATCTGTTGAATTAATGGCTATGCAAGGGCCCCTTTCTGGCAGTTGTCAGTGTAAAAAGCATCATTGAAGTGCTCTTCTACCAATCTCTTCTGTGTTCATTCCCCCACAAGTGCTAACAACAGAAACTATCTGACCTAGAGTAGATCTTCTCTAGCTAACAATAGTGAATTTTTAAATAACAGTTGAGTATTTGAAACATTTAGTTATGAGCTTCTAGGAATACCACCTTGGAGTCATTTTATTCTGTTGCTATAAATAGAGGTATGTTTTGTTCAGGAGTGACTGAATTCACCCAGTGAGGTGATGGCATCAACTACCATTTGCTGCGATGATCCCCCAAAGCTTCCTACCTCTTATATCATAGTCCTCTGTATAGACTGGACAAGTATAAAGGAATTCACACAGTCTGGACTCACTGTACACACAGGATCCTGGGGAGTGTTTAGCTGAACTATTTGTAAATTTGAGAACTTAACTTAGTCCTCTCCCTAAAAGCTGGACTTCAATTCACTGCACATGCTTAAGTCCCTCCTGGCCTCCTAGATTCACATACTGCATCACAGTGTGGTGTTAAATTAATTACTGTGGATTAGAAAGGGATTAACTAATACAATTAATACATAATTAAATGGAATTACATTTTTTTGTCTGTTTGGGGTTTCAGTATTTAACTTTTATTTAGAAGTACAGTTTTGAACAGAGTCACATCCACAGCATGTGTGTTATATGAAATTACCAAGCTCTGCCTGGTTCAGAGCTGAAGTATTTGAGAAGTAGCTGTTTTCTAAGGTTTCTGTCTGTAGGCCAAGTTCTGTCATGGGTCCATCCATATTTATCTCAAGCTGCTTTCTTGTGGAAAACTCCACAGAAATGTTAAAGTTATTTGGGAGAGAAAATCAGGGAAATTAATCTTCATTGCCCATCCAGTGTGATACAAAAGTGTGCTTCGTTTTTTGTTAAAAGATGTATCACAGCATGTCTGTTCTATGAGTGATCATGAATAGTATCATAGAGATTTTCCAGAGTAATGAGTGTGCAACAACACAGCAAACTTCTTCTTTTACTGTTCTACCCTCCTTATCGCTTTGTGGTACTCTTTGATGTAGTGGAAATACAAGGAGAAAGTGTGATGGTGATGGTACTGGATGGCATGGAGTGCCTGTGAGGACCTGGAAGATTTTATTTTTAGAAATTTTTTAATCACCCTGTATATTTTAAAATATATATTACATGTATATTTATAATGCTGTTTGATTTGAGTGCTATTACACTCCTCTTAAGTCTACAGGAATCTGTGTAGTACACTGTGCATTAAAATACCACCTTAAAAGCCACAGTAAGCTTGTTTTTGATTTCTTGAAAAAAGCAGGATGTGCCTTTGCTGTGCTGCTTTGGAACCTGCACTAACTCAGTCTGTCCCTAGGTATGGCAGAATGTGAGTGGCTTGGTGCTGGACATTTTTCCCTATTTATGGCTGCTGTTAAAGACTGTAACTTTCAGATTTAAAGTACAGCTAAGACTTTTAAACAATCTGGATGAGAAATACTGTCTCAGCAACTCTACTATATTTTCTTTTGAATTTTCTTCTCCTTCCATCCCCTTCCTCTTTTTCATAGCAGCATATTATCTCCAAGCAATTTATATGATAGTTCATCATAGGAAAGTCTTATGCTGCTGCTGTAGAATTAGATTTTCTTCAACTAATTTTCTATTTTCCTGCGGTACAACTGCCAGAACACTTTGGTGAAAGGTAGATGGATATTCAATTAAAAACTTCCGTACTAGAAACTTAGAAAATTGCTTCTTAGTAAAAGGCAGATTAACCTTAAGTATACTTCCTGCTGTCAACAGTATTGCTCTATTTCTACTTAGGTTTCCTTTCCTTCCTGCATCATCTGTGAATGACAGTAACATCTGATTAAAAGAAATTTAACATCGTTTTTCTCCCTGCTAATTCCTCCAGTAAGCCTAGAGTTGAAATACAAACCAAAGTACTACTGGCCTTTAAGGTTTCTCTGTCAAGTTTTAAGACTGTCATATTTCAAATATGAAGTGCTGTGGCATTTGGTTTTTGCATTAGAAGTAGTAAGTGATGGTTGTATTTGCTCTGCAACATACCAGTTATGACACATGCACTTCCCAGGACACTTCTGCCCAAGTGAGTACTGGAAAAGTATGATGTTTTATCAGCATCATCTTGGAGTCATGCTGAACTTTTCTAATATTCCCAATGTGAAAAAGTAGGAGAAAAACTGATATCTATGTATCAGAAAGAAACAATAAATATTTAGAACAGTGTAGGTTCCTCGTCTTCTCCTATGACTGGATCCCAGTCACTTTTCAAGAGAATTTGTTATCCCAGGGATAAAAATCCCCACTCTGTCCTTTGAGACAGCCTGGCCACCCTCCACACCTTCAGCTGATTGACACCAGTGTTTTGGAGAGTGGATTAAAATGTGCAATATTATGCATATTCCAGCAACATAATTCTTTCTGAGATTTTAGGATTAATTAGGATCTGAAAATTTCAGTGTTTTTTCTGATAATTAAAGGGTTATGCATTCTAAATTTTTGTTTCTGGGTTTTTTAGGCTGTTTTATGCATGCTTATCTAGAATGAAATTTGTTTCACAGTATTACAAACTATATGTAACTGAATGCCAGAAAAGGGTTATACTGAGAGGCTTTAAATTCAAGGCTGTTCCTGCATATTGATTGGAAAAGGGTAATTGACACGGGGGGAGAACCCGTGATACTCCAGTTGTAGCAGTGGAGGCTGAGGTAATTAATTTCTTCTGAGGTACTTCACATCTCACAGCGTTAGATCCATACGGAGTATTCCATGAGGGCTTGAAGAGGAGAAAAATGACAATCTCATATTGAAGCTGTTGAGGAAAAAACCCTATCTATAATGAGAAACAGTTCCACATGAAAGAGTCCTTATTTGCTCACTTGCATATGATTTTCCATACCCCTTTTTAAAAAATATGCTTACCTGTTTATCACAGAAATAGGTTTTCTTGAGCCAGGTGTCTTTAAAAAATTGCACTAGGGGTGGGTGTGTTAGAGTAGGGAATCTGTGTCACTGAGTGGAGGTGATTTTCAACTTAAAGTACTTGTGGGTTATTCATTCTTTATATTTCCCATATTAAAAAAGAAAGGTAATAAATGTACTCCTAAATTAATTTCCCTCTCCAGGCTTTTGATGTACAGTAAAAATAGACTTTGAAATGCTGTATGAAAAGGCCTGGGAGCTTTTGGATTTTCAAAGGAATTTTTGTCCTGTAAAATGTCAGAAATGTCAGGTTCTGCCGTAACTGCCTTGTCAGAGGATTCCTTGAGTAACTTCTGAAATGTTCATTTAAGAGATTTCTCCGGCAGTGAATCCTGTGCATATAATTGTTCATGCATCTAAATAGTTCCACATTTCAATAGGTTGCTTGTGCTCAAAAAGTTATTCCTATCCCCTTCCAGGATGGGGAACCAAGAGGTCTTTAAAACATTTTGTTTGCAAGCATGAGACATACTTAAAAAGAAGAAATGTAAACAACTGGCTCATTTTTGTGTTCCAGCCCAACACAAACTTGTCCACTGAGTTCTGCAGGTTTGGAGAAGGTCATTGTTTTGTTCTGGTGTATTAACCAGATCTGGCACCTCCAACAAGCAATCTTGGGTTTTACTTGGACATTGCACTTTGAGGAACAAGTTGAAAAATTGAAAGGTAAAATAATATTTAAATTAATTCTGCATTTAAAGGACAAATCCCAGGGCCTAGTGGTACAAAGGAATACAAGGAGGTTCTGTCTCAGACTTGGCATTTCTCACAGGTGTTTCATAGCCAAACAGTCATCTTGGTTTTTTTTCACTGTGTGACCTTCAAGGTGACAAATCCTTTGTCTCCTCCCAGCAAAGAATGCAGGAAGTGGTATTAGTTTTATTTAACTATTGATGGCTGAAGCACCGTGTTAACTAATTGTGGCAGAAGTGAACCAATTGGGATAAATGAAGACTGCAACACGATTGAACTGAATCATCCCTTATAAAGGCTTACGGGCTTCATTGGGGCTTTTTGAGACAGATGCTTGTAGGCATCTTTACTTTGTTGAATTCCACAACAGGATTTGAAACATCAGGGTTTCTATAAGCTGTGTATGAAAAAAAAAAATTTTGTCTTTGCACAAAAAATTCAGATGTGGAAATTTCCCAAGTAATGACAAAATTTTTCACCGTGCAAAATAAATTGTAAAACTGCTTTTTATACTATTTTTAAAAATCTTATGGTTTTGCTTAGAATTCACAATGACTTTATAACTCAAAAGAAGAACCATTTATAAATTCATATGCAAAAAAAGTCATTAAATGTTACATGCGAAATTGTAACAACAGACATCAAATGCTTGGTATCTCTATAGAGTCTGTGACTTTGCTTTAATGTCCTACCTAAGTTGTGTGAGAGTTTGTTTCTTTGGGGTTTTTTTGATTAAGGTACAATGAACAGGATCCTCTAATTGCTGAGCATAGGATTATTTTCAGTCAACACATAGCCTGAAACAGTCAGTCATTTAATTAGAGCTCTGACATTTATTAAGCTATTGTAGTATTGATTGGTGTTTACCTTTTAGCTTGGCTTCTTTTTTTTTAATATTTCCGTAGAGAACTGATTATGATAAACGTGCTAGTCTTTCAAAAAATAAAATTGTTCTTGGACACATAGAACTATATGAAAAGTTGTTTATCACAGAGTCATGGTACAGATGCTGGAGACAATTGACAGAGGGCAGGTTTAGATCAGATATTGGGAAGAAATTCTTCCCTGTGAGGGTGGAGAGGCCCTGGAACAGGTTTCCCAGAGAAGCTCTGGATCCCTGGAAGTGTCCAAGACCAGGCTGGATGGATCTTGCAGCAACCTGGGATAGTGGAAGGTGTTCCTGCCCATGGCAGGGGTTGGAATGAGATGGGTTTTAAAGTCCCTTCCAACCCAAATCATTCTGTCATTGTGGGATAAACCAAGAAAATTATGCTAGTGGATTGGATTTTTTTTCTATTTATTCCTCCCAAGATTGTGCAATGGGTGTTTGGGAACAGACACATCCCATGAAACAAAATGTGCTTAATTTCTGGCCGCAAGCCTTTAAATATGGAGATGTATTAGCCTAAGTACTAGATGAACACTTAAGTAGTTCTGCCCGTATCTTCCATGTAATCTACTGATCAGTGTAACTATCAGGTAAACATTTGTAGGCCTTCAGGAGTATCAACAAAGTGAAATTAGAACCCTCCTTAGAGTATCTATATAGTCCTTTGTTTAAGCTCTCTGCAACTCGACAAAGTCTAAAGCTCATGGAATTCCTGCAGTCTTTGTTGCCGCTGGTAACTGTTGGCATGTACCCACAAAGGCTTGGCTGGGGACTTGTTCCTGAGCCCTGCAAGGCTGTGCAGCCAGTGCAGATGTCTTGGTTTGCATCTGTGTTCCTTGGGGTGCTGAAGGACCTGTAATGCCTGGGAAGGTCACAATCCCCTGCTGGTATAAATGAGCTTCATCGAAACCAGTGGGGATATGGCCATGTGTTTCAGCTGAGAATCTGCCCTTAGATATGTCCTGGTTTAAATGGAAATCCAGCAGGAAAGATTTTCTTCACATGTGGTTTTTGAGGCATTAACTAATGTGGTTTGCCAGTGTGTGAAATAGGCTTGTATTATTTGCAGTACCCAGCATTTACCTTTGGGCTATCCAGTGTTAATTAAAAATACTTACTTTCCTTCAGTGGAATATTAATAACAGTTTGACATCGTGCTTGTAAAATGTTTCAAATGTTAAAAATGCATTGAAATAGGAACTGGATATTGCTTTTAGGATCTTCATGAGGGAGCAATATAGCTGTTACTACATATATTTTACAGGAAAAAACAGTAGGTGAGTGCAGGGTAACTGAAAGGCTCAAGTGCCTAGTTTTTAAAATCCAGACCCAGAATAATGTGCATAATTTTTGTAGACCTTTTCTTAATTCAGTCAATCTGTACAAGAAGGAACTATTTCAGGATAGGCTTGTTTGTTTTGAAGTACAGCAGTCACAAGGACATTAGTTGCCAAGCAGATGCAGAGTATTGCAACTCCAGACGTGTGAGTTCCATCGCTGGGGAGTGAGACAGCTGCACTCTGCTGAGTGTGGAGGTGCTCAAGTCACCTTCGGTTTCACTGTGCCAGCCTTTCAATGTACACTTTTAAAACATTACATCTGCTCTTTTTCGGTTATTCAAGAGTGGAGTCATCTCATGGAGCTCTTGGACTGTTACTGTCAGATCCAAGATGGAGGTCTGCAGAGGAATGTGAACTCACAGGAGTACTTCAGATCCCAAGGTACTTGGGACCAATGGATGTTACCCTACAGACGCAGGAGAAGGCAACATGAGGCCAGTGATGTTTGAGAGTGTTCCCACAGGGGACTTTGTAGCCAGGTGTCCCCCTGACTGGAAAAGACTGTGTACGATTTTGAAGTTCGTAAGTCTTTATAAGTAGAATTTATCCAAACAGTAGTGTGGGTTTTTTCATGTTCAAATTTCTTTAGGGGAGAATGAGAGTCTGCAGTCATGAGGTTACCTGCACTCTGGACTTGTCCATATTCTACAGCCTGAAGCTGCATTTACAGTGCCTTTGCAGTGTATTTATTTCTTAGGGAAAACATGAGGCGAAGAATAACTTCATTTACAGTTATATTTGCTCTCTAAACATTGACTATATGGTAAGAATTTGCAAATAAAGTATTTTTAACTTGTTCACTGTAATATTTTATGCCACTTGCTGCCTGAGGTTATTTCATACTAGCTGCTCCAAGATTTAGGTTAGCTTACAGCCAGTTGTATCATTAGTGGCCACTGCTGAAATTACAGATTACCAGAGAATTCGAAAAATATCCCAATATTTTGCAATGATTTTTTTTTTGTAGGAAAATAGGCTCTAAATATAAAGCTTTCAAAGGATTTGCCAATGCATCCTCATAGTCTGAAATGCATAGGTATAAGGTGAGTTGTATCCACAGTCTTTCCTGGCCCTGTTTACCTGGCAGTTCAGAAGGGATCATTTTGTTGTCAAGGTTGACAAGAGCTTGCAAAGCATAATAGAAGAGTCATTATTTACTTTGGTTCCTGTGCAAGCCTTGGTACAAGAAATGATGGCATTGCTGTGGAACAGAAAGTGAGTATCCACCTCCAGGAATTCCTTGCAGGTTTTAAGGTGAAGTTCAGACTTTTCTCCAAGACCTGGTTTTGATCATCTGTTCCCTGAAAGACTATAGGCAATTTCAGAAATAGAAGGTCATAGGAGATTTTCTAAGTCTCTGAAAATACAAGCTCAATTTTAAAATTAGTTTTTCCTTTCAGTTGATAGAGAATGTGCTAATAATTTCAAGACATTTTTGACATTGCACATTCAGTTTTAACGTAAGAGTTCTTTTCTTGTCACCTCTAGGTTTTATTTTAATATTAAGCATATTGTCCTGTTCATAAGTTTCTTTAATAAGGAAATAACTCTGGTTGAAGTATGATATATAGATAACAAGGTTGTACTCCTAGGTGCCTACCAAGATATTACTACTTTCATATTAATTTTAATGTTATTTACAAAATGAGACAGTCATGTTCATAATGGAGGCTTCCTGGTGGTCTGTAAATGAAGTCCGAATACTGTGGTCAGTGTACACAGCTATTTCTTAGCATTTATGAGAATCTGGTTCTTTGTGCTGTAAATGTCATGTGTGCTGACTTTGTGTAAAGAACCACTGTTTGTGGTTCTTTCCTTTAGACCAGGGCAGTCCAAGGTGGTGAGCAATGATTGCTTGCTTTGGGCAAATAAAATTCATCAAGCATTTTGGGTTTTCATGTAGTTTCTGTACTAACAGGGGAAAAAAAAAAATCAAACCAGCTAGTAGGCACAGAAGTTTTATGGTAATATTGTAGGGAAAAAAGGCTGAGCAGTCCAGTAAAGTGTAGAGTACACTTTTCAAATAGGTAACAATGACAGAAGCATTTTGCTTATAGGTGGAAATAAAATAAATAAGATTGTTTCGAAAGTATACAACTAATTCTCTTCAGACGTCTCAAATATCTCAAGAACTCAGTCTTCTAGATGCTGAGAATGAATGTGCTGTTGAATGAAGAGATTGCCATTTCACGGACAGTGTTGGCATTGCAACATCTTGGACATTCCAAAACTCACCTATTCTGATTTACAGGAGTATAATGAATATATATATATTATATATATATATATAATGAGTATAATAATGAATGCTGCAGACAAAAGCATAACCAAATTGCATTGTGGGCACCTGAACTTGTACATTAGTTGTAGAAAGAGAACAGTCTTTTTCACATGAATAGGGTATTAATGAATTGACATAAATATGATTGTTGTTGTTATTACTATTATTAATCATCATCACCATCATCACTATCATCATAATTCTATTAATGTTGTTGTTGATTACACTAGGAGTATTACAGCAATTCAGAAGTTAAGAAGTGTTTATTTTGTTCCTACATACTACTTCTAAAGCATGTGTTTTGATTCAGCAAATTATGTTTAACATCACAAATGGGCATTCTGTGAATATTGTGGTACTGGCTCTTGAAATGTATGAAAAATTTGAAAAATCCTCCAGCATGTATGATTTACCAAATGCTCTGATGCACTGGGGACACAAAGAATGTGCTTGCTAAGGAATCCCAGATAACCACTGATGTGTTTTCTGTCCCATTGATTGCAGACTGACAAGGCAGAGAGAAGCAATGCCTTGACTGTTGCCATAGACAGTATGTGCAAGAAGACCAGAGACCTCCGCAGACAGGTGAGCACTTGGGCAAATGAAAAGGGAGAAAAAGGTCTTGAGGGATTCTTTTCAAAATTGCTGTTTTCAGTTTATGCATTTTGAAAATAAGAAATTTTTTTATATTAAAAATGTATTAATGACAATTGCACTATTCCACAGAATATTTACATACCAGTTTTCAAAATTCTGGGAGAAAACCCTGCCAAATGATACTGGCTGAATATATATTTGTACATGGCAAAACGCTTCATGTATGCATGTCTAAATATATTTGCTGTAGATATATATCAGTAATGTACTCTGGCCATCAAGACTTGTTTAATTTTCAATAAGCTTGAATTATTACTGGTTGTTGGAATAGACACCTTGAAGGAACTACTGAGTCACTACGTGTGGGTCTTTACAGTTGTCAGAACTCCTAGCCCACAGGAGGGCCCTTGGAATGCCTAATCCACAGTCCACCCCCCCTCATTTTACATGCCAGTGTCCTAAAACTAATGTGAGATATGGACCAAAATCCACTATTTCAGTGAAGTGCAGAAGGTTAGCAGTAGACATCAGCTGTGTTTACATCCTTTCTCTGCAAGAAATACCTTTGAGAAAAATTGCAAATTATGCTGAAAGTGTATAATGTGCCAGTTCAGAAAAAAACCCCCTAGAAAGCCAGTAGTTCTTTCAGCCAGGCTGCCCCAACCAAGTGTATGAAAATTTACAGCTACACAGAACATGAGAATACCTCTTTCATCCTGTCTCTCTCAGGCCATTTATCAACTCCCTGGTGGAAGACTATCCCTCCCAACTTTGTGTTAGTCTTGCAGGCCAGCCTGTGCTTCAAGATGAGGAATAAATTCCTTCCTGCTCCCATTATCAGCCAGGGGAAACCTTGAAAAATGAGAAGAATATCATATAAATATAGTGTTTACAACTAACTAGCTATCCAATTTCTGCTTACATTCAGTCAAAAATATGTTCAGTGCAGAGACCTGCATCACCAGCTCAGTGTGTCTAGGAGCTCTCCCATTCATTCTCTTCCATGAGTTAATTAAACTCCAGCTTATAATACTTTACTGACTCTGTTACAGTGGTTAGAAGCTGTTAACTAATTCAATTTGTGTCTTTCTGTACACCTTTGGAAAATGTTCAGGCTGAATGTAATCATGCCCAATTTATAGTCAATCTAGAACCAGTAATTTTCTCTTAGGAGAACAGCTCTGTGCTTCTTGACATTTTTTTCCACTGGAAAGCATTTATGAGATATATTTTATTTATTTCCTCCAATTCTATGTTCATACATATGAATTGCATAAGAATTGTTTTAGGAAGAGTGGTTAGTACATGCCTAATTCCTGATCTGGGAGACAAGAAATTGTGAGTTTTTGTGCCTGCAGATACTGCAGTACAGTCTTATTTGCTTTTACTTATGAACATTCCTTATTCTGTCTCCCAGCAATTTTACAAGAAACGTGACAATTGTTGTTTGCTCTACTCTTGCTTACAGCTTTTATAATACTTTATTGTTTAATGATACTGTGTACCTTTGCTGCTATTCCATCAGGCGCTCACAGTGGATTCAGGGCTGTGGCGTGCATTGTACCTGCTTGCAGTCATGACTAGGATTGCCTCTGCAAAATTGGGGTTAAAGATGAAACCTTATAAAGCTGTATTTTTAAAATCTTTTCAGTAGTACCCAATAAACAAAACCATCAGAGGGGTGCTGTCCCAGTCAGCAGTCTGGCTGGGGGTTATGCCATGGGCCCCTTTGAAACACCTTTGCACGCCACAGCAAGGGGAGTGAAAAAAGGCTTGTGTCTGGCAAGACTTGAAGGCAAAAGTAGCTGTCCCCAGAACAGCATATTCTGGGAGATGTAAAAATTCTCAGGCTTTTCAAGAGAAGCTATTTGCATTCATTTCAGGAGCTTGTCCACTACTTCTGGGGATTTTAAACCATTCTGATTTTATTTTCATTTTTACTAGTATTGTGCTGGAGATGTGCATGTCACTTCTGTGTGTGCAGTTTTACCTGGATCACTGCTTCCCTGCTGAGGAGAGCTGGACAAATATTTAGGAAGGAATTGCCTATTCATTCCAATTTGTAATTATGTGAAATTACCACACTCAGTTCTGGCCTCCCAGTTCTTTCCCAGTGTAACATGAATGGACTGCACAGATGTTTCTCCTATGGTTTTTCTGCAGTTCTGGCTGGTTGGTTAATAAATGTTATTCCTGATGATTTTTTTATATTTCTATGTTACTTCTTCATCATAGATTGCCTTCCTGGCATCCCTTTGAAACAGGAAAGGGAGATCCTTCAGTAACAACTACTCTAAGGTTTGTCCAGGCCTTTTGCCAGGGTAGTCTTGTGAAGGAAGAGGCAAGTAGAGGCAAACACACTTTTCTGTACTCATCAGTACTGATGTTGAGTAGTGTTGCGAACAGCTGCTGGCATTTTCTTCTCTACCCTCCACTGTTTTTGACAACCTTCTGCCCCATGTTTTATAAACAATATGCTTCTATGTTATCTTTTTAATACATTTTAGTATCAAAACAAAAATTCTCCATGTTTCTGCTTCTGCAACAGTCTGCTCAAAGGGTAAATGTAAGACCTTGCATCTTAAGAAGAAAACAATTTGTCAGACATCATCCTCCCCCTCCTTTCCCTCTTCTGATGGTGTCTCTTTCACTGAAAAATATGAGAAAAAGTTTAATTATAGCACAATAACTTTGCTAGCATTGCCTGCTGGCACTATGGTGCTGTCCTTTGTACATATGCCTTCCTTTCTGGCTACTTAGCTTTTAGCATTTTGCCCTACAGGTAGCCAGAGTCAGAAACAGACTTACTGAGTCATGGAAAAAATGCTTGTTAGGATTAGCATGAAAAGAAATAGATATTGCTTCAGATATTCCTTTTTTCTTTTGTCTTTTCCTTCTTTTTCTATGTTGTATTTCTTTGTTCTTTAATGCTACACAAGCCATTCTTTGAAACTCTCAGCTTCATGTATTCCTTTGCAAAGCTGGAACAGGAACATCATTTCAAACTTGTTTGTATTCAGCAAAGACACAGCATTATCTTTGTTTTTTTGAAGAAAATATGATTTGCTGCATAATTGCAGGATAGAGCATTTCTTAGAACAAAATAATAATGATAATTTCTGCATGAAAGGTTAATTGAGCCAAGAAAACCAGTGAAAAGCTATAGCAAAGAATTATGCAAGGAGAGATAAAATTAGGCTGTGGGTTTGAAATTGGACGTCTCAAGCTCACCACAAATGTGACTGAGTACACTAAGGGTGTGAAAGTCCTGCAGTCTGGGCTGTACAGAGCCCCAGAATATTTCTGTTGGAGATAATGAGTCATCGGGCATGGATATGATGGGTTCCACAACTTTTTGTTGTTGTTTTTTTGTAAATTGACATCTTAATTTTTAAACTGTGACTCCTCAAGGTCACATTAATGTACCTAATTTTAAACAGGTAAGAATATCTGTTTTCTTAAGTTGAGCCTTTACAACACAAGTCTTAACTTGGCAGGACTCAGAGGTTTGATGTATTTTATTTCTGGTAGTGAAACTTTCTAATAACTTTTTTTTTTTTTTTTAATTCCAGCCTGAATAAAGCTGAGAATGTAAGAAATCCAATTTTGTATTGGAATCCCACTTTGTCTTTGCAAATTACTTTTCAGAACATACACTATCTAGACAGTATATCCTATTGTGATAGGCTACAGTAAGGAGACAAAGAAACCATTCCAAACATAAATTGCTTGTGTTTGTTTGAGAGGTTTGTCTGTCCATCTGGTGGGTCAATGAGAGCTGACTTTAGGTGGTGAGGCCATCGAAAAGCTAATGGTGGAATTCATATCCAGATCTTGTCTGATAATCAACAGATTTCTCCACAATTCTTTCTGCTGTGCATGGGCCCTGTCCTACCTGCAAACACAGCAGCAGCAAAAAGACTGTCGTTTTTTCTGTTTTTCTTGTGGTAGGAGTCTTTACTGAGTTTTCACACAGATACATTGGAGCAAAACACAAAGTGAAAACAGGTACTTTGGCAACAGCTTGTAAGAGCTTAAAAACATTCTATGTCCTTTTCTGTTCCTATCAATATCTTTCCTATATACTGTAAAAATATTGGAGTAGGAAATTCAATGAACTCTACAATTAAGTTGCATTTTGTGTATTGTTCCAGTTGGTATGTGTGTTGTAGTGCTGCATGATCTAAATGAACAGTTGTCATGTGTAGATAACATGCAAAATAACCTCATAAGTGAAGTAATGTCCCAGTGATCAGTTAGAAGCTTCTGTGACGCCTAATTTAAGACAGGTAATTTATAGCAGAATGTTACACTTCTTTAATAATTTAAGTTAGAAGTTCAAGAACAATTAATTTAAACAGAGAAAATTGAACTTCAGCCTCATTTATAGATCTTCTTGCTCTATTAATACATTATCAGGTGGCACAATCAGTAATCTCATTGACATAATTACCATGAAGGTTGCCATTCTGCAAACCAGACCGTGTCGGTGGGTTTCCCAGCAAGAAAATACTTGGGTAATTTTGGAATTATGAAAACAGGGGATGTATATATTTTGTGAGTACCAAGATGATTAAATTAATATTTTCTTTGTAAAACTAAATAGCCTTTTCCCTTGGCATCTGAATTATAAGGAAGAATACCCAGGTGATATGAGGTCTGGGCTAATTGATTTTTCATGTGTGGAATTGCTTAAGCAGCCTGTTTATCAAGGAAGGGGAACATTCTTTTGGCTCCCTTGATTTCAAGAGGACCAGTACATGTTGGAAGTGTTTTATGTGTTGGTGCTCACACTTACAAACAGACATATTTACCTAGTGGCATATTAAAGTTGTCCTTAAAATTAAATACAGTTTTCTGTCTAATACATAAATTGTAGCTGCCATACGTTTCAGACCTATGGTGCAAATAATGCAGGAATACAGTGTGTACCTGTTGGTGTTACAAAATAGGAATGGACAATAATTGCAGCAGACTGTAATGAATAGTCCAATTAGCAGGTACTGATGTACTTCTTTCTTTTGCAGCTCCGGAAAGCCATTATAGATCACATCTCAGACTCCTTCTTAGACACTACTGTTCCACTGCTAGTTCTCATTGAAGCTGCTAAAAATGGGAGAGAGAAAGAAATAAAGGAATATGCTGCTATATTTCGAGAACATACCAGCAGGCTTGTGGAGGTATGTTTGATGGAATTGCACTTTTTTTGGAATATGTGTTGTAAGTGACTTGCCACTGAACACTCCCTTTGCTGGCAGATATCAAAAAATGTTTAAAGCTGGCGTTTCACGAAAGAATAAATAAATGGCCTTGTGTAATAGTAAATGTACTCCATTTTTCCATAATGGTATGTAGTAAGACAGAGGGCTTTGTGCTTGTACAGCATTTCATTGCATAGAAATTAGATGGTGTGGAATTGTAATTTAAGAAATCAGTATAAGCCTTTCCACAAAGATATTCAGTGGGAATTTGATTAAATGTGTGTTTCTGGGAGTATTAGCTCGCAGCGTTCAGGATCCTGCAGCCCAAACTACAGAAGACACCGTGTGAGTGTCAGTTGTTTGCCAGCTTTCTTCCTTGGAAAGTCTGTAATCTCTGCAGTGATTTGCTGAAGGGGAAACAGGGCTCTGACACAGTTTAGAGCCAGGAGCCTGCTGGCAGAATCATTGAATATTCTCAGTTGGAAGGGACCCACAAGAGTCATCGAGCCCAGCTCCTGCCTCTATGCTAAATGAATTCCCCTGCACACATTGGAGACTCAGGATTCATTTCTAAAGGATGTACTTCTTTATTGCTTATAAATGATACTTCTTCATTTAAAAACTTAGAGATTTGCAGATATAACTGGGGGGAGATTTTTGTTTGTTGGACAGTCAGTCCTGCAAACATGACTAAATATGCATTGACCTAAACTCATTTGAACTGGAGCTTAGAACACTGCTGGAATACTAAAGTCAGAAATTTACAGCAATATTATCTCGAGTGCCTGTAAGGAATACATTAGTAATTTTTGTGGGGTGTTTTAGCTTTTGGTGCTTTTGTGTGCAGTAATGCAAAAATGAGAAAAAAATCAATGAATTCACTCTGCGGATGAAAATTTACTTAGAAAAACTGTTTGGCTCAGAATTAATAATAAATCTTGAGTGATCTAGAGATAATGAAAGAAAAATAGGTAAAGAGCTAAAGTAAAAGTAGGGTATTGCATTTACGTTTCTCTTCATGGTCATGCGATTACAGAATAAGAACAGTTGTTATTCTTTGATTTACAAGAGTATCTGATTTTGACCATGCTGCAAAATCAAATGACAGCTGAAACACAAACTCAAAGTTGCAAGCTTTTCAGATTTTTAGTACTGAAGCTAAACCATCCTGAAGTGACTTCATTTTTAGAAAGAACAGGTGATCACTGAAGATCAAATAACTTGACTGAATTTCTGAGTCCAGCTGAAATACCCAAATCATTATTCATTTTAGAAGATGTAAGCCTAAAATCCAATATTCATTTCCTTTCATGGGTTTGAATTTGTGTCCCAAATGCAAGGAATAGCTGGCCATGAGTGTGGGTGTGTGATTAGAGGGACTGATGGCTGCACAGATTCACTGCCTGGAAAATCCACAGACTGGTCTTGCTGTATGTGTGAATACACTCTGTGAGTGTGTGTATGTATTTATATTTATGCTGTGACTCAATGTGCTGCCTACAGTGAAGAAAACTTACTTTTAAAGAGAGCCTGTATGCAGTGCCACCTCCTATTGTTGAATTAGTTGTTCCAAATGTCACTTTACTGGGGATTATATCGTGGGCTGCTATTGAAAATTAACTTCAATTTTACGTTATGTTATTTTCTGGATATCTACTAGAACTAAGTATTGTATTTAAAATGTACTTACATTGGTTTAATGCTCTTACCAGTATCTCTAAGCAAGATCTTGATTGATGGCTTTTTGATAAACTGTATTTATCAACTGCTAAACTCTCCAGCAGATTAATTAGGTTGTAGTTGTACTGCATCTATCAACTGTGATCCTATCCGAGGTAAAACAAAACAGAAATGAAAAAAACATTAACAGCTAGGCAAGTGGCCATAAAGGGCCTTTGTAGATTTATCTCATTTTTAAGAAAAATTCAATCATTTCCAACAGCATCATGTAAGAGAAAGAAGTATGGCAGCTGTTTTGGGGAATGTTTAATACCAATTAAATTTATATAAATGGAATAGCTTTTAAATGCATTAGAGCAGTTATTAGAGCAGTTCTGGAAGCATATCTTGGGTTTTAGTGGCCTAAATCATGTTAAGCTGAGAATACACATATTTTTAAATGGATGTACTGGAGCACTGTGCTTTTGCTTTAACTTCTCAAGGAAAATAGTATGGATAGAGTTGGATCTGACTAACTGTGGTTTGCAGAAGCCTGTGTGCTTATGAAACACACACATACTTCAGAACTGAGATGTGGCACATATGCTTGGAGCTTGGTTTCCAGCTGAACACGGGGCCATGGATAATGCATGTGCTATAGAAATCAGGTCTTCCCTAAGCAGGGAGCCTGATTCTGCAAGAAGGGCAGGACAAATCAAAAGGAGATGAGTTGCCTTTGGATCCTTGCTATTTCTGTTATCCCTTTATTTATCACAGAATTTATGTTTCTTGGTGAAAATTCTTAATGTGTAAACATCACTTGTCCCCTTTGGGACAGGTGCCCAGCCTTTAGCCAGGGAGATGTTCCACAGCATGGTGTTGCCTCTCTCTGTAAGACTTGGAGTTGGATGACAGGTTAATTCAAGATCTAATCCAGAGAAAATTCCCATAACTGATGAGAAAGTTGCCAAGCATTAATCTATTTTATTAGAGGGTTCTTAAATGACAAGTATGATTTGCATGTTTGCAGGAGAGGCCTCACATTCTTTCCTTTGTTGTTTATTTCCTGCACTGATACAAGAGACAACAAACAAATTACCTTACAACTTTGAGGTTATACAAATCTGAAAGCCAGTCATGTGTGCTGTTGCAGAAATGGGCTTCATCTCTGCTACTGAAAATAATTTAAGTATTGAAGTGCCAGATCATAGGTGGCATGTACCTGGCTTTGGAATACTAAGAGACAATAGGTGTAATTGAAATATTTTAAAAGCTAAACAACTAAGAAAAATGTTGCAGAAAAAGGCACAGAACAGTAACTGTACCAGAGAAGGCTGGTGAGACATCAGGTCATTGAAATACAACAGTTTTACCATCTAGATATAGTTGTGGCATTGAGGGAGCTGGGTGGCTTGTGGGCACCAGATGATAGAGCAAAGGCCAATGATGCAAGCAAAGGTACCCATATTGTTAAATACGTAATACCTTGTTTAGCAGATTAAAAAAGGGTGTTTTTTTATTTTGTCAGCTGCAAGTAGCCTTTCTGGAGCATGGGACTTAGCG
Organism: Corvus hawaiiensis; assembly: GCF_020740725.1. Classification (NCBI taxonomy): domain Eukaryota; kingdom Metazoa; phylum Chordata; class Aves; order Passeriformes; family Corvidae; genus Corvus; species Corvus hawaiiensis. Next base: position 32,604,643 of record NC_063220.1, on the reverse strand, counting down.
GAGCTGCTTGCAAGCACTGAGAGGTGAAAACCAGCTCAGATGCTGACAATCCCTAGGTTTTATTTAGGGGAACAAAAGCTAAGAAAAAAAAGCCATTTGCATTCTCACTGTCCTTTGTTTCTGACTGTAAAGCACTCTAGGTGTGGGTCTGATCCCACTAAACCTTTGACATCTCTAGCATCCTGTGGTGAAGAATTTCACAGCCTATGTGTTGTATAGAGAAGTGTCTGTGAAACCCCCACCTGATCTTTTCTTTTGCTGTCTCTGAATTCTGGTATCAGAAGAGAAAATGAGCACTAGTCCCTATTTTCCTTCTCCATGCCACTTACTCTTTCAATTTTTTTTATTGTTTTCAAAGTATTTCTGGTCTTTTAAAATTTTCCTTATTTGGAAGCCACAAAAGGATCAGCTTGTTCCCTTCCCTGTACCTTTTCCAGCACCTTGCAGCCCATGAGGTGGGAGGACAGAACTGTGCATGCTAATCAATACAGTCAAGATATTTCACAGAATCACAGAAACTGTTGTTTTTTCCTCACAAAACAACTGAATTTCATCTATGTTATAATTTATTCATCTAGTACCATGACATCCTTTTGCAAATCTTCATTAGTTCTTTTATTTACTGCTCTAAACAACTTGTTAAAATATGTGTAAACAAAATTTATAAAAAGTTAGTGCAGACACCACGACCACAAGGAAATTCTTGGCTCACAGCTTTCTCCCAGTTTCCTGCTGATTCGTTCCTGAGGCTGAAACAAGTGGTGCTAATCTGTCTGAATTACCTGGGAATTTACTGGTTACTCAGCCACCCTAATTCTTGGAGGAGTCATGGCATTCACATGCCTGGATCTCATACACAGTACACCAGTCCAGCTCTTTCATTCTTCCATTGCTTTCACGTATGAAAACATGGGCGTCCATTCTTGCTATTTTAACATTGCTCTTCCAAAAGTTATTTATGGCATAAGGAAGATGTATGACTATTTCCTTTTCATCTTATAAAGGTAACTTGTTGCACTTGAAGATAAATGCTGTGAAATCACCTATCTAATGACTGCTGAAGTTTAATTCTCTCCAAATTAAGGAAAAAGTGTTTCTAAAAAAAAATAGACTTTCCTGAATCCAATCACGAGTTCATCTTGAGTGAAGCAGTGTCTCAGCTCTATCCTGTCAAACACTGTTCCAGCTGAACATGTTCCACACACTTGTCAGGCTTCAAAGTTGTTGAGCTGGGCCCATGATGTCAGTGTTGCAGCAAAGTTGGAATTGATAATAGTAATTAGAAAGCGAAGGCAGAACAACATGTCAAAAGAGATGATACTGCATTCTCAAAATAATCAGTGAGCAAGAATTTGAATCAGCATAGTGGTATTGCCTACTCTCATATATCCTTTGTTAATGTTGTTCTATGGCTCAGTTATAAATATGCTGTTGTTGCCATATGGATAAAACCATCAGTGTTTAATTTTCCTGTCACAATATTTCATTTGATTGCAGAAATTTATGAAATAAAGTTTCTGAATCTGGACCACAAAGACCTGTGTATTTGTGTAGCCAGATCTCCAGTCACATAAAAATGGATTTTATTATTGCATCCAGCAAGTCCAGTGGTGATAGGTAATAAAATGATTTTGATGTTACAGGACTAGGCTATAAGTCCATTTTTCAGTAAAACAAGCCATTGATAGTTGTGTTATTTCCAGTTAAGCATTTCCTTATGTGCTCAGTTTAAAACCTGTACTAATAATACTAGCCTGTACCCCCCACCCACCAGTATCACTCCTCTTGTTGTTTTGCTTGTTTTGCATTCTTTCAAAGTTAACAAATTCAAGCAGGTACTCTGAGATTTGACTGTGTTGGTCTTTTTTCAGTTTAAAACCTTATTTACCCCATTGACTCTTAACCCAAGATAAAGATTTTCCAAAGATTTCTCTTGATTACATAAAGTGCCTGTTTCTTCTTTGCCTAAATGATTAGCTTAGTGTGGATGACTAATTTTTAGATGAAAGATGTGGGGTGAGTTGATTTGTACCTTGAGACATGACTGTTGGTCTGTTTTGAGACATGCATTATGTTTCATTTTCCTATGCTTTGTATAGCAGTTTTAATTAGGCATACCTTGTATTTGAGGACAGCTTTTGAATCTGTTTTTGAAAGATCAAGAATGTTTGAAGAGTAGATTATGAAATGTTTTGTGTATAAACACAACAGTCTGAATTGGATCTTATAAAAACAAAAGTTCATCTTCTCACAAAGGTTAATCCAACAGTGAATTTGGTATGGAAATTAGAAGTACTGCTTAAAATATCAAGAGAGATTTTCTGTGGTTTCTATTTTAATCTGAAAATGAAGAATTCTCTAATAGAAACAACAGGTCTTGAGAAAGAAGATACTTTTTCCCCTCCTTGAATAGGAAATGTTAATTGAGCTAAGCTAAATTGCTGCTACACTGACTCACTGCTCACACTGTAATTTAAGAAACAAACAGTATCCTCACAGGCTAGTGACCTTTGTAAATCGGCTTGAGCAGTGAGATCTCTTGCAAATCTCGCTTCTGAATTAGCATTTGGAAGTTACAGTCCTTCCTTCAAAAATTGATTTAAGACATAACAAAATAATACAATTCGGAAGTATGTTATATAAATTCAGTGAGGTACAAAACATCAGTGAGGTGGAAAGACTGAACACCATACTAGGAATGGGGCAATAATATTTCCAGAGGTAGTAGTAACTAAAGGTAATATCTTCTTTCTTGTGTTCTTTCTTGTTTCTCTCTGCTGAGTTTATTAACTACTCTGTGCTCTTACCCTGGAAGTTCTCCCTCCTGATAAAAGGTGCACAGGCTTGGGGTGTCAGCCACGCTTCCCAGGAGCATCAGCTGGGGCTTTGTGGCCAGCACTAGTATTGGAAAAGCTCAGACAGTGCAAAGGATTTGAGATACCTCGGTTAGCATCTTTGCACTGCCATAGCTGCACAATAATTGCACACACAATTAATCTCTCAGTTTTAAATACGAATAGTGTATTCAGGTATGTGGAGGAAGCAGAATAGTCCCAGTTACATAGTAAAAAACCCCAAAAAACACATTAAACTGCCCACTTTGGCTATGATATTGGACACTTCCCACATATGAAATGAACACTCAGCTGCTGAAGTATTTTGATGAGCACCAAGGGCCACGTTAAACATTCTTCTGATGGAGGTTATTTTAGGCTGCAGTGCCTTATTCCTCATACACTGCATCAAATATTTTTGAGTATTGATTTTGTAATATTGAAAAAAACCTAGAATATATTGCAAGATGAAAAAAGATTAGGGTTAAGATTGTCTCTGTAGTCTAAGTCTTTGTGAGCCTTGGCTAAAATAAATTCTTCAAAGATTTGGGTTTTTTAGAAAATATTTGTTATTAACGGTAATTCCATTTTAAAATGCCGCAATTTTGAAAAAATATTTCAAAATATGAAGATTAAGTACTTTCAGATTTGACACATTTAGGTTTTGCTTTGAAATGCCTTTTCATTTAAAATGCTGCAATTGAATTGTGAATCTAGTTGAAGTATTTCATTGTATAGAAACATTTTCAAAGAGTCTTGTCTTCTAGGACATTTCAAAATTATCTCTGAATATAAACACTTTTAAATTATGAAAATTAAGGCAAAATAATAATGAAAAGCATTCAGAGACCCAGGTGTACTTTCTAGTCCCCTCTAAGACACGCCTGTTTTTAGTGGCGGGAGTGTTCTGGCCTCTGGTTTACTTCTATCAAAGACAAAAGCAAATTCTGCTGTTGCGATAGCAAGTATATAAAAGTGAACAAAAAATAGGTAACAAGAAGACTGAAATGTCACATCTACACAAAGAGAAAAGAAGGCCCTGTGTAACTGGCAATTTCTTGTTTGGGGAAGCTGACAGACTGTTCTCCTGAGCTGATCCATCACAGAGATGTAATGCTTTCTGAGAGGAGGAGTGATAGGCTGGGTGAACTTGAGATTAAAAAAGGAATTTGATGGGAGCAGGGAAGAATTCTCTGATTATCTTTTCTTTTGGCACAGATGCAAATCTCCCACTACAGTGTTTAAAGGTCAGCCATACCAAGCAGAGGCAGAGAGATTTAATAGGAGAAGTGGAGGCGATGATGAAGTGAACTTGTGTTCTTCATCTCTTCTCTCAGTACACGAATACATCATTTTCTCTGTTGTTTGATCTAATAACACTGACTTTAGATCTGCTGATACATTAATTTGATACTTTAGCCTGTGGCCTAATTCTTGCCTGTGTGTTTTTCAGTTTTGCCTGTAGTGCAATATGACAGTGCTGGCTTCTGGGACTTCTCAGGTTGAATCTGTTACAAACAAGGGACAGTAACAAGCAGCACCTATATTTGAGTGCATCAGTGTTGTGATGTGTTGATATAGAGTAGCAAAGGCATGCAGGACACAGAGTGTTGCTCAAAATACAAGTTTTCAAGTTAGTACAAAGATTTCCAGTGCTGAAAATGCACATCTATTGAAGGAGAATTCTCTTTAAGAGAGCATTTTTTAAAAATTAAGTTAAAATCTGTAAAGGAGAAAAATGCTTGAATGCATATTGTTTCTATTTCTATAAGGAAATGGAGGTTTTAGATATACATAGATTAAAAATGATTTTTCATTTAATGCTATTGGAATTACAATGACATTTTGGCAAACTGTATGGAAGAACTTATATATGGTAAAAATGAAATGTTTTCAATGTTTTCAGTTCATTTGCAAAATGTTTGCAAAACTGAGGACAGTGGAAATAATAGTAAGTATTATTGACAATAAATTAATAAGCATGCTAAAGAACACTCTTCCTTTCTCTCAAGCAAAACACAGCCACTGGCTCTTGAACTAAAGCTGTCCGCATCTGCCTCTCGTGGAAAACAGCTCTGCCAAAAGTCAGTTTTAACATGGAATCTGCAAAATGTAACAGGTTGCTTATTATTTTCTATGCAAACAGTGAATATTTCTTTAAGTACAATGGGAAAACTCTCAACACTTCAGTCTGTTGTATTGGCATGCATCTAAAAGATGATAGCTCTTATTCACCACCTTGTCTGATTTTGTATGTAATTTGCTATATCTTTCTATGTCAAATTTTAAATATAGCGACCCAGAAAATTGGGTTGAGAGCAACTTCCCATAGCTCTGAAAGATGCAGCAAAGACACTCTAAAAAAATCATCTCACTCTTGTACTTTCCTGAGTGCACAACAACCAACTTTCAAGCAGCCTGTGACAGCTGTTACTTTAACCTCTGAACATCCAGTACTTAAGGACTACATTCTTTAACCTTACTTATCTTTTACTTGAAGCTAAGGTCCATGGAAATAAAACTACTTGAACTCTGAATACCAACAACCCCCCTGATTTGATATCCAGTATAACATTTGCATAGCTTCCTGTCAGATAGGAGCTTAGGTAAAATAGGATTTAACAATCCTTTAATTTTGCTTTATATATCAAAGTACTGCATGTACAAAGTCCTGTCAACTGGAAGACACTGATTTCTTTCTACCACCTTCAAAGACAATAGGGAATTGAGTATTCTTAGCACTGCTCCTGTTTCTATCAGTTTTAATCCCAGACTGGTAAACACAAAATAAAAATAACATTTGAATCCTTCATTGCCTCTTTTTTAATATTGATTTTACTGAGCTATTGGAAAAACAAAACTATTTCTGACAATGGCAAAACTTCAAGACTGCATGCGTAGAGGTCAAACTGACAGATTACTGGAACATCTTTATTAACTTTCAGAATATCAGAAGAGAGCAGAATCTTTTATCATTCTCCTTTGGAGTATAATCAGAAGACAAGAAGCATGAATCCTGTTGAGTGGAAGTTTTTAGTTTCAGGCTGTTCAATGCTAAGGATTTTCATCCCCAGATGTAAGATCCAAGTCAAGGGCTTGTCATTTTTTTGCTGGTGCTTTTGTTCTTACTATTCTTCTTTAACCCATAATATACTTTCAATGGTATGGTCATATATGTCAAAATAGCAGTTGAAGACTGTAAGCTGTAGAATATATCCCCATATCTATTTTTGTGGTGCAGTTTGTCTGTTAGTCATGTACAGAGGTGTGCACAGCAGCTGTCCTGAGAATACAGGGTCCCTTTGCACGATGGGATCTGCAGGCACAGAACTCCAGTGTGGCTTTCTGCTCCAGAAAGCATCTATCTAACTGTGGAGCAGTTAGCATATGGAGATGGGGATGCAGAATATTGGGCAGCATTTTGGGAATAAAATATATCTGTTAGCAGATTAGGACATCATTTTTGTAAGTAAGATAAGCTCTTTTAAGCATGAATAATATTTATAAATGGGAAGTGGATTTTCATTACATTACTATACTAATTTCTATAGTCAGTCTGTCCTTGACAAATTAACCCTCCTCTCTTATCACACATTCTTTATTTTTTTTACTCTTAGTTAGTAAGCTAATGCTTTGTTTTTGAGAGGAAAACCACCTAATTTTAGTTTGCTAATTTCTATGCATCCTCAATTTGTGTGATTCAGAATTCCCATTCAGATTCCTCTGTTGCTGTCTGACTTTCTGACTTTCAGGAGAGACCCATGTGCTGCTGCCTCCCTGTTCAGGCCGGGTTTAGTTAATGGCACACTGGGGACGTCTGGGCAGTAGGGGTTCCTTTCGTGCAGCTTCTTCATCGTTCAGTCAAATCCAAAGATCTCAGTTGTGAGAAATGAGACAACTCTTAAAAAGATTAATTTATTGAAAACAGAAAAATTGAAAAATTACAGAAATCAGAAAAATATAAAAATTTGGGATCCTATGGCTCAGTAGATGGTATGCCCCAGGAGCGCAGGGATATGAGATCTTCTGGCTGAGACAGCGCTAGACCTCAGGTAGAGAAAAAGAACTTGCAGTGCTGGGCTGACTTTTAAAAAAATTACTAAAAGCCCCTTAAAAGGGGTAAGGCTTTTAATGCCCAGCACCGATGTCTCCCACAGCTAATCTGGAGACAACAAGAGGGGAAAAGAGAAGAGAGCCTGCCTCTCAGCTTCGTCCTTTTTATAGTTTTTGCTCCGCCCCCAGTCCGCCCACAGCCCGCCCCTTCAGTCCAAAGCGATTGGTGCTTTCCCTTTGATGGATCATCTCTGTCCACCAATGGCTCATCGTTGTCGGGGGGGGTGGTATCAGTTAGAGATAAGGGAATACAATACTTTCATTAAAATTCAGGTATTCAGGTTGCCATGGGACTTGCTTGCAGAGTAATGGCCGTGGCTAAAAATAGCTGCTGGCTATTAAGACTGGGTGGGGTTTTGGCCTTGGAATGCAAGTCCAACACATCTCAAAACACTTGTAAAAGTATACAGTAAACACAGGAAAAGTAACTCTTATGGTGTACCAGTGGTTTGAAGCTTGAAAAGGGGCAAGTTTGTGATTTTTAACTGGGAAAATTTTAACTGGGAAGGGTGCAACTCTATTAATAAACTTTAAACAAATGGAAACACTGATAATGGAACTGGATTTTTTGTACCTGGGCTGATGGGTTAATTGTAACATTCAATTTAAAAATAATTAACTCAAAATTAATTAATTAAAGCACTTAATATGCAAAGACCAAGCACAAATAGGGATTTCATGTATGACATCAGTGGACCCATCTGAGTAACCTGACTGCTGACTTTGCTAATTTTAGCTAGTCTGTGATTAGCAATACTAATCTAACTACAAAAAAAAGAAAAAAAAAAAAAAAAGCAAGCAGTACCTCATTTTACTTAGAGATACTTTTTTTTCTGCAGCTGTTTAAAAATCAAACTTTTGATGTCTGAAACACAAATGCAGTGCTGATAAGCCCAAGAGTTGGTATAAACCCCACTTTACCATTTCAGTGAGTTTGCAGTCTCTCAGCAAACCGACCTGCCTGGCAGGAGGGTCTGATGGCCCTGGGGGCAGCCTACAAACCCTCTGCTGCCAGGTGTTGCTTGAGTTGGGTGGGTGTTTGCAGAGAGCCTGCAACAGGTAAAGGTGGTTTACCTAAAGATGGTAATGGCAGTTGGGGGTGGAGGGTTGTGTGGAATTACTTCTAAAATTAAAGGCAGCACAGGAATGATGCACAAATGCTTTAAATGCAAAAAATAGTATTACATTCTAATAGAAGAAGTCTGGCAATAGTAATTTAAGAGGTGGCAGGCAGATGGAAGGTGGCTTTTAAAGACAGGTAACTTGTTTCTGGATGTTTTGGAGCTGGTGCATGGATGCTTAATGGAGAGCTAATGTGGTCAAGACAGTGACTTAAGAAAATTAATTCAATAAAATTTGGTTAAAGTCACACATGTACTTCTAAGTGTATGCAAGCTTTAAGACTTTGAACCTTGCTGTTTGGGGGCTCACAGAGTTCTAGCATTTGGGAGCAAGTCCTGAATTAATAATGCAAGGATTTTTGCACCTCTATGTAATTAATCAAATAAGGTCCAACTTTCCTATTACTGATTGAACTTCAGGTGATAAATGGTGGCATTTTCATTAATCCTCTTAATCACAGTGAGCCTTTATTGCATAAGTGTGAAGCAAGGGTACAAAAGATAACCCAAAGATTTATCAGACTTTCTGTGTCTGAGGGGCATATTTCAGCAGCTGGAAACATCAGGCGCCTCGTGCAGTGTGCTGGGAGTTATAGGAGCTCCAGAGGGAGATGGACTGCCCAGCAGGATATACTGGTTAACATTTGTGGTGATACTGTACAGAGAGCTGACAAGTGCATTGGCACTGACTTCTTGCCTTTTATTACTGCAGAAACCAGATTTAGATGTTCCTCAGAATATTAGAAATTGTGATAATTGTGATTCCATTACACCCCCAGAAGTCTCATAATTTTGATACATTGATCTGTAATGAGCCAGTCAGCTGTAACAGAATAATTCCAGAGGTGCTAAAAAAAGCACTCATCATCAAAATATTAACATCATTTTAGTAAAGCTTGTACTTAAATACCAAACAAGTCTGTGTGTTCGTTTGTTAGGGTTTCCTGGCTTGTTGGTTTTTTTTTTCCCCCTTGGAATATGAATGCTGTGATAACTGTTAAAGGAGGAGGTTTACTCTTCATGAGTAAAATTAAATTGAAAGAGGGTAGGTTTAGATTAGGTAGGAGGAAGAAATTCTTCCCTATGAGGGTGGTGAGGTAATGGCACAAGACTGCCCAGAGAAGTTGGCCTGTCCCTGGAAATGTTCAAGGCCGGGCTGGAGCAACCTGGTCTGGTGGGAGGTGTCCTTCCCTGTGGGAGGGGAGTGGGACTGGATGATCCCTTTCAACCCAAAGCATTCTATGACTTTAAGAGTATTTTCCTAATGATTGGGCAACAATTTGGCTTGCTCAATTTAATCAACTCTCTAGGAGTCTTTGTGGTTATTTTACCATTGGCAAATGGCTTTTGAACCAGTATTTTTCTGCCACTGCCTGGGTGATGCTTTTTACAAGACTGTACTTTATAACATGAATTTCTGGATACATTGAAATAACTGATAAACATTCTTGTTCTGAAATGCAGTTTGTACACAATACTTAGAGAAGCTATGTCATATCTTGTATTTGAGACAAAAAAGCAAAAAGTAGGGCAAATTCTTTTATAATACAGGCTTAACAGCATAAATCAAATTTTAAAAAAAAGAGAGGCTGGGGAAAAAAAAGTAAGAAAATTATCAGAAAACACTGTGGGAAGCCATGGACTAGAATATCTGATTATAAGGAAGGCAAGTGATCGTTGTTTATCAGGGAAGTTGGATATGTTTTTGTTTATGATAGCTTGACTGAGAAAAAAGGAGCATCCTGCTAGGTATTTCCCTTTAGTTTAATTCATCTTCTGCAGAAGTTTTTTAAAAGAATCTGAATATCAAGCTTGAGCAATATGCAGTAATGTCAATGTAGTTACTTCCAACTACTTCACATGGCTCACATTTTAACATCATTGTATTAAATTGCTTTTTAATAACTGTTAGCCTAGCATTCAAAATACTGAGTTCATGACAAATTTCTAAAACCTTCTGGAAAACACAGGCTGGTCTTGCTAGGTGTAAGGAATCTCCTTGCTAGGCTCAGCAGGACAGAACTAAAGTGTCCAGACATGCTTTCTCTAAATGAGCTGTCCTCAGTCACAACACTATCACAGTCGTTTACCCAGCTGGTGCAGTGAGGAGACAGAGGACAGTAGTAACCATATCCCAGGAACTTTTGTGATGGGAAGTTCAGATCAGCATATTCTGAGATTTAGCTTAATTAACCAGGAGTCATTTGTAGATTTAAAATCTAGACATCTTTGCACAGAGATTTGTTTCCTTTGAAATGTGACTCCTGCATGTCTTTCTGTTGCTGTTGGACAGGTGTCTGCTGTGTGTGAGGATCATATCTCATCAGAGCATCGATTTACAGTGAATAACAGTCAATTCATTTGTCTCTTTTCAAGGCCAGTGTACTGTAAACAAGATTGAATCTCCTAGAAGTTTTTCACTGAACTTAGTATAATGACATCCCTGCAGTTTGAATTCTATGCACATGCTTAAGGGTAAGCCCACATTGATGCTTCAGACCACACTGTGATCTGCGGTTTGCAGTCTGGACAATTTTATATGTGAGTTTCGGTTGCAAGGCTTATGAACAGTTTTAAATGTTTTCTTTGTGATCAGTTTCACATTTCCTACATCAGAGATTACACAGCAAGAATTAGTCGAGGCTTTCTTATAAAATGTTTTATGAACCTTTAAACTTTAAACTACATTAACAGAGACTTCTACTGCCACGGAAACATTTTATATTAGTATAACGTTTGTTCCATATAAACTACATTAGCTGTGAGCTTACCTCCAGCTCCACTGGCAATTGGAATTGGCTGTCTATACACGGCTTTCATGGCACCATTTACAAAGAGGAGAATAAAAACTAATAAACCTGA